>NC_036443.1:8675106-9286697 GCF_002775205.1 Xiphophorus maculatus | reverse complement strand
TTTCCAATAAGGTAAATTGAAGCTTGTGACTGTAACGTGACAACATTTGAAAAGGCTCAAAGTGCAGAAACACATGTCAGTTTCATATTGTTCTAATTAGAATAATGTGCAGATTTTCCGTCTCTCTGAGAGGGAATTTCTTCTCTCATGCTGCCCGATTTTCCTATTTGGCCTGTAATTAATGCAAATTAGCGGCCTTTTAAAAATAACATATGTTTGCTAATATTTATTTAGAGATTAAAAATCAACATGTTAGTGTACTCGTAAGCAGAAACAAAGATATATTTAAGACATAAACAAATTATGCTCCAGACTTTCTGATCAATAAACAAATTATGGCCCAGACGTTCTGATCAACACAGTATATGTACAACATACAGAACAGTAAATAACACTTATTTCAAATGTGAGCACCTATGGACAAAAATGTGTAAGTTTGATGCTGAATACATTTACTTCAAGCAAACACATTTTGTAGAAAAAAAATAATAAAAATCTCCCCTTTAGAGTTTTCTCTCAGTAGGTTTCCCAAAAGAGGATGTCCCAGATTTTTCCAAAGCTCTCTGGATAAAATCCTCCTGCAGAGTGTCTGTCACTTCTCCATAACATCCTTCATTACTTCTCTCAGGACTCAGAAATGTGTTTCTTTCAAATCCTGCGAAGCAAGAAGGACATGGAAAAAAAATCGAGAGCTGAAAAAGAAAAAGTCCTTGCACGGAAAAGGAAACTTGACTTTCTAAAATATGTTCTCAGTAGGCTTGATCTCAGAGTTTAATGAGGAGGGAAACCGAAGCTGCTGCTTGAAATTGTGACTCAGCATGAAACTGTCTCTGAAGTAATGGGTTGGAGTTAAGTTTTAAATCATCATCTGACACTCTTGGGTTGTTTTGAACTCTTTAAACTGCATTTCCAATAGTGAGCCTTTGAAATAAATTTAACTATTTGTATACACATGCATGTGTACGTGTGTGATTTTATTGCACAAAACACCATAAATGTGTTTCTTTCATATTGCCTTTGAAAGAAACACATGCAGGCTGGCTTGCATGCAAAATTGAGCAATGATCTTCCCATTGGAGTCTGCCTGTTTCCTCTCATTGTTGTCGTGTGCATGCACATATAATTATTTCAGTGCTGCTATGGGTGTAAATCAAATTGATAGTCATTTATTGTTTTATTAATTTATGTATTTTTTTGCATAATTCCTCTGTCATAACAGAAACACAAGGCCACATGCACAACATAAACACAAGACAGAGCATGGACAAACAAAAGCGTTTGCATTCAAAGATGATCGCAGACATGCAGGCGAGAATGCACAGGTGTTTAAATGTGAGGAGATCAGCACAAATGCAAACACAGCCAACGTAAGCCTTTAACTAGGCTATTTGTGTGTTTGTGCTGAACTC
The DNA here is from genome assembly GCF_002775205.1 of Xiphophorus maculatus. Taxonomy (NCBI): domain Eukaryota; kingdom Metazoa; phylum Chordata; class Actinopteri; order Cyprinodontiformes; family Poeciliidae; genus Xiphophorus; species Xiphophorus maculatus. The sequence goes on along the minus strand of NC_036443.1, from coordinate 9,285,288 downwards.
AGGGAGGATATTTGCAGTCCTGGTCTGCGGTGGAATGAAGAGTAATCTTCCAGCTAACAGCATAGGTTGTCTGCTAAATTGTGCGTGGGGAAGCATGAGTAATTTAACATCCAAACCCATTTAAATATAATTATGAGCATCGATTCTGTGTTTAATTTGCAGTCTCGATCAAGCAGCTTGGACATGGCAGGGGTAAAAGGTCAGAGCAAATGGGCCGTGTTTTTATCACTGTGTATGCGGAGAAACCTAATGCATCAGTTCTGCAACACAAACCGCTAAAGGGAACTGAGTCACATTCCCTCGGTTTAGTCTTTAGTTAGCTGACGACTAAAGTCAGCAAACCTCCAAGTTCTACATGAAAAAAAAATCTGTCTCGAAAACAAAAATGGTGAATTTAGAAAACGAACTGAGACAGTACTAATACATCAACAACCTTGGAAGAATTACATAAAGTAATATTTTGACATGATTCTTAGTATTGAAATGTAATGAAACATGGTAAAACTTTAGTTAATGGGGTGACATGTCATTGTCATAAACATAATATAACACCTGTTATGAACATGAAGGAGTCTTTATGAATGTTTAGAACTGTTGTCATGGATGGACACAATGTCGGTCGATGTGAATGCCTGCTCTTACCTCTTGTTCATATTCTTCATCATACGGATTCTTTGTTTTTGCAGACTGACAGTACAGGACCGCATCGTGGATGGAGTAGAAGAGGCAGGACTTTGTCACATTGCTACTGAAGAATCCCCCGGCCTGGAGGCTCTCCACCACACCGCCTAGGCACAACGATAACATTCAGAGCTCAAACGTTGCACTAAAAAGCGAGAGAAGCTGAAAAAACACGGAGCAACTAGAAGGATGCAGTAGAATGAAAAGCTGCAGAGTTAGGGAGGCTTTTTCCTGTCTTCAGTGAAATGCACTATATTTTATGAATGCAAGAATATTTTTGGCAGCTTTATTGGAGGGCTAAACACTTTAAATACGCCATTTTTCTTATCAAGTGCTATCAGCTCGGTGCAAGCTAATTAGTGCTGCTGATCCTTTGAAGTAATCTGGATGGCTCCCAGCTTTCTGCACCAGCAGATTGTTTGTCCCCCAGAGATCTGTGGGCTTTTTTCTCTGTTTAGCAAATTAGGTCTAAATTTGTCAACCATTATCTAAACATAAACTAGGAGTACATTTGCAGATAAAAAAAAAAAAAAAGAAACAAACTGACACCAGGATGACAGGCGACGACACCAGATTTCACTGAGGAAATGCTTATTTTGTCATGATACAGTAAAAACAAAAAAACAAAAAACAACGAAAACCTCCTACAGTTTAACAAAAGAGAAACCGAAATATAAACCCTGCATGCTGACAAAGTCTCCTATAGAAACCACACCAATGCAATTTATGTAAAAAAAAAAATGTTTTTTCACTTTCAATTTGACCAAAATTACTACAGATATTTGGGTCCTGATTGTGATTACACTGGTTTGTATTCTGGTAACAGACAGTACAAAACCTGAAGGCTGGACTTACTTTGGCAGCAAGCTAAAATAACCTCAATGTCGATCTCCCCGTAGTCTCGCCGAATCTGAAACAGAAGCACAAATGTCTGAATCATTTATTTAATCCAGTTCACAGTAACTGGAAGATTTAAAGTATAAATGACAGGTAAATACTGGAGGAATGGATAAAATATACTTCACAAATATAGGAAAAAAGCTGGTTTAAAGTTAGAGAATTTATGACATGTTGGTGTGTTTCCATCATGCTGCCCTGAGCATTTATCCCCTGGAACGTCTTCACCCTGAACCTTTATGCTCCCCTAGGCTGCTTGCTCTAATGTTCGTCTGTTTATGCTAATTACGTCTTCTGGTACTAGGAGGGTTGATTCTGCTTAGGCTACTGCCTGCAGGAAAGCTGCCTAGTGTGTAGGAGAGAGGTGGGAAAAAAATAAAAGCTGGGATTTTCAGAAAGAGACTGGCTTTACTCCAAAATGTATATCAAATCCCAAGATGTTCCATGCAAAGGTGTAACTAACAAGCTTTATGAATATCATACAGATAGAAACCTCTGGATTTGTTCTGATTTCTGATTGGTTTTCAACAGTGGTTACAAGGGGTGCACTGATTGCAGATTTTTGGTCGATCACTGATGACCGATTTTTAAAAACCCTGAACTGCCGATTGCGATTTTAGATGATGATGATTTTCTTTTTTTCTCTAAAATAAGGCGAAATATGGCAAGAAAGTCGCCGAGTTGGCAACAGTGTAGACGTGACCTGGTGGGTGGGTCGGTCAGTCAACCCTCTCTCACAACATAGCAAAATACAACAGTGGTTGATTTTTGCATCTTTTGCCAATCAGATCTCCCAATATTAAATGAAATCGGAGCTGATTCATCGGCCGGCTGATTTATTGTTGCTCCATTGTGGTTACACTATACAACTCAATTCAAATCCCTCCAAGAAAGTGTAAAATGAACAGATGATTCAGAAACCGAGTCTAAACAACATACTCTGCCAGAAAGCACCTCACAGCAGCTTGACAATATGAAGAGGTAGAAACTGGAATGACTAAATCATAATATTGGGGAAATTCTGTCAATCAAAAATTCCTACCAGCTCCCTACAAAGGATTTTTAAAATTTATTTCTGTGGTCAAATTCAACCTTATTTTTCTGATCTTACATGGACATCTGCTGTGGAGATATAAGAGAATAAATACAGGCAAGGAAACTTCTAAAAAAAGTTTCTAAACAGTAAAGACATAACTAGACTCTCTAGTTTGTCTAATCTGAACTTTATTGATCCAAGAAATTCTAGACCAGCGTTTCCCAATTCCGGTCCTCAGGCCTCCCTGCTCTGCATGTTTTAGATGTGCCTCTATTCCAGAGCAGCTGATTCAAATGATTGCATGACCATCAAGTGCTGCAGAAACCTGTTGATCACCCATAGATTCAATCCAGGTGTGTAGCAGAATGGAAACACCTAAAACATGCAGGGCAGGGAGGCCTGAGGACCGGAATTGGGAAACGCTGTTCTAGACTAAATAAACTGAAGTTGTAGATTTTCTTGTGAATTCAACAGGAGGTGATGATCTTATGTGCTGCTTAATTTTTTAAAATATCTTTTAATAATCAATATTTTGCCTTTGTGCAGTCATTCGGGTATTATTTTCTTACACTTTTGATTGTCTTGACCCCGACTGTATCCAGGAAGTTCACAGGGCTCAGGTCAAGGATAATGGCCCTTGGCAGTGAGGGGTCAGGATCGTTGTCCACGTCAATGATGGCGATGCCCTTCTGGTGCTCTGAATTTGGCTCCTCCTGCTGGATGGAAGGTGACACAACACAGTTAAGGTGAAAAAAAAAACAAAAAAACTTCAATTATTTCCCACAAAAAAAGTTAAAACTGGGGAAACTCCTGAGTAGGAAGAGCTAGTATGGTAAAAATCTTATCTGATAAATATTCCTTTCATTTTATCAAACCACCCGCCAAGACTCACTCTTTAGCTTTTGCTCACCATGTCGGCTTTATTCTTCTTGAGCTCTTTCTTCACTTTCTTGGCCAGTTTCTTTTCGTGCCTCTTTCGTTTGGCTTCCAGTTTCTTCTTTATCGACAGGATCTTAGTGATGTCCATGCCACTCTAAAAGAAACAGCAAAGAAAATTATCCTTAAGTTTATTTTAAAAGCTCCGTTAATAGGTGAGATCTACTATAAGTCAACAGAGCGCAGGTTTTAATATGTCAGTCCAGAGAAATCCAACAAGCCGACTTCATCACCAGAATAAACAGACACACCAGGTTTGTTAGTATGACATGAAAAATAAAGCAGCCCTCAGTATGTGAAGTGACACAAATTAAAACTTGAACCAACAGCACAAAGTAGAGCTGAAAATAAATACGAGGATTAAATATGCATAACACTAACTGTTTGTTTTATTTATGTAAGAAGCTGAAGTACTCTCCACATTGATCCAGTGTGACGATTTCATTCATTCATGTTTCCTAAAATGCAAGTTTAACCAATTCTTTTCTGTTGCTCCTGCTGGCTCAAACGTTCAACTCAGACGACTTTATCGACAAAACTTTGCAAAACTACCAACTGCATTCGCACAGGAAATGTAGTTGGAGGATTTCAACACCCATCACTTGAATCAGTTCAGGAGGGGCGGGGGGCACACTCTTAAATTAGCCGGAGGGATTATTGTGACATGCAAGGTAAAAGTAATAATGGATAAACATAAACTTGGAGCTACACGTTAGAACAATAAAGACTGGGAAAAGAATTAGAACAAAAAAATAAGGAAAACGCCTGCTGATATTTTGTATCTTGTGTCCTGCAGGAATGTGAGCGTTTTAAGTATGCATGAGGTTGTTGTGTTTATAACCAAATTCAGGCAGACAGATGGGAGGCAGAATAAATGCAAACATTAAAGGTTTTACGCCCAAAAGAAGCCCAAACACAGCAATCAGTCATATACCAGTAGGAATAGTTATCCCTCTTCTCATCAAAATTGAAGCTTATTATTAATTTGATTTTTAAACGTAGACGCTAATTACGCTTCATTAGCTTTCAAGTGCTCTTTGTGCAGACCATCATCACTCTTCTTGCATTTTTCATTCATTATGGAAAAGACGATGAAATTGTCACTTTCAGATATTAATCATGCTAAAGAAATCACTTCTCCTCTTCAGGTCATGCCCCTGAAAACAGATTGTGAGCAACACTAAATTCCTCTATTATCTCCAACCAACTGAGTTGTCCAGAAACAAAGCCGGACCAGGGTTTGTCTGGTGGTGATTTCTCACCCTGTAAACAATCCCTGCAGCCTGTGCATGACGGCTCAATGAGAGCTTATATTAGTGCCTCCGAGATAAGAAAGCAAAAGAGAAATACTTTGGCTTTGACATGCTGACATTTTAATGAATGAGACGTTCCATTATCTCCTTCCCTGATTCAGTCTCTGCACTCCTCTCCGCTCCCGTCTGCTGGCATCTATTGTCCACGTTCCCTCGATTTGTCTTCCCATGTGCAACAAGGAGACGTGAAAGAAGGAGGAGGAGGATGAAGATGAGGAGGGAGAAGAAAAAGAGGGGGAGGCAGAGGATGGGGTGTTGGAGGAAAAACTTAAAAAGAGAGGAGAAATGAGAGGGATGGCGTTTTTAACAATGTCTGTCACGGCTGTGATGTGTGAAAACGGTAACGTGCCTCATCTGTTGTTAGTGTGACAGAAGTGATGTTTGTAAAAGAGAAGTTGACAGAAAAATGTGACAAGATGGTTTGCAGCTGCTGCTGGTTCTTCTATTTTGCTTGCATGTTGCACGTGTGTGTGTGTGCGTGTGTGTGGGCGTGTGGGCGTGGGTGTGTGTGTGCATATGAGTCTGCTTGGTTCATTAAATCAGGGCTTAGTGTCCGTCATGATGCACGTGTGACTCCGATACTGCTTTTGGGTGCAGACACATTAATATATCAGCACGCATGATTATGCGTGTTTTCCTTCAGGGAAAAAAATGTAAAAAAGACAGCATATTTTGTCGTCACTTTTCAAAATATTAGGGTTTGAAGCCAAGTTTAGAATTAGGAGCGGATTGTCGCTTTAATGTTGTGTTTGTGTTTGTGCTGTCACCTTTTCTCCCAGAGCTTCTTGGTACATCTCAGCATTGGCAAAGTAGAGGGTGGCAGAGGAACGGAAGATTAATATTCCTGGCACTTGCTTCGCCTAAATCAATTAATGAGGTAAACACAGAGAAACATTTAGTAAATGCTCCAACTAAAGACTATGCATTAAAGCTAATATTAGAGAAAATATCTAATATTTGCACAATATTTTGTGCAAATGCAATCTGGTTGTTGTCCCACTAAGCTTGAAGTGACAGCTTGTAACTTGAATCCGGTGGTGAAGCTGAATACGTATGAGATGCTAAAGTGTATTAAAAAAGTATTAACACCCATCAGGATCTTCACATTTATTTATTTTTTTATAAATACAAATAGAATAATGTGAAAATTTTGTATACAGTCCAACAGAATAATGCTTAAAACAATAAAACCCCATCTTTCCCAACTTTGCTGAGCTCTGGACTTTGACAGAACACCCCTCTCTCAGTCTTTAGCACCATCATTCTTCTTCTCAATTGTAACAAGTCAGAGGGGTTTTAATCAAAAGGTTTTTTTGTGTGAGACACACAAAGCAACATTTAAGTAACAAACACTAAACTACTTGCATCCACTGGCTATGTAATGTAATGTAATGTATCACAGCAGCAGCAACTCATTGCATTTAGGCGTCAAAATCCAGCCTGGTGTCATAAAATGAATTGGTTGGTGAGCGTATTGTAAAATAGTAAGCAGATTAAACTGATCAGGTTGGCCTATATCTCCTTCCACAGACAAATATCGACACGAAAATGAAACTGGGAAGAAAATTAAAACATTTTTACATGGATAAATAAAGATGTAAAATAAAATCATTAAAAATATATCATCGTTTCTCAAAATATCTTAGCTGTATGTCTTGTGCCAAATAGACTCACAAGATACAAACAGGCCAAAAGCATAGAGGTCACAGTACTGCCTTTTCCCATTCATTAATGTCAGTTTTGCACTGACTTGCTTTTTTAATATATATTCTAAATTTAAGAATGAAATCTCAACATGTCAATTATGTCAAAAGGTTTTCAGAATTTACCTTATCATAGTCTTCCACCGGCTTGTAAATATCAGTGTCTGCCACCTGTCCTAACAGAGAGTACTTGGGTCTGAAACACACACAAAACAAAGAAGTGATTGCCAAACTGCACTTCATGTTGATAAAGTATTGGTATATGTTGTAAATGTAAATAAAGTGCCTGGTAAATTTTAGATCTATATTATCGTGTTGCTTAAAAGGAGAAAAAAACATTCAGTGTTTCTTCTGCTACCTCTTAGCTACGACTCTCTCAGTAAGTGTAACATTTCTAATCCTTGATCTATTTAGACTCTGTAGTTCTTCATGTAGACGTAAGCAGCAAGATCTCCTTACAGCTGTGTCCTGAAGATGACAGTGAGCATGGAGAAGGCGATGGCAGCAGCTAGCCCCAGGTCAGGGTTCAACAGCACGGTCAAGATGAAGGTGGCCACCCAGACCAGCTGGAGAAACAGAGAATTACATATCAGGACCCAAAACAAAACAATGGCTGTATGAGTATGAGGTTTTAGTAACAAAAACTATCAAGAAAAATTTGATTTCCTGATTGTCTACAGAAATGAAGTATTATACGCGTAACAAGAAAGAGCTTAGGCAAAAATGGCCCCCATAAGAAAGTTTTTGGTAATAAAAAAAACAACACACAAAGACATGTCTCATGTTTTCCCTTAAAACTCCTTTGTAGTCGCTAAAATGCTGTGAATTGACAAGACTAAACTGGAACATTGTACCATTACATGTGGGATAAAACTAACAAATGGCTTCACAAATGTCAAACATCTACATGTTCATTGTAGAGTGAGCGTTCTGGGCTGCTTTCCTGCTTGAGGATCTGAACGATTTATCATAATTCACTGAATCATGAATTCTGCTCACAAGCAGAAAGTCCTGACTGAAAAACATCCATCCATCAGTGTGAGATGTTAAACTCAAGGAAGCTTACGCAGCAGGCCAACGATCGGAAGCACACCTGCAGATCTTCTGGTTGGCTCAGAAAATGCAAAATTAAGATTTTGGAGTTGTCTAGTCAAAGTCCAGACTTAATTGCGACTGAGATATTTTTTGTCGTTTAAAAAAAATAACATTATGATTTGAAAACTTTGATGTTAATATTCTTGATAATAAAACATTTACAGGTATCAAAAAATATATAAGAAATTCCTGAAGGGGATTTTTTTCAGCATGGTTCAGTGAACAAGCATTAAACTCTGATGTTTGGGGATTTACATTAAACTAGCAGAAAAGCACGAGAGATGTTTCGAGTGAGAATATATTTATAATGGGGAATAAATAACACAAAAAGTGCAAACATTTCGTCAAAATGAAAAGAAAAAAAAAGAAAAGAGAATCTGTCTTTGCTAATAAACATCTTCCTTGCCAACATTTTGGCACACTCACCATGTCGATTTTATTGCTTTTCCACAGAGCGGGGATGTCCAAGAACTGCTTCATCATGCCATGGAGATTAACGAAGATGATGGCAGCCAGCACTGCCTGAAAAAAAAAAGAAAAATCATCAAACAGAGCAATTTGTGTGGTGTGCTAAACTGGGTTTGATGAGCTCAACACTGGATTTAAATGGCCACTAAAAGGTAACTTGGACATAAACTCAGACATTAAAGTTTATTTTCAGGATTTTAAAGGACTGACATGTTTTATGAACGTGAACCGGTGACCTAACCGGATATTAGGTGACGCATTGAAAAGCATTACGGCAGGATAAAAGCATCCCAAGCCCTTAAACCTGAACAATCTGGTTGCATTTTAGAGCACAATCCTCAGCTGTGAGGTAAATCTCTCCTGAGCCGGGCTCGGAGCGGGCCTTGTAATTCTGAACACATTCTTGCGTGGCTTTGGGTGTGTGTGTTCACCACTGTGTGTGTGTGTGTGTGCGCGCGAACACACATGCGAATACCTTGGGTAGATCTTCAAAGAGAGATCCAATCCAGAGAGTGATGAAAAGGATAACCACTGCCGATACAGCCCCAGCAACCTGCGGCGAACAGAAAGGGAAAACAGGCACATGACGAATGGATGGATATCAAGTGAAAAAGATCAGAGCAAAAACATTAGAGAGTAACTTTAAAGAGATTAATGAGGCAGCGATTAGCAGTGTGAGCTGAAAGAGGGAGACGAATTAGTGAAGCATCGGTAAATGTTCATGTTTTTTGTTCAAAGAGGCTGATTGGTTAATAATGATATGGGCTTGAATCTGGTTTAAGGTGAAGTGTAGACAGTAGTCTGTGCAGCATGTGTTTTAGGAGTAACCCATGAAGTTCTTCAAACGTTTTTAAATCTGTCAAGGAGACAAGATGTAAATACTGGATGACATTTCTGAGAATTTTTTCTTCAACGTGTTTCAAGTTTAATTTAAGAAGCTAAAACTTTCCATAACCGTATTGAACTTCAGGTGAATAAGCTGGCGACATATTGTATTGCATCCACTGATAAAATCAGCAAAAATCAACTGAATAAAATGTATCTTAACATATTTTATTTTCCTCACTCTGCGTGGTGGAAAGATAAACCCAGGCCCTCATCTAACTTTGGTTGCCACCGTTTCCGAGTGTTTTAGTCGTTTAAATGAAACACTGACCAACATTTTGATGTATACTGATGGCACTTAACAAATTACAATGTGTGTTCAATGACTTTTAATTTCTTTGTTTTTGTGATGTAAAGCACTTTGAACTGTCTCTTTGCTGAAATGTGCCACACGAACAAACTTGATTGATTTATTTTAACTATTAGTGTGAATGTTGGTAAGGTAAGGACAGGCATGTAGCTGTTTTCTTGTAGCCATTTATAAATCAGCACACATCTGCCTTCTTTGAAAAAGCATGTTTTCTTCTATTTCCCATTTTGAATTGTGGCTACAGGACATCAGATTCTGTCATTTTCTAACCACAGGGAAACAGGAAGACAAAGATAACTTATTGAACTTTCCTAAGCATTTTGATCAACTTGAAACAGTAAATCAAAAGATGATTCAGAAACGTTTACTGGTTCTACTGGTTTAGGATATACAGAAAGTGATATTTTTCTTTTAAAAATGAATAGAAATTAAAGGATGCATTATTTAGTGCTCCATGCAATGTGAATGAAACAAAATCTAATATAAATCCACTTTAGTCTTCAAGAGGTGAAGAAAGGCCAGAGGGCAAAGGTCAAAGTAAAATTTCCATGGCCTGAAATGGAAGAGGGAATGAATAACATATCTGGAGCTATCGTGCGACACTGTTTAACTAGTGCTGTCTGTAATGAACACTATTCACAGGCTCTAATAGGCAACATATTGTGTGCTGCAAACCAGACACATACTTTTTTTTTTCTTCTGTCAGGGAAGGTATTGCTTCTTTTTATAGCAGCAGAATGTCAGATCACTCTCCAAACACGTTACAACAGCCTTCAAGAAGTAAATATTTAAACATTTCACTTTTAGATCTAGAGTGTTTCCTCTCTTCAGGTGACTCATGCCTTTTTCTGTTTTGGCAAGTTACTGATGTTAAAGTTAAATTTGTCATATTGTATAATAAAACAAACTTGTCCATTTGACTGTTCATTACTATCTTTGTTCTCCTGTTACTAGTAAGTAGAGACGAGCACATGTTGTCTCTAGATCTTAGCTTCATTTCTGAAGGAGCTGAATGGAACATCAGCATAATCTCACAACATTATGACCGCCTCTATAATAATGCTTGGTCGCCCCTCATTGCCCCTCATTCCCCTTTTGCTGCCAGAACAATTCTGATATACATCGACAGACTCCCGAAGGAGTTCTGTGTCTGGTACTAGCAGCAGATCCTTAAAGTCCTGCAAGCTGCAAGGAGAGGCCTCTATGGCTCCAACCTGTCTGCTGGTTACGTTTACTCGAGACTGGTGTCTGGAAACTGCGAGTATTTTTGGATGTTGGTTGGAGAAAGGTTCCCCGTTTACACGGCACCGCCAAAGACATCTTGAATCCGCTGCAGTTGTCATGCCAGGCCACTGTACGGCGCTGTGGTTTTAGGATGTCACTGAACATGCACGCGCTATTGACCCTTAGTTTCCACCTCACTGGCTTCCACTTCATTTAGAAAATAGCAAAACAGTAACTAGTCTCTGATGAACCGGTGCTAATGTAACATTTATGTATTCTGTTTCAGAAGTTGTGTAGGATTAGAGGCATGCATTCCAACCTGGGTTTTTCCTCCGGTGCTTTCCTGAACCAAACTGCGAGACATTGAGCAGCTGATGGCGAAACACTGGAAAATTCCTCCAATTGAATTGCTTAAGCCAAGGGCGATTAGCTCCTAAACCAAAAAAAAAAAAAAAAGCCCAAGACTTATACACTATAGCCAACAGCAAAACATATCAGACGTTATTGATCGGTCCTTGATCACACTACCTGGTTGCTGTCCACTTTGTAGCCATATTTGAGTGCAAATATTCGTCCCAGGGAGATAGCAATGCCATAACCTACAACAGCAAGGGCAAAGGCATCCCCAATCACCTGGCCAAACAGGGACATAGCAGGTAGAGCAGGTGGCTGAAGACTGCCAAACAAAGACGGCGGACAGAAGAAGAGACATTACACACTCCTCTTGTACAGAGATGCCATGTAGTGATTGTGTTTTCCTCACCCAGAGGGAATGTCTCCCACTACATCCACTCCATATCTCTTCTCCAGGTTAACTTGCCAAGAGATAACTGTTGCTATGATTACCTAGAAAGACCATAACAGATCAATTAAACGGCCTAATTAGTGTTTTAAGTGATGCAAACCTTCCTTTGTACTTACAGCAAATAGCTCCATGGGCAGGGGGACAGGGAGCTTTTTACTCAAGTATGCGTTGAGCTCCTTGGCAAGAATGAGGGCGACAATGGACACGATACTGACCACCAATGTGCCGATATTTGTCTGTGGAAGGAGATAGCAGATCTCCAGCACCGTCTGAGAAAGTAAAACAAAGGATTGTCATATCATCTTAGAAGGCTATGACCTTACATATAGAAATAAAAGTGTTTTTTCTTACATAAATCAAGGAAATGGGTCCACTGTATCTCTTTGGGTGGATACCAAAGACATATTTCAGCTGAGAAACAATGACGTGTACGGCAGCTCCCGTTGTGTAGCCTCGGACGAGGGGTTCGGACAGGTAAGTTACCACGAAACCAAACTGGACCAAACCAAGCAGAATCTGCACACATGGCAAACAGAAATCTGAATGTTTGCAATCAGGAAGTTTTGCAAATGTTTTTTACGTTTACACATATTTGCTTGCACCTGGCTTAGAAGACTTTCAGTTGAAATCCTGCTCTAATCTTCATTGGAATTGTTTAAATAAAAAAATTGATTCAGGATCCTCTTAGGGTATTCGTGTTTTTCTATTTTCTGCCCTTGAATCAACCAAGATGTGGCAATTTGCTGATTTTCAACCCCATTTGTCTTCCAATTGGTGAGATATTTAGTAGTACAAGGGCAAAAGACATTCACAGCACTACATTTTCCTGAAATTTCACAGCTTTCTCCTAATAATAGCATTTTTCTAGAAAGGAGTTGTTCTGTGATCTTCACCATTTATCCAAAACAAAAAAACAAGAACACATAATTGCTCATGTATAATCTTTAAACTGTGAATAATTTTGGGCATTTCTACTTTTACACATCAGATTTCTAAGCATGTGCAGAGATTGGATATTTTACTTGTTAAATATAAAAATCTACTGGTTCAGTTCACATGTTGTGTTCATGCTGACTCTGATTATCAGATTGGAAATCTCTCTTAGAAGATCAAGTCATGTTGTGGATAAATACTCTTCCCTCTGTAATCTCAGTATAAGAACTCATTTTTGGAGTCTATGAAGTGTTTTATTTGCACTAAACTGTGTTGTTTAAAACATGTGTCTTGCAGGAAGCATTTCATGAGCTGATGGCACTGGCAGATAATCATCATGTCACATCATATGACATCACATCACAATCACATGTAAATGAAGCTGCAAAGTATGCTTTACAACATACCTGAAACAAGCCCGATACAAAAGTGACTACAACAGCTATTCGGACCCGCTCTTGATCCCGGGAAACGCTGTCGATGATGCTGGAGTTGGTCACATTGTCCCAGATCTCAAAGTTAGAATCTGGTGCCAGGCGGTCGACCACCCCTCCTATCATTACGCTCATCACTGCGTATGTTCCTGAGGAAGGATGACACAATTACAAAACACTGATCTTAACGATTTAATTGCAGCTCTGGCTCTTTTTATGAGTGGCTGTTGTCCTGTTGGAAGATCAATCTGAGCCTCATTCTCTAGTGTTTTGTCGCCTCTAACAGGTTTTCTTCCAGGACTGTCCTGAATTTAGCTCCGTCCATCTTCCCCACCCACTCTGACCAGCCCAATCCGACCCCAGCGGTGTCGTTTTCCACCAAATGGGAATGATTAAAAGCAAACTTGAGGGATTAGATTATTTCATTCTCTTCTAAAAAGAAAGAAAGAATGCCTCAGTCCCCTATAATTTTTAACATAACAGATATTGAAATTAGTCAAGCTTAATTGTCATCTCCCCCAAAGCTGATTTAATCAAGAAACACGTGTCCCTACAGACAGAGTTTAATATTTTATCCACCTTCAATGCCAAATATCTTGTTTTCAAATGAACCTTTCAATATTATGAATACGAAGAGAAGGCAGCTTGTTTATTTGTTCAACAATCAAAACAAAATAAACCTGCCAGATAATAAACTTAGGTATAAACTCCTGCTTTAATAACTTTTACCAATCACCGTATTCTTCCAGTCCACCTTTGGATGCGTCAGACGTCTTTTAAGTCCCTAATATTCCTTTTATCAACCTTGTTTTATTGCTGCAATAGAATATGAAGTGCTAAATCTCCGAGACCAGATCGGTTTCAAAATAGATTTGTTTAATCACAACTTTTTCGCTATTACTGTCAAGTTCCAAGAGATGTGATCATTTTTCTGGGAATTGGATCAGTTGCCAGCTACTAAAGTAAATTAATGGGTCAGTACAACAAACCTACCGATCGAGATGTGCTTCGACGTGCCAAAAATGAAGTAGATGAGGACTGGGTAGAAGGAGGAGTAAAGACCAAATACCGGAGGAACAGATGCCAGCAGTGCATAGGCCATACCTACAGGGATGCAAACACAAACAAAAATAATAGTTTCTGTCATCCTAAGACTTGAAGAAAAATGCTTTTTATGGTTCTAGAAACTAATTGAGCTCTAACCCAATTCATCTCAAGAACTTGAATGCAGCAGAGAATGAGTTAAAAGACCAGGGATCACTACACTTTAGGAAAGATGGTGCTGAAAACCGACTGTTTTAAGGTCAAACCAAAAGAAAGTCAAAGGAAGCTTGATTTGTTTATTAAAAGATTTACTGCCTTGCTACTAATTAACTTACCATCATAAACAAATCATTTATGGCTCAGTCTCTCCCTTCTGATTCTGCAACCAGCCCCACCTCCACCCACACCCACTGGCGCTCCGTCTCACCCTGTGGGAGCTGCATGATGCCCACACTGATTCCTGACACCAAGTCACCCAAAGCGTCTTCTCTGAAAGCGTAGCGAGGCAGCCATTTTGCAACAGGAAAAGTCCCCAGCATACAGTTCTTCACCCTGGGTCCTGTACAACTGAGCGTGTTGAAATGACAGAAGGAAAAAAAACACACAAAAAAAAGCAAACAAGAAATTTAGAACATAACACTGATATCAGCCCTGAAGTATATTAAAGTACCTAATTTAAAAATTTGCTCCCAAGTCAACTGGAAATGTCTTTGTGTTGATTCAAGCTCACTTGGGATGTTGACTCATCATGTTTCCCTCTATTAGGACTCGACACCTTTAGTTTATATGTGATTTACCTTTAAGTAAATCACATATATGCCACCAAACTTGGGGAATTTGATTCAAATGTAACTTTTCACATCCTCACTTGGCAGGATTTGTGATTCTGGGAACATGTGACTTTGCAGCTGCATTTATTTTTAGAGACCCAGCGTTGTGATATGTTTTCCACAAGCACGTGCGTTTATTTCTGCTTTCTGTATTTATTACTGCAGAAAGCAGTTCTCTGAGTGTTAAAGAGTCAAAAAAGTACTTTTATGAAGTGAACAAATGAGTTAATAAATGAAAAAAAATCCATTTCAGGCATTTCACAATTTATTTAAGCATCATAAAAATAATTTTCAAGAAGATAAACAACGGTGTTTAGTTTTTCTTCTGCTCTTGTTCCTCTTGAGAACGTGGGACGCTGTAACTTTGAGAGGCCAATGCTAATTGGAACAATTTACCTTGAAAACACGAAAACATATTCGGAAGGTAAAACCTTGAACTGACTGAATGCTGTACGTAGTGACAGAATCACAGAACTTCATATGCAGAATAAATCTATGTTTTTTCCTATTTAACCCTTTGTCACACATTATGCTGACAACAGCTCATTCCTAATTAAAAGCTCTTTTCTTGCATGTGTGTGAATGTTGACTTGCATAAAGGCTTCGACATTAGGCTCTAATAAGGGATTTCATATTTTAGTAAGGTTCAGTGAAACCTTTTCTCAAACCCGGTGGCAGACAGTCCAATTAGACCAGCGGCCCCAAACCACTACTGGTGAAACGCATCATGAAATAATTCAGTAAACAGACTTCAGCATTTGACTGGTTCACCTGCACTGCAGCTCCATTTCAGACCTATTAAATTGAACAGAGTAGTTAACCAGTAAGTTAACTACTAAGGCTACTAAGTTAACTAGTACAGCTGAAATAAAAAAAAAAAACAAACTGGGAGGGGCCATTGCTATATAACAGCAATGGCCACTAATTTTGACGAATGCAACTCGCAAAATAAAACTAATTCCTGTGACCATGAAATAATTACCTTTAGTATTTCCATATGTATTTTCTAAAATAAAATACAGATTATTACTGAGAATAAGATGTACATATTCTACTTAAGCAATGTTTAATCATTTGTTTCCAGTTTTATTTAATTATTGGTCGAAATGAGTTATGAATTTCTTAAAATCCTGACCTACAGTCAAATGATGCTGAAGTAACTCTAGAAGCTGAGGATGTACCACTTGACACGTCTGATAGGCAAAAGACAGCAATTTATTAAGAATTTGAAAAATGCCTGCTTTTTAAAACTTTGTATTTTTCACTCAATTTGTTTGTCACTTATTTATTTTAAAGTTCTTCTGAGTGGACATGTGCTTTCTGACATGGGAGGGAAATAAGTAATGGCCTGGATTTACCTCACTGAGTCTTTTATTTTGTCATGCAGAGATGGTTTGGTGTCGCTCTTCTCTCCCATCTCATCCAGATTGACTTCGTCCAGGACGTCCCTGTTGACTTTGTAGGTCGCTCGTCTTCTTTCCTCCATGGCTCCAATGAGCTGCCAGCAAATTCTCAATTAATAGTGGAAAACATTAGAGCCATATCGGTGGTCCCGTATGCATTGAGGCATATGTTATTGTTCTGTTAATGCTCTCAAGGAGTCAAAGCTTCTCATAATGTTTTTTTAAAGTACAGTTGAAAGGCTTTTCTGTGACTGATTGACTTTTTATGACTGATTTATTGTTTCTGACTGATTCATTGTTTTGAATTTGAAGTTATGTAACTTGGTAAAAAAAAAAAAAATTCTTCTGAAGCAGAACAGAACGGCTGATAAACACTTTTAAAAAAAAAGTTTATACGACTGGTTTGCAGCAAAATAAGAGAAAATATTTTTTGAGACCCCAGCATTGAATTGGTTAGTTTAAAATGCAGTTTTCCATTTCAAACTTGTGATAAAAAACCCTAATAATTACCTTGGTGTATTTCAGTAAAGAAACAAAGATAAAATCCCAATCTTCAGCTCCCACGCTTAGACACAAATCCTGGATTCCTTTGAAACTCTGATGAGAACCATGCAGGTTTGTTGCTACATAATATAAATTTTTCTATCTGATGCTTAGATCGAATTCTGTTCAGAAGCTCCAAATCCAAAAATAATCAGGACTTTAATCAAATGTTTTTAATTGTATATTTTCCCCAAGTGAAGGCTTCCTCATAAGTCAGATATTTGCACTTCTCTCTTTGTGGTGAATAAATCCAGCCTGAGTGCAGGGATGGTTACTCAGTCTGCTGCAGAGTTTTCCGTCAGCTCCAAGAGTCTCAAAGTCTCTAAATGTCCTCGAGGCTGTCACTTGTACACCTGTGGACTAGCTGCTCTTCTGTTGTGGCTTAAGTGCCTCAGGAAAGAACTGATACGACACCAGACCTGGTTAAGGAGAGTCGGAGCAAAGTTCTTTGAATGCAAAGAACAAGTGGAAACAGAGGAGGCAGAGGTAACTGTTGTCCATGCACGTTGTGTGTGCATGCGTGTGTGTTTGTTTGTTTGTTTGTAATACGTTGTGGGGACAATTTTCCTGACACATTGTAGGGACCAAAGCCTGGTCCTCACAAGGGGAAACGCTGTTTTTGGGTCAGAGGTTAGATTTATGACTCACGTGTGAAATGAGTTTTGGTTAGGATTAAGATTAGGTATGTAAGGGTTAAGGTTAGGATAAAGTTTAGGATAAGGGTTAAGTTTAGGTTTCAGAAATGAATGGAAGTCAATGGAAAGTCCCCACAAAGACAGCCATGCAAACATGTGTGTGTGTGTGTGTGTGTGTGGGTGTGTGTAAGCGTGCGTGTGTTTTATTACTAACTAAATGAGTCAGCACACTGCTCTTTTAACACGGCAATCCCAGTTTTCAGAATTTCAATAACTCACATGATGCAAAGATTATGTTTAAAAAAATATGCAAAAGTAAACCAAATGGATGTGAATTTAAGGACACATGGATCTGCAGAATTTATGAAGCACTCTTTTAACTATGCAACAGCTCTTAGATGTGTTTTATCTGTTCGCCATTATTTATGACAAGATTAGCGTGTAATTTCCCTCTGGTGTCCTTGCTAATTTGTTTTTACAATTGCGCCGAAGGAATGTGGAAAAGCCTTTTAAATAACTGACACCGCTTGCCTAAACAGGATTTAGACTTATTCACTCCAAGAAAGAAGGATTTATATCACTAAATTCTACTTGCAAACTGAATATGCGGAAAGCAGAGAGGCACACTTGCAATTAAATCAAACGACTGCCATTTGGAACAATGTTCACTTGTTGGGCTTAAATCTTTTATCAGCCACACATGTTTCAAAGGTCAGGTTGTATTTTCTTAAAATAGAAACAACTTTCCAGAGATTTTTATTCCAAGTTTCCACATCACTTCCGTACAGAGTTTCACCACTGCCCCGACGCTGCCACGGAGGCCGCATGAATGCACAAGCACACAATGTTTACTGAGTAATTTATGATTAGCCTTAATGATTGAAAGGTTTAATGGACACATGGCTAATGATCAACGTCTTCAAGGGGTTCATCTCAAGCATTGGGACATCTCATTTAGCTCAGGTCCACTCATGGTCAGTCACAGAGCAAGAACGTGTGAAAACATATAGAGAGTTATTTAAAATTAAATAGTCATGTATTTCTTTATAATTGTGTGGTTTTTTAAAATAAAAAGCAGATGTGCAAAATATAGTTGGTAGTATAATTCTTAAAAAGCTAACTGAGAACAAGTAAGCTCATCAATTGATATTTGTAAAAAACTGTAGTGTATGTCTGTTTGGACAAAAGTAGCTTATTCTTTTTTTAATCATTGTTAAAAACTCCTAATCTCTCTCTGCATTCAGTATACACTCTCACCTTCAGGTGACCAGACCAAGCTCTGCTCCGGTGGCTGCATAGTTCTGTTGCATTCTCCTGAGGAGGAGACGGTTCTGGAGTTTTCTCAGCACTCAGTCAGTTTAAAGTCTTCGTTTGGATAGTAAATGTGGCCCCACGACGTTTTGAATTTGGCTCATGCTGATTTGATTTAGAACTGGATTTGTTTCTGTAGAGTAAAAAAAAAAATCACCCACGTAAGCGTCCCATAATTGTATGAGTCAACTTCCAGCACTTGTAATTTTTCCACTCGTAGCTCTGCCTAATGGTGACACCGGTGTGTTGGCAGTTTCCATTTCTGGGAAGTTTTCAGTTTGTGTCACAGGTGACAGTTCAAGTTAAATGAGGGAAACTTTGACACCACAGGGTTTCCCAATAGGATAATGGTCCCAAACACAAACAAGAACTGTTTTTGGATTGAATAAACGTTAACCTTCCAGAACTGACTAGACCTTCAACCTTGTTGAAGATTTAACATCCCTGCTTAAAAAGCAGCACCTAACCAAAATACCAAGCCCTCTCAGTGACCTGTACCAGCTCCCATAAGAGTGGCCAAATATCCACCTAGAACTGTGCAAGAAGCCAGATGATGGCTGCAAGAAATGTGCCGTATTAAAAATATTTTACCAAATATCAATGAGGGTGTACATATATTTTTACGTTTGACCATGATTACAACTGCACTTATTTAAAAAACTATTTTGTACTTATTTTTACTGTGTATTAAATATAGCATCTTGTCATAAATTGCGGTGTAGAGGTGGTGAGGCAGACGCTGTAGACCCAGGATGCGATAAATAAATGATTGATGAATGTCCAGAATAACACAATCCAACATGGTCCAAACAACGGGCAGCACGGCCAAGCGGAAGCCAGGGCTCGACGCCGGTAGCAACCGTAAAACAACGGACGAGACAACGGACTAGATACACAGACGACAGACTACAAGCCAAATGAGACGAGGACCCAACAAAGACACACAGGTGACACTAAATACACAAGAGGTAATCAGGGAACGAGAAACACCTGGGAACTAATCAAAGGGAGACAGGACAACACGGAGACACAGAGACACAGGAAACTCAAAATAAACACACAGAAAAACATAGATCCTGACACATCTGTTTTTATGTTAAACTGTGTAAGGTGACCTTGGGGGTCAAGAAAGGTGCCTACAAATAAAATTTATTTTTATTATTATTATTATTATTATTATTATTATTATTATTATTATTATTATTATTATTATTATTATTATTATTCAGAATGATTTTTTTCCTTGAGCGATAAATACATAACGTATCTATCTATCTATCTATCTATCTATCTATCTATCTATCTATCTATCTATCTATCTATCTATCTATCTATCTATCTATCTATCTATCTATCTATCTATCTATCTATCTATCTATCTATCTATCTATCTATCTATCTATCTATCTATCATTACTTAGTGAAATTACACATAAATTCAAATGTGAACACCAAATTATTATTCTAACTTCTCTGTTAAAGTTTGTTACATAATCATGTCACCTCCAGTTAATATGTATCATTTAAAACTTTTAAAGGATTGTCAAGTCAAAGTCCATCTTGCATTGCTAAAGATTTTTACTCTAATGTAAAACACAGCCAATAGAAAAGGGAGAACAGTTGGACCCTGTCTAAACGGGCTGTTTTAAAATCCCAGAAAAAGGTGCAACGATAAAGTGAGAAGCATAAAATTGTTTCTATGCCTGTCCTACTTGTGAGCAGTGGTAAGACTTTGCACAGACAAAACTTTGGTTTGACCTGATTTCCTTCCCCGACATAGTGAGACATTCAAATTAAAAAGGCATTAAAGTCTAACCTTTACCTTTATTCTCTTGGTTTTTGAGTCGTGTTCTGTTCGTTCAGCTACTCATTGACAGACAGCGCCGATGTAATATCATTTCGTCTTGTTGAAAATGTTCAATGAAAACAAAAAGGCCATTTTGCCCTTTGTGTAAATATATTTTCTGCAAACATGTTTTTACAGCTTCCAGCTGGAACAGCTTGTTCTGTGTGTAAAAGGTGAACTTTGCCTAGACTTAAAAATCCGTTCTGATATGTACTGGTTTATAGAAACCAATGAGAAACGAGATGAGTCATAATTGTAAAAATAACCGTGATAATATCTTTTTGAATCATTTATGGAAAGCAGAAGCAACCAATGAATTAGGATCTAAAGGTTGAC
The DNA here is from genome assembly GCF_002775205.1 of Xiphophorus maculatus. NCBI lineage: Eukaryota > Metazoa > Chordata > Actinopteri > Cyprinodontiformes > Poeciliidae > Xiphophorus > Xiphophorus maculatus. The sequence continues at coordinate 9,264,620 of NC_036443.1, read as the reverse complement.
CATTACATTAACGTTATCTTTTATCTGCTGTTTGATCTTGTGGTGTCAGTCAATGTCTTGGATAAACAGAAGCATAATTAACTTTTTAAGACAAATTACAAGAAAGATTAAAACTCTTAATGTGCTTAAAAAGAACCCAAAAGGCAACAAACAAACGTAATCCACACTACTCCGTTTTTTTTTTTCATTTTTTCAAAGACTCTTTTTTGGGTTCAGTTTTGATGAGACAAAATGTAAATAACAATTGAAAAAAATCAAGGTGCACAAAAACTTTATCAAGGCCATGTAGGTGTGTGAGTGAGTGATTGGAAACTGGAATTGGAAAAGATGTCAAGAATCACAGCTGGATGTGGAAAGCTGACCTAAAAATGCTGCCACATCTACACGGACACCAAGCATGGCCCGGCTGAACGCATAATATGGACAAAAATCACAGAGAACATCATAAATCTTCACGCACGTGTTTACACAGCGAGGCAAATAGGAAGAGATAAGAGGCCTATCAGCATTTCTTATCTGCAAACTGAAGAGTGTGTTCAGCCAGGTGAGGATGTTTATCACACTTTGAGTTTACAGCATGAAGTCTAGTCTTGTCCTATATCATAAAAAGATGCAGTGGTGTTTGATGAATGGAGAGGAGCTACAGCGAGCAATCACGCTTAATTAGAATACCAACTTCTGGTTTGGATGACTGACAAAAGAGAGCCGGAGGGTTGTGTTGGAGGTAAAGTCCTTGGCAAAAACGTAATGGAAAGGTCAGAAGGTGTCATAAATAAAAATCTGTGAGCTGCACTTCACCCTTTTCTCTATTCTCTCATTTTACAAAGTGAGAGAACCAAAGAGACAGTTTGGCAACGAGTGCCGTTGAAAATGAAGCAGTGAGCATCTGTGTGACAAAAGTAACAAAGGCTGCGTTGCAAACACCACCTGGGTTGTCTGTTCAGCAAGTTGTGGTTTGGATCAGCACATAATAGAGAACACTCCAGGGAATCCAGAGGGGGGATATTAAGTTATTTTCTGATTTGGTCCCAAGGTTGCTGACAATCATACAAACTTTACTTGACATTGTTATCTATTGACCTTACGTATATGTAGCTCTGGAAAAAATGAAGAGACCACTGCACTGAACCGCACTAAAAACCTCATGGCTATCCCACCAAATATTGGTTTCTGAACACTTCCTGAGTTAAAACATTAGTGTTGTTGTTTCTAAATGAATATGAACTTATTATTATTATGCAGGGACGGCTGGTATAAGTATAAACTGGTATAAGCTCAGAGTGATTGACAGACGTCTAGCCACGCCTCCTCGGTTTACGGACAGCCCAGGGCCACAGGATTCATCCAATTTCATCCAAGGATGGACTTGCCTCGAGCCCGAGTGCATGTGGGCGTGGTTTGGCGTAGACTGAGAAGGAGGGTTGGCGAGCAATATTAGCATAAACGAGGTGGATTATTTTACCTTTTTGCGTCCCAGAAAAGTCGAACAATAGCAGATACAAAGAGAGCTCAATTAGCCATCTCTTTTGTGCCATCATTGTTTAAATACCTCTCAGGGAAAAAAAAACATTCCAGAAAAAGATGTAAATGTTTTACTGTCAGGTTTAGATCATAAAAGAACAATATTTAATCAGTGCACAGTTTAATAAGTGGTTATTTCATTGCCTTTTGAGGGCTTTAGTAGTTAACTAGTTAGCTCTGGGATCAATCAAATAAAACAAATCCATGCCAAGTGTATTCATGGAAGGGCTTCCTCAAAGAAAGCGGCAGTATGCAATGCAATGAATGCATAATGGACCAGCACCAGTGTGCAGGGGGGAGTTGGGGAGTGAAGGGGGAGCAGAACAGCAGCCACAAGTTAAACAGACTGAGGAGAAAATAAGATGCAGAGAACAGAGAGGACTGACAGAAACGCAGGGATCCTCTGAGCCCAGACAGACTGCCTGTGGTGACAGTTTGGTGTTTTGATGTGTGACAGATGGTGGATTTAATCAGCTATACACTTGAAATCAGGTTGAACATTTGTTTCCAGAAATGAGCTGTAGAATAATCATTAGTGACCTTTTTCGCACCGATGACATTTCACATATGCCAGTCCACAGGGGATCATCAGGAGCCATGTCAGTGGGACTCATGTCTGCCAATCAGTCTCAAGGCCTCTCAGCATATTAACTGTCTGAATCCAATTAAGAATTGTTATGTTATTAACTTCCATCACTCCATAGTTAAATTTGTCACACAGTATTTGCTCAACTTTTTCTGCCTTAATTTTCTGCAGCAGGAGCAGAAGTGTTTTCCCCCGTAAATATGCGGGTGCATGGCCGAATACTTCATCTGACGGGAACAAGCTTGTGAGGCTTGAAAAATACCTAAAATTATTAGAAAACATGGGAAAATATTTTTTTTCGAAGCTGCAAATGAAAGTTTCAGTTTGGTGTTTTTGAACATCCAGCTTCCTGAAAAGTGCTCTACCTGAGTATCTGGGAACTTTTTTTTCTTGTCAGACAATGGACAACTCATACCCTATGTGTTGTGAACAAACAGAAGCGATGAGATGAAGGTAGATAAGCCAATGTGTCTTACTTCCTCAGTTTGCATTAGTACGAGTTCTGCGACATACTGTCAGACTCCAAGCAGTTTTAAGATGTGAAAACGTATCTCACACAGACAAACTCCTGCTGGGAGTGAGTGGGAGCAGAGGAAGTTTGGACCTGATTTCTCTGACATTCTTCTCAAATGAAGACAGCATAGGTTTGGGCCCGCAGAAAAGTCCCTGGAATTACATCTGATCTGACGTCTACTCCTTTCTTGTTTTGATTGGATATGCCAGGAAGAGGAAATGATGCATGAACACCTGATACCTTAAATTAACACAAGATTATTTCTCTCCGTTGTCTCACATATTCCAAACACAGCTCTAACCCGTCAGAGAGGGCAGGAACAATGAAAGATCTCCAAGAAATTCTCTTTAGTACGTTTTGTTTTCAGAGTTACCGTGGCTAACTGTGTAGATTTATTGAAATCTAAAAGTTGCTGATTCAGTTTCAGCTCTCTCCTGCCGCTTGGACAAGGTACTTTTCTCTACTGTAGGTTGCCTGGTGATCTACGTGTCAGTGTATGGATGTGGGGGTGTTCGTGAGAGTGTATTCAAATATAGCTGCAATGTTTAGCTTCCAAACAGAGCAACGGACAACTTGAAGGAGAAAAGGAAGGCATTCAGAAAAATTTGCGAATCATGAATCAATAAATCAATCCATTTTTGGAGTCAGAAGAAAAGCCCAGCAAACGTGATGCTCGAGTTTATTGATTTATTAGGATGATAAGAGCACAGCAATAAAAATGTCATAAATAAAACACAACTTCACCTTGATTTCCTCACATAAGATCTGATAATGTTTAACTGAGTTATGGAAAAAACTTGCTTTTAAACAGCAGGTGGGAAACATCTGATTAGTTCGACCTCATTTGTTTAATCACAGAGGAAACCAAAACACAAACGTCTCCCTGGATGTCATTTAGTTTCAGTATAAATATAGCTGTTCTGTGGAGACATCAGAAGTTCATTATACAATCCTTGTTATGTGTCTAACATGCATCAATAGGCATCTTGGCTGCATTAAAATCAAAAGGTTCAGTTGATTTCTAAAATGTGACATGCCACAGCAAAACCAGGAACAAGTCACCAGAGCAGAAATAGAGAAAAAATAAAAATAAGAACCATCAATTCCTGCTAAAATAATGATCTGCTTTTCTTTTTTTTTTTTTTTACAAAATATTCTAGTTGAAGTAGTGATGAAATCACCTCATGATTTAAATTAAAGGTTTAGGATGTTTTAAATGGCAAACATTGTGTTTGAATTCAGCATGTTTACGGAGTACAGCTGAGCCGTTTCAGGACTGAGGGAAACTCATAGCTGATTAACGTCCCAAAGCCAGTAACACACTTTATTATTGGCTTTGTTCAATAAGCTGCACATTTGAAAGAAACACATGACAGTGTAGTGTTAAGTTAAGCTGCACTTCTCAAATCTGGTCTTCTTTGTATTTATCCAAAACATTAAAATAATGTGAGGTTAATGGCATATTCAAACTTTTGCAAGGATCTTTGGTCCAGGAACTGGACTTTGAGTGAAGAAAGTCAGACTTAATGTCACAAACAGAAAAAATGTAAGCATGGCTAATATGATGTCTACTCCATGGTATTTAACAAATAAAGAGAAAGGAGCTACATTAACAAGCTGATTAATATATACTGTTTAAACCATCCATCCATTATCTTACACGTTTATCCCTAGTGGAGTCCTAAGGGGTTCTGGTGCCTCTCTCCAGCGGTCAACGGGCGAGAGGCGGGGTACACCCTGCACAGGTCACCAGTCCATCACAGGGCAACACAGTAAATATAAATAAAAACATCTACTTTGTGTGTGTGTTCAAAATACAGCAATTCAAATTTCAATAAAATATGACCAGAATGATAAAATCTTGTTGTGGAGTGACAAAGCAAAACAAAAAAAAAATAACCCAGTTCTACTGACCCACTCGGTTTGCATCCCACCACCTGGACCGTCCATCTGCACTGACAAGATGGCACCAGGACGAAACCAATGAATGTGACTATTTCTGACTAAGAAACAGAATACCAACTAGGCTGTCTAAACATTCAATAAATCTGTCTGCGCACCCTCGGCGTGCCAACAACATCCTTCTATTCATCTGTCCATTCACTCAGGTACTTAGCAGATCTGCAGACAATATGTTCTGTTTTCTGCTTATTCAAGTTACAAGCCTTGAACCTAACTGAATTCTCCGCCCTGACTAAAACAAAGGCCACGCAGATTTAATTATCACCAGCCCCATCAGAGGAGATAATGATGACTAATAGGCGGCCAGGTGCAGATATCTATCGTATCTGCTCATTGGTGGTTATGGAGATAAAAACAGATTATTATATAATAATGAGTCACTCGTCAGTTTAACAGTGTGGCATCTGTCCATCTGGGTGCGTCTTATGGACACGAGTCTCCTCAGTGTTTTTGAGAGTGTGTGTCTTTAGTAAAAGTTCCCAAGATATGGTGAAAGGCAGCTTCTTTTCAAAGCACTCATTCAGTACCTTGCATCAAATGAGGATAGAAGTAAATCTATCTTTCTCCCCCAGCAGGTGACAGACAACCCAGAGTAAAGAACCATCCCAAGTTAAGCTGATTGGCTGAAACATTTCCTCCTCCAACCTTCCCCAAATGTCCAAGCTAACACAATGCCTTGGAAAAGCATTCACGCCCCTAAAGCTTTGACCAATCTTGCCATGTTTCAACTGCAAACACCACCGCTGATGAGAAGCATGGTGGTGGCAGCATTGAGGATGCTTTTTCAACTGGAGCATGAGTCTGATAAGAGTTGCAGTAAACATGGAAGAAGCTAAATCCAGGGTAATCGTTAAAGAAAGTCTGTTCAAAGATGCATGAATTCAAAAAGGCCATGGTCCTTCTGATAGGACAATGACCTAAACATTTCCAACACTACAATAGTTGTTTTGGTGGAAAAATATTCATAACTCAAGTAACGAGTTATGAATCAAAGTGCAGACCTTGTGAAAATTTGTGGCAGTCCTTGAAAATTGCTCCTACTTATTGCAGTAACTTCATCTACAGACAGCTGGATGATGATGAACATTGACTTCTGTTGTCAGATTGTCACCACTGTTTCACCTCAACGAACATCAGGCAGCAATGACAGGATAAAACCAGACTGCAAGCCAGCAGAGCTTGGAATGTCTGAAATGGTCTAGTTCAAAAGAAAAGGTTAGTCTGACCAGGAAGAACCTGCTTTTAGAGTTCCTTCACCTTCTGCAAAAATGACAAAGACTTATGTTTCAACTCCTGACCTGGGACATGCACCTGTGCATCATCCCAAATTACTGCCAGATTCTGCTGTTTACTATAAGAACTTCAGATTTCTATTTGAAATCCCTGGTCATTTTAAATGCAAACATTTTCTTTGCTTTGCTAATTGTGAGGATTTCTTTGACGTACCGCTTCACAACACAAAAAGTAACTTCGAAAGAACTGAAGCGAAATCAAAGGAGCATGTGAGCAATATAGAGAAATGTCTAACATAGAGAAACCGAATCAGTACAGTGGGTTCACACATGTGCCTGTGGTAGTGCATAGTTCTGTTGCGTAGTTCACACACTGAACTACACAAGCTGTTACACGTGAATCAGGGAATGAGGAAGACAGCCTTGAACTCTGCACACTGATGCCATTTTATCACTCCTTTCTTTCCCCTTCAGCAGTCTTTCAGAGCCAATGAACGGCTGCATTATCCCAACTCAACTTTCAGGGATGTTTGTGCGAGAGTTGCAGAGGCAGACAAAAAGAGAGTGAGGGACTAAATGAGAAATAAATATGACATTTTGAGTCTATTTTAAGGTATTCCATCGGAGGGATTCACGAACAGCAGCAGTTTGAAACCGTTTCATCCACTCAATAGGTTTGTTAATGGGTATTTTACTGACACCAAAACCCGAGCAAAGCATGCGAGACACAACACAATGTGCCCATATGATGGGAGTTAAGAGTTACAAGTTTAGAGTATTCATTGGTTTCTTAAGACATCACGTCACCGCCATTAATTTGACAATTCAGACATTTAGATTTGTTTCACAATCCTTTAATGCAAGAGTGTATCAGTAGTGTATCTGCTTCAGCAGCTGAAAGAGGTTTCTGGCACGTTCTGCCCGACAGTGAGGGGAATGATGCAGCGGCAGCTCAAAGAAGGAAAACGTGAAGCTTCGAGAGAAGCTGAGCTCGGTGATTGGATTCAGCGGTGGCAGGCGTGGAAGGCGAGGAACCTGACACTGAGGTATGACCCTGCTTCTCGCCTGCAGCCTTCTGCCCACTCCACCTACACACAAAATACCAGACAACTTTAAAAAAAAAAAAACTGTTTAAGTTACATTGATCACATCCTTCTGTTAACATGTGCAAGACATGTCGTATTGACCAAAGTATTGAGACTTTTCATGCTTTCTGGTGAAGCTACAAATGATTCACCAGAAAGCTGTTCACAAAGTTTTAATTCAGCTTAGTCCAAATATACTTTATTGATTCCAAAGGGAAATTAGTACCTTTGGGGATTCCTTGTGGAAATATTTGATCAATATTCTTACATGGCTCACAGTTTTGTCTTTAACTCCTCCCTAAGGTGCTCCAACAGGCTGATGTCAAGGGTTTGGGTATTTTCTCCATAGTTAATGCACTCATTATGTTCTTAAAGACCTTGCATTTCAAACTGGTGTGCAATCATGTTGGAATGAGTAGGAAGCATTCCCAAGGTGTTTCCACAGAATCAAGAAAATGTTATCCAACAAAATGTCTCGGTTAGAGGAAGAATCAAGAGCTCCATTCCTTGGAGCAAAGTGTTCGACTCCAACCAGCCCCACCTTTTAAAAAAACAGAACCTCTACACTCTGCAGAGTGGTAACAGAAAATGTGGCTCTCCAGGCAACCACCCAACCCAGACCCTGTCCATTGGACAATATATGAAGCTCTCTTAGAAGCGTTCTTGAGCTAATCTGAAAGCCACATCAATATTCGAGAGATCTGAGATGCATGTGAGCCACATTGTCCAGACAGCCAATGCGAAAACTGGACTCTATAATTTGTTTCTACTGGATTCTTAAGGACCTCACATCCTCTGATGTATTTCCCTCTCCAGAGGTCAGAGGAAATGGACTCAAAGCAGAAAGATATGTTTTTACAACCGCATGCAAATACTTGGTGACACAGAGTAAACTGCTTGGTGGGAAACTATGTTTACATCAGACTGTTTTGTATGTGACATCAAGCTGAAACGTTTGAGAATCGGCGCAACCAGTCGCAAGGACACGCATCAGTCAGACTGCCACTTTGTGCCACACTGCAGTGGCTGCGCTAGTGGAGAATAAATGGGGCTAGGTGCCCAACTCACTTATCAAACTTGCCACCATCCATTTGGACTGTGGCAAATGAAGGAATTTGTCACAAGAAATGTATGCAATTAGTAAACTTGTCTATGAAATCTCAACTGTCCGCGCAACTCATAGAATACGCACAGTATCCCAAGTAGTTTAGCAAGATACCAAGAATGTAAATAAAATATCTTTGAAGATGAGTTTAGCAGGGAATACATCTCACAAATGTTCTTATTGTATTTGAGGTTTCCTGTCAACCTCTGGACTTCGCTGAGCTTCCTCGTTTAACAAATGTTTGTAGAGGAAGTCTACATTCCCAGGTGGTGGATACAAGTTGGAACGTTTTGGATTGTCTGAATTTAATGAGTCGGCTGCGTCACAAAATACTTTTGGGAATGTGACGCAGACACTTTAAAGCTTAAAGGCATATTTTTCTTATCCTTTGCATCAATGAAAAGAAAGGAAATCAGACATTCTTTAGTAACAGTCTGATAACACACCTGTGTTGTTCCGAGGGATCAACAGGCATGGAGAGGAGATTTCGGAGCTGAAACCTGAACATGAACATTCATCGTTCTCCTCTTCCTCCTCATGAGGATTGGTAACCGTCGGCTGAGGACCAGGTGGGAGGGATGGGGGTCTTGTTGGTGGAATTGCTGGGGGGGTTATGGTAAAGGAGGACTCGGAGTGAGCAAGGCCACGCCACGGTGTTACGTTGTCTGAGAGGAGGATGGAAGAAGGTCCTGGGTGATGCTGAGAGGAGGACGAAGTCTGGGGCTGCCTGTTAGCTTTCTTGCGATTCGTCAGGTGTGGTTGCTGGCGAGCAGTGGAATTAAAGGGAGGTGGACCTGTATGCGTATGCACAGAAACACAGAAAAGAAAGAAATGCTTTTAAGATATATCCTTGAAGAAGTTACATGCAATATGTGCCGTAGTGAGTTATTGTGAGCTTTTTCTCTGCATTTCATTTCTGCCAGAGTTTCAGCAGGAATCGCAGGAATGTTACATTTAAAATCCATCTCACCACTTTCAAGAAATTACTGTATAATCAACATCATGCAGCAATTTGTAAATAACAGATGTTGGTGCTGAATATATGATGAGTTATGATCTAAACCCCTAACTAGGTCTGAAATGAAACTGTTCCTTAAAAGAAAGAGTAGACGTACTGTAGTCATTTTTATGAGACTGTTGTTGTGAGCCTCATATTAGACTGTTAGATTCACAGACAATTCTTGAGCTGAAGATCCTGCTCTGTGTTGAAATCTCAGCATAAAAAGCGTTACCTGTTCTGCTCCCAGATGAACCAATGAGAGGCATTCGTTTGCGAGGCATCATAAATCTGGAAGCCAGAAAGCAAAATTCAATATCACTTTCCAAAGCCATTAGAGGTTTCCTGAAAACATGTCATCAATTTACGCTCCATCATTACTGACATAACAGACAGAAATAGTTCACAGGCACTAAAATACAAAACATCAAGGTTGTAAAGTAAAAATTGTATTAATTTGTCACACCGTGTTCTTAGTTGAAATATACAGTTATTGTGGCTTTTGAGGAGGTACACCACTGTTTGTTTCTCTTAAGCTGTGGATAATGGCTCTTTAAATGAAAATGAAAAAAAATAAAATAAAATAAGTTAAACAGATTCCCTCCAGGATTTAATTTTGTGGGTAAAAATATTTCAGTTTGGTTAGCTTTTTTTCTATTAATGAATGATATAGTTTTCATATCTGCATTTTTTAAAACCTTTATCTGATATTACAATTTGTTTAATAATTTCTCAAAATGAAGTTAAAAAAAAATAGAGAAAAATCAGTAAGGGCTCATGTTGTTTTTCCACAGCGCTGTTGTTAATGACATTGACAGCCATCAAGTTGCAGCTTTATGTCATGAATATTCTCTCATAAAACAATTCAATCTGTTTGCAGTGGTCTGCATGAGCCTCTTGACATTTAAGCTTGCGGTTGATGTGCACGGGATGCTCTTTAAAGTCTTTGCAGTTTTGCTCTCAAGCTGGGCTTCCAATGTTTTTCTGGGGGGAAATGGAAAGCTGGGAGATGAGGAACGGCCATTACCTTGTCTGAAACCTTCCTGATAGTGAAAATAAATCTACTTTTGTAGAAAGTTGACATTTCTGAGACGGACTTTGGGACTAAGGTTAAATAGAGGACACAGCCAGAGACAGTGACAGGAGCCTCTGAGTGGGTGTGTGTGTGTGTGTACCTCTTTGAATGATGCAAAATGTCGCTCGTTCTCCACTTTTGACAGCTGCGCTCTTATGCCTCGCTCTCATGGGTGATGCAAAACATCCTTCACGGGAACAGTTCCCCTACTGGCACTTCATCACTACAGATGGTGATGATTTCTCAGGCTCTATTCCATAAGTTATCTCTTCTCTCCACACATGTTGGAAGGCTGAAAAAGGACTACACAACACAGCCTTCTCCTAAGCCACAAAACGAAAAACAAACACAAATCCAGGCCTGGGCAAGTATCTTCCTCTGCATCTAGTCCCAAAATGTCTTGTTGATTTTTTTTTCTCTATTCCCTCTATTTTGATGCGGTTTCCAGAAAAACAACTGGGACTTTCAGTGCAGCAGGAAACTTCTCCACATCGACCTCTCTCTTCTTAACATCACGCTTACATTTTCAGCACCCCACCTCCTCACTCTTCCTTTCTTTACTTTATGTATGATAGAGCAGAGAACAAAGGGCACTAAAGGAAACCGGATCCAAGGAGCTTTCATCAACTTTCTCTTCATGTCCCTCCTCCATTTTCTCCGTCACTCAAGCTTCCCCTCGCGGTCTTTCTCCTCTTTCATTCTGAGTGCAGGTTAGTGAGATGGGCACGAGACAAAAAGTAATTTGAGATCAGAATAAAATATTCATATATTCATGAATACCTGCAGACTGTCTGCTCTAACCTCAATAAAGACCCCCATGCATGCAGATAAAGTGGCATGGAAATTGGCACGTAACGGGGCTCCAGTGGTTAAAACTTGTCTTATCAAGAGCAGCCAAATGAATTAAAGGGCATGTACTGTACTGTCACTTTTGTAACTTTTCCTTTTCAGTTGTGTTCTGGTTTGTAGCTCACTGCAGTTCTTTCGTTTCAATGTCTAAAATTGAGTAAGTGGTAAAAAAAAAAAAAAAGGAAGGTTGAAAGGCAAAAGAAAAAGAAAAAGACCAATCACAAAACAGTTGTAAAAACAACCAAAAGATGAAGTGGATCATGTTATGTTTGGAAACATCTGGACATCAATGGATGACAGGATGTCAAACCAATAGAAAAGAAGTGAAGCAATTTATCTAGTTTCAGTTTTAGTTCACAAAGTGAAAATGTACATAATGTTCCAAGTGAGGAAGAGGAAGTCAGAAGAAATGTTGTCTGAGGGCAGAGGTTTGGAGACGTAACAAACAGACACCTTTAAAAAAGATTTAAAAGCATTCTGTTGAGAAAATTGAAGGTTTTTAGGTGCGCCTTATAGTGCGGAAAATACGGTAATTGGTAGTTGGGGTCGAATCATTTTTAGCTGAGCTGTACATACTTGGTAATGTATTTGCGTTAATTCTGTTAAAACTGTTTCTAAAACAGATTCCCATCATCTCCGTTCATCTACAAACAACACATTGCTTTTGTGTCAAAAAAACTAACGCACAAGAAATCTGGAAAATTGGTGACCTTTAATTAAAAATGGTTTGATTTATAAAACACCAGTCAAGATAAACATATCAACAAAAGTCTTTGAAAAATAAATTATGGACTGCTTTGATCCTCTGACTGCATTTTTGGCTTCTAATTCCAAAGTTACTGTTTCTCTTTCCACGTCTCTGCATCCATCCCAGCGTTCCTGAGTCGCAGAAGCTGGAGGCCCTGGCCGCAGACCAGGCTCCATCCCACCTTCGCCGTCTTCTTCCTCTCCTCACAGGAAGCTGTGCTGGTGTCTCCGTCCTCCGCTGGATTCCTCGGATCATCGGTTGTCTTTTCCTCTTCGCTGGTCTTACAAACTGGGTCAACTATTTCCTTCAAAACTGCATTCACCCGCTCAGCCTCAGACCCCATCATTTCATCCACTTCTTCCTCCTCCTCCCACACGGCGAGCCCCGTGGCATCTGCAACGTGGGAGCACAGCGCCCCGTTGTGGCTGATGTTGGTACCGCTGACTCTCCACAGACAAACCCTCTGATCAGAGGAGGTGGAAACCAGGAGGCCGGGGCTCAGGAGCTTCAGGGCGGTGAGGGAGGCAGCGTGAGCCAGCGGGATGCTGAACTGGGAGTGAAAACGAAGCTGAAACTGGTTGGAAGGATTATCCTGCGCGGCATGATCATCACTTATCTGAGAAAACCCCCGGCTCCCCACAGGCTCCCCGTCTTTTGGGTGCTGCGCCCTCACTGTGGACACTGTCAGCTGCCCGTCATCTCCTCCGCTCGCAACTGTTACCAGGCAACCGTCCTCTTGTTGTCCCAGTATCTCCACCCAAACAGCCAATGAGTTGATGCCGCTCTGGTGGGCGGGGATGACGAGGCAGGGGATTGAATTCTGGGCCGGTACGGACAGACTTTCAGTCAAACGCCACACTGCGATGTTTCCGTCTGTGGCTGCACTGAGCAGGAGCCTGGACCTGTGGGAGGGAAACACATTCCTGCATCACGGCTAAAAAACATCTAAAACAGGCTTTTTTGAAAAATTATACATGACATTTATACATTTACACTTTCGGGGGGATTACTGTTGGAAAACTCATGCATGAAGAGAGAGAACATGCAAACTTCAAATAGAACGGGCCCGGCGGAGATTTTGATCAAAGAAATTTCAGTAACATTTTTTGATGGGGTGTGCATAAGACTGATAAGACACTGTCATAAATATGACATAACACCTGTTATGAACATGAAGAAGTCTTTATGAATGTTTATGACTGTTGTCATGAAGTGTCATTCGGTAAATAATGACAGTTTAATAGAAAGTTGCTTTAAAAGCTGCATCTAAAGTCCATAAAAAGTGCCAACTTTGCATTATTTGGTAAATAAGTCCATGTTAACAGGGTTTCATTGATGACAGTGGCACTGGTACTCCAGTATATTTCAGTTTATTATCTTTTTTTCTTTTTATCAGAAACCAACTGATTTGAATCAACTATCAATTCTACTGCTGATCACCTATAAGTTAGGTGCTTATAGTTGATCAGCGATTAAGCCGTCATTTGCTAAAGTATATTTACCCAAGCAGTTTGTGGAAATGTTTCTATCTATATGTAATATAATATATGTCTGTATTTCTTTAGATCCCGTGGAATCATGACAATTCACAAACTTCTGGACCCAGTTCTTGTTTCAAAAATTCATTGAAGTTGTTTTGTCATCATTCCAGACTGAAGAAAGCAACTGTTAAAGTAAATCATTACAAATACGATATGCATGGCAGTGCTGAATCTATGCAAGCATCTTACAAATGTAACTATCCATGAAGCAAAGGCTTGATCACCTGTTGCCTTTGTCGTCCTGCAGGCTGCAAGTGGCGACACAGAGAACACAGCGCTGGTGGTAAAACGTCTCCCACAGCAGGTCGATCTGATTTTCACCTTCATTGACAGAAAACAATCTGGAGAAATAGCAACAAAATAATAGCAAAAACTGTGTAAATCACGAGAACAGCCAAAGCTTATACAGATAGTTGGTTGGCTTTATTCGAATTCACTGATCCCAATTGTGTGTGGTTGTTCTGCAAAAGCAGAAGAACCTGCAGGATTCCCACTTCCAAAAAATTACAACATTCAAAACTTTTCCAGGCTCAAATGATCACATAAAAAATGTTTGTTCCTCATGTTTTCCTGGCAAAATTATTCAAGCTACATATCTACAAGTCCAAACACTGCAAGGCACTATTTACTCTCTTGATTAAGTAAAGACACCATACCGACCCGTCTGACAGTCATCAACACGTTCAGAAACATTACAGCACTTAAAAAGTCTTCAGCAACCAGACTAACCTGAGCGCCCCGTCACTGCAGGACAGAGCCACGAGGACGCAGCCCGTCTCTTCCTGCAGAACCTCTATGGACATGTACCTGGAGAAGGCCAAACCCAAGAGGACAAACTTTATCCAGAACAACAAATCTGAAGAACAAATCCATTCATTTCCATTTGCTTGAACACATTTCAGCCCCACATCTTCTGAGAAAATCTTTCTGTTCTGGAAGCGCCTTGTTGTCCCTCCAGAGTGAGTAAAGTAATGAAGTCAGATTGGATAAATTATCAGTTAACTGTCTGACCAATCAGAGGGCTGTTCTTAACGTGCTAAGATAAGAGTGGAGCTGAAACGGTTAATCAGATTAATTGTGATGAATCAATTATTGAAATGACAATTAACTAATTCATTAATTGATTAATCATTAATGGGGATTCAAAAAAACACTATTTTTTTGCTTAGAACAGTAATTAAATCAAGACTGTACAAAAAATCTATCCATTTTGCATTTTGAGATAAAGGAATAGTTGCATTGTTTAATTATGAGTCATGATGCAGACATGTCAAGATTTTGCTCATTTTTATTATTCTGTTCAAATTCTTGTTAATAAGTTAATTGAGAAAAAGGAACTGAAAAACATCCCTTTAGTCCATTTTAACTGGCGCCATCTGGTGGCCGCAACTCAATCCATCCATTTTCTAACACCCTTGTCCCTAGTGGGTCTGGACGGGTGCTGGTGTTTATCTCCAGCTAACGTTCCTGGTGAGAGGCATGGTCACCCTGGACAGGCCATGGCAGGGCAACAGAGACAGACAGGACAAACAACCATGCACACACACACCTAGGGAGAATTTAAAAAGACCAATTAACCTGACAGTCATGCTTTTGGACTGTGGGAGGAAGCCAGAGTACCCAGAGAGAACCCACGCATGCACAGGGAGAACATGCAAACTCCATGCAGAAAGACCCCGGGCTGGGAATCGAACCCAAGGCAACAGTGCTACCAAGTGCACCACTGATCAGCCCCATAACTGCATAAAATGAAACTGCACCTGGCTAGAATAGTAACATGGCTCTGCTACCAGCACATTAAAAAAAAAAAATAAATGGATTATTGAGAAGCAACTCAATCTAAATTATCCTATCCAAACTTACCTCGACTCTGGGTCCATTTTCACAGTTTTGTGTCGATTCCGCTTCGTCTCCCACTGCACGTCCAATCGGTGGCTCGCTACCTGGATCACCTGACAATAAGGAGCCAGCCTCTGCCTGTCCCAGGTGACCAGCAGCCGATTACACTGAATCTGAGCCCGGCCTCCGGCGGACAGTACCAGGGAGGAGAGAGTGTCTCCCTGTGGCCGAGTTATCGCCGTCGCTGTTCGCACGCCTGATATGTGGTCGGTAAGAACCGAGAGAACCTTGATGATCCCAGAAACTGGGTTTATAGCCAGAACCGCTAAGCTAGTGTCCTCCCCTCCTGTCATCACTACCTCCCAATATGATTTACTGCTTCCTGTACGTGCTTGGGAGTCAATTCCAGTCTCTTCTATCCTTCCCAGCCTGCACACACACCAGATCCCCCTGCCATGTATGCCCTCTCTCAAGCTCCATCCTCCAGTTCTCCCTGCGTCCCCAGCACAGCTGAGCATCTCCCCTGGGGGCTGGGAAGTCAGGACGGCCCCCTGCTTGATGAAGACCAAAGCTCCCCGTCCGGGCCAAACCCCTGTGTGCGAAGGCCAGAGACTCCAGGAGCGATGCCCGCCACCACAGGCCACTGCCATCAGCCTCTCCTGTCTCACAGGATCCCACACCACAAAGTGGACAGCGTGGAAGCCGGCGATGACGAATCTGGCCTCCCTTGGCTCCTCTCCAATCGCATTTTCCGGTTCCTCTCCTTTCCTGATTTCAGACTCAAGAATGAAGACTCTCTCCAGCCACTCCATGCCCCGGCAGGCCCGTTGGACTCTGAGCACCTCCAGCCGAAACTCGCCGGCTTCATGCTGAGTCCTGAAGATCCTCACACAGCCATCCTTCCCGGTGCTGTAAAGCAACCCCTGGTATTCGCACACCGAGGTCACGCCGTGTTTCCCATGCACGCCGAACAGACAGCTCAGAGGCTGATGTGTAGAGTCACGCCCTTCTTCCTCTTTCCTCTGTGAGCCTTCACCGAGTTTCTCATGATCGGTTTGGTTCAGCTCAACGTTTTCTTCTTCCTGATACAACAGCAGTGACCCTCTCCTGTCTCCACACACCCACAGCACCTTGTTGGAGTGAAGCCGGAGGCGAACGGCAGCTGTGAGCCAGCGCTTGGAGCAGAGAGGGAGGAGAAAAGGTGGAAGAGGTTCCACACTTATGACTAATGAGCAGTTTACAGTCATATTTACCTCCACACACCAGCGACAGACAAATCCTTCGGCACCTGATGCGAGTAAATACAAATTATCCGTTTCCTTTTTCCAAACGATACTATGGATCTTGCCTGGTGTGCCTGTAAGACGAACACCAGACAGAGGATGGGAAGTGGGAAACACCTGGATGGAGCCGCTGATGTTCCCAACAGCACACAATGTAACCAAGATAGCTGCATTTCTCACTAACACAGTCACTGTCTCCATCACACAATATGATGAAAACTCAGCTGGGCCTTCCCATATCGTCTCCCAGCTCCCATTGCTGTACTGGCAAACTGTCCCTCTGTCAGTACAAACCAAAAACTGACTCCAGTAAGTCTTTTCCTCTTCTCCTCCCACTAGACAAACCACTTTCGGAAGAGCAGCATCTGGAAACTTCAGGTCTGTTAGTTTCTCTTCTAGGCTCTCTTTCTCCTCACTATCTCCTACTTTCCACAGCCTAACCCCTCCATCTGCTCCTCCTGTGGCCACCCATCTCTCACCATCTTCTGTTCCCCCACTGACCGCTAGGGAACGCACCCCCCCCGCGCGGTGTCCCTTCAGTGTGCGAATCACCTTCCCCCCTCCTAACAAGTCCCAGACTAAACATGCGCCGTCCTCCCCTGCGCTGAACGCGTACCTGCCTGAGAGACGGACCGAGAACACTCTGGCCTGGTGGCCGTACAGGACCCTTAAACACGTCGGGTTAGGTTCTCCACATTTCCCTCCAGGGCCGCCCAAGGCACCGACACCCCAAACCCGAATGCTGCGGTCATCTGACGCCGATGCGAGGTACCCGTTCTCCTGGAGGTAAGAAATGCTGAAGATGACCCCGCTGTGACCCAGCAGTCGGCACTCAATTGGAGCCTTGTGACCAGAATTGATCATTTCATCATCCTGACCAGGCTTCCAGATGATGATCTGGTTGAAAACAGTCCCACCAACCAAGACGGTATCCGCCCAAGAGTCATGAACCAGAAGAAGGGCAGAGTACAGCAGACAGCCCTCCAGGCAGGAGCACTGAACCAGGGCGCTCCCTGTGGTAGAGTCCAGGAGAAGAGCACCGTTATGAGCAACAGCGACACAGAGCAGGGACTGCTTGTCTGAGGAGAGCCAGCGGACATCCAGGGCCCAGTCCCTGAGGTCCAACAGGGGCCCCAGGGCCTCCAAGCGAAGAGTCTCCACATCCTGGCACTCTAAATGAAGCCTGACGAGCCTCACTGCCTTTCCTCCAAATATGGCGAGGTCGTAGAAGCTGCTTGTAGAGGCAGAGTTCTTCTCTAGAGATCAGAAATAGACAAACAGATCAAGACGACTGCGAGCTGGAAGGGAGTTAACTCTTTTTACAAGCAATGAACAAACATATTACAAATAACCCCTCCCACAGATAAAGATTAGAGATGCACCAACATCAGCCAGAATTTCCTTAATCAGCAAGTAAAACTTTTTTAAATTAAAAAAAAAATCAGACAAACAGATGCTTCAATGGCTAAAGAGGGATAATCTGACACACTTATATCTTTGTTTTTTATTCCTTAGAGGAAAAAATTAAACAAAAAACAATAAGTATGTGTCAGAACTGGCAAAATTACTGCATCTCTAATAAAGATAGTATCACTTTCACCATTTATTTTCAACAAGGGCAAAAAAACTGATTTGTTGTAGGCTCAAAACAACATTTTAAGCCAAAAAAATGTGTAAATGTTGTAAGTGCAACTTTTACACTTATTACATTCAAGTGCAACATTCCTCATTAGATTCAGAGAAAATTTGTTAGTGGCAAACCAATTGCCTGCTGTGTGAAAATTAATGCATAGCACCTGAGGCGGTGGAGCTCTGTGTTGGCACTGTGTCCCGGCTCCTCACTCTGATCCCATGGATTCTGTAATGTTGCAGGACACTCAGCGAGGCACCAACATTCGGGCGGGGCAGGAGACTGTACACGGACAAGACTGGTCCTTCACCTGCCATGAAGAGCAATGGGAAAATAAGCGTAGGAGTGTGCAGGAGTCCATTAAAAAAAATAAGAAATACATATAAGTGTGTTATATTTTTATTACCTTGAGTTTTTGCAAATCATTTACCTTTTGCAAAAAATAGCAGTTGAAATGCTAGTCATCAAAATCAATACTGACATTATTAAGATTTCAGCATCAAGTCATTATATTAAGTTTTCCTCTAATCTCTTTGCTCATCAGCTTCTCAAGTTTCTTGGTTAATTAGAGGAACGCTGCCAACTGATGATATATGGTTTCCAAAATTATAAGTAAAACTCTAAAAAGAAATTAGAGTTCTTCTATATTCAACCCTGATGAGTAAATACTTAAACCACCTTTTTGCAACAGATATAGCTGCAGGTCTTTTGGGGTTTGTCTCTACCAGCTGTGCACACACAGAAACAGAATATTTTTGACAATTATTCTTTGAAAAACTCAAGCTAAGCCAGTTTGGACAGAAAGCATGCAGGTGTGAAGAGCAATTTCAAGTCTTGCCACTTGTTCTCATTTTGGTCTGGACTTTGACTGGGCCATTCCTTTGTAGATATGACTGGATGTTTAGTTTTGTCCCATTAGAAGGTGAACATTCAATCCAATGTCAAGTCTTTTGCAGCTTTTAAACTGGGTTTCTTGCCGGACTGGCCTGTATTTAGCTTTATCCATCTGCTTATCAACTCTGACCAACATCCCTATCCCCGCTGAAGAAAAGCATCACCACAGCATGCGGCTACTCCCACTCGTGACCGTGAGGATAATGTGTTCAGAGTGATGAGCAGTGTTTATATTTTTGTCTTGTTTTTTTATATAATCATACCCAAAACCGTGCATCATTAATTGAAGTGTGTGGTTCTAACGTGGCAGAATGAGACTTACCTGTCAGCAGAAACCGATCCTGAAACAACTCCAAACCTGTGATAGGAGCCACCAGGGCAGCAGTCTCCATCTTTACAAGCTACTGTTTAGTTTCTATTAGAAAAAAAAAAATAAACATTCTGTATGCTTCCTGAAAGGCACAACGCTACTACTTAGAATGTGTATTTTTGACGATAAAGTGGGTTTGGTGGACGCTGAAAATGGACAGTGTGTTTGGCTCCTCTTAGCAATGAAAACAACCCAACACGAAAAAGCTTTCAGTTAGCAAAACATGCTAACAGCAGGAGCACTTCATTTATATTTAATAAACAGAGGAATACAATGCTCGCTTTTCGTATGGAATGATAATCAATGCGTACCTCTTTAAAGCTTTAAATACAGCTGAAACATGTCTCTGACTTGTAATTTTACATTGCTATTCAGTTCTGAGAACAGCAATTTTGTCTACATGTGTTTCTGTATTACTTCCGGTCCAATTTAACCAATAAAACGACAGAATCCGATTTCTGAAGGATGATTGGCTGCAGGAATACTGAACTGCGCTTATTGGCCAAAAAACACACGTGATAAAAGGTGAAAAGTTGTGCTGCGTTGAGGTGTTTTCAGAAAAAGTACGTTAGTTGAAAAAGTGAGTTGTTCACTGTAAGAAACAGTTAAGCTCACATTATTTAAAACCTCTTGTGATTTAAAAAAAAAGAAATTGGTCTCAGATTGAAAATGAGGCGCCTTGAACTCTCAAAACAGTAAGAGATATGTCTTTTTAAAATTTTATTTTTACACTTGAATGAAATAGATGCAATTGTTATTTCTAGTAGTAGTTATTAATATTTACAGTTTTCTCAATAATTAATAGGAACATATTAATTACATTTTATATATTTCCCATTAGAGCAAGCAAAGTCTTATCATTGCTGAGTCTCTAAGGTTGGATTGGCTTTCTTGTCATCACCGAAATTTTTGGCTTCTTCCACAGATTGTTTTTTTTTTTTATAATAAGAATAATTATGAGTGACTGTGTGTAATATCAAGGTGTTTGGTGTATGTGGTTTTATTTATCTTTTTAAAAATAATGACACATATGGAATAGTTGAAATAGGTATTATGTTTTATGGATCAATCAATTGTGCATGAATCTATTATATTACCTAAGTGTCATTTATGGAATATTTTTACGTGATATTATTATTATTATTATTATTATTATTATTAATAATAATAAATATAATTTAATATATTACATATTAAATATATATAATAGTGAACAGTATTCACTGTTCAAAGCAGTGAATACTGCTTTGAACACACTTTCACAGAGGACCTAAACGCATCACATGGCAAAATACTGTAAATAGGATTCTTGTCCGTGTTAGGTAGCGGTCCAGCTAACTTTGAAGCTAACAATGCCTGGGAAATGTAAATTCCAGGACTCCTGGCTGACAAAGGACGCTTTCAAGGACTGGCTGGTCAAAGACGCCGATGACATTCATTTCGCTCGGTGCAGGGCCTGCTGCAAATCAATCAAACTTCAGACCATGGGCGAGGCTGCCCTCACCAGCCACGCAGGCGGAGCTGGCCACAAAGCTGCGGTCCGAAAGCTGCTGGAAGGTTAGTACGCCTCCCTCTGTGTTTATGACAGCGAAATGACTGGTAATAACAACGTGTGTTGAATGGGACGCGTTGTGTTTGTTTGCTTAACTCTTAATTGGCGCATTTGGTCGTCGATCACAACCGGAGTCTCTGCAGTGTTGAGTTGAGACGATGCGCCTTAATCAGCACACAGGCATGTTAGGATGTGGAGGACCTGAGTTTTTGATCAAGTGGCATAACTCACTGCATAAACAAAGTCAGCGTGAATGCTGCGGCTTGCCTCTTTTCAAACTCATAATGATTCGTGTTAAAACAGTTTTAGAAAAATGAAAAAAGCCAGCTTCTTCCTTGAATATGATTTATAATTGGCTTGACATCTAAAAGGATGGAGAGCCATGGACATGATGTGTCTCTATGGACACCAGCAGCCAGTAGATCAGAGATGTTGACAGAACAAAGCTTGTAAAATAAACGTGATCATCAACAGAGAGAGAAACCTGAGCAGCGGCGAGCTGGAGTATTTTTTATTACTCCAGTTACAATCCCCCTTTGCCTAAGTCTTTCTGGGTTAAACTATTATTTTTTTATAAATAATAGCTTGTAAAACCTATTATTTCTTAGTGTCCGATTTTTTCCCCAGTAGGTTGTAGTTTTGTGAATTTTGACTGCAATTGTTTTTTATTGTAGTAAACAATTGAATTGTTTACTGCAACAATTGTTTAAACTTAAGTATAATGTTATGCCTGCGTCCACCAGATGGAGGCGCTCTTTGCAAAGCGTTCTGAGATACATTGTCCTACAGACCTTCCCCATCTGTCTCTGTCCTTTTTGTCTATTATTGCAGGTGGTTTAATAGGCGATGCAAGACAGATGAACGGCAACACAAATCTGGTAAACATATCAGTTTTTAAAAAATATATAATTTAAGTGATATTAATAAATTCTAAGTTGCTCATAAATCATAACCACTGGATTCGTAAGAAGGAATTTTATTGCCCACTGCCTCCCTATTAGGTAGAGAAGAGCAAGGAGCAAATGACCCTTGCCCTCCAGCGTGAAGCTTTGGACAGAATCACAGGCAGCGACTGGTCAGACCTGCATCAGAGTCCCTCCACAAACTCCAGTTCCCACAATGCAGAGCTGCAGGATGCAGCCTTTCCTGTTGCGTACTTCTCAGTCCCAGGTACTGGCAGATACAGACCTACAATAAAGATCAAATCTTTTAACCTTGCTGTTGAGACATTTTGTTTTTAATCTCGCTATAGCCGCTCATTTACTAACCTGATTAGAAATTTTTATTTTATGTCAGAAAAAAAAAAAAAACATAACTTACGATTAAATTTATTTATTGGATATATTTCAGAATGAAAGAAAGCTGACTTTCACCAAAATGAATGCACTGAAGCTCTGCATGATAAGCAGGCCTATTAAATCCGATTTTGTTAAAGAATCTGTGTACAAAGGTTACTATTTCAGCTTAAGTCTGGTCTATCTTAGCAACTTAGATTTTAAACTAGAGATAATCAAGTGCAGTTCTTAAAAAAAATTCCTTTAAATACCCCTTTAGCATTGAATTTGAAGATCTGAATCACATCATACCTTTCTAGTGCTGCCTGGCAACGGTTGCCACCCTGAACATCAATAGCTCCCCAGTTGTTTTGGCTTACACAACTTTAAACCTGAGCTTCCTTTGTCACCTCCATCCACACAGGAACCTCGAGAACCATCAACCATCAGCTTCATCCGTCCGACATCAAGGAGGAGGAGGTCAGCCGCCGCCTGACCCCTCATGACTCTGTGGACTTTTCAAGACTGGAGCTTCAGCAGCGGACAGAGGCTTTGGAGCAGCTGGATCAGATGAAGATCCTGGAGTGGGAAAACCGGATGAAGGTACTTGCCTGGGAGCAGGAGCTGGTCAGGGAGAAGAGGAAAGCAGCTCGACAGAAGGAGAAGGCCTTCAGGATGAAAAAGGCCTATTACAAGGCCAAACTAAAGAGGCTGGGTGAAGACGTGCCACCGTCCTCCTCCAGCAGTGGTGAAGAAGATGAAAAAATATCTGAGCTTAACGGTTGATCTGATGTTTTTCATACTTGTTTCATTCTCGTGGTGTTTGTCTATAATCTTTGGGACTCTTTTTGATAGATTTCTATATCGAAGGTTCTGGTGTGGGTTAGTGAAAGTAGACTGTGGGCATCAAAAGTCATTGATTGGATATTCACAATACAGAACCCAAAAAAAACCTTTGGGTTCCTAGGCGGTCTGGAAAAGTCTGGAATTTGATTCAGGTTGTTTTTCCAAGAATGAAAAAAAATCTAAATATTTGTCTTTCCTTCCCTCCCTCATGTTCTACCTTCCTTCATTCATCCTTCCTTCTGTCCTCGTGTCCTACCTCCTTCCTCTCTTCCCTGCATTCTTGCATCCTTCATTCGGTTTTTAATTTTTTTTAAACATCTCTTGTAGAAAAATCTGCCATACAGTCTTGGCAAATGTTAGCATTTTATAGTTTAAAGTGAAAGAAAAGGCTGAGTCTGGAAGTTTTACATGAATAACAACCATGATGCCATATGTACTGTGACATATGGCAGTGACAGTTGTCAGTTCGAATCCTCACTCTGTCTGTCTCAGTCGTCGTGTTCTTGGGCAAAACGCTTCACCTCCCCGGTGGCGGTCAGAGCTCCCGGTGGCGGTCAGAGCGCCCGGTGGCGGTCAGAGCGCCCGGTGGCGGTCAGAGCGCCCGGTGGCGGTCAGAGCGCCCGGTGGCGGTCAGAGCGCCCGGTGGCGCTGAAGCCTGTGAATGGGTGAATGACTGTGGTGTGGAGTGTTTTGGAGTTCTCTGGACTTGATGAAGCTCTACACAAGTACAGGCCATTTAACGTGCAGGTGTGCACAGGTTTGTGTGTGACGGCAGCTGGTTGTGTGGCTGCTTTCCTTACAAAAAACAACAACACAACTCTTATTTGGAACGAAGCAGTTCTAAAGTGACTGTGGTACTGATGTTCAAACACACAAAGGCACTGTTGTGAAGTAGAAAAACTATATATTTGATTACTTTGTGAAATGCACATTAACCACAACAGTAATGCTGTATCTGCTTTTTTTTTAAACATATTGGCATTGTTTTTGTTTTTGTTGTTGCATTATGTTCTTTTAAGGCAATGTGTTCTTTATAATTGCTTCAACTGATGCATTCGGTTTATTCCGAATTCGTTGGTCGTCTCTAAATGCAGTTTTTAACACTCTTATTGAGCATGTTATTAGATTTTGCTGTTAAAATCAACATGTGTTGGTTCAAAAAATGTAATTTTCATAAACAAAGGAATGAAAAGTAAAATTTCCTTCAGAGTCTTGACCATTTTTTTGTGGGTCTGTTGCGTCATCCTGATATTACTAAACTGGCTTTAGTTACGTATTAGTGAAAACAAAATTACTGAGATTGTGCGCTAGTTTTTGCTGATCCCACTTCAGTTGTTTTACTGACTGTAGGTCAAGAACCCGATAATGAAAGGAGTTATCTGCAGACATGAAAAGCGGCTGAATTCATTTGCACTTTGCAATTATGCACTACTTTTAGTGTGTCTGCTACAAAAAATGGAACTGAATGCCAAAAAGGTCAAGTGATGTGAATCATTTTGCGAAGAGCTGCATTAAAAGTTTGCTTCACACGTTAATCTACTTTTTTATCTGAGAAACGACGATATTGTAACAGAGCTGACTGTATTCAGTTGGCAACTGAGCACTTTGAGAACCAAAACAAGTCAGCAAGAAGCACCTTCACAAGAAAAAGAGGAAAACAAAAAAAAAAAAAAAAAAAAAACGCCCTGTCAGAATGCGTCCTCTCCTCGCTGCCTCACTCCCTAAAATGTCCTCATGAATATGAAGCAATTACAGACGGAATATAAACACACACATACACAGTCTGGTAGGAATAAGTATTTTTTTTTTTTTTAATGTCCAACATTTCTCTTGTTTTTCTGTGAAAACAGGGGGAACAGCTGTTTCTGTCCCGACGGCGGGACAGAAGGCATCTCATAATGAACACACAAGCCAACAAATACAATCTCTCATCATTCTGCCACCTTTCCCCTGCCTTTCTTCCCTCCCGCCCCCTTTGTTTTCCTTTTCAGCCTTCAGAACAGATGACAACATTTTCGACTCAAATCTGCCCTCTCTGGCTCTGGTTCTATGGCTTCTGTTGGTTTAAAACAAATGATCTGGGAGTTGTGGTTTTGTTTTTCTGGTTCTCTCCCCTTTACTGATAAGTCGACAGAGTGTCTAAGCAGACAAATGATCAGTTTTGTGCAGGTTTGCAATGAGGCGTCGCTGCAATAGTAAATCACACATTCATCATACCCAAGTGAGCCATTTAAAGAAGATAAATATAACTTTAACTGACTGCAGTCTGTTGGTTTTGGCAGGTTCTTGCAGGTCCTGTACTTGTGCCTGGCATTAGATTTAATTTTTGCTGTTTACATATAAACATTTATTTTAACACATTTCCCCATTGTTCATCAAACTGGGGACTTGTGGCCTTGAGAAACATAATTAACGTCATAATTAACAATAAATAAAGTCACATGTGTAAGGAAAAAAAAGGGAACGTTTGGGTTTAAAAAGAAAACACATTCGTGATTAAAAAATAAATACAATTTAAAAGAAATTGTAAAACAACTCTTTCATAAAATGTCAAGAAATTATCACTAAATAAAATAGATCTCAGGAAAAAGGTGAAAAGGAAACAAAAAAAATCATATTTTTTTTAGGCGGACTGCTTCTTTAACTAGCTGACAGGCGGCATTCCCCCAGCAGGAACATTTTTGGCAATAATCCCGTCAGGAACAGATTTGGCGTCACGTTCTGAGGAGACGGGGCTGACAGACATACAGTCAGAGCGGGAAGATACGCGTTTGCTTGTGATGCGCGTCTTTATCTCCACTGTCTTCATTTCCCTCCTCTTTTCTAAATTTCTGACTATTTCTGTCTCCGTGACGAGCGGTGTCCACGCCTTCCTCCCTGCAGCTACGCGTTTTGCAACACAGTCATGATTTCTGACCCAGTTTATCCTCCTACTGATGATGTCTAGCTTTGTAACATCCAATGTCTTACGGGTTCATTCTGTTGGATTTTAGCCCACTTGTATTTTGTGTCCATTCTTTGTTGAACTAAGATCTTGCTCATTCAGACAAACTTTGGCCAAATTGTTTTTTTTGTTTTAACAAACACCTCTTTTTCATTCGTACATCTGAAGACGGGTTTTTCGCTTTAAGGGTTCAAGATTGAGAGAATATTGGCAGTAACCATTTTACCTGATGCCCATAACCCTCTTATCATCATTTAGTGTAAACTAGATGAGCTGGTTCTGTAGGCTGAAGCCAACTTATACTCTGAGAGGAATCGAGATCCAAATTTACCATCTTAAACCTCTCAGATCTCCAAAATGTCGAAGCAGTGCAGGCAAACAATACATCACAAACCTATAATTCCACGTGTTTAAATTCCTGTTTTTGTTTTGTCATAAAGAATGGAGGCAGTGTTACCAGTGACCTTCCTATAAGAAGCATGAGTGCTACATCTAAAGTGTTTCAGATCAGATTAGCTGTCCAACACAAGAGTAAACAAGAGTGTGCACAGCAAACATTTTATTTCAAACTGTATTTTGGAAGAATTTTCATGTTTCACACAGGAAGATTAATGGTGGCGCACCACCTCCTATTCATTTCCTATCCTTCAGTCATTGGTAATTGTTAACTTGAGCCATTAGGACCACCCCATGTGAATTCATACTAAAAGAAGAAACCGAGATTGATACAACACGATGTAACTTTTGTATGAACCTCACCTAAGAATCCTGAATCTTTAAACCAGGAACTCGTTGCTTTTGCAAACGTCAGTGTGAAAGAATCAGCAGCTGATTCAAATACCTACATCTGAAAAAAAAAAAAAAAAAAAGAAAGGATAGCTTTTAGCGCCGGCACTGCTGACACCTCTTCTTTCCTTTTGTTAGCCAACGCACGGCAGCAGAAGCTTCGACTGACCTCAGATAATACCTCCTCTCCATTAATCCTCCAAATGGAAGGAAAAGACAATCTGTCTGAAGGAGAAGGAAACACTTTGAGCTCGCGGTGAACATTTTGGAGCCTGATTAGATGTAAAAATAAGTGCTTCCTGTATGGAGTATTTCCTTTAAGGAGCGTCTGGGAGTGAAAAGATGCTAAAGACGCGAGCTGACATATTGAGGTAGACACCGCGCCGCACGCAAGCATCACGCTTGCTTTCATGCCTTCAATAAATATTTGAGCGCGCCGGGATTCAACAGCATTGTTCTCGTTATTTTTTTTGTCTTTTCTTCCGTCATTCAGAATCAAAATCAGTTCGCACAGCGAGATTAAACAGCCAAACCGCTGTTTATATTCTAGTGAAGAACTAAGGCCTCGGTAACAAAAGATTTTTCATTTTGGTTCATATTTGTGTAAAAAAAAAAAAAATAATAATAATAATCATAGCTTAAAAAAAGCGGTTTACTTCTACAGCCATCACACCATGTAGAAAGCATTTTCTAAACAAAGAGCAACACAAAGTTTCACACTGGTTTATGTCCCTTTGGCTTTAGATTTGGGCGAGAGGCTTCTGCATGAGAAGCTTTTAGAAATGGGTTTCCTGGTTGCTGCTGGAGAGACTCGGCTGCTCCTGTGCTACCCCTGGCGGCAGGCTGGGTCATGATGCATCAAAGTGTAAAAGGATACCTTGAGAAGTTCTTGAAAGTGGTTGTTGCTCGATCCTGCCTCATGGAGAGAGGCAGACGGCGAGATCAACTTTCACCCACCAGGTTTTTAAAACTGCGCCTATATGTTCCCGTTGCGTCAGTGGATTGATACGGTCCGCTTCAGAGAGCACCGGGTCGTGATTATATGTGCCAGCTCAAAAACTAAAAAAAAAAAAAAAAAAGACACGTCACTGAGTTTTAGTAGTTAGGCAACCATCTTTGAATCTAATGTGTTGTTAGCAATCTTTCTTTGCACAATCATCTTGCTCCATCAGCTCTCCTCTCCTATAATAATTCCTTCCTCTGTTTACAATCACGTCTCGATACTTTGATATCACCCTTTCAGCCGAGTCTTTCCATAACCTCGTCACTCTACTGCCCGGACCCCTGCCGCTTTACATGAACTTCAAAGGTTTGAGGACAACATTCTGAGGGAAATGAATTTCTGGGGAGAAATTTGAGGTTTTTTTTTTTCCTTTTTTACTTTGTAGAGGAAATTTCCTCCATCGGCAACACACAAGATAGCACTCGCTTCATCCTCTTTCACAACCTCACGCACGGACACGACTGCGTAAAAAAAAAAAAAAAAAAAAAAAAAAGAGAAAAAGAAACTTCACAAGATATTTTTTCACCTTCAATGAAAAAGATAAAAAATGTATAAAAAGGCTATTTACAGACACTTTTCTTCTTCTGTTTTGACAGGTCTGATCGGACTTAGGTTGTGTGTGTATGTGTGTGTAACATCTGAGAAGATTTTTTTTTTGTCTGTTTGTAATTTTCTTTTTTGTCTAACTGTTCTTAGGTAGTAGGATTAGGTGGTTTATTCAACGTCCGTGGAACAATAGATCGAGAGCAGTGGGACGTAAAAACTCGATATGCACAAAACGACCCACTCACAAACTTCTTCTTTTGCCACAGACTCTCTCTCTTGTCTGTAAATTTTCTTTTTGCCTTTTCATCTTTTCTGTCTCCTCTGAGTCAATTCTGTTTCTTCTTCCCAGGTTGTCCATTTAGTTCAGGCCCATCCTTGACCTTTGAGCTTTGTTCCAGCACTGTTGTAATGCATTAATGGGTGTGGAGGCTGTCATCAAGACTGTCCCTCGCTCCTGTGGGCTCTGAGGTGAAGGGGAAAGAAAAGGAACATCAAAAAGTTCATACGCCAACGCTCCCAATTTCAATTCACTAAAACAAAATGAGCAAAATGCTAACTTACATTTTTTTTTTTAGGTTTAAGAAAGGTGGTGTGTGCTTGTATCATGAACATTACCTGGAGCATGTACAGTACTATAGCAGTGAGAACAGTTTCAGTTTGAAGAAGCAAGCTAGCAAGAATTTAGTGTCAAGCTAAAAGCTACTAAGATTCAAGCTAAAAATGATTTGGCGTCAAGCTAACAGCTAACTAGAGTCAAACTCAGAGCCACTAAGACTGAAATGATTATGAAGAGAATTTTCACACCTGTAGTTCATTTACTTTGGTTCAAACCAGTTGGTGAGTTTGTTCATTTGTAACTTTTTCTGATGAAGATTTGCCAACATTGTTTATTGATGATTGTTTACAGCATGATCCCACAAGGAAATGCAAACTTGACTACAGAAAGACGATTGGCTCAAGCTTGCAGTGTACACCTGGTAGCTGTGGCTAGTGATCTTGCAATATTTTGTTTTGGCCCACATCCTAGAGTGATTGCTGTGGTCACATTGACACAAACCGCACCAAGGGGTGAGACAAACCAAAGTTTGTTTTAAAAGGACTAAATACCACAGGTGTGAAACCACCCTCAGAGTTATATTAACAGTTACTCGGAATCACTGAAGTCGGGGTTAGACTGACTTCCCACCTGAGTTGAAAGCATTCTAGTTCTAAGTTGAAAAGCAGCTGAATTTGTTTTGGTGCTAACTATTTGTTCTATGTGTTCATAGTGGCTACATTCTCAATAGGTATCCATACAACTATGTATGATACCGGTTTAATGAGCAACAAACTATCAAGACTGCACACTTTGTAGATTGCATTAGTTACTTAGAAACAAGTTGACAGTTCTTCAGAGGTGAGCTAAAGCCTGTAAGCTGGAAAAAAAAAAACTATTTCAGGACCACAAAATGCAGACAAAAATGAAAACATAAGGAAGTCAGTCCTCAAGGGCCACTATCCTGCATGTTTTAGTTCTTTCCCTGGTTCAACACACCAGCAACGATTCATTAGGAGAACCTCTGCAACACTTTGACATACTGAGAAGGTATGTCAGGGAGAGAACGAAAACAAGCCGGATACTGAACCTTGAGGACTGACGTTGGTCACCTCTGGCTTGGAATGACGCACACAGACAAACTTACTCTGAATCGGGAGAGACTTCGGATATGCTGTGAGTGGTAGACTGGGGTGGGGATGGGGAGGGTCCGTGGACAGAGCCATTAGGGCCGGGGTTAGAGGCAGCAGGAGGAGTAAGGACAGAGGAACCGAAGGATGCCAGGATGGAGGATAAAATGTCCAACTGTTCACTGGACGGCTGTCGGACCAGAGGGTTTGGATTTGAACCTGCAAGCTGGGGGACAGTCTGACCAGGGTACCTACATGAAGGTGCAGAGTCCAGGCGTCCTCTGACATGAGCTGGAGGAGGTAGCTGTTCTTGTTGTGGCTCCTCTGAGATTGGCGGAGGAGGAGAAGCGGACAGAGGCTGGTCGTGGTGCGAGGGCTGCCGGGGGGGTAGACTGCGGAGCCACTCCCGACAAGGCTGAGCCTGAGCTCCCACCCCGTTGGCCTCCAACTGCTCCCTTGACCTACTGCTCATCAGAGCTCCTCCGAGGTGCTCTCGCGACGAGGCCTGCCGCCGAGTTAATGTGTTCAACTGGGACCTGGAACCACTGAGGTATCCCTCCATTCCGGCTCCTACAGCTCCTCCATTCCCACTCAAGTCCTCCCTTGACGCATGAAAGCTGGCGGTGTGATGGTTGTCCAGTCTGTCCCTGGATCCTGACAAGTTTTCCCTGGACGACGAGACTCGTTGGTGATCCAAGCCCCCGAGCCCCGCCCCTAGTCCGAATCCTAGCTCCCTCCTCCTGGGAAGAAGATCCAGGTTATCCCTGGAGCCGCGGGAGTCCAGACGCTCTCTCGACCCCCCGACTGTCTGTCTTCCGAGGGGATCCCTGGACAGCTGCCTCCTGGCAAGCGAGTCTAGGTGCTCCCTTGAGGAGTAGCGGGAAGCTGGCTGGGAGAGAGAACCAGAGCCTCCTGTAGCACCGGCAGTGGCGGAGTACATGCGACCGTAGGAGGCTGCTGGAACACCTCTGTGGCCGAGTGTGGAGGTACGGTACCAGTTGAGCTCACTAGGGACCCGGCCCATGGTGGAGAGACCCTGCAGTGCTGGTTGACAACCAAGGCGATTCTTCAGGATACCTGCCAAAGAAAAATAGGAAACTGGGAATAAACAATATCAGCTGAGGAGAATGTAAGACAAGATTTAAAAGAGAAATGAGATTTTAGGTTTATGCAGAAAAAACCAGAATGAAAAGAAGAAGACAACAGTGACACTATGAATATTTTAAGTGTGCCTTCAGTCGCTGTTAAAAGGCTATGAATCCTGATACCACATTGGTTTTGGTTGTGAAAAATGAACAGCCTGAGGCAGACATTGAAAAGCAGTCGTTTCTTCTGAAAAGAGTTATACTTCCTAAGCCTATGCTCCTGACTTTCAGACGTCCTATTGACGTCTTGAATAGGAATTGAAGTTTTCTGTCTGGAGACATTTTTGGGAGAATACATTGAAGACATTAATATATGAATGAAAATCAAGCCAGCCACAGATTGCGCATAATAATCTTGCAATGATGCAAATCAGATGCAACAAAAAATTTTTAATTCTTTCTTCTGCATCTGATTAAACTATATGGCAGAAGACAGAACAGAGGAAGAAGTAGCTTCATGTCTCTCTCACCCTTGCGGTGCCTGTGTGGCTGGGTGAGGCCGTTTTCGTCCCCGCTGGTGAGCGCTGCGTCAAGCTGGTTGTTGTTGGCGGCGTCTTTGTTGTAATCCCCCCCCAGGGGGCGCTCTGAGCCCCACTTCTGCAAGGTGTCGCATTCATCCAAAGCAGGCCAGTAGGACAGAAGGTCATTGCCATCCAAATCTGTTGCATGAAAAACAGGAGTGACTTCTTTTAGGTTACAGTTGACCACTAGTCACTTACAGTAGGACGAGTTTTTGGTTTTCAGTTCTGGATCATGCATTATTGCTTTCAGGATTGGACTTTTACTAATTCATCCTTCTGGTTGACATTAAGCCTTTACAAATAAAATCTGAAAGGTTTGACAAGCATTTGTGTTCAGTCTCCCTTACTCTACTTGTATATCCACAAATAAAGCTCAGTGCCTTCAGAAGTCGTTTATCAATAAATACAGCCCATTTGTTTGTGATCGAATCTTAATAAAACAGCACTGTGGAGAACAGCAAACACGGCACACTGGTCAAAAAGAAAGTGATAAATATGTAAAGTAAATAAAATTGTCTGGAGATTTAATTGCGATTTGAAGGTGCCTCTACAGAGCACTATGGGGGGGACTGAATAAAAATACACGCCACACTTTTCAGATTTTTACTAGTAAAAAACAAAAACAACAACAAAAAATGATCTCTTAGTTCTCTTCAATTTGTCCTACTTTATATTGCTCTGTCAAAATAGATTTAGAAAAGTGAAGAAGTTTGAAGGAATAAATACTTTTGCAAAGCACTGAAGCGGTTCTCGGCACACTCAAGAGTGTAAAATGGTAAATTACATGTCAGATTACGGCAAATAATCTATGAGTAGACACGTTTGTAATGCAGCAAATCAAATAAGACACATTGTGTTTTTCATTAAAGTTCAAATAAATTCAGTGTCAATAAGCTGTGTCATGAGAACGAGTCTACAAACACGAGGTGAGAACGGAACTGTGGATTTGAAGGTTTGCTTTACATTCTGTTATTCAAGTCTCTGTTCACAGAGCAAGGTTTAAGGAGCCTATTTTGATTTGTCGATGTGGTCATTTTTATTGATCTGATTTGCCTAGCCTGGGACGTTTTCCTCGTCATTGTCTGGATCTGCAGTGATGGAAGGTTAACTGCTGCTCAGCTTCAGGGGTTAATGCTTTGTCGTAGTCAATGGATCCCTTCACATTGTGACCTTTCGGTAAAAAAGCCGGCTATCTCAGCGCTGCTCTTAGATTTGTCTGCAGTGATGTATTGATTGGACCTGGCTGGCCATCTGGACCTCACAGCAGACAGCTGCGTTCTGGTTTAAACCCAAATGACGTTCAACTGATCCAAACAGCTTATTAGGCTAAAAAAGATGATTACTTGTATGGATTTATTGATTTAAACATATCTGGCCTTTCAGAAGAACAATTCAAGCATGACATTTATTTCACCAATTGTCAAGAGCATGAGAAAATGATATAAGTTAACAAGCTTCGGAAAGAGAAGGGTATTCAATAGTGACAACTTGTGTTGACATTTTTCTTGCTGTGGGTGTTTGACGTTGTGCCAATCTTTGCTACGTGTTTTCATCATATGGCTTTTAGCTCAGTGATGCGAGGGAATCGACTGACCGGAGAAGTTGAGCTGACCGGTTTCCATGGACTTTGCTATTTTTAATTATCTGTCTTGAGTCGGCATGGACCCCAAAATAACAGCAGAAATGTACATCCAAATTTTATCAAGTTATAACCACAAGCTTTATGCGAAAGTCCAACACGAGAAGGTTCACATTTGTCAAGTGGAAGGAAAATGATGTTTGATGAGTTCATTATCAAACGTTATTATGAAATCCCACTTTTCACGAGCAAGTTCGCTCAGAAATTCAAAACAGGAAAGGTGCTCGTCTACCTTTGGTGCCATTGTTGGTGGGTTCGGTGAGCAGGCGCTCGCTGTGATTGGAGCGCTTGAATCGCCGCTGGATGCGCCCCCGCAGACGCACATTGTCGTCGCTCTCGGAGGAAGGGATGGAGAGACTCCGCTCCTCATCCATGGAGAGGTCCGAGTCTGAATCTGAATCCCCGCCTGAACAGGGCAGAATAGACATAAACGTAAGACAGTGCACTGAAAACATTCTCCATGGATGCACTGAAGGTGATTTATCTTTTGTAAAGAAAAGAGCCCAGAGGTGGAGAGAGTTTGTCATACAAACCGGTGATGTTGAATTCCAGCCCTCAGGGATGTTCTGCATGTTTCCCTGCATCGCCACACCTGATTTAAATGAACAGCCCATTAGCAGGCACCTGCACAGCTTGGCGACATGCTGAGCAGGCAGTTTACCCATCCAATCAGGTGTGTTGTAGCAGGGACGCATCTAAAACATGCAACACACTTCCCTGAGGACTGGAATTAGACACAGCTGATGCGAACCCTTCCCTGTTGGCGTGTGTGTGTGTGTGTGTGTGTGTGTGTGTGTGTGTGTGTGTGTGTGTGTGTGTGCCTGCACCCTAACCTCCATCTCGGTGGAACATGGCTACATCCAGGTCAGTCGCGCCGGTGTGGACGATGTTTTGCTCCAGATTCTGACGAGCCAACAGATTTTCTCTAACAGGCGGAGGAGACAAGCGAGGACAAATGAGTACATACACAACTCACAGAAGACCTACATATATTTAAAGCACATCCGACCATCTAGTGTGTGTGTGTGTGTGTGTGTGTGTGCTGTATACAAACTCTGAGACAATCATTGAGCCCTAAAGACATCAACTACCATTTTAAGAGTCCATTAGTGTCGCTCTACATGTAGTACAGTGCATTGTTCAATCCAATCTTCTTCATCTTTACTCCACTGACCCAAAAAAAAGGACACAGTGGGGATTTTACTAACCAGGGAATTTCCTCTCTGAAGCAAACTAATCCTAACTCAGACAGCAGCAGAGATGCGACAAACCCCCAATGCAGTCCCTTTTGAACGATGATCTCTTTGTCATTCAGAGTCAACATCGGTTTATCCTTTTAATGTTCTGTCTGTTATAGCTGATGCTGTAGACTTCTTGCAGCAATAGCACAAAGAGACAATTTGCTGTCACCACTGTTGAAGATGTATAAAAAAGCCTGACAGTGATTTAATCTTTTAAAGAAGTCGTATAATTTCCAGATGTTTATTCTAGTACATTCAGTCAGTGGAGAACCTCCTCTCCCTCCATAAAAATATAAATGTACACAATTAGAGTTGTTTTAAAATCCCAGATGGTAGAATTATTGGTTTCTGCTTTTTTTTTTCTTTCTATATCCACTGAGTCAACAGAATTTAAATGAAAGAGCAACGAGTTTCATGTACATTTGAACTGATTGTTCAGAAATTGAAGGTTTAAAGAGAATTTAAAACAAATATACTATAAACACAATTTTTATAAGATGATATAAAGAAATGAAATAAACCAGAAATAAAATAGGACCAAGAACATAACCCTGTGGAATAACAAACTTACTTGAACTGTAAATTGGACATGGCAACAAAGATATTTCTTGATATTTCTGAATACTTGTACTCACATTAGAAGACTTTCATTTTAGAAAAATAATGCTACAGAAATAAAAATAAAACTAAATAATTAATCTTGAGGCTTTTTGAACACCTTTATCAGGGATGTAATTAAACTACTCAAAGTCTGTGTTTCAAAGCAGACTGATTTCTAGTATGTTGGTAAAAGTGTGTAAACTGCTTGATGAATACCTGGCAGAGCTGACAGAGGAGACGGTGGAGGTTCCCAGGGTGATGCGGTGCAACCCACTCTGCTCCAACAGAGATGCATTATGGTAAGGATTCTGAGTCTGAACACACACGCAAACACAACACAACACACACAAAACATGACTGATTCACACTGGAGGACGTCAAGATTTCAAAAATGTCTTAGTTGAATGAATAAAAGGATAAGCAAAATGTCAGTGTCAAGGAGTTAAACAGTATTTTTTTCCCTGACTTTTCTTGCCATATATTAACATCAGGATGATTATCTAGGAGTTTCATAAGATCTTGTGAAATTAACTCTTTGTAGGATGGAAGGAAGCCATTCTTAAAATGCTCTGTTGCGTTAATGTTTCTGACAACAGTTGTTTACATCAAGAAACCCTCCATAGCTTTTCTTTTTTTTTCTCCATGTTTGTTTTGAAACCATTATGTGTATATTTGGTTTATAAGCACATAAGAAAAGCATTACATTCCACATTAGATCTGGCCAACCTCGCTATATACTTAGCATCTGCTCTTACTTCAGCACTAACGTAAAAACCTTTCAGATAGTTTTAAATGGATATCGACTTCATTTGATCCTCACTAATCTCTAAAAAGACTAAATATTTACACTTAGATAATTTCACATGAACTGAGATTTATTTGCCTCTCAAAATAAAAAAGGGAGCTTTCAATTACTTGTTTCGCATTAGGGTCACCTCAGATTGAGACAGAACATAATACACCTTTCAAACCTGGAATTATTATTCTGTCTTGAGATTTTACAAATCACAGTGGATTTAAGACAATCAAAAAAAAAATTCAAAGCTTTTGTTAAGCTTTGTTAGTCCTAAAGAACGCCACTGATGTATTTTTCCATTACCTTCAGAACGTGTAGTTAGCTGTAGGAAATAAAGTGGAGCATTTAACTGACACAGCCCTTCCTACTCTGCATACTATAAGTAACTACTCATAAATAACATGCAGCAGGACATGAGTCAGACAGGGAAAAAGCTGCCATTAATATGTGTTGCCCATCAAAGATAAAAACCCCAAAGTATTCTTCTAATAATAGCTCCAGGCGTCTTCCCCAGATGACTCAGTGATGGAGAGGAAAAGCGAAATGGGGAGTAAAACACACACACACACACACACACGCACACACACACACACACACAATTGCTCATCCAAGCCCATCCTACCATACAAATATCTCACAAATGCATTCATGCCTCTCTTGGGGCCGTGTGCATATTGTATTCAAATTGTATACGAGGCATACAAAGCACATGCATGTGCTCACACACACTCACATGCAAACAAGAGAGAAAATCAAGAGTCCTTAGCTGAGCATGGCAGTGGCTAATGTGCACTGAGCTGTACTAATAAACACGCGAGGCATAAGAGAGTAAAGAGGGTAAAGTAGGATAGGATTTTACTGACATGCACAAACACACACGCACGCGCAGTCATGAAATAAGTACAGCGTAGAGCTTTCGTTGTAGAGGCTAAAGAACAGGCAGCGTTCCAGTGGCTGGTGTATTGTTTAATGTGGGTCAGCAGCAAACCCTGAGGGCAGCTGAAGAGGGGCAAAGGGAGGGCAGGAAAGATTGATGGAAGTAGAAACGAAGGACAGGAGAGTTTTTGTGTCGTCAAGTAATGGGACGTGGTGAAAATGTGTCTCAGAGAGACGGAGTTGGGATAAACCACAGAGAAAAGCTCTGGGATCATGCAGAGAGGTGATTTATGGCTTCACTTCGGGATTTTAGAGTCACTCTGTGAGTCATTAAAGTTCAATAATGGCCATCCTGTTGGGACACTAAAGATTATTTCAGTGGTGCTGACAATGCTCCATCCTTATTTTCAGACTAATGCACATGAAAGTCCCTCTAATGCCGATGATGGATAAAACCTGCATATGGTTTAGGAATACCAAACGTGTGGGACTCACTGTGCTCTGCGGCGGCCTCTGCGGCTCTTCTCCAGGGCTCTTCTTACCCAAACAGGCAACTCTCCAGGCCTCCTGAACCTCAGAGTTGAACACAGTGAAGACCAGCATCACAGACAGGCCCTGAGAAAGAGAAAGCAATACAGTAAGGTGCAAGACTTGCGCTGTATCCGTGCAGATTCAGAGCGCACGCTCTGCGCTTTGTTTATACCTGCAGTAGGCAGAGAACATCGAAGATGTAGTAGAAGGCGAGGATGCTGTTATTTACAGCCATCAGACCACACAGACAGGTGGACGTGGCAACCAGCAACAGCAGAAAGGCATTTCGGATAGTAGCACTGAAACAGTGAAAGGCAGCACAGAGAAGAAGGAAATCTACATTAAACTGGAGGTAAGCTCTACTAAAGGTATTTAGTCATTTATACAACCTGTTGACAGATTTTATAAATACACACAAATCATTCATGTTTTATACGGGAATTTGTTTTTATTCTAGAAAACCTGAATATTTAAGTAAGGCAGAGTGAAACAGGGAAAGGCTATGCCCATATAGAGTCTGGTTCTGGTTCTGCCAGAGGTTTCTTTTTCAAGAATGGGTCCACAGTCGTCACATTCTTGATCCGGATGAGGGATTGCTGCAAAGGTTACAGCTCTACAAAGTCATCTCAGCGCTTTTAGATAAATAATTTTTCTTTTTCTTTTTTACCAAATATGATTATTTGATCAACTGGATTGGACTGTAAATTCTTCCAGTTGGGATTGTATTGGGTCATATGTACTTAGATCTGAATCTGGATTACACTGAAACATTTTCACGTGTTCCACATTATATTCTGCAGCAACATCTGAAACAAGAGACCATGTTATGTTGGTTAAGAGATTGCCTCTTAACCTGTTTATCAGCAAGATAATTTAATTTAATTTAGCTTAGAGCACTCAATATATTGCCTTGTGTCTGTAAAGTGAAATTTAAGAAGGAAACTTACATGACAGGAAGTTTCTTCGTCTCCTTTTGCGATGGGTTACAGGACATCTTGGCTACAACTGTGAAAATCCCTCCATTCATCTGGAGAAAGGGAGATCAATAACCATGGTAAGGTAACACACCGAATGTGCTTCAACAAATCCAATTCTGCTCCTGGGAACATCTGGGATCAGGGTAAACAGTTGACACAAAATCAATGGGGATAAAATAGTTGCCCATCGGCAACCAATTCAGACAAATTTATCCACACCTCAAAGAACAATCGTTCAGTAAAACTATTCATACCATGATGAGATGTTACGCTGAAGTGGAAGATTTATTTGAAGACTGGTAAAAGTGGGTTGTTGTTTTCAAATTGAAAGGTGTTAACACAATGAGAAAAGCAATTAAAACTGTGCTCCAGTAAAGTTCAAGTAGGCTCTCATCCTGAAATCAAGTGTAGTGTTGCCTCTTGTGGTGGATGACAGAAACCTGCTTAGAAGTCAAGCTAAAGATTAAAAGCCAGGACAGTAAGAAGCAAGTTTTCACACAATGTTCAATGAACAAGACCTTATTTTTCTTAGGTGGTATTATTTTCACATCATTAGAGGCTGTTATTCTTTGAGACGAAGCCAAAAAAAATAAATAAATATAATTATTGGTAAGACTTTTTTCTTTGCTGAACAATGTTCATCAGCATCCTTTGCTTCACTGCTTTGATAATATTTCATTTAGGTTTGGGTGCTTTCAGAGTTGAGTGCAGCATATGTGATGTGCAGGGAGATGGTTACCAGTAAGACGATTGCAACAGGGCCAGCGAAGCTCCAGATGAGTTTGTCATATATGGAGATCCAACAGAAATCTGGGTTGCCGTAACCTTCAGGATCCAAACCGACAGCCAGGCCTGCAGGACAGACAGAGACAGATAGATAAGGCATCAAGGTTGTGTCTGTGGCCAATCACAAAGATCTAAATGAAGCGCTGTCTGTGACATGCAGTTTAGGAGCTTCGGGGAGGTTTCCCCTCTGAGCACCAAGCGCTGTTTGGAAGGACGGGACGGCTACGGACTTCGTAAGGAGTCACCCCGGTCCTGCTCAACTTTTAACATATAGAGACTTTGATTTTATATCCTTGTTCTTAGCTTCTTTTAGTTTAACTTGAGAATGAATTGTATTTATTAAGGAAAAAAAGGAACATTTCTGTATAAATGTAAAATGCCATGTTTTTAAAATGTGTTAAGTAACAATAAAATTTTTCGAAAGAATAAAAAACATGCAGTTTACACTTTACTTCACGCGCTCAAAGTATTAAAGCGTCTATTCAGGGGGCTTGAATACAAATGGCACATTTTTTAGATTTTATTTCTAAGAAAAGAACGAAAGGAAAACATGTATCCTTTTCTTTTTAACTCACAACTATGTACAAACTTGTGTTGGTCTGCCACATACAATTCCCCAAAATGCATTGAGGTTTAAGGTTTATGACACAATGGGAATAATATAAAAGGTAATTAATGGATGAAGTATGGCTCAGTCTAGACTGAATTTTTATTTTGTAAAAAAACAATCATTACTTTAAGGGCTGTCAGCTCAAATGAAATATTATTGAAACTTTAATTACAATGGAATTTAATAAGGAAAAGTCCAAAGGCTTTTAAAAACGATTAAAGTGAGGTGTTGCAATTAAAAAGTAAAAAACAACAACAAAAAAAACAATTTTTATCTGAAACACAACTTGCAGGTATTCTTTTGACATTTTCCTCGTGTGCTAGACGCGGTTGCAAGGACATCGACGATGTTTCCAGTCCAGTTGTCTCCTTAGAGATCACTGTCAAGGTTCTGACATTCACGGATGTGTATATTCAAAATTGAATTGCAAAACCGTAAGAGATGGGAAAAGCCTAAACGAAGGCAGACAGATTAGCGCACCTTCCTTGCCTGAGGCGAACGACACGCGTGTGTGTGAGTAGGTGAGTGTAAGGTAGTGGGAGACGGCTCCATTCTCGAGGCGTAGGGAGACGGCAGCTTGCAGGTCTGACGGTGACAGAAGCAGCAGCAGATAGAGGTGAGCTGACAGCACATTACGGCTCTGGATGGAAACTGCAAATGTACGCGTGTGAAGGGAGGGGAGAGAAAGTAAAGCCGGCAGATATTACATGTCTCAGAGCGGTAATTGCTTGCTTGTGGATTTCTGCTTCACTATCGCAATATTAAAATGCCACCGAAATGGTTTTAATAGAAGTGTCAATAGGAAGGCCTTATCTCCACAGCCAAGCTTGCTCCGAACAAACGTGACGCATATGACGGTGCAGATCCTGTGCGAGGCGGTGTTTTGCCGTGCCATGAAAGCGCGTAGCTGAGGCGAGACCCGCCTGCGTTTCCACGGAGACGCGTTTCCGCGTTACCTGTGATGATGGCAGGCACGCCCCAGCCGATGGCGTAGTAGAACCTCATGGCTCCGTAGTTGATGTTGCGCTGTTCAGTCTGCATGCGGTAGATATGGAGACCCTCGACGAACAACCAAGCGAACGTTGACATGAAGAAGTAATGCAGCAGGATGGCGACGACCGTGCACAAGAACTGGAAGGAAGACAGAGAGAAATGAAAAACCTGTGGGGGGGGTGAATGGAAAATTGAATACAGCGGTAAGAACATGGATTTGTAAAAAGAAGTACAGAAATACCAGACATGGGAGCACAAATAAAAGTAGCGCTAAAAGAAGAGAAAAGAGAAAAACTGAGTGCCTGGCTAATGCAAAGCAGGTTTCCCTGCAAATCAACAAGATGTCTTCATTAAAGCACAGCGGCGCAGGTGTTAGCTGTGAAAGAGCAGCCGTTCATGATTCAATTACTAATGAACAGAGTTTAGGGCAAGGTGTTGCAGACGATTTCCTGGAAAAGCACAAAAACGACTGAAAGTCAATATTGTGGAGGCGCTGTGATCGAGAAATTCGACCCAGTAGAGCCTTTTGACTGTAATTACGACAAAAACAAGAACATTTCAGAGGGTGATGATTGTAAAAGCTGCATTTATTTTACAGAAAAAATGGTAGAAATGTTTTTGTTCATTGCAGTCAGCTGAAGTCGTCCTAATAGCACAGTTTACAGTGCGTATAACTGGAGCAGATAAAAGCTTCACAGTAATTCCTCAAAGTGAAGATCTGTTTGTTGTGGAAAAGTCATGTTGACTTCATATAAATAATGTAGAACACAAGCATTTAAGATCTGTGAGAAATTACTCTCAGACTGCAGGAGTGATGTTGGAACTGGTTGATTTGAATCTTTACTATCTTGTTCGTCTGTTTTACATCACCCACAAAGTTCTCTGAGAGAACTGTGGGGCTAAAACCGGAAAGACCATCAAAACATCTCGACAGTTCTCAAGTTTGGAAATTTTGCATAGAGTGATTATCAGGAAAAAGTTAAGAAATAAAGAGCAGTCTTGAGGCTTTGTATTCTTGCTTAAAAAATCTACAAATTTAAAACATTAAGGAGAAAATCCCACTCTGGATTAGGCTAATTCTTTGACTAACTCCTTCTGCCAAAATCCTGTCAGCCATTTTAACTTTTTACGTATTTTTTATCAATTGGTGTTTCCTGACAAAGGACTTTTGAGAATCAACATAAATCAATATACACCAAGTTTTAAATAGTTCCATTTTCCAGATATTTCATCACAACGTCTCTATGGTTTAACATCTTAAGAAGACAACACTTCTCCCAGAGGTTGATTGCAGATTGGCTAGCTATGCAGAAAGCCGGAATAGTTATTCTGGATTATTCCAGAATAATCAGCAAATATCAACTAATTGTTCCGTTTTAACAAGATGTATGGATAAAATAGATGCTATTTTGCGCAGTGATCCCTCAAAAAGTACTGCTAAGTTTAGCAAGTATTCATTTTTTGTCCAAGGCTCTGCATCAAAATCAAAATATCACATATAACGTCATAACGTAGAAGGTGCTATATTTATATTTATGTATATAAAATTACAGTAAGACTATAATAGAATTACAGTTAAATTGTAATAAAATTACAGTAAAACTGTAATAAATTTACAGTAAAACTGTAATAAAATTAAAGTAAAGTTACTGTAATTTTGTACTGTAAAACCTACAGAAACTAGCTGGCTGGCAACCCTGCTGCCAGTAAGTTACTGTACTTTACTACAGTTACTACAGTGACTTATTTAACAGTGCAGATATTATAAACATTTACAAGCTTCACAACCATTAATCGACCTTGGTGGTGTTTCTTCAGGATAGTTTTCTACCTTAAAATACTCTACCTTTGTCTCAAAGGAAAGAAACTTAGAACGAGACTTTAGGATCTCTGAGATGTTATTGTTACGCTGGAATGAGTATGTACGTCTCTAAACCTTGGTGGTTGAGCTCTGTGTGTGTTTAGGTTAAAGAAAGCAGAATGCTACATCTCATATTTTGAGGCCAGAGAAGCTTAGCACAAATTGACACTGACAGCCAAGGACGCCAAAAAAAAGAGGAAAAAACCAACAGCAACCTTGGCAGCGATACAGCCAGACGATGAATTTCACACTCCCACACAAACAGGAGCGTGCTAACACAGAAAGAGGCACAAACTACTAAAAAAAATAAATACACAGCACAGCTGCGAGCACTAACATGCTTTCCGGAGCGTGATGTTCATGAGTTAGAGAACATATTGTTCAGCTAGAAGTTACCAATCGCTCTGCAAAGAGCCTTAGAGTCCACAGAGTGGTGGGATACAGCTTAATTAATTGGATTTCACGCAGAGTGAGCACATATTTGCACTTTCCTCTCTGCAAGATTCACTGCTCTTCAAACACACTCCAACACGAGAACATGTGTTATGTAACAAAGCAGACATGCTTAGGTTAGAATAGGCGAGGGGGGGGAAGAAACAGTGAAGTGGAGGTAACTATAGCAAGACAGTGATCACATGAGTGGAGCCATGTTTTTCTGATTTCAGACAGGTTTGGTTAAAAACCTTCTCAAAACTTCAAGACTGAAACAGCTCAGCAACATAAATTTCAATAAAATTATTGAATAAAAAGACATAAGCTTTTTAAAAAAAATTAAGATAGACATAAATAATTGTTAATGTGTCTTGGAAATGACATATTGCACATGGACTGAATTAAAAAGCATGCCTATATTGCATACATTATAAAAAAAATAACACGACAGGTAAAGTTTTTCCATTGTAGGAGGAAAAAAGCTTGATGGACAGGCTTCAGGAAAATCGTGAAAGCAAGGCCAAAAGCATCTTGGAACAGACCAACATTTAGGGAAAAAAAACACCAAACTTCTCTACCTGTTGTTCAGTCTGATTGACCCCCAGTAAGTACACCAGCTCAGACAGAAACATGGCTGCCGCTGTGTTCGAGTGGATGCTTCTAGTGTTGGACTTCAGGCCCCGGAGGCAAGACAGCACCAGGACAGTGAGGAGGAGGGCCAGCATGGAGACGCACAAGGAGGAGTAAGTCACCATGGCCAGCGTCTCCAGATCCCCCTCCAGCTGCTGCTCGCACACAGAGGAGAGAGGAAAGAAGGGAAGGAAAGAAACTTTGTCAGACCTTTGTTGATCAGCCTTGTGTGATAATGAGGCATGACAATATGACTAGATTCTGCACATAAACATCACTAAGTTAAAGTAGTAATGAGGATTCTGTTAATAAAGGAAAAAAGCTAGCCAAACTAGCTTCCATAACCATTTAAGATGTTCAGATGAAAAGAGAAATGCTGCGGCAGACAGTTTTAGATTGATTGAGCGCCATATCATGATAGAACCTGTCATGGTATAAATCTAACCTCTCTATGGGAGCTGTCCATCAGCACGCCGAAGGTGCCCAGTCTCTGGCACTGACAGCGGACGTGAGAGGTGTTCCTGTACACCACTGTACAGTCCCTCACCGTCCAGCAGCCTCCGTTCTCATGTCTGCAAACAGAAGGGTTTCAATTACAGGAGGGAAACGATTCGTCAAAACATGAGTTAAGTATTTCCAGAAGTCTGTTAGTAAAGTTTGGACAGTTTTTCACTTCTGCAGTGGTAAAATTACGCTGGTGTGTCGCTACGAAATGTCTCCAACCCACTCAACAGCATCCATCAGCTCCACTTCTTACCCTTGTACTCAGAATGAACTCTAGTGGACTTTTTATAGAGCTGAGCTATCATTATTTTAGTCATATATACTGTATATTGATGTCCTCTCTGCTATGACAGCTCATCAGAAATTAAGGAGTACAGGGTTCTTACACAGCCTGGAAAATTGCAGAAATATATTTTCTGACTTATGGGGAACACTCACTTTTTCAAATCAATGTGTAAAATTAGTTAAGATCAAATCATTAATCCGCCCTAAGAAAAGTACCGTCCAAAACAATGTTTCTAATACAGAATTTTCTTATGAAAAAATGAGAAAATCAGCCCTATGAGCACACACGGTGTTGATGTTGCTGCATTGATTTGCACTCACGGGCTGCTGTGGTTCCACTGCACACACAGAGGCTTGCTGCGATTGGCTGTCTCCAGCAGTTTAAACTCCAGCAGTATGGGCTGGTCCAAGTGACCGCCCACGAACGTCTGGTTGTTGTAGACGGAGATGGTCACCACCGGGGAGTTCATAACTGGGTGTCTGGGAAGCCTTGGGGGGGGAGGGGAGAGACAGAATTGCCAACCAGTCACTTGATCGGACTAATAGAGTTTTATATCCGGCGGTGAGGAAGAAAGGCAGCGGGATTTGCATTTTAGATTAGATATGAATGGCTTTTCATTGATGCCAACTGCAAACTGGACAGCTCGTTACTGTGTAATTAAGCCCAGAGGAGAGGTGAG
The DNA here is from genome assembly GCF_002775205.1 of Xiphophorus maculatus. NCBI lineage: Eukaryota > Metazoa > Chordata > Actinopteri > Cyprinodontiformes > Poeciliidae > Xiphophorus > Xiphophorus maculatus. The sequence goes on along the minus strand of NC_036443.1, from coordinate 9,219,666 downwards.
AAACGGCAGACGGGAGGGAAGGCGCCGTTAGAACGAGATAGAGAAAAAAAGAACAGATGTCAAATAAGGCAATATTGTAATTAGTGCTAAAGCAGTTTCTCCACTAATTTAGAAGCTAGCTAACTTCTATGTTCATTCACGCCATCCATGAGGAAAGGAACCAAATACCGAAACCATTTGCTTTAATTTTGAGAGCTTATGTTTTTGTTAGAAGATTAACAAACAGTAGATAGAGGTCACAATTTGGCCCTGCACTTTAGAAAGGCTACTAAAGAGATTGCAGCACATAGCACTTAAAGCAATTTTGGGATAAAATTAATGACAGACGGTGTAGTATTGAATAAAGGTAATGATTTACTACTTATTTCAGTTATTGAATAACTCAGTAAAGTATCAAAACATTTTAGGAGCCACTCATTCCCACCTCACTCCTCTCCGGTCTGCGTGGTACTTTGGAGGCAGCGCGGCCCCAAGGCTTCGATAGATCAACAAGATGACGATGGTGATGGGTGGGTCAGTCAACGAAACGCTGCGTCTAGTTGCTGTATATTCCTTAGTCTGATTGGCTGAAATGCTGGCAGGGGCCGAGGCGACACTCTGAGGGGCCGAGGCTGGAAAAGAGAAGCTAGAATTAGAATATTTTTGTGGTTCTTGACCTCTGACGTTTCAGTGATTCCATTAACGAGTCTTCACTTACGTTCTTTCTCTGAGCGCTCCTTCTCCTTCCAGCTGTGCTGCTGCTGCTGTCGCTGCGGCACCAGGGCAGCAGGTGGCAGTATCACGTGAGTGTAAGGGTCCCACAAAGCTTGACCACGGAACAAGGTGTTCTGATAACGTGGGAAGCGCCGTCGCACGTGGGTGTGGTTCTCCACGCGGTCCAGGTTCATGACTGAGGGACAAGCAAGATCAAATTCTGTATGTGAAAATTTTCAAAAACTACGAATGGCATCAAGTAGCATCAATGACAGCATCATGGTCTTCCACTACTTCAGTCTTTGTACTCCATTCAAACGCTTCGGTTGCTTTTCATATTGTACTCTCCTGTGGAAATACCCACAGCATGTACTGTATAACAGCAAAATCTATTACAGGTAAAGGTGACTGAAAGTGTGAACTTGAGATTATTTAACTGACATTACAGAATTTTAATGCTGAAAACTAGAACCTGTTTGAAATGCTTAGCGCTCCCTCTTTACAACTCTGTCTAAAAACTCCTGGGCAGGGAAGTTGGGTTTTTGTCGGCCATTTTTGCCTTGGTAATCCATTTTGTCGTTTTGTTTCTGCTGCACTGCTGTCTACTCTTTTTCATGCTTTTCTGATAGTCTTTTCCCCAGTAGGGCTGAAACAATTAATTGGATCAATTGCGATGAATTGATTATTAAAGTAGCTGTCAAATGATTTAGTAATTGATTAAATGTCAAGCGGAGTAAACAGACATACAAAAGGCCGTTTGATCAAAAAACAACACAGTCAGAGCGTGTTAAGCCAAAACTGTCCAAAAAAATGTTGTGATGATCACACCTGCAGCCACACTCACCAACACTTCTTCACTTTCAGTTTTCATATGCTTATCGCACCCACTGCAGCACAAATAGATTTTAGTTTCTATATTTGTTTGACAATGTTAAAATAGATTAGTTCTAAAAATATTTTTATCTGTTTATTTGCATCTTTTAACGCTCAAGTGGTGAAATAAAAAACAGCAAAATGTGCCATTTTGTATCAAATTAATCGATTACTAAAATAATTAATAATTGCAGCCCTACTCTCCAGATTGATTAAATATATATAAAAATTTTAAATAAATACAACAATTCTGCTTTCCCATCAGGATGCCCAACTTCTACCTGCAACATTCTGCATATAAGGCCTTCTTTCCCACTCAACATATGCTATCAAGGCCACATAAGATGTCAAAATTACACTGTTATCGACTCTCTGTCAGAAAGAAGATGGCCCCTGCTGCCCTCAACAGATACGACCACTGGAGTATTTCAATCTAACGAAAAATCAAACTTGATTTCAAGGACAGATTAAAATTACAAACCCTCTACATTCATCAGCTGACAAACAGAAATGGAACGACCTTAGAAATAAACCAAATCATTCTTCGTAGAGGATATGTAAAACATGTCTGGAGCTGCTGATGTGCTAAAAATGTTGTTTTTGCCTGAGTTTAAAAATCACATACAGAAATGTGATTTTTTTTTTTTCTTATCGTTGCCAAATAAATATGTAAATGAGTGGAAATAACAGTAAAAGAGGGAAATCATTAACAGATATTTTGTCGAGGCAGAATCTCATGGCACCTATTCCATCCTATTTGCCTGAAGACAAAAACAAATGTTGCATATGTGTGTGTAGGAGTGAGAAATATAGCATTAGTCATGTCTACTGGTCCCTCTGCTTGCACCAGTCATGCTATTTCTATAGCATACCCACCTACTGAGCATCGGGCTTCACTTTCACTGCAAGTTATACGATTTCCAACGTGAAGAGACACATCCACTTAATTAAGAGAAGAATACTTTGGGAGCAAAATATACTTGAAACCAGCAGAGACAGACAGGATAATTTCACATTCATCATTAGGCTTGTTAGTAAACCCACTTTGGGAGGTGATGAGGCAGGAGTCGGTGACAGGTAACTCCGGTGTGTTTCATGAACACATTGTGAATGGGATTAGAAAAAACAAAACAAGAAAAAAAAACAAAAGAAGTGCTAAATAAGCTGGTTTTATTGTTTAGCAGCTCTATTCATTTCTTGTGTTGCAGATTAGTGTTTTACCCCTAATAGTGGCTCCCAGCCATGACTGTGCATAAAGGTCTACATATATGAAATGGATTTTTCAGTCACACATTAATCTGACTAATGTTAAAACTAATATTAGCTCCTACTAGTGTGTGTCTGCAGCATGTTTGCACTCCTGTCTCGTGTTCCTCAGCGTGTGTGTGTGTGTGTGTGTGTGTACGTTTGGCATCTGTTATTCTGAATGGTGCGTTGGCCAGAGCGTTCGCGCCTCAGGGTTTTTGTGCATGTGCTCATAGAATTAACTGCTATGTTTGAGTGGGAGTGTGAAATTCAGTCGTTTTGTGCTCCTGCCAAGCGCTCCGGCTGTGCCATCATCATTTGCATTAGTGCTCTTCATCTCCTGCTTCACAATGAGTCATTCTGGTTGATTTCACAGCAGAGATTTTGAGAATTATAAGAAAACCAAATCGAATTTTCTGCAAAGATTAGCACTTTACAAGTGACTCGTTCATTTTCATTGGTTTTAACGATGCTGTGCGTCCGCCTGCAAGTGCGATCAACCTATGCTCACCTATATTGGGGGAGACCAAGGCCACAGGGTTGAGGTAGGTAAGCTTCATGTTCTGGGCTATGTTCTTGGAGTACTGCTCCAGCAGCTCCGTCAGCTCAGCCGGACCACCGCCGAGAAGGTGATTCTGATTTTGAGCGAGAGCCCGCCAAAGCCCGGAGGTAGCGGGACCCAACAGCACGCTGCAGCCTCGCAGGACGTTCTGAAAGCAGCAGGAACATGAACAATTAGAAAATGCAGACAAGAACATGGTGCAAGAAAATTTGGACCATTGGAACATGGTCGCAACTGGAACTTTATGTTACAGACCAACACAAAGCAGAGCAAAATTGTTAAGTGGAAGGAAAAATTAAACAGTCACAATTTTTTTACAAATCAAAATTTGGAAAGTTATGGAGCGGTTTTTTTTCAGGAGCGTCCTTTATTTGAGTCTGCCTGTATTTTAATGAACTACGAGACGCTTCCCTGGCCACGATGACGGAAAACACCCTTCAATCCCCACAGCCTGATACTGCCACCATTATGCTTCACTGTGGGAGCTTCTTGGTGTTATTATGATTTGCATGCTGGCCAAAAAGTTTGATTTTGGTCTCCTCTCACCACAGCAACTCTTCCACAAATGTATGTTAACCCATACATCAAGGGATGAACAACCAACAGTCTCTTGCACCTGAGCTGTGTACCTCCGCAGCTCTTCCAAAGTTACAATAACCATATTGGTTGATTTTCCGACTAACTGTCTCCTTACCAGTTTTTGTGGACGGCCGTCTCTCGGGTGTTTACTTGTGTTTACTTGTGTCAGACGCTTTACATTTTCTCATCTTGGATTAAAGAAATATTCCTCCAAAGCTTGGAATTTTGTTTTATGACCTAGCTCTGTTTCAAAGATCTTCACAACGTTCTCTCCGAGTTCCTTGGTGCCGTTTGTTCACTAATGTTCTCTAACAAACCTTCTGAGTCCTTCACAGAACAGCTGGATTCACATTAAGACTAAATTACACATAGATGGTCTCTCTTTATTACCCGTGACTTCATGAGTAGAAGCATAATACATCCTTATTAAACACTTTAAAGTGTCAAACTTTTCACATCAAATGTAAATGTTGGATGTATGAGTAGAGAAGTGAAAAGGAACCCTTTCTGTTCTTAAACAGCCCTGTAAACCCTTTCAGCTGTGTTTCACCATGAATTGCAAAAATGTAAGCTGAACATCAAACCAGACAAAATCTTCATGCCAATTAGAGCCGGTTTCACCACCGTCCGTGACGCCTGTCATTTCCTTTCATGGCGACCCTGGACGGAAGCCTGTTGGAGGCATCACAGACAAAGGCCACAGCCTTGCAGACTCCTCTGAACAAAGAGTAATATTTGAGGCGGTGAATCTTTGCAGTCAGGCTGCACTAAAGCTAATAAACTACTGCGGTGTCATGCAAGGCTCAAGGGAGGAGGAAAAAAATTACATACAACAACCTCCAGACAAACAAGGGAAATTACAGACAGTGCAGTATGAGAAGAAGGTGGTGAAATGCTCAGGGAATTAGGAAGGGTGTAGAAGAATGAAAAAAAAAAAATTAAAGAGATGGAATAGGAGGATGGAAGGCAGACAGTTGGGATGAAATAGAAAAAATTCAAACCAGCAAAGGAAATCTTTTGGGGCAGAGATAAAATGCATGACTACTGAAGGTTTTGTATAATTGATGTTGCTGAAATGCAGTTTTGTAGGCAAGCTATGTGTCTTTTACTATCTTTATTGTTCTAGCTCCCTGGGTTCTGCTCATGTTTTGAAATATGGTTTTCAGAACATGATGAACTTGTTTATTCATATTCCTACATCAGTCATCATCATTACACAGTCTGCTAGTTATGATATATTTAGCACTAAAAGCAAATATGAGAGTAACACATATACATTTTTGCAACAAATGACAAAAATAACCTAAATCCAAATCACAAACTTGATATGTTAGGTCATACTTGCTTGAGTTTGTAACTAAAGGAAATGGGACGCATGCAACCAACACATAGTGAACACAAACTCGTATGTTTTTCTCAGTTTTGGATGCTGATATGGCAGCAAATGTTACTGGAATAAGATATCATAATTCATTAATTTATTTCCAAATGAGCAGAAAAAGAAAAACGTTGGCTCTATTTTGTTGTAGTCTCTTTGGTGCATGTAAAAAGTATCATCTAAATAATTTTTTCTTATGGTTTTCAGATTTACTAAAGGATTAGTAAGAGTAAAACGTCTTTTGCAGAGATTATGGTCATAGAGTTACTTTTTAAAAAGGTTGTTTACATTTGTTTAACCCGTTTAATCCCAAATGTTTTCCTTCAAAATAAGTCCATGCATTTCAATCCTTAGACCTCCCCCACACTATATTTATAAATTATTACATTTATGTTGGTTATGTTAGTGAAAATATAGGTTCTATACTCGACAACAATTGTTGCCAGTGGGAAACTGCATAGTCTAAACTACACAAATCTATCCTCTTTATACATATCAAAAAATAAGAAACATCATGACATGCATAACCTTTTATAACAAAGAATGGTTACAAGAGTGTTCAGAAATATTTTAGATACATAAAGATTCAATGCTACATCCTGCAGATGTCATAGTCTTAATGTGCCAAATGACCTTTGACCTCATTTAGTTATTTCATCAATGAGGCAAACTCAGGTGAAAATGTTAGTATGAACAAATGTGCATCTGGAAGGAAATTGTCCCTGTTCCACCAGACCAAGCAGTACACCTTGGCTCTGTCCTAAACTAGTTTCAGGCGTGGCATCGTCTTGTAGTCGTTATTCGGTGTACAGGCCAGACTTTGTGTGAAGGATCGCCTTTTGGGGCGGTGAAACAGGGGAGGGTTTCAACTGGGGGAATGACAGTGATGTAGAAAACATCATTTTGAGGTTCTTTAAGGTCTAGAAGATCTAAAATATCTGATAGTTTTAAGCTGTGTGGGAACAGCAAGTTACATAGAATAAACAGCAAACCAATGGACACACAGCACAGTGCTGTCTATGTATTATAATAGCGGCAAAAATTGTTGCCATGCTTACATTCACTCTTCTTATGATCAAAATATGGATGAAGGGATACAATTTTCTTTATATAACAGTAAAAGACTCTTCAAAGAACAAATGTTCAAAATATTGTATTTATATTTGTTTATTTAAATATTTTACTGACTTCCTCTTGTTCAGGTTTGTGACAGACATTTACCTCCAGCGTCAAACAAAGGAAGCAAAGAGGTCTGGTCATGTGACCTTTCACACTAGATACATGAAATTGATATTGCTTAAAGTAGACACCATATTATTTTATTTTAAAACTTCAATTAGCTGCCAAAAGTCAAAACAATTGTTCTAGAGCTTCCAGAAGTTAGAAAGAAATGTCTGGCAACAATTGTTGCCGGTGGGATTAAACGCGTTAAGTGAAAATGTGTTAGGGTTTTATCAGCTCTTCGATATTCCCGTAGTAGATTGTGGTTAAACAACCTAATTCTGTTTTAGCGTAACCTTTTACTTTACAAAACAAAATAAAAAAACAATTATTTTCAGGGTTATTTTGGCATTCGGTCAACCTTAGAATTAGACAAGCATTATAATAGCAATAAATGAAACCAGTAACCCCCTCAAAACGTGTGGAGGGACTGAACAGATAGGGTGTTGTTTCCCATCCTGCTTCTTTGGTTACATCAACTCTAACAGGACGAAGAGGCTGGGAAACAAGGTAAAAGGTAAATAATTCTGCAGAGAAAATAAATGACAGGCTGAAAATGAGGTACCGTGAACGTAATTGTTGACAAATTGCATGTGCCAGTCAAACAACCAGCTTTAATATTCGTGCTGTTTTGAGTAAATCAGTTTTAATCACATAATTTCTGGTTCTACACAATTTATACTAAAACGACAACTAATACCCCTAATACAACGTTATCATATAGTAGCCATAATTACGCTAACATGCAGCTCTATAAACTGACAGGGTGTTTTTTTTTGCATAATGTGTATTGTAATAATTATACAGTTTCAAATGTTTAACAATCAAATTTTTACAGCAAACTTACAGTAAGGACTCATTCACAGATTCATTTTTTAGCACAGCTTTATCATGAAATGTTTTACGTCTTCCTTTATTCGGAGCCTTACTCTTGATGTAAAAACTACTGTCAACCATGCCTTTATTCATTTTTCCTGCAGCTACAAATCTCTGCTGCCTCCACCGTGTTACTATAGAAACTGTCCTCTGCATCACCTGCTCATGTGGGCTAATAGATGCTGTCTAAAGTGGGGTGTCACCTGTTATCAGATGTATATTCTTGGCTTTTTTGAGAAAAAAAAACCCACTAGGCTGTCTGTGATTGTGCTTCAGAGATAACCGCTTTAAAGAGACAACATAAAGACAACAGGACTGCTTCACACAGGTAGAGCTTCAGATTACAGAGCCAGTCATTTTAGGTTTTTGTTCAAGAATGAGCAAAAAAAAAAAAAAACTATAAAAAACTACTATTCTATTACTGTAGCAATGCACAGCGGGTTTATGGCACTATAAAGCAGCTGAAGGCGTAATTGTGATTTATTGGCAGGTTAAACTATATGTCAGATAGGAGGTTCTTTATTGGTTCCTTTTGATTTCCCTCTGTATAGGATATAATTTATGCTGCTGCTGGGTTGGCATAGAAACTGCCTTTGTCAGACAATCATGTATTTGGCAACAGGGAGAATTTGATCCACATTTGGCATTAGCCTGGGCACCACACTGTAATTAATTGCACATTTACTCTTTAAAATGTAACAAAATCAAGTTTATCGACACCTCTCAGTTTTAATAGAATAAATCTCGTTGACAAAAAATATACAGCACACAAATAATTGAACATTTCTGCCAGATTTAAAACAGAAATGTGAATTAGGTTTGAAATTATGCACCCAAACTTGACAATATAGGAGGGATTCTTTTGCTTTATTTGATTAGAATCTCTTTGGGTTTTCAGCCTTTGTTTACCTCCACAGGGGTGTGGCTAAGTCTATCAGGAGATGGATGAAATCCTGAGATTTAGCAAAAACTAATTATTTTTACCAGGTTTGTAAATCAGAGAAAATCATTTCTTTTTTCTTTTTTTCATGCGCTATGGACCTTATTAAAATGAATAAACGACTCCCTGGAAACTGAACAGCTAAAGATTACAGAGTGAAAAATATGAGGTAGTGTTGGATCACTGCTAATGTGCATAAAATCTTAAATGTGTTAAGAAAATCTGGATAATACTGTAATAAGCTTCGTCACCACTGACATTGCTAGAAAAAGATGCTGTGAACTGCTGTGATGTGTAAGAATGTTTTTGAGTGACAGTGATAAAGCAGAAAATGATTATTTTTTTTCCATTTCATGAAAGAAGGCTCCATGTTTATATCTTTGCTACAGCAAACCATTGGAACTACCTGAAGCATCATCTGATACCTCGCAAATGGGAAAGGTTACTTTTTAAATATTATGTTTAATTGACATTTTCTGCTAAATTTGAGAAGCACATTAAATGTTTGAAGAACCCACAAGAAATGTTTGCCAAACGGCTGTGATCGCCTCAGCTGGTGCATCCTCAGCTGTCGGGGTTGCAGCAGAAGAAATGAGATTCTGATGTGTTTAGTTGACATGTTGCAATCTCTCATGGGTTATGTCAAAGCAGCAGCACTTCCCATTTCAAAGAGGTAGACATCTTATTTTAAAATTGAGTCACCTACTCTGTCCCTTACAATGGTGCAGTCTATCAATCATGTGCAGGCAGTGCTTAAAAAAGCAGCTTTTTCAAACTTAATGTAAAATATAAAGCAGTAAGATCGAGACGAGGTTTCAAAGTGAGAAATCTTAAAGCTAGTTAACATCAAAAACTAGCTTATTGTGACTGAAAGGACTCATTAGCCTACTTGTTCGAATAAATTATTAACTATTGTTTTAAGCTGTGCTTAGCTGGTATTTCAAAATACCAGTTGTGCCAACTTTCAAGCTAAGTCTTGAACCTCAGTGTTGCAAAATTGCGACACTTAGCAAATAACAGAAATTACCTGTGCATATTGATGATTAGTTTTCACACTGCTTGAAAATCTCTGCAATTTCTTTTTATCATTTAATAATTTATTAGCCTGCAGATTAAAGCATTACGCGTCATCCTTCCAGTATGTTTCACACAGGAAAATAATTGATTGACCAACTCCAACCTGCATTTCCTCTGTAAGTAACCATCAGCAACTTAACTCAACATAGCAACCTAGCTTTACACATCCAGAATTAAACAGGAATATACTTTCAATTTTATATGAATAGATGCTGATAAAATTGTTTTATAGAGAATGACAGAAGAACCTGTAACCAGGTTGCTGTGTATTGCAGACTTCTGCCCAGGTCCCTCTTGAAAATGAGATCCAGATCTCAATGGGGTTTTAACCTGGTTAAATAAAGGAAATAAAAAAACAAAACAAAAAAACCTCATCTTGCTATTTCTGAGAATACACAAACTAGCATCAGAACCTCAGTAAAGCAGCCTATGACAGAAAGTCATAAACGTAGCAGTTTAAAACTAGAACTAATAAAGGTAATAGCAATCTGTGTTCAACGTATGCACATCACATGCACAGGAAATACTGGAACCAAGTAGACAACAACAACGTGACTGTCCGTTACCTCATTGAAGTGAGCATCCTGAGTGGCGGTGAGGCCAAAACCACTCTGTTGGGTCTCAAATGTCAAGAGGCGGGAGAGGAGACGTTCGGCAATCTGCAGGTCATTGCCATAGAGCCGGCCGGTAGCCTCGGTAACATCCCTGAGCTGGTGAGCAAGCTTCTTCTCCATGATGGTGTTGAGCTCTGTCTCATTACGTTCCAGGGAATCAAGCTATACAAAACAACAACAACAACAAAAATAGAAATACATCATTTACATCCTCGGAGATTAATAGGATTTCACACACAAAAAATATTAGCATGGAAATCTCAAGGTACTCAAAGGATAAGTTACAACCACTATCCTTGAGAGAATTTAATTTGGTTCACCAAAAGTTATATTTCTGTTTCCTTCCCTTACTTTTCAATACAGTAATAAATTCACAGATTAGCATGTTGATGTCTGAATGAGTTGGTGACTTTACAAAACAACTTAGAGCTTTAAAAAGAGACATAATGAATCAGAATTATCAGACGCAAATGAATCTTTTTAGGTATCCCCCCGTTTTAAATAAATAATCTTGTACGATCGAATGAACCCTGTAAACACAAGTATCTCATTGGATACGTCTGTAAAGTCAAAGACATACAGCAATGTTGAGCTCCACAAACGGAGGCGAGGTGCAGTTGTAAAGGTCGGGTTCCAGCCACCCTCTCTCCACATCACAGTGTCTGATCGCTGCGCCTGACGGAGGCAGAAAAGGAAGCTTTAAAGACGTTGTTTAAAACGGACAAGGATGATAATGGGACGGCATTAATATGAGCGTGCTAACCAACAGAGCCTTTGGGGCAGGGGACGGCAGCAGGAAGGTTAAACTTGGTTCGGGGCCACCAGATCCCCTGAGTGATGGTCTTTGGACAGCCATCGTAGATAACTGCAAGGAGAGCACAGTGAAAAAGCTTTACATATCAGGATAAAAAGCCAAGCCACTGAAATTTTACGATTTTTCTTTGATATGCTGAAAAAAAGATTTGGAGCTATTTGAAATTTGAAATATCCAGAGACTTCCTGGCTTACGTTCACAAACAAGCAAACGAATCAGAAATAACAGATGCTACGAGAAAAAAGAAGGCAAAATGAAATAGATTTGAAAGGATTAGTTTCTTCCTTCTCACCTTCACATCCTGAATTAGTGACTTCAGCGAAAGGGTTGTCGCACATGTTGCATTGGCGGCCAATCACGCCAGGCCTGCACTGACACTGGCCCGTCTCGGGGTCACACGATCGTGAAAAGGAGCCCACCGGGTAGCAGTCGCACGGGAGGCAGGTGTCAGAGGCTCGAGGTCGATAGTGAAACTCCTGAACAGAGAAAATGAGGTCCTGCAGTGACTGCACTCACCACACTCAGCCTGACTTTTGTCAAAAATGTTCTGCAGTTCAGTTTTGGAAACAGTAACAACACATCAGGTATGTACAGGTATGTGATGTGGGAAAATATCTGGAAATTTGGACAAATTCGCTGTGATGCAACATGACAAAGGTGAGACATTTTGATGGAATTATCTAATTCCCCTTTGGGAATAATAATAAGTGTATTTGAAATTACAATAGAGTTAAAAAAAAAATCTTTTTCTCCACCATTTTTCTTTTTCCCGCTGCTGCTCCAGATCTGCACCTTCACATCTTTCCCTGACAGCAGAAGCTTAACGATCGCCAGAAGGGCATTGACTATTGCTTTTTTTATTCTGTGCACTCAAAAACAAAAGCAGCAATAACATGAATTACCAATCCAATGTCAAATTAGCTGTAAGAGCTGCATGAGCTGGATTTATTGGACATACAAGTGCCACTTTGCGGCAGGAATGAGGGGGGCGTAATTATTATGGAAACACTGGCCAGGAGAAACACAGAGGAGAAGCAAAGCAATGCTTAGACATTGATCTGGATCATTGTACAAAATCTGTAGATTCTCCAAGTCTCCAGGAACCATAATTAAGTCAAGAAAATGTCTTCCTCAGGGATGGGTATAGATCTGTCTGTGTCTTTGTGTGTGAGTGTGTAATGTGTGTGTAAGGGTCAGAGCTGAGGTCAATAACAGAGATTAAAGATTGTGGTCAAAACATCAGATTAAGTGCAGGGTATATCTGGGTTAAGCATCCTGGCTGCACACAAACATTTTACAGCACAAATAAATGAACAGAAGGTAGATGTGTTGAAACAAAGGACTCATCTTAGAGTAGTGTGTCTTGATCAGTCTGTAATACTCTGTGAGGTCTGGCCTCAGCCACAGCAGGTTTTCCCCTGTTTTTATGTGAACTTTGAACCTAAAAGCTTGCAATTATTTAATACGTTTCTTTTTTTTTGTTGGCAAAGCTCCAGTCCATTTTTAATTCAAAACTATTCAAAGATCTGTGTCAGATGTTGCCTCAGCTGCCGTGTAAATAATAAATTACTTTTGTTTCCTTCAACCGTCCTCTCGTGTTTCTGTAATCAATACACACACTTTTCCACTCAATTTTTGATTTTGTTTTTTTGTTTTTGTAGATGCACAGGTTGCCCACTTTACTCTGTGAAACCAAGCTGTTGCGTTTGCGTTGATTACCTTGCAGTGACAGTGTCCACTCGTCTTGTTACAGTCAGGGTCAAAACCTTTGTTCATATCACAGTGACATGGTCCACAGGTGGGAGATCCCCACCAGCCCCTGGGGCACTGGTGGTCAATCCTACATGTTGAAAACACAGACAAAGCAGACGAATGAAGCAGAACAACAATGTGTATCAGTAGTAGTGCAAGTCTGGCAATTTTTTTATTCTGAAATGACTTGAAAAGAGGGGACTTTAAAGTCGCAGCTGAGCCTCTGCTCCTTACAAATAAATCTCAAGGCTTTACAATCAAACGGCACGGATAAAGTTTGAAAAGTCATTGAAAAACAGATTTTCATTGGTTGTCTGCATCTCTTTATTGCATCTGGAAGGAAGCTACTGTGAATTCCTTCAATTTAACAAACACAAGATGTAATTGATCTGGGAAGAATGCATTTATTGACTCATCCATTAGTGCATATTTGCTTTATAAAAGACAAACGGCTTTGTTTGACGATAATCCTTGATGGGAGAACAGAGGCGAAGAAGAAAAGACTTTCCTCACAATCAAAACATTCGTACAAATTACAAGCCTTCCCTCGGGGAGAAATTTGATACACCTGTCAACTTATTTAATGTTATTTATTATGTCAGGTTTAGAGCATTTGCATAACATAAAAAGAAATATAAGATCAGAAAATCTTCAAGCTGCATTTCTGATTTTTTTTTTTTTTTTACATTTCTTGTTCTCTCCACTTTATAGTTGATGCGATTAACGGGGCTTTGAAAGTGCCAGTATATGCATATATTTATGAACACTGACTATATGAAGTGTTTATTTTATTAGTATCTGTCAAGGAGCATCTTAAAAGAAAACACACACATTAGTTGAACTGCGAACGGTTGAAACAAACACCTGAACTCAAACAAAGAGCAGATCATGGGGAAAAGCTGAAGCTGAGTGGATTTCTCGGAGAGGCAGAGTGCTCGGTGTCAGGTCAGAGTCACTCTCGCTGTGAATAAAATTGAGCGCACACGTGAAACCTTAACGTGCGAGAGTATCTTCTGACTCCTGCCTGAACTTGTCCCGCAGTGAATTACAAGCAGTTTTGGAGATGTGGGGCAACAAGTCAGAGAGGGAGCTAACAAGACACACCGACGCTCACCGAGCTTAAATGGTTTTAGACTTCAAAGTGCTTCAGACGCTGTTGACATCTCACAGGTAAATTGGGGTTCACTTGCTGAAACAATTAAGCTTGTTTGCGTGTCGGGGTGTGTGTGTGTGTGTGTGTGTGTGTGTATACCTGTGCTGGCAGTACTGCCCGTAGTGATTATCTCCACAGTCGCAAATGTATCCATGGGAAGAACTCGGCTTCCGGTGGCACTGAGCCTCGTTTTCACATGGGTTCAGGTGGCAGGCGTCGGTGCAGCTCTTCCCGTAGTACCCTGTGAAGCACAGAGGGAAACCGTTCTTAAGCAAAATATACAACTTTGTGAAGTAAACGAGTGCAATTAGAAGTTATTTGAATAAAAGCAAAATATTCATATTTTACAGATCAGTGAATATATTTCAACGCTTGACAACAACACTTTTTAGTGTCGAAGATGCGACGGAGCAAAGAAATCACGTTAGTAATTATTAGTCAGAAGAAGTGCAGAAGATGTGAGACGTTCTTGCAGAAAAAAAAATGTTTCATGATGGAATGAGACACATAGAAACTTGTTCAAACACGTCTACAGGCGTATTCAAACAGCTGCAACAATGAGACTTTCAGCACAGTGTTGCAAACTTTTCATTCATATTTTACAGGTTTTCAGATCTGTCTTTTAAAACGTCGGTCCAGTCGGAGTTGCTCTCTCCACTTCCAGACTGCTAATGATCTGAGCTTGCACGAAGCAATCGAGGGCTGATTGTTTTTGTCAAGGCGAGACATAAATAAACATTTTTCTTTCTTATTGTGTCTTTATGATCAGCTTAGATTTCATTAAAAATTATCCCTACACAAAAAAGTAGTTTTACTCACTTATTTTCACTCACACAACATTAGACAGTTCTATATAACACCGTTCATACACAGGACAATCCACAGGGCTTTGCAGGAGATGAAAGGAAAGAGAAATAGAAATAACAAAGCATAAGCATGAAAGCAATTCTTAAAAGAAATATAAGTTGCAATGCAGATATCAAAGATATCCTTTGATATTTATTCATTAGTCTGATAATTTGTGATCAAAAGCTGCAGTAAACACTCCGGATTTGAAGGTACAAACCGTTTCTGTACATCTCAAGTTAGAAGGCAGTTTGTTCCAGAGCTGGTGAGCACAGAAACGAAACACTGCCTCGTCTTGTTGAGCTCTGGTCCAAAGAACGCCGAGTAAGCAAGTCCCCGAAAGACCAAAACGGTCCACATTGTTCACTCTTGAGAAGCAACTGAGAAAATTATAATTTACAACAATAGAAGAATTACTGTGCAAGCTTTTGAAATCAGGAGGAAGAAATAGTTTCGACATCCTAACTATCAAACTTAAATTAAAAACACTTTCAGTTAATCAGAGACGTTAAATATTCAATTTGTTAAAAAAATAACATTGACTAAATATTACCTAAAAAAAAATCTTTATTTTATTGGGTTATTTCACTTATTAAATCATTCATTCTTAAAATGACCCCCAACTACAAGTTTACATAGTAAAGCAGTGAGCTTGAGACAAAAACCAGTGGGAAGGAATAATTAATAAACATGAATTTATCTAAGCAACACAAACTTCTCTCTTTGGTAAGAGACCCCAGATCTCCAGCGGCAAAAGCGGCATATATACTTTAAAACACTCCGAGGTAGTTGAAAACACTTCTGCAACACACCAACTGCGCTCCCTTCAGAGTTGCACCTGTGCGTTGTGATGAATGAAGCCGTCACTCACTTCAGTGCGATCCACAGACACTCCACACAAAACACACAGCAGCCTCTCAGAGGCCCACACAAGAAACCCCTTTTTAATCTAATGACTAAAACGGAGAGCTTCATGAACACTTTGGGGTGTGTTCAGAACAAATGCAATCAGCTTCTCACCAAGGGCTTATTTTAATATGAAAACAACATAATTGGGCAATTTAGTCTTTAAGGAGTGGTTATTTACAGAAGCAATAAATCAACTTTGAGGGAATAAACGGTAAAACACCTTTAATTTCGGGAGGTGAATAAAAGTTCCTAGTATATTGACTGAGATGGAAAGAGTGAATAAAAAGACCATTTGAATCATTTCCCTAAATGGAAAACAGATGTTTAGAATAAAATATCTCAGGGATTTTACTTATCCTTAGGATAAAGCATTTCATTTTCTACTGATTTCAGAGCAAAAACAATTCATATCATTGCATTATGCTCTGTGTTTATATGCTTATAAAGACATCCACTTTTAGGAAAATCTTAAAGCATGACTTATTTGTTGATCTGCTATAACAAGCATATTTTGCTACAGGGCCCCTTTTCCTGTTGAGAACGTTTCCGCTTCAGATGTGGAGGAATGTGGGACACCAAGTATAATTGGCTGGTTTTAAAAGAAGTGATGGATTATTATGTGGTATTGCTGAGATGTATTTGTGAACAAACTGAGCTTAAACCAAAAGAAAATATTAAACTCACACCATCAGATTGTAACCATGCTAACACAACCATCAAGTGGAAGTTATTCCTCACACTTTTGCAAAGTAGACTTGCCAATTACTTTAAAACTTACAGTAAGTTTAGATTAAAAAAAAATTATATTTTCATTTATTTATGCTGGAACATCTAACTAATTATTTCCTTTGTTGAGAAAAGAAATACTAATCTTAGATCTATGGTATGTGTTAAAATTTATGCATTTACATAAGGCCCTTTGATGGTTTGGAGCCGCTACGCATAAGCTCAGTTTGGGCCGGCTCTTCACTTGACTGTTGAAGAATATAATATAAATGTTAACATCCAAGGAAACAAGGAAAACATACATGTACAAAGAGAAGAAAGCAGCACAGTTGAGCTCTTTGTTCTGTTCATACACAATGTGAGAGAATCCAAATGCATGTATGTACATATCGGGTTACAAAGTGATGCAACTTTTGCAAGAAAATATCACACTGTAGCCAAAGCGTTGTCTTAATCAATGAAAATCTCTGCTTTCACCTGCTTAAAGCAAACAGCCACAGCCTCCAGGCTCCCTTTTTAATTTCACAGCAATGAACTGAGGGATTTTTGTTATGGATTGAAGAGGCACTGACTGATGTGAGCAGCTCACCGAGCGCTTCTCCCCTCCCTCTGGAGCCGACAATGACGTGTGAGGTGGGCTTTTGTGTGTTTGTCTGTAGAAACTGTAGCAGAGAGTCTCCATTAAGCCTTTGGCCTTGGACTGCAGCTGCAGACCCACACAGCTTTTCAGCGACTTCTGCTTATTATCTCTGACCTTCATTCTTCATGAAATTTTTAAAAAAAATTACATATATACATTAAAAGAAGAGAAACTGAGTGGCATTGATTTTCTAATACGGTGTGTATGATATTTCTTTTTACTTCTCCTGTCTAAAGGTTGTGAGTTATGCAAAGAAAAAAACTGAGGCGTTTATATTTTTAGTATTCACTTCTGGATTTTTTCAGGAGTTCAAGCAAAATAAAGGCTTAAGAAACGATAATTAAAGTCATCATCTTTCTTTTTTCCTTTTCATCTCTTCCTGTGGGCTCATCATGTACACATTCAGTTATTGTGTCAAACGTATACATATTCACACTCTCACCATGGAAACCGGCTAAGGGAGGAACTGGCGGCCTTGGCCGTTTTCAGATTCTCATAATGACACTGGCCTTGTCAGTAGACAATAGACGATATAGACATAGATAGGAAGAGGTTAGAGTCTGCAAAAACAATGAGGCATACATCACTTGAAGTTAAATATGTTTCTGACTGACTTCCCAAGTCAAGGTCCATAAGTTTGTTTCAAAAGTTATGCCCACTGAGCTTTGCTTGCATCCGCTGTGACTCACCGTTTCTCATCTGACTTTGTTGTACCACAACAGCAGGTTGACTTTCCCCAAAAGACTTTAATCAGGATAGATCAATAGGCCATCTGTTCACTGAACCAGCCTTTCTTCTCATGTGTTTCCAGCAGCATCTTTGACTCAACAAAGATTTTGAATGTCACACTGATTTTACTGCTTGAATCAAACTCTCTAATCTTAAAACACATCTAGCTCACAAGACGAGACCACACGTGAAATAGGCTCAAGGGAACAAGACGTGAGAAGACTTTAGACTTGGGAACATTACTCCAATTCTTTTGGTTCACACAAATGTGGTAGAGGTTTCATGAAGTAAGACTCTGCAGTCAGTGCCTGTTAATCCAGTCCAGGGTTTGACCGGTTCATAAAGCTTCTGTGTTGGTCTGAAGTTGTCCTAAAGCAAGTTCACAGCAGCACTAGCTGCTCACTCAGCACAGTTACTGCAGAGCGATTGGTGCTTTCACATGTTGTCACTGAGGTTTCCATCAACACAGAAAAAAATTGCTAAGTTTATTGTTGAAAAGTCGATAGATATAGCGACAAAGTCGCTAAGTTGGCAACGTTGCTTACCCTCGTCCTGATGCTCCGCTCAGCCCAACACTTGGCCAGGACCTTTGGTGTCTCTTGGCTCCTTCCACTTAACCTCTCCGCCTTTATGAAGGAGGAGTTATGCTTTCACTTTGGGTTTAATCCCACTTTGGAAAATAAGGAAAAAATCCACCAAAGTCTTGACACAGGGCTGGAGAGATGCCTGATAACTGTATGCTGAGGGCTTGAATTGACAGCTTACTGTAAATTACCTTGTTGGTTTTGAAATACTATTTTACTTCTTCCCATCTTCATCATATAATTTTATCTTTGGACATTTTAAAGGATTCAAGAAAAAAATGCAAGCAAATTGTGTGTCTACAGTAAACAAACTGATAAGATGTACGATCCAATCTTAAACGACACAAAACTGCTTCAAGTTTTATAAAAGCATAATTCATATATAACTGGATAACAATTGCCAGCTGATAAATTTCTAATCATCATAATCAATCCTGGTCAATAAATGCCAATCTCAGGTGTGGAGTCGTTTGTCACAGAGAACAACGTTATCCTGATTCAGCAGCTTGAGGAGATCCAGCACCTCCTGCAGGTTCCAACACAGAAAATGTAGCTTGAAACTCATAAATCATTTCTCCGTCCCATTTTGTCCCTGAGGGATGGAGCCAAACAAACTGCAGCTGCACACCACACACAAAAAAAAATAACCTTCATTCAGTTCTTCCCAGGAAGAAAAACATATCCTCAGGTACAAATATGCATATATGTTTTGTTTTTTTGTTGTTTTCAATCACCGATATCATAACAAATAGTCCCACTTCCACTAAATGACTCTTTCCTCCACAGAAGGACTCAAGAGGTTGTAATTGGGTTGGTTTTTAACCAACTCTGGGAACTCAATTCAGTGAATTACATGGCTGTAATTTATCATTTTAGGCTGAATTTTGTTACAGCAGAAAATTAGCCAGTGGCAACTGTCTGACGCTGTCGTGCCAGGTAAGCAAACGGCAGTGTGAATATACTTCCAGACACACAAAGCGAGGAGCTGGAAAAGCTCACATCTTCGTGCTTTATCATGCAGAGCCTCATCTCAGTGTGAGAGTGCGTTACACAGAAGGCATCTGTTCTCCACGTAGGAGGCTGTATCGCTCAAACCTGAATAACTGTCAGCAGTGTGAAACTTATTACAATGCTAAAAACACACACACACCTAAATGAAAGGGAATTATTCACACAGCACCTCTTCTCTCTCCCCCCATCTACACTTATTAAAGTTTGATTTGTCTCTAAGCAACATTCATCGTATAACACTTTTAAATTTTAATTCTTGTTGTGCTGATGAAACATAATGATAATGAGAACGACACCCTGAGCGAGATTACAGCAAATAGGTGTGCGCACATCAAGCTTGCAGATCTGTGTGTGTGTTCATGTATCTGTAATCCCATCTAGGTGTGGGAACATCCGTATGCGCTCCCATCTTAATGAGTCACGGTGTTAGCATTCGCTTGCAGGCTAGCAGAGGATGCTACAGGGATACAGCGCCTCTCTGCTTCCTCCCCGCGCTCCCAGACCCCGGGCTCTACTACAATTACACTCCTATTCAGAGCACATTCATTTTTCCTTCACACCATCCTCGTTTACTTTCATCTTTTACTTTCTTTTGATCAACTTCTCCTCTATTGCTAACTTTGTTTTAAGTTTCCTCTCCATCCACTAAACTTAGGTGCCGCTGTAGCAGCAGCAACTTTTGCTAGAGCTGTTGAGGATGGGCCTTCAGTCGCAGCAGAATATTTTCTTAAATAATATCTACCAACAGGAAGTTACTGACAGTGGGTTTTGTTTGATCTGGGCTCCAAAAGTTTGTAGTAGCACAGTCGCATTTCTTTGTAATAGAATATATGCAGAAAATGACATTTAAAATTCAAAACCAAATTCTGTTTGAAATGTTTTAGACTCACATTGGTGAGACTCAAACCACCAATGTAAGCATGCCAGCTCCTAACCACCTTCAAATCTAAAACAATGGTCTTGTACCGGACAAAGGTGGAGTGCCTTCTCTCGGTTCTGCCCCAGATAGAGGCTGCTCGGGGTCTTTTTCACAAATGATGGGGGAAGACTGATAGATTGATAAGTGGATTGATGCAGCGTCTGCAGTGATGCAAGAGCTGCACCGGTGTGTCACAGTAAAGAGAGAGGCAAAAGACCTTCCTATCCTCATCTATGCTCACTAGCTCTGTGTAGTGACTGAAAGCAGACCATTGCAGATCAGCAACATGTTAGCTTAGCTGCTTAGAGCTCCAGCTGGAGGGGGGAAAAAAATGTCGATTTTATTCAAAACTGGATGGGAAAACGTTTGATTTTAACTAATAAAGACATGATTCAATGTCTTAAATGGTTCATCCAATATGTTTACAATTGGAATCAATGAAAATGTTGCCAGCACAAGGTTTATGTATAGCTCTGACTGTTTCTTTTATAAGTGGCAGCTGAACATTTTGGTTGGTTAACTCTACTTCTTTTTCTTTTCATTTAAATAAAAATAGTAGTTTTAAGATAACTTAGGAAGACAAATAATGAGAATATGAAGAGAGGCAACTAAAAAGAGAATCAGCTTTCTGACTGAATAATG
Organism: Xiphophorus maculatus; assembly: GCF_002775205.1. Taxonomy (NCBI): domain Eukaryota; kingdom Metazoa; phylum Chordata; class Actinopteri; order Cyprinodontiformes; family Poeciliidae; genus Xiphophorus; species Xiphophorus maculatus. The sequence continues at coordinate 9,198,883 of NC_036443.1, read as the reverse complement.
GAGTCATCTTTTCTTCCTGTTCTCCTTTTCCTTTTTTCATTAATATCCCATCAGACCTTTGGTTCCCCGTTCTCCTTTAATCATAAGTATGAATAACATGCCTTAATCATCTCTGCTCAGTTGGTCTTGCATGTTTAATCAATACCTGCAGTACTGAACTGCAGCTGTCGTTAATAAATCTCTGCATTATTACCAGATGTCTGTTCATCTTCTGTCTTCAGCTTTCACATTTGCCTTTTATTTTTCCTGTTCGGTGTGCAGCTGTCATCTTAATTTTTCTGCACTTTTGTGTGAGCTTTTAATGCATCTATTCCCAAATGTGTCACAAGAGTTTTCAGGCTATTTGATGTGATTTTATGTGCCCTTGCGTTGCCTCAAAACTTTCATTTTTGCACCATTTCTGCCATGTGCTTTTTTTCCCAACTCATTAATCATTAAAATATTTGGGCGCCTTTGTTCCTCCTCTGCATTTTTAATCCTTCCTATTGTTTTTCTCCATCTCTCTACAAATACTATATTTTCAATTTTCCCTCCTCTATTTCTTCTTTTAATCATATTTTTCTCCAGTGTGGTAATTCCCCTCATTATATTTCACCTAACCAAAGGGACTTGGAAGTTAGCCTGGCCTCAACCTCTATTTCTGGCTTCAAGTGAGAGCTCATTATGTTTACCTAAATATCAGTTTAACCCAGTCAGAGTGCTGGCAGACACCTACAGAGAGATGGGCATGCAATAATCTAATTTCTCCTTCCATTTCAGAAAGTCTACGTAACTTTTTTTTTAATTCAATAAAAAGGACACATTGATATGCCTTCAGGTAAATGTGTCCTGAAGGAGACACATTTACCTGAATGGGTGCTGCATCATCATGCAGCACCCATTCACATTTATTAGCTAAGGCAAAGATACCATTAAAAAGGCTGCACTTCCAGCCATTAAATAGTCTCACACCAAAAATGTTGGGAAATGTCAAATTTTAATTGAAATGTTTTTATTCAGTGAGGAACCAAATCTCCTGTTAAGAACTAATTGCAAAATCCTTGGTGCAATAATCAGCAACTCTCATAACTCCTGCTAGTATAAAATGCATTTTTGAACTTCATATTTATTTTAGTGTATCACAGGATAAAAATGATATGATGTCCTATTTCTTGATGATACTTCTTAAAAAAGAAAGCAGAATGAATATGCAATGCAAGTTAGGAAAGATTTGTTGAACTTTATAAATCAGAAAAGGGCAACAACACAAAAGTCACTTTGACAAAAGGAGAAACTATATTTCAACTTTCCTGCAGAAAGTGAGAAGGACAGTAAGGAAAGAAAACAGTTTCTGTAGGTTTCAGTAAGTTAGCCTCTTAAAGATCATTTGATGTTCTTTTTGTGATGCTATGTTGCCTCAGCACTAAAATCCAGTAAATAGAAACCTTATAATCTCAATGATGATGTCAAATTTATTAAAATAGCACTTTAAAAACAGGTGTAAAACTGCACCAAAGTGCTGTACAAGAACGATAATAAAATAAGTTGATGAGAAGAAAAATCTGGCTAAATCATAATCTTTAAACATAACGGGTAATGTTTAAAGATTATGATCAACTACTGGAAACCTTTATTTCAATCAAATCCAAACCTTGTAAATTATGAGCCTTTATCACAACAAAGGAGGTGGAATTAAATATTAATATTTTCTCATATTTAAAGATATTGAATATCTTTAATAAGATATCTATATATCTTATTAAAAATATCAGTGTTAGTTTACACTTACGCTTGACCAGTAAAATCTTGAATCAAAACTTAGCAAGCCATAAATCAGAACTCAAAGCAATGCAATAATAATATTCTTCATATTAACAAATGAAATTAAGCAGATGGTTTAGTTAGAGTTTATTGAGTCTACACCCGCCAAAGAGCAAATGTTTCAATATTATCACATTGTCATCAGCAGACTAATACGTACAGCCACGTAAAGCAAAACTTCACGCAGAAAACTATTTCCAACTGTGTGTGTCCTGACCTGGTTCACAGATACAGGTGTGGCGCTCCCAGACGTCGGTGCAGCGGCTGTGAGCTGGACAAGGAGACGAGACACAGGGGTTTCCGACATTACAGCCAGTCTCCACCTTGACAACTCTGGATGGGCGCGGGAGGGCGGGGGCATCTGGCCTCACGCCCAGACGAACTCCCTGCAGGTGAAGCGAGGATCGTGTCGAAGTGAGGCAAGAAATAGCTGAGAAATGACTGATTTCCTCTGACATTGAAAGCTTCCATCTACCCATCCACCACAACATTAAAAATTCAGTGCATTAATCTTCACCTGTATGCATCCTTTTATCCCGTTCTGGACCTCGCCAGAGCCCAGCACTCCTCCGACATGCAGGTGTTTCACTTTCAAGCCATGAATGTCATTTCCCACAATCACTGTTCCCTAACAGGGGGAAGCAAAGACACAGAGCTGAAAGGGTTAGTTTGATAAGACCGTTGCTGCCTTTATTAATTATATAAAAATGTCAACAAAAATCTATTAATCTGCATAAGTCTCAAAGTAAGAATTTAAAGATTTAAATGTTCATATCACTTTGAATATTTAACTTTTTTCACACTAGACCCACAATAATTTTTTAAAAGTAGTGCATAATTGTAAAGCGGGGGAAAGTTTACACACAGTATGACATTTCTTCACAGATTAAAATCGCAAAAGGTTCAATTTATATTAAGTCCGACTCTGTCACTTCATAAAACCTTCAGTAGCTAAAGCTTTAAGTCCATTGGGGTACATCTTGACAAGCTCTGCACATAAGGAGACATTTTTTTCCCCATTCTGCTTTGCAACATAGTATATGTCAGACGGGATTAAGAGTGCCTGTGAACAGTCTTTGATCTAAACCATCTTATTGTGGCTCTGGCTTAATGTTTCGGCTGGTTGCCGTTCTTCCATAAAGACCAGATTAGTGGAGCGTTTGACTAATATTCATCCTGTTAACAGTGTCTGGCATCTGACCTTTGGATTTCTGTAGTTCCTCCAGATTTACCATGGGCCTCTTGACTGCTTCACTGAACAATGTGAAGCTTTAACACAGCAGCTGTCTGTATTTATACGGAAATTAAATTAAACAAAGGTGGATTTATTTGCTACTTGAGTAACTTCTTAAAGGGGCAGTATTATGTGTTTTCCAGGTACATAGTGCCACTTTATAGCACAATCAAGTAACTATATTACTTTGAGTTGTTATAAAAATGCTATATATGTCAAGTATGACTTAAAATAAATTTTACTTCCTGTTAAGTGCCTTGAAATTGGGCCTGTGTCTTCTTAAAAACTCCTGCTCTTTCTGAAACCCTGCCTTCAGGAAGTCATCACAAGAGACGTGTGATGTGTGAGAGATTAAAGAATTTCTTAGATATGTATGAAACAAACAGGGTTGCACTCCAGGTATCTTTTTGATGAGGGAATTACATTAGAACATGATGTACAGCTCAAAAAATGTTGATATTACAAGACACGGCCCCTTTGATGAACTGTAGTTCATTTAGGGGCATCAGAGTAAAGAAGATGAAAACCAAATGCACAATTCACATTTCTGGCACACTATTAAAAATGGTCTATCATGTACAATTTAAATCAAACATATCAAAGTTTAAAGTTCTAACTGCAAAAAAATGTACAACAATTCAGCGTAGCAATACCTTTTGCAAAAAGGGACAATAATCTTCCTCTGAAAACATGACCGACTCTCTTTTTACAAATTTCAGTAAGATACTGAAGAGAGGTCAGTACTCAGATTACAACCCGGAGGCAAAGCTGACGAGGTGAGTAACTCTCAGGAAGAATGAACATTAAATCAATGAGCTCCATTCATTACTGTTTCAGCAGCAAGGGAAGACGCTCGCATGCATCTTGTAATCCCTGCAAGAATGCAACAGCCCTTCAGAAATATTCAGCGTTTAATTTTCTCCGGAAATGTTTCAAATCTACAAATGCTTTCTGCGAAGTCTAACCTGCGTGTTTTTTTTCATGCACTTTGAGGAACATCCGAAATAACAGCAAAGATGAAAGGCATTATGTAACCAAGGATCATTTCTGAGTCCCAGCAACATGAAACAAGTGTTTATTTGCCTTCAGACAAGCCAAAAATGATGAAGCGTATCTGCTTCTCTCTGTACTTATGGGCTGCCCCACGCTTCACACAAACCCATGCAGACACACACATCAAATAGACATCATCCATCATAATCTGACACAGTAATCCAGCAGAGATTAGGCAAACTGGGATTAGTGTCCCACATCTTGGGGACTCTGATTCTGTGCAGGGATGTAGAAAATCTGTGCATGCTGCAAACATTTCTATTTAACTATGATTTATACCCCGGCAGGGCAGAATGACAAATATTAATAACGGTTGAACCACGGATTTTGAAACACTACTGAATATTTTTTATTTATTTTAAAAAGCCACGGATAAAAAATCATAGTATGTAAAAAACAAACCTTCAAAAATATTGCTGGTCTCCATCTTGATGCCATTCAATTAGAGGTGTCTATATTGACGATTTACCTGATAGAGTCCAAAGTCGAGCCGCAGCGTGGCGACGTAGCGTGTCTCTCGGCCGCTGCGGACGTCTCGCAGTTCCAGCTGGAGGTCGTGCCACCGGCCATCTGCCACTTGGACCTGATCCAATCGCAAGCGCACAGGTCTGGTGGCGCCGCGGGTTACTGAGAACACCAGTTGACCGTTTACCACCTAGGAGGTAAGAGAGAACGGTAAAACAGAATAGTAAATCACAAGAACGGGTGAGGAAAAAAAAAAGAAACGGATCCCATGTGAATGTAGCGTCTGATCTTGTGAGCGTGGTTGTGTGTGAAAACAAGAGCATGAAATCTAATGACACTCCTGCCAAGATTCAGAAAATTTAAGAATTTGTTTTTTGGCTTTACAAGGAAAAACCTCTCATTAGAGCACATTTCACAGAAGTATATAATCTAGAATTAAACACTAAATAGATCACCATTGCATAAGTCTGACAGTGAAGTGTTATCACTTTCTGTGCAACTGCAGTTAACAGATTTAACCGCCTCCAGCATCATGGGGCCTCTGGCAGAATTTAGTCTAAAATAGCATCAAGAAACTGCTGAAGAGACAAACAAGGAAATTAGGATATTATTTATCTTACAGCATTCATGAGAGAAGACAAAAAAAATTGCTAACTAGCCACAGAAATTATTTTCACAAAAGTTCTCAATACATAAATGTTCACACCAATTGTTCAGTACAGTAAAGATGTCTAATTGGGATGCAAACAAATCGCTTGCAATATTAAAATGCACCATTATTGCATCTTTATTTTATATACTGTATTATGTTCCATGTTAAGATGAAGTGAGTCTATTGAGTCTATTGAAGTCTAAGTAAGTCTTTTGAAGTATTTTGGGCAAAACACATGACAATGCATGACTCTTATTTTGAAGTAAAGGAAGTAGTTCTTAAGTAGCCTTGACCTGCTGGGGGGAAGACTTCCTGTTGACTTTGCTAAAAGTTCTTAGCTACATAAACACAGATGAAGCCTCTGTGTTTATTACACAAAATGTTGTGAAATACTTTATGTATTCAGTAGAAAAAGAACTGTGTGACAGTTTCACAGACCGCAATAAATTTACCACACTTGGCTAGCCACTAGCTAAAAACACTAAAGATATCGTCTTCTTCCTAGTTTTTACTAAAAGGTTCATTCACTTTTTTTATTCTGTCTGGACTAGGGTTGCAAAGATCCAGAACCTTTCCATAGGTTGTTGATCTGGGGTGGTTTGGAAATATTCCAGATTGTGAACTTTTAATTTTTGTTCTTTTACTGTTTGATGCTTTAACGTCCATCCAGCAATATGAACGGCATTTAAAAGGTGGCACAAAATCAAACAATCATGCTAATAATTACACAAACATTCATGAGATTTCCATTTAGATGTCGGATAAATCAAAATTGATTTAATATAAATCAATCTAAAATGTACGTGTAGGTCAAAATTTTAATGATAGTTGAATCAGCCTTGATATAATATCAGTTATAGTTGAACGTTGAGTCAGCAAGTAAGTCATCGACCACTTTCTGTGTAATTTAAATGTCAGGCTTCAGCATGGACTTCACATTTCTGCCTAACCATATTTCAACCTTGATTCACTCATATTCTGCAATAGCTGCACCATGAACAGAAGAAAAAACAACTCAAACTTTAAAGCTTTTTGGCCGTTGAGGTCAGATCTGTGTAAAAGCAGAGGGAATGACTGTGCGGCGTTAAGATTCACTCAGGGAGGTTGTCACAGAGGCAAAATGCTAAGTAGGTGTGCAGTGGGGAATCAACCAACCTTCACTCCCTACTGCTGTGATGCTTAGGCAAATACACATATTCATTGTGAATGTGAGTGTTTGGCTTATGGAAATGGCTCAAAGTGACATAAACAGAGGCTCGTCTTTGTGGCCAGATTATACGTAATAACTGTTACTGATACACCCTCAAACATGTTCTCATACTAGTCGTGCTGTTTCTCAATGTCAATGTCAAATTTATTTATATATCACTTTAAAAACAGGTGTAAAATTGCACCACGTATCAAAACATTACTTCAAGTAAATGCCAAAGAATAAAAATGAGTTTTGAGAAGCGATTTAAAATGATCCAGGCTGTGGGCAGATCTAATTTGGAAAGGTAAATTGTTCCATAGAATAGAAGCAACAACAGAAAAAGCGCGATCTCCTTTCCTCTTAAGTCGGGTCCGAGGAACGGTCAGTAACAGCTGATTATTTGATCGTAGGGTTCTGGACACAGACTGAAATTTTAAAAGGTCCCAAAGATAAGGGGGAGCTAATCCATTTAAAACTTTATAAGTTAATAAAAGAATCTTAAAATCTATTCGATAAAAGACGGGCTGCCAGTGTAAAGAGGCCAGTATGGGCCGTATATGGTCACGCTTCCTGGTTCCTATAAGAAGCTGTACTGCTGCGTTCTGGATCATTTGAAGTCGCTGCATCTGCGATTTATCCATGCCTCTATATAATGAATTGCAATAATCCAAACAAGATCTAATGAAGACATGGATAAGTCCTTCAAAGTCCTTAAAACAGAAATAAGATTTAACTTTTGCTAAAGTCCGCAGGTGATAAAAACTTGATTTAACAACAGAGCTAACTTGTTTATCTAGCTTTAAACAACTGTCAAAAGTAAAACCAAGATTCCTAACAGAGGTCCGACAAAACCGAGCTAAAGAGCCAAGAATCAGATCTGGATTTTGTAGTGTGAAGACTTTGACCAAATAATATAACTTGAGTTTTACTTTGATTGAGGTGAAGAAAGTTTTGTTCCATCCAAGTTTTGACTTCCGCTAAACAATCGATCAATAGCTGAACATTCATTTTTACCATTTTGTAGTTTAAGGGGCATATAAATCTGGACGTCATCCGCAAAGCAATGAAAGGAAACGTTAAATTTATGGAAAATCTGACCAAGAGGCAATAAAAATAAGAAACAAAATGGGACCTAAAATTGAGCCTTGGGGAATGCCGTACCTTCTGGCAAAATTTGGCTTTTAAAACGTCAATAGAAACAAACCATGCGCATGTGTGCGTCTGTACCCACCTGGAACAGCAGACTGGTGTACTGACCAGCCTGGGCCTGCAGCAGCGTCCCCTCTCTTGCTCTGGTTCTGAACACCAAACCCAGGTACCAGGGCGTGGAGATGGTTACATCATTCTTCAGGTCCCACCAGAGGGCGCTGTTCCCGAGGAAGCGATGTGGGTGTGGCATGGCTGCAACGAGATTGAGATGAAAAGTGGGAATATAAACTGCTACATTTTACACCATCTAATAATCTTCATGAACATGTTGTGAATTATTAAATGGATGTGCTGTAGGGTAATAAAACATAATAGCGATGGTAAAAGAAGATTTTATTCATCTTTAAGTGATAAAAAACAGCTTTACTAAATGATTTCCCTTTAGGGTTGGATGTTTTAGCTCACAATCAAGAAGTGTCAGTAACAATAACTGATTATTACCCAGTCTGCATCCACCTGAACAAAAGATTGTCCAACTATAGAGAAAATCAGCCTGTTTTTATCTTTGTCCAATTATAGCCCAATAAATAACGCCAAACATCCAGAGTGCATATCTCAAAGGAAAAGTTTAGGTAGTTTTCAAAGATACTTTTAGATACGCAGCAGTTTTTGATTGTCCTTTTTTTCCCTTAATTACATCTATATGATTAAACTTCACCAGCCCTAACTCTACTGATAAATATGGTTCTTCTCATACAATCAGAATCCTTACATTTTCTGAAAGCCCTCAGCTGTGAATGTGAAATAATAGCTCTGCAGGAAAAAATGAGCAAGAACAAAGGAAAACACCAACGGACAAATGTTTTAGCCTTCCTGAGCCGATGTGCAGCTGAGGAAGGAAAGTCGGCGCATTCACACCTCAACTTAAACATGGCCAAGTAATTACAGCCATTACTTGATTTACTTATAATGGGTAAGATGCCATGAAATAATGGGCCGTTATTATGTCACTATTTTACAGAAAGACTATATCAGACTAACATTACTGTAGATTAATGATAGCGCAATTATTAACACAACATGTGCTACTATACTTAAGTGGTTAAAAACAGATGAAGGCTCTTACTGTAGCTGCAGTCCTTCCCTCCATAACCTAGAGGACAATCACAGGAGAAGGTCTCCCAGCTCACCCGGCAGGTTCCCCCATTCTGACACGGGTTGGACTTGCAGAACGGGTGTTTGGCACTGCAACCTGTAAACAACAACACAAATAAAAAAGGTTGCCTTAAAAACTGCCTGCAGAGAAATGCAACACACAAAGCAGGGTAGATTAATAAGGATTAGTACGTTTTGTTTTAGTTGTTCAAAGAAGTCTTGATAACTAACCTTCAGATGTCATTAATATTAAGAAAATTAGGTTACTGGGTTTTTTTTGCAATTATGCATAAATTATTACATCAATTTGTTGATGAATATGTTTGTTGAATAAGTGTTCGCTAAAAAGTGTTTGAAATTAAGAAAAAAACATTCTTGTAGCCTTCTACAGTTAGCTATGATGGAGCTTTTTTAGCCTTTTAGTTGTTCTGTTAAACATTTTCTTTGGACTTTATTTTGTCAATATGCTTAAATATTACTGCAATGCAGCAGCATTGTTGTTCAATGTTCTTAAATTTGGTTCTTTTTGGAAAAAGCATTTTAATATATATACGTATACATGTATATATAACATATATATAACATTTTAACTAGCTACCATGTAGTTTTTCAAGAGTCTAATAATTGGTCTTGTTTACCGCATTTGTTTTCGTCTTTTGATACAGTTAGGGCATTTCTATGCCATTCCTCCTTGTTTTGGTGGGGATTATATTAGAAGGCTTTTGGTCTTTATCAAGGGTAAAGACCAAAACATGCTGACCTTAGCCATAGTGCCAAATATTGGTCATATTGAAGTGATTATTTATGTGTCTGAGCAGCGGTTTATGTGCTGTGCTAAAGTTTTAAAATTATACCTATACATATATGGAAATTCCTTGACTTTGGAGTTTAAAAAGATAAAAAAGAAAGACTTAGCCAACCACAATTCTATATTTACAAAATGATTTTTTTTTCTTAATGACAAAGTCGCTCTCTTGTGCTTTGCATCTTGAATGGCATAAATACTATGAGTCAGACAGTATGCTTAATACTACACAAAATAAGGGATATGAAGCCTTATCCTTTAATGTAATTAAATTCTGTATTTTCTTTTGGGCTTTAATACTGTTAGTCATGCTATATTTCAATTCATGGTGATGTCATAGAATGCAAATCTGAAGGCAAATAAACTAGATAGGATTATTTTATGTGCTGTTTTCTTCAAAAGAAGATTACAATAAATCAACTATTATAATAACCTACATCTGTCATTTGTTTATTAAAAACAGCTAAGAATCTATAAAAAATTTTAACAGTGATTCATGCATTAAGGCAATATATTGCAATAGTAGCGCTGACCTGGAAGTGTCCCGTTGTTAGCGATAAATCCAGCCAGATCCAGCGCCTTGCTGTCAATGTGCAGGTCTTTCATGCAACCGATAAACTCCCTGCTGCCAAAGGGAAAGTTGTCAGGTACATTGGGGACTCCACCCAGAAATAAAGGGCCAGTCAGATCCAGAGACCTAAGAAACAAGAGGAGGATTAAAAAGAGAGAAAATATGAGTAAAAGGGAATAAAAGCAGAATTAAAGAGTGAGGGGAGACGAATGAAAAAAAAAAAAACAGGAACCTGATAAGTGCAAAGGTGCATATGTTAGAAAAGGATTTACATACTCAACAGATTAAAGGTGACATCGAATGTGAACATTAAAAGGAACCAGATTTAGAGTTCAGGAGAGATGAAGGTAAAAGGCTGGGATGCTCTTCGGAGAAAAGTTCAGGCCACCGAGGAGGAGATGTGTTGGAAAAGTTGAGGCAGAACCGAAAGCAGATGGTGAACATACAAAAGATTAAACATGAGTTATAGCAAATCTCTGGACAGCTGCAGGAAACGGGAAGAAGTAAAACATGAAGTACGGTAGCTGTTAGTGGACATCAAAACATAGCAAGATAAGAGAACATGAATCCCTATGGATGGGACTGGAGAGAAGAGAGAGAGAGAGAAACAAATAAAAGATTAAATGACTAAATAATGACAGAGGGACAACGTAAAAACGAGATGAAGTTGTTGATGGCAGCTCTGAGAAAATGCTGTCTATTCAACATGTTTATCTTTACTGAAGAAAGACCTTTCATCCCTCTTCAGAACTACGACCAGAAGTGCTGAATGCCAGGAAACAGACAGTGGAGAATGTTTTAAAAAAGCAAGAAGACAAACGATACCACAGAGTCAAACACACAAGCGCTTAAGTAACAACTGAAGCAAATATCAACAGAATGAGTCATTAGCAAAGGATGTGGTGTCTGCATCAGAGGAGGCTGAGCTGGTAATGGATAAATGGAAAAGAAGAGAAAAATAGGTTGAAGTGAAGTGAGTCTTTGGCCTTCGTCTTTGATCAGTTTCCTCTTCCTTCTGCGTTCAGCCAGAGCCGACAGGACACAGTGAGCTTGATTAGAGGACAGAGAATCACACTGTGACACGATGCCTTTTGAGCCAATGATCCTGCATGAACTGTCTGGGTTTTTTTGCATCTGTTGGTGCATCTTATTACATCTGAGGACAAATGTTATATTCATAAGATGATTCTTTAAACTAAGTAAACTTCTTTATTAAATCTTAAATTCGGTGCAAATCTCCAAAACGCTGATCATTTATTGACTGTTTTTTCATCAAAAACTGATATTGGGCTACAAAATTCAAGTTTTAATTGGTGTTTTCCATGAAGTTGTGATTAATGAGACCAAATAAATTAGTATATATAAACATAAATATATATGTGTGAAATATTTACATTTTATTAGTCATGTAGTCAGGAAAACTTCTGTTACCTTGTTTTTGCACAGGACCTGTTTGATATGTTGTATACTGTTCCCCTTTCTGCTTTGAGATGATCTCTGTCTTAATTTACATTTTATGTAAATCAGTGATGACAGTGATACAACAATAAATATCTTGAAGTAAGCTTTGTGCTGCTTGTCTTTTTTTCTTTTATACGTCACACCAGAAGCAGAACAAATGTTTTTCTGATACGGTTAGAAATTCCACAAATCACAATTTCAGCTAAAACTCAAAACTAACCACACCAACGTTCTCTGGCATCGGTTTCTACTGTCTGACGGCCGCAGTTACCATGGTTGCTGAATGTTTTTGTTGTTCACAGGTTGTCCCGAGGGTCACTGACAAAGACGCATCTATGCACACATACTTAAGATCAATTTCTATCTGTTGTGTCCCACTAGCCTGGAAAAACCCAGCTTCTTGATTTACGCTTTGCTTCATACACCGGGTCTAGACCCTGGGCTACTGAGAAATGATTGTCTAATAGAGGTGTGAACTTCAAGTTTCAAAGAATTAGATTACAATACCAAATTGCTAGCGTTTGGCCGTGACGTATAAAATGTGTCAGCTCAATCATGAAGGAATCATGAAGCTTAATGGTAAATGCAAACCATCCAAAATAGAAATGCCAAGCCAAATGGCATCTTTACCAGGAATAAAATGTCTTGAACATTCTTCTTGGTCCGACTTTAATTTCTCAATGCTAGGAGAAGTGGCCAACACAGACTGAAAGACTTTGTTCACTGCGGAGTCAGTGAACAAAACTACAAGCAGATTATAACACTAAAGGAGACCAGAAAAGCGATATCATCGTTCACAACTTCTCCTTCTGTTCGCCGATTGGCCTGGTTGAAATCCTACTGCAGAAACCGAGGTCAGTGGGAGAAATCTCAGACAGAGTACTGAAGGGAGATGAGAATCAAGCTGAATTGCATGGAAAGGCATTTGCACAGCTAGTCTATCACATCGGGTTGAAGGTTGAACAGGTCCAGAAAGGAACCATAGACATCCCTCCCAGGCCAGACTTGACGCATAGACCATCTTCATCAGTTCATTTTAAATCCTGCATCGTATTCAAAAACAATCTAATTATTATTAATAATAATGTCACCAAAAGCTGCTAATGCTGGTCATCTGATGGAGACATAAGAGAGAAGCTGCTATTCTTTTAAAAACAGATATAAACATTTGTTTACCAGTTTTAATAGTTAAAATACACAAAAAACCAACAGACTCATAACCAGTTTACAGGAGAGCATAGAAATGGACTCATTTATCTCCTTCCCGGCTATCAGCAGTGTGGGCTGCTGTTGGTGTCAAGCTCTCAATTACACAGAAAAAGCTGGAAGACATTACATTCTGTCTATTACTTACATTTCCACACCATACAGAACAAATGTGTTGGAGTGGATTGTTTACAACCCATCAAATATGGAGCGGCAGCATCATTTCTTTGGGATCATTCTTTATTCTATATTTATGCTAACGTGTAAAATGATTAAACCAAAATTATTTCTTTGTAGCTCTTCTCCAAGCGGGCAAAATTTCTTGTCACATTTTACAACAACAGCAGCAGCAGCAAATGTCTGTAAGTTACATTTAATTTTCCTCTCAAGATATTTTTAAGTCAAGTATGATTCAAAATTTTAAACCTGATAGAATGATAAAAAAAAACTACTTAAATTAATGGTTTTAATATACTATTGTCAAACTAAACTTACTATTTAACTATTAAAATCCCTGTTTTAATCCCCAGCCTCCTGAAATATACACTTGCAAAGGGTTAATAGTTTGAGTCATGCAGAACTGATCTGACCGTTTCCATAGCAACGTTCAGAAGCAAGACATTCCCCCAGAACTACAGTGAGCTCATTGTAGCTATGACGACATCTATGACATAGATCTATGTCAGAGATCAAAGAACATCCGAGGTTATGAATGCGTCCATCTCAAAACATCAGGTATTTTACAAGCAACCCTTTGACAGATACCATTTCAACCCCTCGCTTTCATTTACTAGGATTGTAATATGGAGAAACTTTTAAGAGCTGCCGTCTTTTTTCCGTTGTCTTTTGGCGCCGGGTATTTAGTAACCACTGGTGTGAGAAAACTTGTGACCACGCTATTTCCTGGTGTCACATTTGATTGTAGCAGCCATGAAGATGAGAACGTGGATTACTCCGACTATCTTTTTAACACTTTTGGGACTCGGAAGCAAACAATACCGGATAGAGAAGACTCGCAGCACGACGAGTCTACAGATGACGATACTGAAAAAGAAACTTCCCCGGCTGGGGAAGTTTGCTGTGAAGCAAAAATAACTTCAGAGGTTGAGCCCAAAGACTCAACCTCTCACTTGACCTTAAAAGTTGAGTCTGTAGACCCAACCTCTGGCCCAACCTCTGGCCCAACCTCGGATCTTTCAGCAACATTAAAGAAAGAGACCCAGGAAGACAAATCTGTCGTACTGGACAAATACCCCCCCAAACTTCCCAAAGCTCCCAGAAGACGAGAACCCATCCTACCTGGCTGCGACGTCTGCAACGCAGAACGGAGACGTCGTGAAGAAAGGAAGAAACGTTTGCGAGGACGTGAAAAAAAAAAGAAGTGCTGCATCATATTTTGAATGCCTCCGAGACGATTCTAAAATTATGAGGAGGTGAGCCTATGATTTGGATTTTACACCAAATAGAAATGATAACAGATTCAAGCTATGGATCTCAAAAGGCTTAACTACCTTTATTCATTTGTCCACAAAGGGATATTTCAGAGCCTTGAAACCTTACAGAAGGATCATGGACTGGAAAAAGAGGATTTTTTAGGTACCTGCAGGTGAGACATTATTTTAATAGAAATTTTAAAGAGGTGTTGAGAAAAAATGATTCCAGTTTCATGGAGGTATTTCTAACACTAATTAAACCCAGATCAGACAGCAGAATTATCTCCAAGTTATACAATGCCATACAGCTATCGAAACATGAGATTACAGAATACATAAAGAGGAAATGGGGAAAGGAAATTAAGGTAATAATCTCACAAGAAGATGGGAAGAAATATGTCAACTGCAGTGGGTCTCGACCGGATCAAACACATGGCGGGAGTTTTGTTGGAAAAACATTGCATGATTTTTTGTTACACCCATTCAGAGACGATATCAAAATAACGGGGACGCCTGCTGGAGACTTTGCCAGTCTAAAGGAGCCAACCACTTCCATGTTTTTGAGACTGCCAAGTAATAAAACCATATTGGGAAGAGTTCCACAAACATATTGAAAATATATTCAATGTAAAAATTTCATTCAAATGTGAAACATTGTACTTGGGCAACCTACAGTTGGACACATGGACCAACCAAGACAAAAAACTTCTGGCTATACTACTGGCAGCCAGTAAGAAAGCCATCACAAGGAAATGGCTAAAACCAGACCCACCCACTATCGACGAATGGATTGAAATTGTTGATCAGATTTATGTTATGGAAAAGATTTCTTTTTCCCTCCAAGTTGAAAGAGGAAAGTTTTATAAGATCTGGACCAATTGGACTGAGTATGTAAAACCAATTAGATCTGACTTCATTTGATTGTTCTTGAGAACTATGTGCTCTGCCCTTGTATTGTTCATGTGTTTTTTTTATTGCTTGAGATGGTGCAATCCCCGTTATTGTTCAATTCTGTTCATTTTTGTTATTGTTCACAACAAAATTTAGTAATAGTCTGTAAAAGAAAATACCAGAAAGGCAGTATGGACAAAATCACTTGGATTCTCCGGTTGTATACTCATGTACAATCTTAGATGGGTAAAGCTGTAATTAACGAATGTGATGGAAATCTCTCTTTCTAAATAAAAAAATAATTACAAAAAGAATTGCACAAAAATCCGTGAGGGACGGAGGAGTCCCTGCTCGAAATTCTGTGAACGAGGAGTACGGAGCCTCGTGCCAGAAGCCCATTAAAATGCTGTCTACATCGTTTTAAACTGTGTGATTGTGAGTGGGAATAAAAATAGCAACAGGTATTTTGTTCCATATAACACAGTAAGAGTGTAACAGGTAAACCTTTTATGGATGCAAACTCGATTAAAAACCCACCTGTTTAGGATTGTATTTGAAACGTAATAAATTACAAATTTATTGATGGAACCTGACTTAATGTCCTATTTTGATTGTTGATTCTATGTTGCATTGTGTTTCTGTGTTTGATAGGATGTAAAGCACTTTGAAATGCCTTGCTGCTGAAATGTGCTATACAAATAAAATTTGATTGATTGATTGATTAATGGGTTCTCTCCGGGTGCTCCGGCTTCCTCCCACAGTACAAAAAGATTTTGTTCACACTAGATAATAAATGGATGTTTTTTAATAATAATAAAAGTAATATTAATATCGCCACACAAAAAAACAGAATATGCAGTCCATTACAGTTTTATGTTTTTATTGCTTGATGTTTATTTAAGATTATTAATAAGTGATCAATGTGGTAGATTAGCTACCGCTCTACTGATGATCTGTCAGAGTTGCTGTTTAAGTCGCCTTTTTTATTTTCTATTCAGGGTCTGCATCCTTCTTTTTTTTTTTTACTTTTAAAAACATTTTTGTATTGCATTAAAATGTCAATACAATATGGAAGCCTGTTTCCACCACTCTGTTAAAAAATAAATAAATAAATTATCTCAAAATAATGAGATAATATCTCAAAATAATGAGATACTGAATAATAATGTATAATAAGATACACAATATAAGATATTTTACTATTTTGTAGATATAATACTATATAAAACTATTTTGTATAAAATGCAAAATAGTATTTTATTTTGAGATATAATCTCAAAATAATGAGATATTTTGAGATATCTCATTATTTTAAGCGTCAATCTCAAAATAATAAGATAATTTATTTTATTTTTTTAACAGTGTGGCCGAAACGTATGGAAGCCCGTTTCCACCACTCTGTTAAAAAAATAAATAAAAAAATAATCTCATTATAATGAGATATTTTGAGATATCTCATTATTTTAAGCGTAAATTTCAAAATAATGAGATAGTATCTCATTATTATGAGATGATTTATTTATTTTTAAATAAATAAATGGCAGAAACAGGCTTCCATAGAGTTTGTGAATACTTTTGCAAGGGGTTTCGTGAGTTCACAGAACTGACGATGTAGTGTATTGCTCTATGGGTACGAAAAGAAATATTCAGACAGACAATTAATAAGGAAATCTCTGTGCTTCAGTCTCGCTTTTATTGCTTCAGTTTTCCCCAATATTCCCTCAGTCACCTCTACGCAAAGATTAGACCTGGGAATCCTCTCTGACTGACTTCAGAGCAGAGTTTAAACAGATTAGACAGCGTAAATCGGAGCTGGATTATTTTACTTCTCCAGTTTTTGTTTGCTACAAAAGAGAGTAATGTGCTCGCTAACCTGAATGTTTTTAAAGGTCTAGTGTAGAAACTTTAGTAGGTTTTCAGGTGAAACAAAATAATACCAAGCAATTGCAGTAACTGGCACCAGTGATGAGAAGCTTTTCCACTTTTGACAAATTCATGATTGAGATTTTTTTGAAGTCGCTAGAAAATATTGCTTTCCAGCACAAAATAAAACAGTAATTCAATAAATGCCCAACATTTGCCTAAACAAATACGGGAATACATTCAGTAGCTGAGTCGTTTTAAAACTAATCTAGTGGCCTACTGCTAGGTGGGCTGTATACTGACACCAACACCAATCAATTCTATTGGATTTTTACTTTGTGGAAATTACCTTTGAATAAACACGGAGCCCCTGATCAGTCGCATATTATATTTAATGAAAGCGATCTGTGTGACGACGCTGGCACCTCTTGTGCAAACACCACTGACAGCGCAGGGCTGGCGACAATTAAGTGGTTTTCAGTCAGTGCACTAGAAATAAAATCCGTTATGAAACAGCTGAGGTTTAAGTATTTATTTACGCTTTGCTTCATACACCGGGTCTAGACCCTGGGCTACTGAGAAATGATTGTCTAAAAGAGGTGTGAACTTCAAGTTTCAAAGAATTAGATTACAATACCAAATTGCTAGCGTTTGGCCGTGACATATAAAATGTGCCAGCTCAATCATGAAGGAATCATGAATCTTAATGGTAAATGCAAACCATCCAAAATAGAAATGCCAAGCCAAATGGCATCTTTACCAGGAATAAAATGTCTTGAACATTCTTCTTGGTCCGACTTTAATTTCTCAATGCTAGGAGAAGTGGCCAACACAGACTGAAAGACTTTGTTCACTGCGGAGTCAGTGAACAAAACTACAAGCAGATTATAACACTAAAGGAGACCAGAAAATCGATATTATCGTTCACAACTTCTCCTTCTGTTCGCCGATTGGCCTGGTTGAAATCCTACTGGAGAAACCGAGGTCAGTGGGAGAAATCTCAGACAGAGTGTTGAAGGGAGATGAGAATCAAGCTGAATTGCATGGAAAGGCATTTGCACAGCTAGTCTTTCACATCGGGTTGAAGGTTTAACAGGTCCAGAAAGTGTAGTAGGTTGAGGAAAAAAGGTTAAAAAAAAATCAATAAATAAATAGAAAATACACCCCCTATTTTTCTATCGGAGTTGGTCTTGTCTTTTGTCTTTGTTTCTTTCCTGTGTGTGTAGACGTGTTTGTTGTGTGCGTGTGTCTTCTTGCCAGTGGGGGCGCTCTCGCGCCGCCGTGGGTCTAGCGAGGAGAACGAGTTTCCTGGCTCTGGGCATGCGCGGCTCAGAATAAACCAGCTCTGCCAGAGTAACATTGTTTCAACTCGCTTCCTCTGTGATCCACAGGTAAGATAGAAGGCCACTCTCATAGGCCATGTAAAATGATCTGTACATATATAAAGATTAATTTCGGAGTCTATTGTATAACTTACATGTATAATTTGCAAAGTTTTGTATTGCCGTTGATCTGTGTCGGCGTGTAGCTTGCTTTTTGTTGTTGGAGCCTTGGGGATTTTTAAATTTATTTATATCACTTGATCGGTCAGTATTGTTTGGGTAGCATTATAATATTTTTGTTTCTTATAACAGTGTATTTTTTTGTGGTGGGCTTGATCTCTTTTGTGGCCGCTGTAACAGTTACAACTGACAAACGTAAAAAAAACAGTTGTAACTGACAAACGTTGGTGTTTACTGTGTGTTGTAGATGGAACATTTTGTTCAGTTGGGTTATGTTAATTTAGGATTAGATTTTCTTAATTTCTTTTGCTATTATGTTATTTTATTTGAGGATTTTATTTTATTTTATTTCTTTGTGGAAACTCCAGATGTTGTTGACTGCATTTGAATTGTATTGTGGTTGTGTTTGTTTAATTGAAAATGCGCGACTCAGAATAAACGAGCTCTGCCAGAGTAACATTGTTTCAACTCGCTTCCTCTGTGATCCACAGAAATTGGTTGCAAAGGATTCATGTGCCTTTGCACCGCTTGATACTGGCTCAGATTCCCCTAGGTCTGGTGCCAGTAACATCTATCACATCGGGTTGAAGGTTTAACAGGTCCAGAAAGGAAGCACAGACGTCCCTCCTGTTGTGACTTTTTTACACTTATGTTGTTCGGTATATTTGCATGATAAGTGACTGATTTACAATTATATGTTAAGCATAATTTACATGATGATTATTATTAATTGTATTGAACATGATTGTATATAATTACAAAGGTGAAGTGAAATATATTTAAGTGCAAGACATGATTTATTTGAATAGAGGAAGTCTTTTATTTTGAAGAATGCTTAAGGATCTGTTACTGTTTGTCACTATCTTGCTTTGTTGACTTTTGATTGCCATTGGTTACGAACAGCTGTTGCCCGTTATCAACTGACGCCGTTCTTTTTCTCGTCAATAAATACTGAACAGAAAGGTTCAGTAAAAGAAATACGAGCCTCCGTCTTGTTTGAGAAGAAGCTTTACTCCGTAACACCTCCCAGGCCAGACTTGACACATAGACCATCTTCATCAGTTCATTTTAAATCCTGCATCGTCTTCAAAAACAATCTAATTATTATTAATAATAATGTCACCAAAAGCTGCTAATGCTGGTCATCTGATGGAGACATAAGAGAGAAGCTGCTATTCTTTTAAAAACAGATATAAACATTTGTTTACCTGTTTTAATAGTTAAAATACACAAAAAACCACCAGACTCATAACCAGTTTACAGGAGAGCATAGAAATGGACTCATTTATCTCCTTCCCGGCTATCAGCAGTGTGGGCTGCTGTTGGTGTCTGTGATGGAGACCACGGGTTCCATCCCATGTTGATTATTGATATTATGTTGTTTTCAGTTCAAATGTGTTTGTATTAGTTCTTTGTTTAGTTATATTGTGACATTTGGTGAACATTCTTTGTGGGTGGGGAGACTGGCCATCTTTCCTGTTCGAAGAATGTGGGGGGAGGAAATGTCAGTTCATTTTGATTTAGATTAGTTCAATTTGAGTTAATTGAGTATTTGCCTTTCTGGGTGTGTCTCAGCAAGGTGGATCAGAGAGGGAGACAAATGCTCCTGGAGCATACCAACTTCCATTAAGAGGGGGAATACTCTGAGGATTTATATTTAGTTATATTTACTTTTGATTGACTTTAGATTAGTTTAATTTTAATAATTTGCATGCATGTAAATATTTGTTGGATCATTTATTCTTAGGTTTGTGTAAGTAGTGTTTGTTTGTCTTTTCTTTTTGGATCACCCCTTTACCTGGTGTAAGTGTTGGAACTTGCCTCAGGTATAAATGTCAGCTTCTTTGTTTCACTAAAAGAAAGGGGTGCTGGTGTAATGAAGACTTGGAGCTCCCAAATAAATCCACCTCAAAGACATTCGTTGCCTCACTTCCTTCTTTAAACGCAGAGCCTCCGCCGGTCAAAGTGACAAATGGTGTCAGAAGTGTGGCTTTTGGAGGAACAATGAGACGATGATGACAAGAGGTGGTAAAAGAAGTAATGAAACTGAGAATCCGGAGAGTAGTGCTGCTATGAGTGGAGCTGAAGCAGCTGCTGGTGCTAGCGCTGATGACAAACTGGATCAGCTGGCTAGCCTCGTCAAGTCACCGATGCAGTCTCAAACTGCCCGAGACCAGCAGATTGAGAAGGAATCAGCACGCCAAGAAGTAAGATGGAAGAATTTACAACAACAGTTTCGACAACTCCAGACTCATGTGGAGGAATTGAAGGAGGAACGACAACATGAGGGTGACTTTTTGGAGGAGGATCCTCACACTCATGATGATGACGGCGACAGCCATGATGATGGACGAAGTCAGATGTCTTTCCAGCTTCCAGCCACACAGAGGGAGCCAAAGCTGCTTCCATTGGCTTCTGATGATGATGTGGAGCACTTCTTGACAACTTTTGAAAGGATAGCTAAGGTCTGTCATTGGCCTAAAGAGGAGTGGGCAGTCCGACTGGTTCCGCTACTTACTGGGAAAGCACGTAGTGCGTATGTGCTGATGGACATTGCTGATTCTCACATGTATGACAAGGTGAAAGATGCCGTTCTGACCAAATATGAGATAACTGCCGACACCTATAGAAGGAGGTTTCGATCCCTGGACATTCATCAGGGTGAGACGCCAAAAGAACTTTATGTTCGGCTTAAAGACATGTTCTATAAGTGGGTTAAACCAGAGACTTCTACAGTGAAGAACATTTCAGAACTGATGATCATGGAGCAGTTCCTGAGGATGGTGAATCCGGACTTGGAGGTGTGGATCCGGGAACGAGCCCCAACATCTGCAGAGGAGGCGGCAAGTTTGGCAGAAGTCTTCTTGTCAGCGAGGACAGGGACCAGAAGAGCCCACTTTGGCCGTGACAACTTTCCTACGGGAAGAAGTAAGTCTGATGGGGGTGAAAGGGGTGGTGCGCTAGGTCAGACTAGGAGTTATTCAGCTGCAAAGTCATTTTCTGTTGCTAAACCCAACCCTGCTAAGAACTACTCTTCCTTAAGACCCGATGTCAGGTGTTTTCAGTGTAACAGAATGGGTCATACACAGTATACATGTCCTGCCACTATACGAAGTAAGCCCTCCCTTCTCTGTTCGGTTCCCAGACCGCCCTCCCCATCCCCTGCCCCTGAATCTGCTCACACAGTCCCTGTGTTGGTTAATGGTCAACGTGAAACAGCTTTGTTAGACACAGGAAGTTTTAAGTCTGTGGTTCTGTCTAGCTTAGTGCCAAGAGAACTGTGGGGTGATGCTAAGACAAAAATAAGTTGTATTCACGGTGATGAAATGGAGTATCCTGTAGCTGAGATTTATCTAACTATAGGCGGTCAGACATTTCTATTACCTGTAGCATTAGCTTCAAGGCTTCCTTATGCTGTCATTTTGGGCTTGGATGTCCCCACTTTGACTGATTTAGTGTTGAACACTGCAGCTGGACATTTGACTCAAACTGATGGCCATGAGGGATCCCAGGTCAAGACTCAGAACACTACACTCTTCCAAAAACATGTCCCCATAGTGGCAGGAGCAGAATTTTCCTCTCCAATCTGTAGCTTGGTCACTACTAGAGCCCAGGCAGTACAGAACTCACTTAAGGAATTACCATTCTATGATGTAGAACTGGAGGTGGGTGGTGTAAAACCATCCAAATCCAGAGCACAAAGAAGAAAGGAGAAGTTTTTGGGTTCGGCCAGAATGGAGGTGGAAGGTAAAATGAAACCTTGCCCTTTATTTGATTTTGATATTCCTTCAGATATTTCTGCCCATCAGAGATCGGACCCAACATTAAAACCATGGTTTGATAAGGTTACAGAAGTAGAGGGAAAGAAGCAGGGTAAACTAAATGCCTTGGAAGATGAAACTTATGTTGTGAAGAATGGTGTCCTTTATCAGGTTAAGGGTAGATCGGAAGCCATTGCTTTACCACAGCAGCTAAGGGGAAAAGTGATGGAACTGGCTCATTCAGTTCCTTGGGCCGGGCACCTGGGATTTCAGAAATCCCTTCATAGAATAGCGAGTCGGTTTGTGTGGCCAGGCATGTACACACAGGTGCAACAGTTCTGCTCTTCCTGTCACACGTGTCAGTTAACTACGAACAGAGGTGTTTCTAAAGCACTTCTACAGCCATTACCTATCATAGAAACACCATTTGAAAGGATAGGAATGGATGTTGTAGGTCCCCTGGGGAGAAGCTCCTCTGGTAACCGTTACATTCTGGTTATCTGTGATTATGCTACAAGATACCCTGAAGCTTTTCCTTTGAGATCAGTGAAAGCTAAACAAGTAGCTAACTGTTTGCTTCATCTGTTTTCACGGGTAGGCATTCCTAGAGAGATCCTTACAGACTGCGGGACTAATTTCCTGTCAAACCTTTTGAAGCAGGTCTATCAGTTGTTGGGTATAAAGGGTATAAACACCACCCCGTACCACCCCCAGTCAGATGGACTGGTTGAACGTTTTAACCAAACACTGAAGAACATGTTGCGCAAGTTTGTTTCAGAGACTGGCACAGAGTGGGACAAATGGCTGCCCTATATGCTTTTTGCATATCGAGAAGTTCCACAAGCGTCAACTGGATTCTCTCCATTCGAGCTGCTGTATGGACGACAAGTGCGGGGGCCGTTGGATCTTCTTAAAGAGCAATGGGAAAGCCCAAGTCCATCGGGTGAGCATGTGGTGTCTTATGTGATAAAAATGAGAGAGAGACTTGAACAAATGGCTGTAATGGCACATCAACACATGACAACTGCTCAAGCAAAACAAAAAACCTGGTACGATAAAAAGGCCAGGGAGAGGAGTTTTCATCCTGGACAGAAAGTGGTGTTGTTGCTCCCCACCAGTGATAATAAGCTTCTCACGAAATGGCAGGGACCTTATGAGGTCACACGATGTGTTGGGAAGCTTAATTATGAACTGTATATGCCAGATAGGAAGAAGAAACATCAGACTTTCCATGTTAATCTTTTGAAACAATACCACGATTCACCACAACAGTTTGCAATGCCGTCTGTTTCTCAGTCATCTCAACAGGTCCCAATGCAGAATAAGGAGCATGCAGACACTGTTGTACCGCAACTCTTTGTGCGTGTGGTGGACGATGAGGAGGAAGATGAGCAATTTTTTCCAGCCTGTAGCTCCGCACCTGTTGCAATTTCTCTCTCTCATCTTCAGCCATCCCAACAGCAGGACATGAAACCCCTTTTGGATCCGGAGTTGTTTCAGGAAAAACCTGGGTTTACAAGCCTGATGCAACACAAGGTTCACCTCAGAGACGATGCTGCACCTCGCAGGAAGTTCTACAGGGTTCCGGAACGTCTCGTCCCACAACTCAAGAACGAGATACAGTTCATGTTGGAGCTGGGGGTCATTGAGCCCTCTGTGAGTGAATGGTGCAGTCCAGTAGTGCTAGTACCAAAAAAGGATGGCACTTTAAGGTTTTGTATTGATTTTAGATACCTAAATAGTGTCTCTAAATTTGACCCTTATCCAATGCCTCGCATTGATGAACTGTTGGAGAGAGTTGGGAGATGCAATTTTATTACCACACTTGAC
Source organism: Xiphophorus maculatus (assembly GCF_002775205.1). NCBI lineage: Eukaryota > Metazoa > Chordata > Actinopteri > Cyprinodontiformes > Poeciliidae > Xiphophorus > Xiphophorus maculatus. The sequence continues at coordinate 9,174,860 of NC_036443.1, read as the reverse complement.
CTCAGTAAGGGCTACTGGCAGCTGGCCTTGGCATCAGAGGCGAAAGAACTGACTGCGTTTAAAACACCATGTGGGGTTTTTCAGTTTAGGGTGATGCCCTTTGGCCTGCAGGGGGCACCGGCGACATTTCAGCGCCTCATGGACCAGGTGCTGAGGGAGGCATCTGATTTTGCTGCGGCATACCTGGATGACGTGGTGGTTTTCAGCCAGACGTGGGAGGAGCATGTTCATCGTTTGCAGCATGTTTTACAGCTCATTAGATGTGCGGGCCTTACCATTAACCCTAATAAATGTAAGTTGGCTCAGAGGCAGGTAGAGTACCTGGGCTATGTGGTGGGACATGGCCAAGTTAGACCTCAAGTGGGAAAAGTAGAAGTGATTCATGCATACCCAGTTCCTACGACTAAAAGGAAGGTCCGTGCCTTTGTTGGGTTAGTGGGGTGGTATAGTAAGTTCATTCCCCATTTCGCAGACAGGGCTGCTGTTCTTACAGATTTAACAAAAGTCTCTGCACCAAATAAAGTACAGTGGACTGAGGGGTGTGACAAAGCTTTCAGGGACCTGAAGTCTGCAATTTCCAGTGACTCTGTTCTCTACAGTCCAGACTTTGATGAACCGTTTACATTGCAAACTGACGCCTCTGGAGTAGGCCTTGGTGCTGTATTGCTGCAGGACATTGATGGTGAGAGACATCCTATTGTTTTCCTCAGTAGGAAACTTCAAGACAGAGAGACCAGGTATTCCACAGTCGAAAAAGAATGCCTTGCAGTTAAGTGGGCTGTGGAATCACTGCGGTACTATCTGTTGGGCCGCCATTTTACCCTGGAGACAGATCATCGGGCGCTGACATGGCTACACCAAATGAAAGACTCTAATATGCGCACTGCAAGATGGTATCTGTCACTACAACCTTTTGATTTTACAGTGCAGTATCGGTCAGGGAAGTCTAACCTTGTGGCTGACTCTCTGTCCAGGATGTTTGAGGACTGAGTACTGTTGTCCTGGGTGACGGGGGAGGAAATGTGATGGAGACCACGGGTTCCATCCCATGTTGATTATTGACATTATGTTGTTTTCAGTTCAAATGTGTTTGTATTAGTTCTTTGTTTAGTTATATTGTGACATTTGGTGAACATTCTTTGTGGGTGGGGAGACTGGCCATCTTTCCTGTTCGAAGAATGTGGGGGGAGGAAATGTCAGTTCATTTTGATTTAGATTAGTTCAATTTGAGTTAATTGAGTATTTGCCTTTCTGGGTGTGTCTCAGCAAGGTGGATCAGAGAGGGAGACAAATGCTCCTGGAGCATACCAACTTCCATTAAGAGGGGGAATACTCTGAGGATTTATATTTAGTTATATTTACTTTTGATTGACTTTAGATTAGTTTAATTTTAATAATTTGCATGCATGTAAATATTTGTTGGATCATTTATTGTTAGGTTTGTGTAAGTAGTGTTTGTTTGTCTTTTCTTTTTGGATCACCCCTTTACCTGGTGTAAGTGTTGGAACTTGCCTCAGGTATAAATGTCAGCTTCTTTGTTTCACTAAAAGAAAGGGGTGCTGGTGTAATGAAGACTTGGAGCTCCCAAATAAATCCACCTCAAAGACATTCGTTGCCTCACTTCCTTCTTTAAACGCAGAGTGTTAGAGATTTTTTGGTATTATCATTTCATTCTTACTCTGGTTCACCTTAAGTCTATAGATCTTAGTGATTTTCTGTTTAAAGTGATCTTCTGTTTAAAGTGATTTTCTGTTTAAAAAGTTCTCTTCTTTAAATGACCTGGAGGTCACTACTGTCTGTTCAACTTTACGAGAAATAGATAACACTGAGTTTCTCAGACTTTAAACCCTTTTGCAAGAACACCTCCTAATTTAATCAGTCGTATATTGTTTTCTTGACAGTATTGACCGAGATTTGAACCGGGCTCAGACCTTTGATCAGATATCACATCTGGACCTGGGTTGTTAGATGTTTGGGTTAGAAACTTTACGACCTCTGTTGTTTTTCCTGACTGCCCCCTTGCCTGTCCTTCTTTGACAATAAAAACAGGAGTTTTTGTGAGAACAGGTCAGAACGCTCTGTAGAACTGATCGGAGGAGAAGTTTTGATAGAGCGTTCTCCTTTTGCAAAAGCTCTACATAAAATTCATATACGTTGTCTGTGGTTCTTTCTTTTATTTAGGTTCGAAAGGAAAATACCTATCACAGAGCCTCCGCCGGTCAAAGTGACAGTGTCAAGCTCTCAATTACACAGAAAAAGCTGGAAGACATTACATTCTGTCTATTACTTACATTTCCACACCATACAGAACAAATGTGTTGGAGTGGATTGTTTACAACCCATCAAATATGTCCTCAGATGTAATAAGATGCACCAACAGATGCAAAAAAATCCAGACAGTTTATGCAGGATCATTGGCTCAAAAGGCATCGTGTCACAGTGTGAATCTCTGTCCTCTAATCAAGCTCACTGTCCTGTCGGCTCTGGCTGAACGCAGAAGGAAGAGGAAACTGATATTTTCACAATATATCAGCTACTACAATGGACAGAGGAACTAACAATTTCATGTCATCATATGGGAGGAGGTTGCTGGTTTCTCAGTCACAAGCTGGTTGCAAACCTGAGGCCAGCAGGTGTCAGTCAGTTATGGTAGATCTGAAATTTGGTTTGATGACGTCAATATGAGCAAACAAAAACTGGAGAAGTAAAATAATCCAGCTCCGATTTACGCTGTCTAATCTGTTTAAACTCTGCTCTGAAGTCAGTCAGAGAGGATTCCCAGGTCTAATCTTTGCGTAGAGGTGACTGAGGGAATATTGGGGAAAACTGAAGCAATAAAGCGAGACTGAAGCACAGAGATTTCCTTATTAATTGTCTGTCTGAATATTTCTTTTCGTACCCAAACAGCAATACACTACTGTACATCGTCAGTTCTGTGAACTCACGAAACGCCTTGCAAAAGTTTTCACAAACTCTATGGAAGCCCGTTTCTGCCATTTATTTATTTAAAAATAAATAAATAAATAATCTCATAATAATGAGATACTATCTCATATCTCAGATACTATGTCATTATTTTGAGATTGACGCTTAAAATAATGAGATATCTCAAAATATCTCATTATTTTCAGATACTATCTCATTATAATGAGATTTTTTTTTTTTTAACAGAGTGGTGGAAACGGGCTTCCATACGTTTCCGCCACTCTGTTAAAAAAAAAATATATATATTTTTTTAGATTATTTATCTCATTGTAATGAGATGAATAATCTCATTATAATGAGATTATTATTTTTTTTTTTTTAACAGAGTGGCAGAAATGTATGGAAGCCCGTTTCCACCACTCTGTTAAAAAAATAAAATAAATTATCTTATTATTTTGAGGTTGACGCTTAAAATAATGAGATATCTCAAAATATCTCATTATTTTGAGATGATATCTCAAAATATAATACTATTTTGTATTTTATACAAAATAGTATTATATAGTATTATATCTACAAAATAGTAAAATATCTTATTATTTAGTATCTCATTATTTTGAGATATTATCTAATTATTTTGAGATAATGTGTAAAATGATTAAACCAAAATTAATTCTTTGTAGCTCTTCTCCAAGCGGGCAAAATTTCTTGTCACATTTTACAACAGCAGCAGCAGCACACGTCTGTAAGTTACATTTAATTTTACTTTCAAGATATTTTTAAGTCAAGTATGATTCAAAATTTTAAACCTGATAGAATGATAAAAAAAACCTACTTAAATTAATGGTTTTAATATACTATTGTCAAACTAAACTTAATATTTAACTATTAAAATCCCTGTTTTAATCCCCAGCCTCCTGAAATATACACTTGCAAAGGGTTAATAGTTTGAGTCATGCAGAACTGATCTGACCGTTTCCATAGCAACGTTCAGAAGCAAGACATTCCCCCAGAACTACAGTGAGCTCATTGTAGCTATGACGACATCTATGACATAGATCTATGTCATAGATCAAAGAACATCCGAGGTTATGAATGCGTCCATCTCAAAACATCAGGTATTTTACAAGCAACCCTTTGACAGATACCATTTCAACCCCTCGCTTTCATTTACTAGGATTGTAATATGGAGAAACTTTTAACAGCTGCCGTCTTTTTTCCGTTGTCTTTTGGCGCCGGGTATTTAGTAACCACTGGTGTGAGAAAACTTGTGACCACGCTATTTCCTGGTGTCACATTTGATTGTAGCAGCCATGAAGATGAGAACGTGGATTACTCCGACTATCTTTTTAACACTTTTGGGACTCGGAAGCAAACAATACCGGATAGAGAAGACTCGCAGCACGACGAGTCTTCAGATGACGATACTGAAAAAGAAACTTCCCCGGCTGGGGAAGTTTGCTGTGAAGCAAAAATAACTTCAGAGGTTGAGCCCAAAGACTCAACCTCTCACTTGACCTTAAAAGTTGAGTCTGTAGACCCAACCTCTGGCCCAACCTCTGGCCCAACCTCGGATCTTTCAGCAACATTAAAGAAAGAGACCCAGGAAGACAAATCTGTCGTACTGGACAAATACCCCCCCAAACTTCCCAAAGCTCCCAGAAGACGAGAACCCATCCTACCTGGCTGCGACGTCTGCAACGCAGAACGGAGACGTCGTGAAGAAAGGAAGAAACGTTTGCGAGGACGTGAAAAAAAAAAGAAGTGCTGCATCATATTTTGAATGCCTCCGAGACGATTCTAAAATTATGAGGAGGTGAGCCTATGATTCGGATTTTACACCAAATAGAAAAGATAACAGATTCAAGTTATGGATCTCAAAAGGTTTAACTACCTATTATTCATTTGTCCACAAAGGGATATTTCAGAGCCTTGAAACCTTACAGAAGGATCATGGACTGGAAAAAGAGGATTTTTTTAGGTACCTGCAGGTGAGACATTATTTTAATAGAAATTTTAAAGAAGTGTTGAGAAAAAATGATTCCAGTTTCATGGAGGTATTTCTAACACTAATTAAACCCAGATCAGACAGCAGAATTATCTCCAAGTTATACAATGCCATACAGCTATCGAAACATGAGAATACAGAATACATAAAGAGGAAATGGGGAAAGGAAATTAAGGTAATAATCTCACAAGAAGATGGGAAGAAATATGTCAACTGCAGTGGGTCTCGACCGGATCAAACACATGGCGGGAGTTTTGTTGGAAAAACATTGCATGATTTTTTGTTACACCCATTCAGAGACGATATCAAAATAACGGGGACGCCTGCTGGAGACTTGGTGAGTCTAAAGGAGCCAACCACTTCCATGTTTTTTGAGACTGCCAAGTAATAAAACCATATTGGGAAGAGTTCCACAAACATATTGAAAATATATTCAATGTAAAAATTTAATTCAAATGTGAAACGTTGTACTTGGGCAACCTACAGTTGGACACATGGACCAACCAAGACAAAAAACTTCTGGCTATACTACTGGCAGCCAGTAAGAAAGCCATCACAAGGAAATGGCTAAAACCAGACCCACCCACTATCGACGAATGGATTGAAATTGTTGATCAGATTTATGTTATGGGAAAGATTTCTTTTTCCCTCCAAGTTGAAAGAGGAAAGTTTTATAAGATCTGGACCAATTGGACTGAGTATGTAAAACCAATTAGATCTGACTTCATTTGATTGTTCTTGAGAACTATGTGCCCTGCCCTTGTATGTTCTTGTGTTTTTTTTATTGCTCGAGATGGTGCAATCCCCGTTATTGTTCAATTCTGTTCATTTTTGTTATTGTTCACAACAAAATTTAGTAATAGTCTGTAAAAGAAAATACCAGAAAGGCAGTATTGACAAAATCACTTGGATTCTCCGGTTGTATACTCATGTACAATCTTAGATGGGTAAAGCTGTAATTAACGAATGTGATGGGAATCTCTCTTTCTAAATAAAAAAATAATTACAAAAAGAATTGCACAAAAATCCGTGAGGGACGGCGGAGTCCCTGCTCGAAATTCTGTGAACGAGGAGTACGGAGCCTCGTGCCAGAAGCCCATTAAAATGCTGTCTACATCGTTTTAAACTGTGTGATTGTGAGTGGGAATAAAAATAGCAACAGGTATTTTGTTCCATATAACACAGTAGGAGTGTAACAGGTAAACCTTTTATGGATGCAAACTTGACTAAAAACCCACCTGTTTTGGATTGTATTTGAAACGTAATCAATTACAAATTTATTGATGGAACCTGACTTAATGTCCTATTTTGATTGTTGATTCTATGTTGCATTGTGTTTCTGTGTTTGATATGATGTAAAGCACATTGAAATGCCTTGCTGCTGAAATGTGCTATACAAATAAAATTTGATTGATTGATTGATTAATGGGTTCTCTCCGGGTGCTCCGGCTTCCTCCCACAGGACAAAAAGATTTTGTTCACACTATATAATAAATGGATGTTTTTTAATAATAATAAAAGTAATATTAATATCGCCACACAAAAAAAACAGAATATGCAGTCCATTACAGTTTTATGTTTTTATTGCTTGATGTTTATTTAGGATTATTAATAAGTGATCAATGTGGTAGATTAGCTTTTGTTCTACTGATGATCTGTCAGAGTTGCTGTTTAAGTCGCCTTTTTTATTTTCTATTCAGGATCTGCATCCTTTTTTTTTTTTTACTTTTAAAAACATTTTTGTATTGCATTAAAATGTCAATACAATATGGAAGCCTGTTTCCACCTCTCTGTTAAAAAATAAATAAATAAATAATCTCAAAATAATGAGATAATATCTCAAAATAATGAGATACTAAATAATAATCTATAATAAGATACACAATATAAGATATTTTACTATTTTGTAGATATAATACTATATAATACTATTTTGTATGAAATACAAAATAGTAATTTATTTTGAGATATCATCTCAAAATAATGAGATATTTTGAGATATCTCATTATTTTAAGCGTCAACCTCAAAATAATAAGATAATTTATTTTATTTTTTTAACAGTGTGGTCGAAACGGGCTTCCATACGTTTCTGCCACTCTGTTAAAAAAAAATAAAATACATAATCTCATTATAATGAGATTATTTATCTCATTACAATGAGATAAATAATCTAAAAAAATATAAAATAAAAAAATATTTATTTTATTTTTTTAACCGAGTGGCGGAAACGAATGGAAGCCCGTTTCCACCACTCTGTTAAAAAAATAAATAAAAAATAATCTCATTATAATGAGATAGTATCTGAAAATAATGAGATATTTTGAGATATCTCATTATTTTCAGATACTATCTCATTATTATGAGATTATTTATGTATTTATTTTTAAATAAATAAATGGCAGAAACAGGCTTCCATAGACTTTGTGAATACTTTTGCAAGGGGTTTCGTGAGTTCACAGAACTGACGATGTAGTGTATTGCTCTATGGGTACAAAAAGAAATATTCAGACAGACAATTAATAAGGAAATCTCTGTGCTTCAGTCTCGCTTTTATTGCTTCAGTTTTCCCCAATATTCCCTCAGTCACCTCTACGCAAAGATTAGACCTGGGAATCCTCTCTGACTGACTTCAAAGTAGAGTTTAAACAGATTAGACAGCGTAAATCGGAGCTGGATTATTTTACTTCTCCAGTTTTTGTTTGCTACAAAAGAGAGTAATGTGCTCGCTAACCTGAATGTTTTTAAAGGTCTAGTGTAGAAACTTTAGTAGGTTTTCAGGTGAAACAAAATAATACCAAGCAATTGCAGTAACTGGCACCAGTGATGAGAAGCTTTTCCACTTTTGACAAATTCATGATTGAGATTTTTTTGAAGTCGCTAGAAAATATTGCTTTCCAGCACAAAATAAAACAGTAATTCAATAAATGCCCAACATTTGCCTAAACAAATACGGGAATACATTCAGTAGCTGAGTTGTTTTAAAACTAATCTAGTGGCCTACTGCTAGCTGGGCTGTATACTGACACCAACACCAATCAATTCTATTGGATTTTTACTTTGTGGAAATTACCTTTGAATAAACACGGAGCCCCTGATCAGTCGCAGATTATATTTAATGAAAGCTATCTGTGTGACGACGCTGGCACCTCTTCTGCAAACACCACTGACAGCGCAGGGCTGGCGACAATTAAGTGGTTTTCAGTCAGTGCACTAGAAATAAAATCCGTTATGAAACAGCTGAGGTTTAAATCAAGGTAGTATTGAGGAGAGCACGTCCTTTTAAAATAGATATATAAAGGTTTCAAACTGTGAGCAGTTTTCAGTTACTTCAGACTCTTAGTTTTTATTTCTTAGTCCAAAAACTGTAGAGTTAATTGAGGTACCAGTTCAGAACAATTTAACCTGCCTGGAGCATCAATTGACTCCTGAATATTTTCACAAGTAAAAACTTTGTATCTATGGTTTTTGTTTTCTGGTGGAAATCTTCACTATTGATCACATTTTACATCTGCCTGTGGTTCCATTAAAAAATAACCAGTGAATGTATCAAGAATAGCATAAAACTAAACATAAGCAAAGATTAGAAATTTAGATTCAAAATCAGCTTCTGAATATAGCAAATTTACTCCTAGCAGATTAACTAAGATTATTTTATTCAAATAAAATGTCTGTGAAATGAAATGAGACAAATATCATACAAAAGATTATAAAACAATTTGAAAAGTTATTGTTCTCTTGTATTGATATTTCAGAAAAATGTAAAATGATGTGTAATGCCCAGCGCACACTACACGATCTTAGAGCTATCGGCCGATTGTTGGCCCATTTTCTATACCTGAGAGATCACACATTAGCCCACAGAAATCCTAGGTATAACGGTTCGATCGGTTCAATCGTGCCGTGTGTTGTCCAACAATGGGCACAAAATAATGGCTACAAGTTCAGTTAACTAATTTTAAAACCAGGCATTAATCAATGCTTTACTACAATCTACCTGCAATGCATGTGGCTAGTGTCAGCGTAAAGTCCTGACTGATTGAAAATCATTATAACCTATTTATGTCACGTTAACGAAGAACAGCTGAAAAGTTACCGGGTTTATCAACTGCGGTAGCAATTTCGCTCCAACTCCTCCTCTTGTCATTTCTATATTCTTTGCATGTTGAATAAACATTAATGTTGTTTCCACATATCATCTCCAATGTGAATCATCTCCATCTGGGTCAGCTGTTTGGGATTCCCCTCTGTAATTTCCCCTGAGAAAGCTGGAGGAGAATCCGTGCTTTCTGATTGGCTACCTGTCACATTCGACAGGCTGCATTAAAATCCCAGTCTGGGAAAACCCCTTATTTAGATGGGAGCGGCAACAACGATCTACCATAACACACCACACACTACAGGATGATGGGTTATTATGAAATCGTAAGCGACAATCTTAGAACGGCCGACGTTCTAAGATTGTCGTAAAAATAGCAGCAGAAAATCATGTAGTGTGAACTATTGCATCAGGTAGTCGATGTGCCCATCTTCTCTATTTAAATCTAATGATTACTGAAGGGCAATCTAGTATACAGACTTCATAATCTGCACTCTTTTGGTTGAATGCAGTATTTATTTCCACTTTGGCTTTATGTTGTTTAGTTTTTATTCAAGTACATTTTTTGTTGATGGAGACTGAGAATCCATTTTATTTTTGTTTTTGGTTGTTTTGTTTATTTTGTTTATCAATTCCAGTGTTAAATGTTCTTTTGAAAATAAAGTGTATCTATCTTTGGCAGGAAATCGCATGCGTTATTACGTCATTTCCATTAAATCAGTGTAAGAAGGTCTTCAAACAATATTACTGTTTATCGCAATAATTTTTGAGACAATTAATCGCTCAGCAAAATTAGTTATCGTGACAGGCCTATGACCTAAATAGAAACACAAGAAAAACCACAGATCTTGACAATGTGTTGTTTTTACTTCAGCTCCAAAAAAACAAAAACAAAAAATCTATTTTATGTAATTAGAGAAGAGAACAAATAAAGAGAAAAAAACTCACTTCTTGCTGCTGGTCTGTTTGCCCTGTGCAGCACAGCTATAATTTCCAAGCTGCGTACCGAAGCGAAGCGAGAGAGCCGTGTCGCAGTCGTCGATGCTCACCACGGCCACCTTCTCGTCAGACGGACCCTGGGCTTCTCCGATCAAACTGCGTCTGGGCTGAACACATACATTTACATACGCAGGATTAAAAACCAATCCAAAGAGCTAGAAGAGAATGAAACAAGTTGAGTTAAGATGACATGCAGGAAAGAGAACAGCTTTTGCTTATTAAATCTAAGAACCACGGTTGAGAAACACTGTGCTACAGTATTAAATGTTAATGAAAAAAAGGTTGGGGGAATCATAGTTAGTGTGGCAAGAAGTAGAAGTACAAATTTAGCAAAAACAAAGAACAGCAGGCGGAAGAGATTCCTAATCTTTCCATCAGGGTTTTAGTTTTAAAAAGGGAAAGCATGGCAGGATAAAAGGAAGAGGGATGTTTTTGTGCATCATGACACACATTCATACTCACATAGCGTGTAGCCGGCTGAAGAAAATGAAGCAAAAAAAAAAATCAAAAAACAATGTAGAAAATTAAAAGAGATGTGCAGAAAATATGCATGAGAATAATGGGGACAAGCAAACGCCCACATAAAAAAATAAGCACACGCAGAAACAAATCGTCTCAAATCAAAGTGCTCCGTCAGCACGGAAAACTTTTCTGCCAACACATCAGAAGCACAAACAACAAGCGAAACAGGAATCAGAGATCAAAGTCGAGGGATGAAAATTGTGGAGGTTCGCAGGGAGCGGCGCGCGGCAAACCCACCTTGTTGTAGTAATGGATGTGAACCGTGTGCCAGTTTCCATCGCTCACGCCTCCGAGCAGGAAGGGGCTCACCTGAGTGGACGACTCACCTGGAGGCGGATGGAGGAAGACGTGTTAAACCTGAGCAGGTGGCATCATGGTTGTGCTTGTTCATCTTAGGAACACTTTACTTTTGAGAGCGATGCAGGAATATGGCCTGTTGTATGTCCTGATTAAAATAAATGCGCTCATTTACAACGATCTTTGCGATTCTGTGTGCAAAATAAATTAATTTTCATTCAACAACATTACTCTCTTTGTTTTGACTCAAAGCATTTCCTCCCTGGAGGCACAAGGAGACAGATAATTAGATATTATCGTCCCTGTGGGGAAATTCCTTTCCACAGCCTGCACATGTTCATGAGGCATGAACAAAATTTACAGCTTTATGAGAAAAATACAGTATACGTATGCGCTATATTTACACTCCCACAAAGCTTTCTTCTGGGAATACAAACAGTGTTAAGCAGAGCCTCACTCTTCAGCTGATGAAGTACCTGTGGAATATTTGAAGACCACTTGTCCTTCTTGGATCTCCAGTGCGATGAAATCATGTTTCTCATTGAAGCGTCCATTGTAGAAGAGAAGACCGCTCTTCTCCAGAGTGGCAAAACTAGACAAGACACACACACACACACACACTTATGATTCATCCAATAAGTATTGGTGAACAGGCATTATCATAGTATTACGAACTACCAGGAAGGTTAAATAGATACAACCCAATCATCCCAGGAGACTATATTTTTAACTCCGCCAATGTTTAAGGTCAGGTTCAGCTTTGTTCAAGCTAAGAGATAATTAATGTGTGATACGGCTGAATAAATCATAAAGTCTAGAAGGTTAAACTTTATACAGTTACAAATCCTTGTTAGTATTTTCTTACAATACAGAACAGCTGCAGTGTGTAGAAATTTACAGAGAAGAAAAGCTTTCTATAAAACATAAGATAATCCGTCATAAAACCTTATCTGGGGATAATTTCTCGTCTACATAAACTCTAGTCTCATCCTTGTGCATCCGACGTGTCATTATGCCATCTTTTAATGCATGCAGATCAAATCTCTACATGCCTCCAGAAACAGGAGAAAAAAAGGAGCATCCTGACCTTTGTCTGCAGAGTTAATGTATCAGAGATGCACACAACTAGAGGGAGCAAACATATGCAAAGAAGGTTGCTTTACATCTTCTAGATAGCGTAATTACTGTTGGGGAAATTCATGATTTGAACTCCTCATCAAAATGAAGCGTCTTATTCCCACTAGCAATAAAACTGCATGTATAAATATTATGTCGTCGTTATAATTTCTTTTCCTAAAACTGGTTCAACTCGTCAGTTGGCTATGACTTCCAGTAGAGCTGAAGAAATGAAAAATGTCTGGAAAAAAAACAAAACAAAAACAGCTCGTCTACTCACACTTTTCCCCAACTGGGCTGTAAATACGTTTCTACCTCAGGGTAAAACATTGTGTTTTCATAACTCAGTTCAGTAGCGCAATAATTACCAATACTTTAACACAGTGGGTTACAAATACAAGACCTTTACAAACATTTTTTGTAGTTGTAAACAAAGTTCTAATCTATGTCACAAAACACCGAAAGTCAAAGAAACTTAGAAACTACGACTGTGGCGTCCGTTTCTCAGCTCTTAATGAGATGTTTCAGGGTACCTGGGTGTAGGCGAGCAGGACAAAAAACTATTTTATTACTAATAATAAACCATATTACTAACCTTCTAACCTGGTGTGTGTAACTAGTTTCACCACGTAGGCCTGTTATGACTATTTATTTCTATGAACACTGAACACTGTTCTAACCTCCTGAAGCAAGAAGCTGTGCTGCAGTGTGAATGTAAGTATGTTTGTAAAAACTAAAAAATAAGTGAAAATTAAGTGCTACCTATGCACAATGCTTATATGTGACAATTTTATTTAACACCTCCTATAAAAAGAGTATGCCCTTTTGTAAAATTAGGTTGGTATATTGTGTAGCTTTGTTAATATCTTAAATGTTAATGAACATTTAACACTGGAACTGGAGGACATTTTAAATATCCAACATAAATAAATAAAACAACCAAAAATAAAATTGTCCTTCAGTTAAGTTAAGACCAACATGCCAGAATGAAGACTTTTGTTATCCAGTTTTTGGTAGAGAGAGAGAAAAATGATAAATCGTGCAAGTGGACGTTATTGAGCCTGTTTTAATTTATCATGCGATTACTTGATTTATTGCTTATTGTAACAGGGCTTGGAGCATCCAGCATCAATCGGTCTATCTTCTATAAAGGAGTAACGTTAACAGATTTGTTAAAAGCTCATAAATTAAGGCTCTCCTTAAGAAAGACCCCCTGTTAACCCTTAACTTCATTCCTCCACTTATCATCGCTACACAAATGGACGCCACAAATCAATAGAACAAATCAGACGCAGCGCTTTAAGGCACCCACGACTGACGTCTCGCAGAAACCACTAATGGTGGCCTTATCAGGCCAGCAACAACCCCACGGGCAACATCACCTTAGCAACTATCATTAGATGACTTCACCCATGGCAACCATCCCATAATCCTGCATGGCCACTCCTTGAGATCTCCCTTGGAGATCCAATTGGCATGTTAAGAGGCTGCAGACAAATGAGTGTGGGGGTCGTAGCTTACTAGTAGAGTTAATCAAAAGCAGACAAAGCAAGACTGGAAACTATAGTTAATTGGTAGCTTATTAGTAAACAATGTTCTGGCAAGCTCATAAGACTTTATATATGCATTCATTTACTTCACAGAAGTAAAAACAAATCCTTTTATTAGCCTTTCTTAATTAAATAAGTTGAACATTTATGTCCAACTTATTAAAAAAAAATAAAAACACATCTTATCAGCTCTGAAAACCAAGCTTTTTATTTTCCTGATCTGACATGAAAGACTGAGGTCACCCATGTGTAAGCCTAAAGGATAGGAGACAGAAACGGGAATTAGATGTAAGATAAGAACATAAATTTTAAGGACAGGAGGTCGCAGAGATGCTACTGAAATCAGCAAATAGGCAGATGAAAGAGAAGTGTGTGGAGAAACGGCCCTCCTCAATGGAGGGAGTCGGCAACGGGAGAAAAGATGAGTTGCAGGATTGATCTCACATAGAGATGAAATGGATAGATTAAAGAGAAGATGCTCTGTGAGGGAAGCCAGAATCAAAGATGAATACTTAAGGATCTCAGTCTGCCAGAGGCTGGACGATGAGGTACGGAGCAGACAGAAGACAAGCTACGAAGAAAGACTTTCTAATTGTGCGCTTTAAACTCTACTGACCTCAATGAAATGGAGAGGTGAAATCTCTGCCTGAGGCCCCGGAACATCGCGAAGGATTTCGGTGGGAAAGACCTGGCGGTGACGGTGCAGTACGGCCGCTCGTAGCCTCCCGGCGGACACTCACAGCGGAAACCTCCACCGGAAAGCTCCCGACATGTCCCTCCATTACGACACACGCCGGACACGCACCGACCCTGCCTCCGGTCCAACTCACATCGGTCACCTGAAATAAGGAAAATAAATCATCAGTTTATATGTTAACGAATGAAGCAGATGAAACTAAACCTTTAGAAAATACACACTTGCTGCAAAACAGTTCTTGTTTCACCCCAGAGCTACTACACTGTGGGATGATATGCGGAGTTATCAGATGTTACATATAAGAAGAAACAAACACCCTGAAATACAGAGATCCTTTTCAGGAATTTCTTTAAAGTGGGATAAAAACAAGCCAGTGAAAAAAGCAGATGCTTTAGGCGAGCATCGTTCAGACGGACAGATCTTTACCTCTGTGACAAACATTCTGGTTAATACCTTTGGCTCAGATTAAATACTCTTTAAAAATGAGGCTGCATGAGGCACTAAGTGAGTACTCACGGAAAATGCATCAGAAAGGGTCAGGATAGCAGATTAAATCTATTCTAATCCTGAAATCGTGTAGCTGGATTATTATATACTACCTGTCAGTAGTTTAGTCACACTCTTCAGTGAAATAGTTCATGGATTCTACATTTTTTATGGGCTCCTAATGATTTATTTCAACCATTTTGGTTTCTTTTTTCATTTAGTGCAAAGAAACTTTTACATGTTTCTTTTTAAAAGACATGAACAGTAAACACAGTAAAGTAAAGTCAGGGCTTGTCTCTTCAAAAACTGGTTCTGACCAGTCATACAGAAATCCTTAATGAAAAGCACTGAGTGCGACTTACTTACATACAAAGGGTTTATGGTAAGGAGAGGAAAGACAGACTTTTAAAAAAGTTCTTAATTCAAGCAGTGAGAAACCAGTTTGGTCATTTCTCCGCACCAAACAGTAAACGTCTGTTTTACTAATTGGGGGAAAATGAATGTAAAGCTATTTACAAGAGTTCACCCCCTGGTTTTGCCGTGCGGAGGAAGCACTAATTGGAGAAAAGAAGTGTCCACTTGGTTAATATGTGTTTCTGTTATCGAACAGAAGGGTGAGCTACTTACTGATGACAGAAAAATTTGGTGAAAGATTTATCCAGTCACCATGTCTTATGGGGAAACACAACTAGCATAATCAATGCATCCTGATCAGATTTTGCCCCAGCTATCTCAACTCACTTCTTTCAATGTGGAACAGCAGCTCTGCACAGATGATGGAGCATCTCAACATACCTCTGCTGCTGTATTCATGATCTCTTTTCTTCAGCCGTGACCCAGAAACGATAAAGGTCAGTCAGAGTGAAGACAGACCAGAAAATCTAGAGTTTAATGTTTTCAACAAGAAAGACCTTCTCAGTGCCTGCAATACTGCAAACGTTGCACCAACCTGTCCATCCTTCTCCAAAGCCACCCATGTGAAAAAACACACCAAAGCACATGAAGCCCTCCACCTGAAGTAGAGACCGACCCCCACAACCCAACAAGAGCAGGTTGAGAACCATTGGCTCAGACCTAACAAAGCTGACTCTCACTCTGTGGACCCGCTCCACTTCACGGTGAAGGTCCCGGCTTGATGGGGCCAAGAGATCGACATCTTCTGCAAAAAGCAAGGCTGGTCCCCAAATTACACCTTCCTCTCATGACTATGCTATGAGATCCTGTTATTGAACACGTTACTCTGACTACATGGTTGTGCATGTTGAATATTTTACGGTTCATAAGGTTCTAAAAACCAGGGAAATTGATCATGTCTTTTGGTTTTGAAAACAGAAATTCAGATATGCAATCAGCTAATCAGTCTCTCTGCTGCTCCGTGGATCAACAAATACTGTGTGGGACTCTGACGAGTTAAAGGAGGTTTTCCAACATGGGAGTTTTTATAATTATTTAACATGTATGGCAGTGGTTTATTAGAATGCTAAAAAATTCAATTCCTCCTTGATTAGAGAATGGATGAACCTATGCTAATTTCTAGCCGCGTTTGCATCAGGCTAATATTTTCCATCCTTTTAAAAGAAATCAAAATTACATTTGAAAGTTTCCTCCTTAAAGCCATGAGATATTCTGAGGCTGTTTGAAGCTGAAGGTGCATCTCTGCAGGATATAAAGAGAAAGAAATATCTTCCTGTTGACTCAATTCTGTTGCTTCGGAACTGGGTGGCAAAACAAAAACAGCATGAACAAATCTGCAGACGGGAATAAACACAAATTTGGCTGCGAGTCAAGAAAGTGCTAGTCTGGGGTGTTTTAGTGAGTTTGAACCCCTCCCGGTCCCCCCCACCTCCTCACACACACACACACACGCAAACAGAAGCACTGCAGAAATAGGTACATAAGGAAGCACATTGACTTTCTCTTTTCACCTTTCCTTGAGCGCATTTGGACACACACACTGTCTGACATTTAGCAGCTGCACACAAAGAACACCCACACACACTGCCCCCTCGCATCGGCAGAGCAGACGGGTTTGAAAGTAGCCTAAAGACAGATGGCTCCTTGAGGACCCACTTTAGAACCTGCTGACGGCCCCAAAATACACACAGACAGTGAAATACCAGACAAAACAAAACCAAATTGCTAACACATCAATAATTAACACAATGCAGATATATTTTATATCCAAAACGGACATAAACACTTTATTTCCCTCTCTTTCTACCTCATACGCACACACACATCAGCACATACATGGATCATTGCCCCTGCCCTCGAGGCTGTCGGGTTTGATCATGTAACTGTCTTTGCTGGCACTTTGTTTTCGCTGCTTTTAGATGCCAGAGAAGCCGCTGGCAGCGACCTCACATCTTTACAGGGACACACACACAGACCTGCACACGCCTGCATACAGCACTGCAGCTGTGAGTCAATAAAAGTCCTCACCTTTCCTCGTGACCAATTAGATATAAATTTGGTATGACACACGCAAGACACGGCCACTTCCAGACCGCCATCCCACATACAGCAAAAAAAACACATTTAGAGAAACACATAAAGATTCTGCAGGGCGAGTCAAAGCAACACACCAAGAGGAAGGCTGTAAAAACTCACATGTCTGATTCACATGTTGATACGGAGTCTATCTGACACAGGACAAATCGAATGGCACGCTGTTATTTCTAAAGCTTTGGGAGCTTTTACAATAACATTCAGCTGCTTCACGGCATTTCCAAGATTAATCTGACCTCAGCTGTCAACGAGTATTCTCTGGACTCTTGATCATTTCCTGTTTATTTGAACCATGATTTCTCCTCGCAAATGTCTTCATAACCATTTCACTTTTCAAGAAATCCAGTCTGTTGACGGGACAACTGTTAGTGGTGCGTTCACAAACCTCGCTTTTTTGAAAGAGTGTCAAGAGAGAGAGAGAACCCGCTTCTGGAAGTCCTGTTTGTAGTTTGCAACGAGTCACCTTTGGGATACAGCAAACAAGCAGAAACACAGCTTAGACCAAATTCTACGCTTTGACCACAAGCAAAACACCACACCACCCTGAACACACACTGCCCACTTTGAAACACGGTGGTGGTGGTGGTGGTGGTATGATGTTGTGGGGATTCTTTTTTTACCAACAGAGAGAAGAAAACAGGCCAACAACAAACAATCTGAGCTATAAAGTAATGATTCAGATCAAACGTGTCAAACTGGATTCTTTTTGTTGAGTCTATCACCAAAATGTTCCCAGTAAATCATTGAAGTTTGTGTGTTTTTAACAAGGTAAAATGTGAACATGTGTATCAGGATGTGAATATTCGGCACTGTATGCATAAAGCATCAAATCCTTGTAAAAAAAAAAAAATCCACTTCATTTGTTAGCACCCACCTGATCTCATCAATTAATAAGAGGTCTCTGTTTCTTGGCCCGACTCTCGATGGCTGTCGCCGTTTATCTGAGCCATGTTTTCTTCCATATATCACTCTCTCGCAGTTTGTCCACTCTGCTTTTAATCACCCTGTTTCTCTGCCTCACTTAATTTGCCATGGCTCCGGGCGGGCCCGTATCTTCCCGATTTTGGCTGACAAGCACTCTCTCTTTCACACCGCGGCTGCGTCAAACCCCCCGGGGATGCGAACGCTCTCACCCATACAGAGAGACACCCAGACACAATCCCAGCTCAGCTTACAACGACTTGGGGACGTTTCAGAATGATCACATCTGCCTGTCCGTGGTGTGCCTTCCCTCATGACGCCGGTCATAGCAGGTTAAGTCTACACTCGCCTGTGAGTGCACACAACAGGGAAGCAATTATATTGGAAAAAAAACAAAGAAACTGAAGTATATAGACTGGGAGAACCACCACTCCATATTCCTGCTTTTGTTTGCAGCAACCGCTCATCCGTAGAGACCCTCTCATTAATATTAAAATAAATAAATACGCATTAATACTCATGAATTATGCGTGAGGTGAGACCTTAACACAGACAACTACAAACGCATCCACACACACACACACCGATATACACTGTTTGTTATGCACACAGAGTTGAGCTCAAGTTGACAGACAGAAAATAAATTGGCTAAAGGAAGACAGTCAAAAAGGCAAAAAAAATAAAACATATGTGCATGCAGATGTACAATATCAAAAAGAGAACAAACAGAAATCCGCATCCAGAGGAATGTATGCATTGTAATTATAGTTAGAAAACCAGCAGACAGTTTCTCAGACTGAATCAAAGATGGGTTTATTTCTTGTCTCGTAAGGTGTGAACTCCATCGAGGCTCCCATTGATCAACAGCAGCGCGACACACACAACACCGGAGTAGGGAAATGGTGTGCGGTTCCTCATGCAGATGGACACAAAGGTCAAGCGATTACAAAACAGTGGGAGTCCTATTGCAAGAAAGCACTTAGAAATTCATGCAAAAAAAAAAAGCATGCATAAGCTGCATGCACAGATGGTTTTTAATGAGCATACCATAATGGAAGCGAGCACACCCACACAGCCACACAGGCGAGATGGCATTTAATAGAAACATGCAGCCGAACAAAGAAGAGCATATAGAGTGAGACGCGTCATGCAGACAGCCCTACTGAAGGCAAATGGGGAAAATTACAGCAACATGTCAGGTGGGATCATTAAACTTTTTACTCCACTTCACTGCCACTAATAACTGCTTTTGCAGTCCCATGTTTTAACAAACATAAAGCAGTTTGATAGCTCTATTGACTATAATTGGATCGCTTAAAATCTTCAGCAACACAAAGAAGAGAGAAGACTCGTGTGTGTGTGTGTGTGTGTGTGTGGGGGTGTGTGTGTGTGTGTGTGTGCGTGTGTGTGTGCGTGGGTGTGTGTGTGTGTGTGTGTGTGCGTGCGTGTGTGTGCTTAGATATAGATGAACGCTACATTATACCGGCTATGAGCAACTTTATAGAAACGGCCTCAGACCATTTTGATGGTTTAAGTCATTTGATGTGGCTTGAGAGACAGTGACTGTTTGCCATGGAATAAAGAGTGATACAGCACTCCCCCGTCCTCAGACTGTTGTTGTACACTGCTGGTCAGCTGGCTGAAAAAGACAGCTACTATCGTCTTTCCTCGCTTTCAAGTAGATAAATTTGGCCGTTTGGAAAAAATACTCAAGCTGTGAAAAACACAAGTACTTGTGATCTGCAAACTTAAGGAGTTCAGCCCGTTGTTAAAACTGTCAATATGTAATATTGTTTTTGTGGTAAAATGAATTATTTTTTGTTTTAAGCTAAAACAGAGTACACGAAGCATATTTTTTGTTATAGCAATACAAGAAAATTATGTTTATCTTTTTTTTTGCATGATATTAATTTATGCAGGTGTTTAGCACCAAAGAATACCAAGATTTTAAAAAGTTATGGTTTAATTTTTTATTTGTTGTAATACTAAAATAAGTGCTGGCGTGATTGGCGTTTTCTCCAGATTTGTGAACCAGTGAGTAATGCTCTTCTATAATAGAAATGCTTTTTGGAACCAAAATCAAAGCTTTTCTGTGCTTTTGGCTCCAAAATTCTCTATTGGAACCAAAACGCTTTTCTACATACATAAAAAAAATACATATATAAAAACATAAACAGTTATACCAAAGGTAAATGTGCACCAGCAATTACCCTGATTTAAATACCGGTTAATAACTTAAGAGTGTTAAGCAGCTGAGTGCAGGCTAGCTACCTTTGCAGATAGCCTAACTAACTAACCAGCTACATCAACGTGTTCAGCATGAGGATCACATTCCAGCCCATGCCTAGAGTTAACATTTTCATGTATCCCATCTATGTTTTCACTGGGACGCACCTACCAGCACATTCCAGCTTGTGTGATTCTCACACCTTGTCCAGAATTCAAGAAGCATATCAAGACATATTTTTCTGCTCCCAGTTTGAATTTATTACTTCATTAATGTAACGTTATGTTCTCGTGTTCCCTCCCTGCATCCTCATGTTTCTTCCTTGCTTACGTCCTTCTACAATTCCCCCCGTTCCCGCTCTCTCTTTCTCTCTCCAAATCTCACCCTTTCTTTCTTCTTTTCCCTTTTCTTCCTCTGCGCCTGCCTTAATGCATTCACACCGCCCCTTCATTCACGCAGATGTTTTATTCATCAAAGCGGGTATTCTTCAACCCCTCCTGCCCCCGGCATCTTGCTTCGCTTCGCCCCATGGCCCTCCTCCTCCTCCTCTTCCTCCAGCCCAACACATGGTGCTTCCCCAGAGGCCAGCACGCTCCCACTTGCTTCCCCTTACTCCTTCCTATTGCACTTGCTTTTCCTTACTTGTGCGTCTTTACGACGCTTAGACCACATGCAGTGTTTTAACTACTCGTTTAAAACAAAGTTATGCAAAGATTCACATTTCTCAGGGTGGGACAAAATTCCCAACCGTTGCGCTGCAAGCAAGCAGAAATAACTTGCAAGATAAACAAAGATAAGCTGTTCAAAACTGGAACAAATGTTTCGGCTAGAAGTAAAACACAGGCACTGTTTGAAGAGACTGTGACTTTGATGTATAAAATCAATAACCATAAACACAGTCTGCTGCGCCCTTTCGACGGGAATCTGAGCCCAGAGGCAAAAATAGAGATGATGTCATGAAACGACACTGGCCAGCCGACAGCCTGAGGACGGATCATTTCAGGGATGTGTCATCCAAAGGAAAGCTGCTGTCAAACAGCTTCGTAGTGTACTTCATTATTTATTAGTGTGTCGGTGATCTCACTACTACAGTGAGTATTTGTGCGGTGCCAATTTATTCCTTTCAAATCTCGGGCTTTGTTTGTAAAATCTGAAGGTTTTCTTGGGAACGCCTCTTCAGACTTGAAGAAACAAAAGCAGAGAGGAAGAAGTATCTGGTCCAGGTTAAGTTAACATTATTGGTCAAAATCAATTTCAGTAAAAGTATCTGATACAACACCTTGCAAAAATAACCATATGCCCTCAACCTTTCCACATTTTTGCCACATGCAGGCATTTCAAGGTACTTTATGTGATCGAAGAACACAGAGAGCAAAACTGTAAAGTGAAAGTAAGGGTCATGTGTCGTGCAAAAATTCATCAGCACTTTGAAGAACTTTGTTTTTTTTTCGACTACAGCAACAGGTATTTTCTGGTGTGTCTCAAACAAGCTTTACACATTCAGAAACTGAACAGAGCCTGCTTGTAGGACAAAAAGTTTGATTTTGGTCTCGTCTGATCACCGAACCTTCTTGCACATGCTTGCTGACTCAGCTCATTGTGGAAACCTGCAAACAATGGCTTCTTTGATGCTAGTCTGTCAAAAAAAAGAAAAAGAAAAGCTGGAAAATGTTTGAAAAACAAGCAACTGGAACATTATTGTTTAAATATGACATTCATATTTTGTGATTCTTCTTCTTCTCTTCCTTCATTATCGTGTCTCTTCTGATACGCGGCGTATCAGGTGTCGACAGCAAAAGCAACGAGAGTTCATACCTGGAACATGAATGTATAACATTTAAAGCCCACAAAATATTCTTTGCAGATCAACATGGTCCTCATATTGTGATTTGGGTTGGTAACTTTATTTAGAAGTATTGGTAAAAAAAAATGCTAAAAGCTTACATAATTTTCCTCTTACTCTGCATTTTGGCACTTTGAAGATTTACCACATAAAAGCCCAACGAAATAAATCGGCAGTTTTTGGATGTACCGTGACAAAAAATGTGAAACGTGAAAGATAGACTGTGCAGTACAGATTTGTGTTTTTTTTATGGTAATACCAAGAAATTACGTTTTTCTTTTTACATAACATTAATTTATACAGGTGTTTAGCACCAAAGTATACAAAAAGTCTGTCCTTC
Organism: Xiphophorus maculatus; assembly: GCF_002775205.1. Lineage (NCBI taxonomy): Eukaryota > Metazoa > Chordata > Actinopteri > Cyprinodontiformes > Poeciliidae > Xiphophorus > Xiphophorus maculatus. The sequence goes on along the minus strand of NC_036443.1, from coordinate 9,152,324 downwards.
ATCCTTTGGAAAACAGGAACACTGAAGATAACTACTTTCTAATTGATTGGTACAAAAATAGCAAGGTCATGTGAATATTCACTGACTCTATAAAGTTTTGATCTGATCTGAATTGTTCACTTTTAAAAGAAACCAGAAATGCCCTCGAGGAGCCTGAACCTGCACCTCACAGCTCTTAGCGTTATCTTCCTAAAACAAACCCTGCCTCCTTTTCCTGTCCTCACCAAACTCTTTTATTCATTTATCCCACTTAGTTCTGCAAATTATGCCCACTGCAGTAAGATTCTTTTTTCCCCATTCAACATGCATATTATAAATAGTGCCTATTGTGTATTTAGACACCCCTGTTTCCTCCGGCTACTTGAAAAACGGATCATTTTAGGAACTGATGGCACTCACTTAATTCTCTGTTGCCCAGTCTCAACGCACAAGAGACACAATCAGTCACTCGGTTTATGACCTTTATAATGAATGTCACTCGCTGAATCCATTCTATACCATTATCTCTTTTCGTCCCTGGCTCTCCTGTCTTTGAATGGCTTTTATCTACCCAACAACCCGCTGCCCTCATCTTCCTCTTCAGCCATCTTCTCAAACTGTTTGTTTCTACTTCTAACTCATCTCCCACTTTAAACGTTTTATTCAAGCTGCTTTTCTCCAATTTTCTTTCAAAATTACCTTTTTTTTCTTCAACATGTAATCTTAACTCCGATTCTTGAAGCATCCTCAGCGTTTTAGCTCAGAAGTGATTTCTTTCGCCATCACTTTCATTGCATTTTCTCCCAGGTGTCAGACTCGCTATACAGCTAAGTGAGTTTGTTTTACTTTCTCTCCACGAATGACTCTTAAACGTCAGACTGTTGTGCCCTGCAAATCTTTAATAAGGTATTTGTACGCTGAAAAACAGCCAAAATACTGTGTAATAAACAAGGATCAGCTAGTTATTCTAGTGTTTAAACCACACCGGAATTTAAATAACTAATTATTGTTTCTCAAATGTTTTTCTTTACAATTTTAGAATCTTTGCTCAAATTCACAGAATAAAATGACAAAAGAAAACGAATAAATTGAACATGAAAATACATTTCTTAAAAAGAAACTAGAAAATTCTTGCCTCATCAAAATAATTGATGTAAAACATAGATTTTTTTGCAGTCCGAAGAGAGTTTCAGTCTCCTGCATAATAAGCTCCATAACCTTTATAGCTGGCTCTGTGTTCACGCTCATTCCTGCCTCTGGCTACTTTACATTCACATGTCCTACAAAAATAATTTCAGAAATACATGAGGCAAAATATTAGACATGTTGCTAAAATTTGTACACCATATTTCCATATTTCTGTGTCAACTTATACTTTATGATTTACTATTTTTTTAAAATAATTGTTGACTGGTTGCTTTAATGCCAATAAAGGTATATATTTTTTTTATTCATAGCCAGTTTAGAATTGGCAAACGTGTAAATTAAAGCAGATGTTTTTTTTAAAACCTCCACTCCTTATAAGTCATGTTAACGTTTGTGAGCTGCTTGGCTCACTTTCAGAAAGAAAACGTTTGACTGAAGCTTGTGCATCTAACTGTGACAGGGGCATGAATAATTTTTAGCTTAAATATACAAAAAATATTAAAGTTTTTGTTATTCAAAGTAAAATACTAAAAAAAATGTTCTTGTGCTGCAAAAAGTTCAGGTGTGCACTCTGCTTTTGTGATGTGTTATTTTAAAGAAGCTATAAAAAATGTATTTTGTGTCCATCTTTGATTTAATTCCATTTCCTGTCGCTTGTAATTTCGTCCAGTCTGATTAAAGATCACAGACTAACCCTTTTGTCTTTTTCTTCATTTATAAATCCTTCTCTTCCCAACTGTCTCCTCTTCCCACGTTGCTTCCTGTCTTGACTTTTAAACCCGGCCCATTTTGGTGATAAAAAGTAGCATTTGCTTATATCGAGCATTTTTCTTCTCAAGCTTCATCCAGTTAATGTGCTCTCTGTGTGGGATCTGTCTCCTCTCCCTATCGGCAGGATTAGATTTCTCAGTCTAACACGCATATCTACTTTATCACACCCAAAACTAATCTGATCTCTGCCTACCGCATTTCTTCTCCAGCTTGCTCTGTGTTACTAACTCCTATGTTGTGCTTCTATCTCCCCTGGTGTAAAAATATAAATTACTTCTGCAGAACCAACAGATTTAATTTCTGTCTCTGTCCTCTCTTCTCGCCGTTCACCAGTTTATCCTCTCACAAACTAATTTAGTGCGGATCCTCGCTTCCGTCTCTCTGACTTCCGTCTCCCTTGCATCTCATGAATCTTTTCTTTGTATCGTTCAGCTCTGCGAGGCGTTGCCCCTGTGTTACAGCGAGTGTAATCACATACCTGCCCTTTTTGTCGGCTTTTATCTACACCTGTAAGGTTTGCTGTCTGCTGGGAACTTCCTGAAATCACTGACTACTTTCAGAGCTAATAAATGGCGTGCTGCTGTTTATGTCAGAGATGCAGAATATGCATTTTTATTTCTATGGAATAATTTCTATGTAGGTAAAATCTACTTCTCTTATAAATAAAAGAACATTTTTTTTCTTGTTTTCTACGTTTTCATAAGTTAACCTCATATATCACAAGGTATGATGAGAGTTTGGCGCTATGAGCCAGTGGGTTCACTAAAACTACCACTCAAGGCAAAAATCAATAAATCAATTAAATATAGAAACTTGTCACATATTTACAGGATGTCCTAAAAAGCCACCAGAAGGATTTTCCCATAATACAGAACAGTTTATGGAAAGACTGATGGATGGAAAAGTAACAAGAGAAATTTTTTAAAGCGGAAATATCATTAGATTTTGGAGCCAGATAACTCGTCTAACACAAAAAGAGCTTTTGAAGGCACGTCTCTAAAATAAAAAGGCACTATGTGCCATCTGGACCACCAGAGCACAACGCTGAAACTAAAAAGAAGCCCTTGTTGTTAACAAGAAGAAACACTTTCTAATGGAAATATAACTCAAATGGATGTTACTTATTGGCAACACAGAAAATGATGGAGTGAGCACTTTTACTTTCACTATCGATTCTCCGTGCAGGAAATGTGAGTAAAGAGGGAGGACTTCTCCTCATACAGCTCTTCTATTAAGAATACTTTTTTTGTGTGCCTCTGGTGAATATGAAGCAATTGTAAAGTTGGCTTGCAGGGAAGAAACAACCCAAAGCTGAAGGACAAGAACATAACACAGATCATGCCAAATTGAAAACAAAAAGCTCCACTGTGGGTGTTATTCGGGAAATGTACTGTTTTAGTGATGTTTGGGCTTTTTTGTGTAAAACATATTGGCTGATCTCAGCAGATAGTGCCATTATAAATTAAATCAAAACAGTTTTCTACAAATGGTCCTCCTACACATTTACCCGTTATAATTAGTGGTCGCCACCAATTGTTATCTGAAGATGGTGTTTGACTGCTTTTTGAATTTTACGTCAGTTCTTTAGCTTCCTTTGTGTAGGATTAGCTTGAAGTGGATTTTTTTGGGAGTTACAATGTTTGAGTGGTGTGGCATAGGCTGTAAAAATAAATTTTTTTTTAAAAAACCCTGCTCTGACAGCCACATTATTACAGGGTTTACAGGTTACAATTCTACAAAACTGAGATTTTCAGCAGCTTCTCTTCACTGCTGCTCTTACATGGTACTTACTAGAAGTTATGGGAGATGGGAAACATTTTGCATCTTGCAAGATTGGCTGAGCAGAACCTGAACAGACGATGTGTCTGCCTGATAGCAGCCAGAACTTTAGTTTTATTCAGACATAGTTTATCACGAAAGGTTATTCTCCACTTTTGGCAGGTACTGTACATGCAGACTAGACTCCCAACACAGAGTGTTAATTTTTTAGTGAAACTAACATTTTTGCAATTCAAACCAAACTTATGCTCCAATACCAAACCCTAAACCTGTATCAACATCAACAATAGCCCTTATGTTTAATATCTTTACATTTGACAAGCACATTTTGATTGTACAGGAAGCATATCTGGTGGTCATGAACGTACATTTGAGTAAGTGGAAGATTAGAAACCAACTTTTCAACCAGTTTTGCTCTTTGGCCAGCAGACATCCTCTGAGGTTTGGACTCACTAATATAAAACACCACAGCAGCTGTTTCATTCCCAGTTTAGATTAATTATTTAAGGAGGCAGATGTCAGGTCGCGAGAAATTTGCAGGCGCTTAAGAGCTGATTTATTTTTCTTTTCCAAAGACTCAGTCAGTGAGTGTATTTCTCATTTGTTTCCTTATAACACTAGACTTTTCTGTAAAATCAGTTGAGCTCATTTTGACCTAGTTTGGCATAACGTAGAACATGATTTTGTCAGGTTTTATCTTTACTTTGATATTTAAAACCAAAATAACATTTATTTCAAAAACATGTTTCCATGCATACATGTCACTACGGTGATATTACATAAGATACTGATGCTCAAGTCCCGGCAATGTCTCCTACAGAACCGCTGCCAGAAAAAGCTGAGTTGCTTAGACGAGTTAAGTAGAATGAGTTTAGAGTGCCTGCATTGCCACTGTATTGGTAAATCACATAACACAGAATTAAGTCATTTTATCAGTGAGGACCCTAAAACTTAACCAAACAGATGGGAACATAAACAGAAAATGAAACAGATTTGCCACTACTGACAGGTTTGAAGACAATCATCATTCTCACCGTTTACCTCCGAATCCTCATTAAAGGCTCGGTTGTATTTCAAATGTGACTTGTTTCAGAATGTCAAAATCTATCAAAAATCCCTCATCCTGTATTGTTTCTACTAATCCTCGATGAACAGTTTAATGCTTTTGTCTCAGAAAAGCAAAATCTTGCATTATGTGAAATCTCACATAGGAAATCTATATTTTATTACCAATTTGGGTTTTTGTTGCCTTCATAGAAATGGTGGTATCTTTAAGCTTGGCACAAATAGCTGAAGAAGAAGAAGAAGAAAGAAGAAAATTAAAAATGCTTGAAAAAGGATGCATTATTCCCCAACAATACGCATGTATAAGTGACCACAGTGAAAAGACCTGAAAGTAGTTAAAGCGCTAACACAACACCGAGTTAAAGCTCTAACACAACACCGAGTTAAAGCTCTAACACAACACCGAGTTAAAGCTCTAACACAACACCGAGTTAAAGCTCTAACACAACACCGAGTTAAAGCTCTAATACAACACCGAGTTAAAGCGCTAACACAACACCAAGTTAAAGCTCGAATACAACACCAAGACATCCATGGGCTTTTCACAGCGATTTACGCAGTAGGAAAGTAGGAAACCTCTCTTTTAAAGAGTTAAATTCTGACTAAGTTAAGGCTGATTGTGTTTTGTCGTCACCCTGATTATTTTTTGTCTGACCTCTGTATCTTGTGCATTGTGTTTTTGAGTTATTTTTGTGTGAAAGTTGATTATCACTGTTATTCTATATTTCTATGCTGTCACTAGTCTAATCTCCTCAGTTCCTTAGACTTGTTCCCTGCTGTTTCCAGTCCCTTGGTTTTAGCATTTGGGTTCTCATCAAATTTAAAACGTCACCGCCATGACGGGCAGATGAGAAAAAAATAATATTGAGATTTTCTTTGAAGTTAGGTTATGTGTAGGCACTACACTAATCTCTTTTCAGAGCTTGTGTGCTGCAAAGGGACATCAGCGCAGTTATTCACGCATCAAACCTGACTCAGATCTGATGCAGACTTCTGTTTCTGATTGAAAAAATAAAAGTAAAGATATGACTCCCTCTGTGGAAAACCAAGGTTTCCAGTGTTGATGAAAACCCCGGGCAAGCTGAGCTCCTGCCTGTGAGAGCGATCCATAGAGTTTCAGGGAAAAACCGAATCAAAGCCACAAAGAAAGGCTAAGGGGGAAAGGGGTAACGGCGGGGCCGGACGGAAAACCAAATGAAATACAAAGCAAACAAGGTTAGTAGATGTCTGGAGATTTCTAGGAGTTGCAGAATCAATTCGTCCCTGACTATTCCTCGTCATCCCTCTTTTTTTTTACTTCTGTTTGCCCCGGGGCGGTGAGGAGACGCTATAACTCCCGACACCTACGCAGAAAGAGCTCAACAACAACAGACCCGGCTGATTTCCCTTGTTCTCGCTCACCTCTCTTCATCCATTTCCCCCGGAAGCTTTACCTCTTTATTATTCTCACTCAGTTCATCCGTCTCTCTCCATCCACAACTAAAGCCTTTGTCATACTCAACCCTCTCCTTTCAAGCTGACTCCATTATTTCTCAATTTTTCTTGTTAAGTTATTGTAAAACATTTTCTCTGTGACACCCAGAATTTTTTTTTATATTTATCTATTTATTTTGCAATTATTTTTATCCCCTTTGTCTTCATTTATTAGACTTAAGTCTTTTTTTTTTTTTAAATAATTAACAAATCATAATTTATGATTTGGGAAACATCCAAAAGTTAAAGTTTTTTACTCGCAGTAGGAAGTGACATGTTGTGCTATGTCACTTCCTTCTCCAATGAGCTACAGTGAAACAAAAATTGTGACCTTGGTCTTGTAGCGTTTCAATGCATTGAATAGACATAAAAGTTAAACATGAATTGTATTGCTAATTGCATTTATCTTGGTTTTTGAGCATTAACTAGAAGATCCCACTGGCTCTCCGACTAATTACACAACCATGACATCAATCCCAGCTCCAAGCTCCAACTTCCATCAAATTATTTTCATTCACTGACATAAAATGTACTACTTTAAAACATTTCCATATCTCTTCGTGACACATTGTTTTTAAGTCGCTGCCCGTCTCATTCCTTATTTTAACTGAACTCACATCACCGGTCCAGATATGTCTGGAAATCTGGATCCTCTCTGGTAATGTTTTGGTGGGATCCGCCCACACAGCTGGGAATTCACAGACCAAACTTTTTACCGCATTTCTTACCCACCAAATAACTTTTCTCTCCTAAATCCGATTATCTAAAATGATCTCCACCGCTTTTCTATTTCTCCCTAATAAAGATTTTATTACTTCTTCTCCCTCATGTTCCCATCAGCTCTACTTCTCAGATTTCTCTCCATTCTGTAAGCTTTCCTGGGCTCCTTCATCTCTCTTTCACTTTGTCACAACACTTCTCTTTCTGCTCTCCTCATTTCTTATCTCTCTGCTCATCTCTTCCCCTCCGTCTCAGTGGGAGACTGGAAAACGTTCTGCCTCGCTCATGAAAGAGAAGTGCCGCTTCCTTCTTCCAGCTCTCTTTTGACGCGAAATAAAAAGAAATGTAAAATATCCCCCAGACTCGGATATAGTCGCACACAACCTAGTCTCCATACTCTTTTATATCAAGTCAATGACTGAGGCAATATAAAGGGACAGAGAAGAGGGATGATGTCTGAAAAGAGCTTGGTCTATTGGGCAAGGTAAGAAAGATGCAACAGCTTTTGTGTCTGGGTTATAGCAGGCGAGAAGATGACGAATTAAAAAATAGCAACTGCCTCTCTGCGTGTGTTTGTGTGTGTGAATGCCTGTGTGTTACAGACGAAGTAACAGGTAGTTCGGGAGGAGGAAAGGCTCCCGTGAGGCGGTGTGTGTGTGTGTGTGTGTGTGTGTGTGTGTGTGTGTGTGTGTGTGTGTGTGTGTGTGTGTGTGTGTGTGTGCGTGCGTGCGTGCGTGTGTGTGTGTGTGTGTGTGTGTGTTTTCATGTTGTTCGTCTCAACATGACAAAAGAGAGACAACGGAGTCGATCAAAAAGGAAGTCAGTGTGGGACAAGAACAAAGAATCACTGACAGTCTGTGTTACTTTACCAGAGCACACTTAAAGACTTAAAACAAAAACAGATGGATGCACTCGCTGCTCTTTACTTTCAATGTGTCTTCAGCTTCTAAATTAATAATGTGGAAGCAAACATTGGTTTGTTCCTACCGCTAATGTCTATGAACAAATTCATCATGATATATTTCCTGTATTTGTAATAAAACATGTTTTTTTATTATTAATAAATTAAGTAATTCAAATGCCTTCAAGTTTTCAAACATTTATGTCAGGTTGGCATATTGAGAAAGAAAACATTGAAAATGTATCTTGGGTTTTGGGTTAAAAAAAATATAAAATTAGTTGCAAAAGTTTGATTGTGAATTTTTTTTTTCATTCACACAGAGCTAAACACTGTGCTGAAACACCCACAAACAACCAAAATGATTTTTGAGCTAAATGCTCGTTACAAAGAAGCAACAAAATTTTTGTTGCCATTACAAAGATCCTGTTAATATTCCTGGAGTGCAAAACAGACCCTCAGAATGCTACTGCCACCCCCATGCTTCACAGTGGAGCTGAATCTTTGACTCTTGAATAGACAGATGCAAATTTGTTATGCTTTAACTTTACTTAAACTTTGGTTTCCTTCTTAGTCTCTGTTGTAGGCCACGCTCAATAAATAAATAATTAAAATGAATCACTAAAAGGCCAAAATTATATTACGGCATTCATACACATGATGGTCTGTACAAAAAGTTCACTGGAACTAAATATGGCAACACAGCTAAAATGCAATTAATTAGTTATTAATTATTCCCTAACAAATCTGCTAATTTGTGTGTTAAAAAGTCTAATGGTTCTGGTTACAATGACCTTCAATGTTTATATGCATTGAGTCATGTTTTTCACTACCGCTGCAACCCAAAGAAGGTCCAGTTTATAGCCAAGTTCACACATTCTTTACAGAGTCCGATGTTTCATTGTAGCAGTTGCACAGGAAAGAGCAATTAATATAAACCATGTATGTTGGGAGTGCATGGAAAATTGGAGGCTGTACGGCATATTCTGCCAACCGGAGCAGTCAGAACCAACACATGGACATTATAATGGTTCCGTTTCAGAAGAGAAATCTGAAATTGCTCACATTTGAGTTTTCTATTCCACAGATCAAACTGTGCCTGCACCTCTTTCTTTGCCTTCATCCAGGACTCTCTCCATCCCACTCACCGGTGTAGTCTTCACGGCAGATGCAGGTGTAGCCTCCTTCTCTGCGGGCACACACTCCTCCGTTCAGGCAGGGGTTGGAGTAGCACAGGTTGATCTCCGTCTCGCAGTAATCGCCCGTGAAGCCCACCGGGCACCGGCACCGCAAGCCGGCAATGGGATGGATCGGGCGGAACAAGATGGAAGGCGACGAGATGAAGGGCGCAGAACTATTGAAGCGCAGAACTGAGATGCACTTCATGTAGTTCTGGCAGGGCTCTCGCAAACACACGTTGTCATCAAATGGGAGAACCTTGAACAATGGAAGAGGAGAGAGGAAAGAGAAAGGTACTTGTGGAGAACAATCCCAATCACAGACCATTGTACTTCCTTGCTTAGTATTTAAGTTGTTTTGGGGTTTTTTTCATAACAGCTAAATATAACGTAGTTACTTCACAGAGCCATTTAATAGCACAATGTGGTGCTATTAAATGGCTCCACATTGTACCACTCTTAAAAGAATTATGTTACTTCTTTGCACTTAACCAAGAATTACTTTTTGGCTTAGTTTTTTAATATATTTTGAGTCATTTTGATGTTTTTTGATTTAATTAAACTATGAAATTCCCTTTGTCTTTGTTCTGCTGGTTTTTACCTCTCCTTCATTTCTAATCACCCACCTCTGCTCTATCTGCTCCCTGGTTTTCACGCCAACTTGTCTCTTTTAGCTACGACGCTGTAGATATTCACCGCCACCGGAATTAGGCCTCTGCACAGTTGTCTCTTTCAACTTTTCAGTTGTTATCTTAACTTTACAATTAAACCAGAATCAGCCCGCCTCCATCTAGCTCAGACTTCAGCCAGCTTTGCATAAACGGGAGCTGAGTTAGATGGAAACTTTAATGGCTCTTTTAATGGATATTCCTATGAGTCATAAAAAGCAGTGATGGAAAAATTTAAACTCCTCCCTTGTGAAGATGAATCAATAAAATAAAGCATGTTCCATTACAAACCAAAACCTTCAGCCAGAACCCCAATCACCACTCAGTACTTTCTGTAAGCAACAATGCACATGATGTTTCAATGGAAAGGTAAATGGACTCTCGGACGGACGGACGGACGGACGGACGGATCTCAGAGTCTGGCTCATTAACTTTCCATGTATTTCTAATGTTTTCTAAAAGTTTATCAATTAAAACCATTTTATCCTGCCAAAATAAACCTTCCAATTAATTTGATTACTCTAAATCTGCCACAGCTACTTAGTACATAATCCAGACTCTGGATCCTCAGCTGGAACTGTACCTGCTGCTGTGTTATAACTGGTGAGGATGAGTGTTTGCAATTCTTCATCATCACTGTGTTTGTATGAAATAACGCGCCACATGTCACTGAGAAATTTTCACTGCCACTTGGTTTTTTTAATCCTGATATTGGCCATTTATGTTGAATGTTTCTGTTCGTTCTGTCCTTGAAAAACCTCTGTTTATTCCCTCAAAATGTCTCTATCCTGAGATACTTTTGATAGTGTCCTCTGCCTGTCCTGTTTTCTGCAAATCTGTGATCCCTTCCTGTCTTTCATGTGCGAATATCTTCAGTAACTAAGGACAGATTTGCTCTTCCTGGAGAGCCATTACTCGTTGATGTTAGGTTTGAATCTGAATCTCCACTTAAGCATTTTAAATTGCCATATGCTTTGTTTTTGATGTACACTTTTAAATTGTAAAAATTATTTATTCTTTTTTAAATTATTTTCTAAAAACAAAAGTATTAGATTAAGATGGATGGCATCAGTACTTTTCCATAAAATTGCTTCACTACATATTAGAAATATTATGCCAGGAAGTCAACAGTATGAGGAAACCTTTAAGTAGTTTGTCACCAAACTGTGTAAGATCAGTTAGTTTCCAAAATCTGCCCATTTTCCCCATCAGATCTGGTAAATGAAATAAAAACTCAACTTGAATTCTTAAAATCAAAGTTCTTCAGTGCTGCCTTCATACCCATGAAATGGCAGCCATAGACAATTCACAATGCATCTCTGGGCTTCATTTTAGAAATGCTCTGCCCTGCAGATTTCACACGTTCACATGTTCAGATCTGTGTGTTTTTTTTGTGTGTTTGTTTCTGGTTCTGTGTGCACAGAATTGCTCAGGGCTGTGTACACATGTAGACAACAGATGCCCAGTGTTGAGTGCAGGTATGTGGATTTCATGCATGGTAACATATGGTGGTGATATTTGTGTAGTCTTGCGTGAAGCCATATGGCTGCTGTGTGATTAGCATCTGGCTTGTGTTACTGTCAGTTCCTGAGATCACTTTTGGTAAGTCAAGAGAAATCTGAACTATTTGAGTTAGGTGATTTAACAAACATGCATTCATCTCGATAAATGATCATCTCCATTAAAGTGTGTCAGCACATGAAAGCATTAAGTGCTCTATGACTTCCTGGTAAAGAGCTGTGCTAACTTTAGACTGGATGAACAAGAAACTTGGATGATGTGTCTCTTCATTCTACCTCCAGATTCTTGACCCTTAACTTCCAAATGAAATGTACATTTCACCTTCTCCTGAAAACAGTACTTTTGTCTCCCTTAACCAGGTAAGATGATCCCTCTAAGTGAGCTTTTTCAGTAATGAACGTTTGTGGCGTTCCCTCCTTGTGGATAATGGCAACGGCTGTCTGCTGGGCAGCTGTTAGATCAACAGTTTCCTTGCATTTCTGTACTGAAAATATTTTTTTATTGGTGTAATGTAAAATTCTGATTTTTTTGTAAGCCATAATCAATATAATGAACAGAAATAAACACATAAATGTGCAATTCTACATGTAAGGGGTTCACATTTTGAACTTAATTACTGAAATCCCTTAACTTTTTGGTTCTTTTTTTTTATTGAGGTGAAGCTGGGTATTTTATCCATATTTGTATTGTTTTGATTGGTAAAGTTTCTGCTTATCAGGTTCTATGTATTTTGAAAGTCAGACATTTCACTAATACCTAAAGAAAGAATGTCAACCTTTACAAAAGGGCATAATTGTCTCCTTTAAATGTATATTTGGGAATCTAAAAATAGCTACGAAATTGGTAAAGAATATATGGTTAGTAATAAACTTTTATCAACCTTTTCCTATTTGAAATAAGCTTTATTTTGTTGTAAACCTTTTTCTTAAAATCATGATCAAGTAAGTCACTAAGCATTGTTCAAAATAAAAATATAAATCTGTTGTTCAGTAAACTTTACAAATGGGTGCACAATGGCATTTCGAGTTGAATAAGGACACAGGACTAAGCGAAGCAGCTACTTGCCTGACGGCTGTGCCGAAGCATCTCTGTGTTGTGTCTTAATGTAAACAAACCTCCATCTGCGTCAGCGACGTCAGCCTGGGCCTGTTCAAATACAGCTGCTCCTCCAGCGTCTCGGAGGGGAAGAAATGGCCGCCCGGCAACGCGGCAGAGAAGCTGACGTTCAGGATGCGTCCCGGTGTCGCGTCCGAGTCCGGCTGGATGTTGAAGATGAAAACGTCCTCGACGGGCACAGAGAGAACCGCGGACACACCCTCCAGGAAGTTGCCCAGCAGCGGGGAGAGGAAGTGCTCCTGGGACATGTTCTGGAGCCGGACGGTGACGCTGCTTCCCAGCATGTCCTCTGTGATGATGAGGACACGCAGGACACACTGGGCTGAGATGCTGTGGACGCCATCTGAAAAGTTAGGAAAGAGTCGAGAGGGGAAGATCGTTGGTGTGAATCCAAACCTGTTTTTTTTTTGTTTTGTTTTTTTTCAGTGCGCCTGTCGGTTAGTGGCATATTTTAAAACATGCAGCTTAGACCAAAATGCTGTTTAATAAAGATAATAAAACATATATCACTTAAATATAACAAGTAGATACAAGCATCGCTAAGAAACATAAAATAAGATTTAAAATATGTACACAGAGATACACATACTGGAATTAAATAACAATGAACAAAAGTCGTTTTTTTTTTTCTTTTGTCATAATTCCAGTCTTTCTAACGTATGGACAGTTCTTATTTTAATCAACTTGTTCCTCAGATTGATGGAACAATTGCCTCTGTTTTTGTTTAGTTTTGTAAAAAATCCCAAACACATTAAGCAGTTAAAGTTGTAATAAAATGTAGTTTTGAATGTAGTTGAGTAAATAGATTTAAGCAACATCTAAAGTGATGAATATCACATGAAATAATAGCTGCAGCTAAATTACATTTACTAATGTGGTCTAAAAACCCTCCTGTGTGTTTTGTGTGACCTAGTCCAGGACAGAAATGAGAAAGGAAAAAGAGACAGAGAAATAAAAGAGCAACAGAGATGGAGATTAAATATGCAGTGACTCTAATACAATGAAACAATTGCTCACTGCGTACTTCACTTGCATATGACCATAAATTACAGATACATGCATTCATGGCAAGAGATGCTGCCAGCAAATTAAATATTCGGGTAATGGCTGCTGTATTAAAGAACTACATCAGCCACAAAACCCTCCTCAAGCCTATTTTAATTAAACTGTCAAGATAAATCAAATGTGATTTACTTTTTGCATCTGTTTTCACCAGAGCAAGTTTATACTTAATCTTCTTGAATCCGTTTATTCGAGTAAGAAGAACTTTGAGACAAGTTGCATTTATGGGTCATATATTATTTTAAAAAATCAAAAACAGTGACTGCTTTTGGAGAAGTAAACAGGCAGCTCTCCATATTTTGAAAGCAGATTTTGGTTAAGAAAAGGCCATTGGAGAAAAATATCCTTCTGAACTATCCCATCTGTCATGTGATGAAACATTTCTACCCTGTTAGTTTTACTTCCAGGGTTACAATAAAATCATCCATGAAGCACACAGAGTGGAAACTTCCAACCTTTGGCCCCATGCAATGTCTATAGCAGTCAGAATCAACATGTTTCTGATTTTTAATGATAGCTTGGCATATCACTGCTAGTGCAGTTATCATTCGTGTGAATAGGAATCCATTGAGCATTTAAGAAAATGGACAATTCCAGAACCATCGATGTAAACATGAAATTCATTAGTTTCATATCACAGCATAAATATACTGTATTAAATATTGTTGCACTCCACGGAAGTTTTAATAAGTCACAAAGATGCACAAAACAATTATTTCTCCTTACTTCCAACACCAGTCGTGCTCCTTTAGTTAAAAACAGTTCATTATTGACCAACAGCTATTTCATCCACAACCTGTGTTTCATCGTCAATACAGGACACACAATAGACTGCTGCTCTGTGTGTCCATATAGCAATCCATTGTGACAAAGGGGCTGCACCAACTGGAGGAGGCAATTTCTAACAGTGCGGTGGTGACTTGGTGTTAAAGTCAAACAAATAAAAAACAGTAAATCTTGACTGAATGAGTAAGGTGGCAATATATAAAAAAGGCCCTGTAGCAGGAAAACATAATACTGTGATGAAGGAAAGAGAGGGACATGGCAGACATTGATGGAGGGTGAGGGGCAGAGGGAAAGAGGGACACAGAGGATCAGGAGGACAGAGAGGCAGCAGAGGATGAAGGACGGCAAAGGAGGTTTATTAAAAACCCAGGAAGAGGAAAAGCACGCAACGGTGAAGGAGTGGAAAAAAAGGATTGGTTTTAAAAAGTAATAAAAGACACACCTGTCAAAATATGAAGAATAAAGAACCAAATACTTGTTTGGATTTTTTTGTCAATTACTGTGGACTGAAACTGTGCAAACAAAGGCAGGAAAGGAGAGGTGAAAATAAGCAAGATTGTCAAAACGAAGACGGACATACAAATAAAACCAGTGGTCAGAATCACTGAAACAGGAGGAAGAAATGGAGGGAGGATGGGAGAAATAACAGGAGTACAAAAGTGGGGGGTTGGGTTCGGTGGCAGCTGGTTTGATTACTGGATTACAAGGAGCCTCACTCCCTACTGACCCCCAACACACACACACACACACACACGCACACACACACACACCTACACACGCACACACGCCAGCACCCACGTTCAAAACCAAATGGCCTTCATAATACATTTACAGCAAGAGGAAGAACTGCTCTATAATATAGAGATACACACATAATGGACATGTTTATTCTGCTCATGTTAAATGGTCCAAATTATTTATTACTAGGCTGAATCCAAAAGCAAACAAAATCCAGTAATTGATTCTGATCCTTCTCTGTCATTAAAATGATCTTGGGATCCGTGACAAAAGCTGGGGTAATCTGCTGGAGCAGCACACGATCACGTCATTAAATACACTGCTAAATGCACAGTTCAGCCTGGAAATGGTTACTAAACTCTGGTTTTACATCATATAATTGAGTTCCTATGAGAGGTGCATCACTCTTATTCAGGTAATGCCATTTTAAAACTGGAGCTAACAAGCTATGACGGCTCATCTGTAAAGCAGCTGAATGCAGGCTGGTTACTAAGCAGATCTCTTGATTAAATGATGAAAGCTGATATCATGTTGTTAGACTCCCAATGTTATGCGATAAAAAGCAGAGGAGCAATGCTGTATAATATTCTTTGTAGCAAGCACTCAAAAAAATGACCAGATTTAGTTTATTCTATATTTTTGCTTAAGTTTATGACTCTAAATAAAATTTTTGTTTTCGATTTCAACAAAAATGTGATATTTTCAGGGAAGCTTTTCCCAAAAAAAAAACAAAAACAAAAAATTATTCTTCCCACAGACACTCTGGGGGCTCGATGGTTTTTTTTTTGCAAGCTGTTTTATGCACAGGAAGCATGATAGCCTCCTGCAGTCCCTGTGCTTGTTTTCAGACAAACATAAAAAGCAATCCCACCGCCAGACAAAGGGGAAATGTTCATCTGAGTCACAGCCTCACAGGAAGCCTCTTTCAGAGGCTCGCAGCAGAAACGTGGGGCGTTCAAGCTGCAAATTTTGACAAATCAACAAATCACACAAATGGATCAAAACGTAAAACGCCCTTTAAAGGAATCAGCATCAGGTCTCCTGGTGGGATCCAGGGCAGTATTGTGATGCAGTTGGTATCACTGTTCCCAAGCAGCAATGCAGTCCAATCCCAAAGTGGTTTCTTTCTCCAAAGAGCTTGGGTATTCTCCTATTTTCTCATGTTAGTTGATCTTGAAATTGCTCTTATGTGTGCGTTTGTGTGTGCACAGTTGGTTGCTCTGTGTTGTTGATGGACTGTTGATTTGTCCAGGGTGTACCCTGCCCTCCGGCCCAATGACCGCTGGAGATAGGGACCAGCTCCCCTCCCTCACCGCTGCAAGGATAACCGGGTTCGGACGACGGATGACTGGATGGTGGCTTCTAAATTCAGGGAGATTTTATCAAACTTCAGAGCATTTTATGCCCTCAAGCTACAACTCTAGCCTCTGACTGTAAACCAGATATACTGTACATCTGTTTCACGCAAAAACTCAGTGGAGTCTCATTTTTGGATTTTATTTGATTTTGTTTATTGGACTGATTTTAGTTGTGCTAACCCTTTTTCAGCCAGTCAAAACCATCACCGTGTGAAAGTCTGTACTTTGCTTTACTTCCACGTCTCGCCTAGTCATGATTACTAATTAATAAGTGATTACCAGAGCCATCTGGTAACTATAACATCAGATGTTATAGTTAGGTGCTCTCCACTCTACCACAGATATTGAGCAAAACAATTTTCTTCAACATTTCCAGCTGTTGTAAACATGCAAACTGAGTTTTCTCCGTGAGGAAAACAGATTTTTTTTTTTTTTGTCCTGATGAAAGGACCTCGGGAGAGAATTCAAAACTTTGACCTGGTTGCCTATTTTGCACGTGTATTACCTTTTCAATGTTTCTCCCTCCCACACGACATCCGTCTCACTTTGTCTTGACTCTATTTCTAATAAATGCTAAATGCGTGTGAGCTGCGAGAAGTTAAAAACAGGCCAAACAGGCTGAGGGAGCATATATATGACCCTGCTAAGGTTATTGTGGGGTTTTTTCGGTTTTGGTGTTGTTAGTGTAGAGGTGATCGCCACCTGCTGGCACGGCATACGTACCACATTTGACTGCAATCCTGAAGACGGCATATAGACAGATTTTATTCACTGAGGACAAAAAATATCAGCTCAAAAAAAGACAGGAACTTTTTCCTTCTATCTTTCTGTTCCATTCTTTAGTTTCCTGTGATCAAATCTTGTCAAATAAAATCTGTTTGAAAACTCATGTTGTGTGGCTACATTTTGTTTGAGCTTTTAGACATTTGCCGTCTTTCTGGTCTGCTTTTAAGTCTTTTTCACAGCTTTCTTTTTAGTTGCAGTAAAGCTAATCTGAGCAGCTGACATTAACACAGGAACTTTCACAGAACCAGTTTGGAGGTCTGAGAATGAGGAGTAAAACCACCACAGGGGTGTTACAAGGTTTTGTGCTATGAGATCTTCTGATATCCGTTGCCAAAGGGGAGTGTGTATCGCATAGTGCTAAAAGGTTTTCCTCAGTATTTGAAGCTGTGCTTTAAGCTTCACACCTTGTGTCTAAGGTCCTTTCAGTCCGTTATCTGCATGTATTCTTTACTTTTATGATATCATAAAAGTTCCCAGCATAGATGAGGGTTAAAGTGGACCACCAATTATCAAGCTTCTGTTTTAACATGCAATGACTGTGCGCTGTAAAGGTAAAGGTAGTAAATATTTAGTCACCTAAATAGTCCACGTATCTATTATATTATTGATATTAATTTTGCATCCAAACTCAGCCAGTAGATGAAAATCTTTAAAGTTTAGTTTTGCTTCCTGCACCTTCATGGTATTTATTTCCACCCAGTAACATGAATTTTTACTTGTATGTATCGTTGTGAAATTGTAATAATGAATAAAGTATGACTTGTTTTTAAGGAACACGGAGCATCACCGACTTTAATTTGGTTTCTTCGTACATTTGTTTTGCTTGGGGCTTTGATTAGGCAGCACGTAATGTGAATGTTTTACTGCTGCATGTTAAAAACTCTTTTGCAATATTCTCCTGTGAAAGAAAGGGCTTCGCGTAAGCAGTGCACAGTGTGGCGGTTTTTCTATTCAGGATTGTTGCAGGAGAATAGATGGGGAACGTTCCACTCAAAAAGACGTTTGCTTTGACAATGCAGATCAGCTCAGGTTTAATAAGGCTGAGTGTACAAATGTTGATCAGCAGAAGACTTTACAACAACTTTTGCTTTACTTAAAGCACTGAGTACATTTGGACAGGCTGCATGAGGACTCTGACACAGCTGAGCTGGACACGTGAAAAATTCCCCATATGTATACTAAGAAAGCCGCTCAAGAAAATGATGTGATAAGATTCGCTTTTTTAGTACAGTCATCCTACTTACATGCTTTGTAAACACACATGGTCTATCATCACGTTGCTGCGACTTGAATGTTGTCAATTATAGCATCATATTTTCTACTATCATTATTTTCCAACACCATATATAAAAAGTCATATTTTTCTGCTATTGTCCAGAAAAGATCCATCCCAATCCAGATTTTACAATACTGTTGCACATTTTCCTTCACAATTTAAAGAAAGGTAATTTTAGTATTTTGCAGCTGCATATAGTATATGTCCAACCTCTGAGTTGGTGATAAATTGAATCTAAAGGGTCAATACTGAAACTGACTAAAAAGACATAAAAGCAAATATGCATTTTTCATCAGCCCCTAACATCTCTCTTTAAATTGCCAACTCTTCCTTTAATATTCGCCCACACTCTATCAGATCTACTTCAGAGTAATATAAAGACTGTATGAAATGTGGATTGCTTTAGGTGAGAGGTGAGGAGAGGTAATCCTCCCCTGAAGCCAGAAAGTCATAACTAATGCATCCGACAGCCTCCATACCTACTCACTTCAGTGTGCATAAAAACAATGAAACATTAATAACCCCCAAATTGAAAACCGAACAAATGGAAGGTTACTCTGACATCTTTTGCACCGAGGGGAAAACAAAGCTTTTCGCCATTAACAACTTTGAGACACTTTTGGAAGCTTTTACTGCTCCTATGGGTTTCCTTCTGGCGTTTTCCCCTGCATGTGTCCGCACTTCAAAGGAGGAGGAGAGTCGGGGGGTTGGCATGCATAGAAACTCTAAGAATAACCACACTGATTTAGAACCAACGCAGAGGTTCAGCCGATGCGCGAGCCATGAAAGTGAGGCTGACCTCCGATCGGCGCTTGGGCTCCCTGAGACGCTTTGTGGGGAGAGCGGTCCCAGCGTTTCAAAGGGTTGAGGGAGTTCAGTGCTATCTCTCTGCGCCAGGTAGCCTGACTAATAACACACTCAAAGCTTCTTGAATGTCAGAACATCCTGAGCCTGCTGCCAGGAAATCTGAACGGAAATAGTATATTAAGAAGCGTTCAGCAGAAAGGCAGGAAACAGCCTCAGAAATACTTTAAAAAATGGTCAACATATGCCAGAGCGAGGGGTCATTAACAAGAGCCCTGGCATTTTCCCCTATGGCAGGAAGAGGGACAAATTCAGATATGCCAGTTAGCTGACTTGTGATTTCAAAAGGCTTTCAATATTTAAATAAAATATTTTCCAGTTTGAAGACAACTTAAAGGTACGTGACCTTATAGGAGGGTTAAAAATATGAACTTTTTCACATTTTGTTCTGTCGACCAAAAAGAAGAAGGACATTACTGTGAAGCGGAAGCAAAATGACAAAGGATTTTCATATTTAACCTACTAACAGAAATCAGAAACGTGTGGCGGACATTTGCATTCAGCTCCCTGGCAGCTCTAGATAAAACGTAGTGCAAACATTTGCCTTCAAATGTCACATATTTAGTAACAAGATGTAATTTCATCTATGTGTGTTGATGTTCTGTGAAGGTGTCAGAAGATTTCTTAGAGAACATCTGAGAACAAGGAACACAGCAGACTGGTGAGAGATAAATTCATGGAGTCGATTACAGCATGCATGGTTACTTTACAAAACATCCTTCCAGGCCTTGAAAAGCTCTGAAAGCGCTGTTCAAACCATCAAACTTTAGAAAACTGTGGCAACGCAGAAAACCGACCAACTCTGGAGCAGCTGCTGAGAGCCACAACTCAGGTGGGAGAATCTGTTAACAAGACCGTCTGCTTTAATCGTTCGTCTCACAAATCTGGTCTTTACGGAGGAATGGCAAGAAGAAAATCAGTGTTCAAAAAAAGCAAAACAAATTCCAGTTTGCACTTTTCCACCAGCCACACAGCAAAGAAGAACATGCTCTCATTAGAGGAGACCAAAATGTGACTATTTGGCTACAAAATGCAACCGTGACAGATTTTAAATATCCCTTATTTTCAAACCGTAAGTCAAAAAACCTTTTTTGAGGTCATGTTGTACACTTGATCTCTGGACTCAAACGATGTAAAGGAACTGTAGTGCCTACAGTGTCGTTAATCCATTTCTTCTTTATCAGTCATGGTGAAGACTCACACTGCCAGGGTTAGAAGTTCAAAACCCTCCATGCTTCAGCAATGCTTCACTCATGACATTAACACTGCTGAAGCAAAGGGTCTGACTGGAACGGTTTGCGCTCCTAAAACGATAATGAGGGCGGATTAAAAGGAAATAAACCAAACGGGAAGATAGTGCAGCTTGCATGCAGAACCCAGGAATTAAATAAATAAATAAATAAATAAAAAGAGTACAATCGGATTTACAGTGAACAAAAGCTACGCTGGTTTACCCTCAAACGTTCCAGACTCTATCTGAGCGCCCTCGACCCGTTACTTCACAGGCTGTGCACTCACAATCACATGTTTTTAAATCCCATTTCACACTGTGTTGTCACTTGTGCTTTTGTTGGGTCTTCCCGAGAAGTCCCAACAAAAGGCGGCGCAGGGGAGTATTTTCAAAACTCTGTGTAACGAATCCGGCGGCGTTCCCAGCTGCCCTCGGCTCTGTCAAATAAATGGCTGCTGCTGCTGCTGAACAAATGCAGCCACTTCTGAACGCGGCTGTTAATGGAGCTCAGAGACGGCTGCTTGAAGCGCACACGCCCCAAAGGGGGAAAGAAATGACTTCCCTCCTAAAGACAGTGTGAAAGTGTGAAGAGTCAAAATAAAGAAACACTTCAGTTAAGGCAAGTCTGAAGAGAAAGAGAGAGAGACCATATATTAAAGCCTGTAGAATAACACAAGAATGAAAAGTGCATTATGCATCATTCCAACAACACCCAGGCATTGGCCTGTCAGTGGATTTCTGTTTATTCACGGATTCTGTTTGATTGCCAAAGTCTTTCCATTCGTGGGCTCTACGGAGTTTAATTTTATGCATTCTTATGAAAATGAAAATCAGAAAAGCTACAAACAACAGCAGCCTAATTTATGGTTTATAATTCATTTTAAGTTTAAACTAAATTATGGGTCAACTGTCCAATGAGTTACACTCAAAAGTCACTGAATCTTCTCAAGTTCAGACAAATCCTGATGTTTATTGTTCTGCAGTGACCTGCAGTGACCTCTCCACTGAGCGTGTGGAGCAGCTGCAGCCGTCCTCCTCATACCTGCACCTGCCTCTGTCTGCATGCCATTCTCTCAGATGTGCAGCTTTAACAACAACTTTGTAAGTGGAATACAAGTTTCCATTACTTTTATTTATCGTGTTAAATATTCAGTGCCTAGCAAATGTTTTCGTTTTAATTTTAATTGCAGTTCCAACTCTCTTGCAGTACGCCACTATCAGCTGTGTACATAAAAACAGAAATATTTGCCCGGTCCTCTTTGCAAAATTGGTCAAGTGCAGCTGGATTAATCAGAGTCTATCTATTAACCTCAGTTTTCAAGTCTTGCAGCTAATTTTTAACTGGATTTAGGCTTGGCCTTTGACTAGGCCATTGTTAAATTTGAAAATCTAAGTCATTAGATTGCAGCTATGGTTGTTTATTTGTTAACAAGTTTATTGCTGGATTTCTCTTTCCTGCTGAACAAAAGCAGACCCAAAGAATGATGCTGCCACCACTATGCTTCACCATGGGAAATGAGGATGAATTACAGTTTTGGCTTTCGGCCACATATGGTGCTTTCAGTGTAAGCCGTGACATTTAATTTTGATCTCATCTCACCTGAACATCTTATTCAACATGTTTTATGTGTCCAACACGGTTTTTGTATGTTCTCAAAACTCTCTTTTGCCATCACAGAACAGCTGTAAACACTGAGTCTTACTACACACAGACTGACTGTGTTTACTGACTAGAGACTTCCTGAAAACATTCGGTTGCATTTGTTTTTTTCTTTGGTATCATCAGAATGAAGGGGGGCAAACCTTTCAAAACTTTACAATTATAATTAATAATGGAACAAAAGTTAATTTTTAGCCTTACAAGAAAACACAGAAAAGGGAAACAAAATCTTCAATGACACTGAAGCGGTAAACACAGGGGGCGTGAGTGTTTTCTTTCTCACTGCTGCAGTCTTGCTTTTATACAACAAAATACTAAAATTATAAGGCTAATGTGATAGTTTTTCATTAATAACAGTGCCAGTTTTGTGACAGTGCTTCATCGTTTCAGTCGCATGATGATTTCTGCACTCACTGATATGGACTCATCTTCAATGTGGACAGACACAATTGTTGCTAATAGACTCATGGATTACTTTTCTCCACTCCACAATTTACTCTTTGCTCTCTAAAAACATGTAACTGTAAGCATCTATTTTCATTTTTAGACACTTTCCTTATCTAAACTCAATCTTCTGTGGTATTTTAAAAACTCACCCGACCATATGTTCGGAAAGCTGCTAATGAGAAACAAACGGGAGATAAATGTCAAGATAAAGTAGCGGAGCACAGAAACAGTTTTGCCTCCTCGACTATATGGTGATGATTTATGTGAAACATTTGAGTTCACTTCATCGTTATAAAACCCTACTCCTTTTCTCTAATGATTTAAGTATATTTCCAGAATCAACAAAACAAAAAAGTAGTAATTTTCCTGTTATGTGTGGACACTTTTTCATGTGAATTGGACCTAAAAGGTGTGAGGAGCAGCTTTCAGCAGCAGAGCTTCCCCAGCCTCTCTGCAAAGCTCTCAGCGGGGAGCGTGAATTTGTTACGCTTGAACTGTATGGAAACTATTCGTGTCAGAACGTTCTTCCGTTCCAAAGCGTGAACTCGCCGCCACAGCATGCCCCCTGCAGTATAAAGCTGCTGCATTTATCTCAACTTCCCAGGAATTATTCTGTCAGTCAAATCACTTTGGAATGAAAGACGCTCATCAAGCAGACCTCTTTTTCTTGTGTGCAGGGCAGCTCCCTGAAGATAATGAGTAAAGCCTCCTGATGACAACGTAGGGGGAAAATCCGACAAGTTGGGGAAGCAGACGTTTTTCAGCATATTTGTCGACTAGACAGACCGCCCACTTTACTTTCAGTGCCAGTGTAATGTCAAGCAATTACACATGTGACGGCGTAACATACATGACCCAAAACAACGGCATCTTTGGCCTGCAGCTGGTTAAACGACATAGCATGAAATTAGATTAGCGCTGCTATAGGCTAATCTTATATTCTGTGTCAGAAACGGTCCCACACGTTTCTAAAACATTCTGAAGCGGAGGTGTGTGTCTGCTGTTGGGGAAATGCAATGAAAGCAACAAGCTTAAAAGATATAAAGATATTTTTCAAAAATAAAGCTGCAAATTTAGGTCAATGTGAAAACTCGCCTGTGTCGCAGGTTTTTTCATGACACAAAGATGTCTAGTCTTTGTGTCATAGTTGCACAAAGACTAGATGGCCTCATACACAAGGATGCCTACAAATGAGTGCAGAAATAGTGCAGGTTTTATTGGAATACTTTTTTTTATCTATTCCATCAGAGGATAAAGTTGAAATTGTATTTCAACTTTATAGTCGAAGTCATGATACGTGTCCATGTTCTATTTTGTGATTTTGTGACCATGACTAGAAGACTGTTGCTCAGTATTTTAAGTGTTTATGCCTCAGATGTTTAGTTTGGTTTCTGTTTGAGATGACAGTGAAGAGCTCACAATTCTGAACTTTTCTAGTAAAATCTCTACTGCTATTACTTCGGAGGACGAAGAACCTTCCTGTGAGTCAAAACATTAAAGTGTTTCCATCCAAACACGAGAAGACTCAAAGTCTTGTCTTCTCTATCCGTTCTGTTTTTAAGTGACACCACTGTTGCACCAGAACACTGAAATATAATAGATCATTAAAAGTCTTGGATGGCCAGGAGAAAAGGAATTATGGTTCTTATCCATAGCAGCAAATGCAGAATGCAAAAAGGAGAGCGATGTAAACGGAGGTTATAGTGCTATTGGCCACTCAAAGCTCTTTACATTGAAAGCTTCATCCATCCAGCTGAGCATTTTATCCTATGTACAACGCTCCTTTTCCTCACTGATCCATCAGAGCCTGGTGGACTCAGTGTTCTCGCCGAAGGCACTTTGACATGTGGATTGGAGAAGTTGGAAATCAAACTTGTGAGATAATGATGAGAGAACAACCTGCTCTGCCTCGGGAGCCACCGCAACTTTAATCTCTCCTTGTTTTAAAAGAGAAAAAAAGCAAAAACCCAATGCCTTCTCAGATGGACTTAATCAAGAATAAAAGCATATTCACTCGGGACCTGACCTCTCTCAGCTGACCCACATTAGACAAGAACCGTCAGCGTGCTCACCCAGAAGACAGTGGTTAACTTCAGAGTGTTGACCTATATGTATTGTAAGTGAATTTCCTGTGCACTGATCTGTATCCAGGCTTGAAAATACTACATAATGTGCTCACCATCTGAGCTCTTGGAATACCTGGCAAATAGCAGGAGAAAAAAAAGCCCCTTTAAACTTGAGCTGGGGTAGAAAAATAGTTGCATAATCCGTTTTTCCAGTAAGAGCCGGATGGTTCACAGAATGTCAACTCTTCGACACGCGCCTTCAAGCTCAGGCAACTTTGTGTGGCGAATTTGGACAGAGAAGTCAATGTCAAAAAACAAAAAAAAGTACAAAAATACAGCGTCAGAACATCAGGAGTATGAAGGCTTTGATGGAAGTAGTGCGAAGAAAACGGAAGCATATGGCTCTGTGCACTGGTACGTGTTTTATATATCACAGTGAGTGTGACTAAAACACATAAACTATTTAGCTTATTTAGCCAGTTAATGTGATGACAGACAATAACAGGCGAATCTGGGCACATCTAAAATTACATGTATTTCTTAGCTCATAGCTGGATGTCTTGGGTTTCACAATTACATTTATATTTATTTTAGCATCAAGTGAGTCTAACCAAATCAATAAAATGTATGTATTAACTTGTAATCATTACAGAAAATAGCTTATAACTCAAGCCGTTATTTTTTTTTTTGCAGGCACAAACACCATTAACGGCTTTGAAGGGGTTACATCATCTGTTTTTTGCTAATTCCCAGCATGGAAACGGATGCAATATTAATTTGCCCGTGTATGTTACATAAAACTTGCCAGCAGCAAACTTCAGCGTGCATTATTTTATATGCTTGTTAAGACGATTGAGAATGACAGGGATGTAAACATAATGAAATTCATCAAAGCAAATATTACAAGTACAAGTATTCGCACCTCTTGCACTTTGATTTCATTTCATTTATCATTTTGTCACGTCACAAGCAGGCACTGCTGAGTATTTTACTGGCTGTAGAGATCTGCAGCTCAGGTAGGAAGATCTGCTGACAGCGAACTCCACAAATCTTATTTTTACCTAAATGTGTCCAAAGGAGCAATGCTGTTGCAGAAGGTATTCTCATCAGATGAAACCAAAATTGAATGTTTTGCGCTACATACATTCTATTGTGGTAAACCAACATTAGACAGCCACCTGAACACATCCTCTCAACTACAAAGCAGGGAGGTTGCAGATGAATGGAGTTTTATTCTTATGTGGGACAATAAAGGGCATAATTTCTATTCTATTCTTCCACTTTACACTCACTTCATGTTAGTCAATCAAATAAAATTCAATGAGATTTGTAAATGTAATGTGGCAAAGAGTGGGAAAGTTCACGGAGGGTGAATACTTTTTTAGCTGCTGGTTTAAAATGTTTCCTAAGACATTCCTATTCCTCTTTGCCTTCACTTTGTGTTACCAAAAGTATTGGAAAACCCTGACTGAACCCTGAACATAAATGTGTGAAAAGTCGGAGTAAAGCTCCAGAGAATCAACCTGTTTGTTGGGTTTTTTTTTTCCTCTCCATCTGGCCCTCAAACGCATCACTCCCATGAAAATTAAACCAGACAAATTGCTGCATATACTTATTTTAAGCATTTAATTGAGAAACTTGACTGTCAAACTGAAGAAGAAAATGTGTCTGGGCAGACACTGACGTTTGTCTCTTGTCTAAATATCTTCTCAGACAAATGCTGACTGAAAACGTCTCCCAGACATGTTTACGCCACATCGACTTTGCCTTAACCTTCCTTCACCCAGAGACGTCTACTTAGGCACAAATTTCTTCTCCCAGTAAAGCTCTGCTCTACATTCAGACGGCTAACTACAGCCACTACTGGGGGTTTGCCAGTACAACCAGCCACAGACTCTGCTGCTGGCCACTGGAGCTGGTGAGGGTTACTTTGCTCAAGGACACCTTGAGCAGCTGCTGTTTGGGATGCCAAGTGATCTCATTATGGCCTCAACCCTAAAGCCAGCTTCATGTATGTGTTTTTGTGGGCATAAACAGCGGCTCTTTGCACAACAAATACATGAATCCCCTGAGAATCAATAGTCAGACACCAATGGTCACAAAGAGAACAAAGAAGAGATTTAGAGAAAGAAAGTGGACAGACAACACGGGCAAAGAGAGAAACAGAGGGAGGAAAGAGCAAAGGGAAGCACTTGAGAAAAGCACGAAGGGCAAAAATGGGAGGAAAGCAGTCCCAGCACTCTGGCGTGTGCAGATATTATTCATAGAGAAGATATGAATGCACCCTCAAGTGCGATCCAGAGCCACCTGAGAATACACAAACGCAAGTGATGCACAAAAACCTATACACACACACAGAAAAAACAAATCTATCTGCTACAGGAAAACACTGCTCAGAAACACAAATAAATAAAGCATGCCCATGTCTGCAAATAACACGGAATACGCAACCTTACACAGTACACAACGCAGACACTCACAGGGAGGAAGTACTGTAAACAATGAAATAAAAGAAAAAGAAACAGAGAAATGTTGTGAGGAGATAGAATGAAAGGAGCATAACTACGTATTTCTACATATTTCTGAAAAATATGTAGTTTAAAGAAACAGCCAGCGAGAGTTACTGTATGAGAGGATTACAGGCAGAGGCTGAGGGAGACGGGGATAATCAGAGGAGAGAGGGATTAAACAGGCAAAAACTCAGAGAGAAAGAGAAAATAGGTGAATTTTTTTGTTGCCCTTACTAATGCCCACAAAATTGCAGTGGTGCAATTCTCTACATTTTACAAATTTCCCAACATTTCAAATCTTATTACACGAACCAGAAGACATGGATTAAGCCTTTAAAAAACTGAAATAACTGATGTCTGTCAAACAGCAGGAGGAGTGTGTTATAAAGTAGCTGCTAATCTAATTAATACTATGATTAGAGAAATAGGTGTTTAATTTTAGATTATAGTTAAAACAGATGAATTAGAAGTTTGATTAAAAAAGGAAGATAAAACCTTGTTCCACTGAAGAACAAATCTTTGATGGCATTCAGCAGACACTAGAATGGTGATGCTTTGCATGGACACAAAAAAATGATAACTTTTCAGCATCTTATCCAATTTTACATTTAAATTACAAGTTTGAAAATGTAAAAAAATATAAAGTCATTTTAAAACAAGCCATGCAAATTGATAAAGATAAAACACACAACTCTGTGGCATTTTGGAGGGATAAAAACAGAAGAACTGGACTAAATCAAGAGTAAAATGCTGGTCTATCTTGATTCTGTGCAGGGAATTTATCACAGACAGAACAATGAACTGGTTAAGCATGGATATTAAACAAGAACGAATGATGAAGAGGATAAAGCACCTCTGGTTTTCCCCAAAATATATATTTTTTATTTTTTTATCACGACTCTCACTGTTCTATTAGGTCCAAAATGTGTTATTCAGTGGAACGGGCGAAATCTGACAGGAACATGCTTTACAAAAACTCACATGTGCAGTGATCACTAACTTTGCTTCAAGTACATTTTCCTTTTCCGCTCTTGAAATAACAAAATTGCTCAAAACTTGTTCCATTTTCACATTTCTGCATTTGGAAATCAAGCCATCATTCTCTTGCGGTGTTGTTCACACAGGTAAGCTACAGTCAGGGGCCCTTCTCCTGTGCTCCAGTGTACAAAGAATCCCCGGTGGAATGAAAATAAGACAAAACGTAGGGAGCACAATGCCGAAAACAAGGCACATGAAAAAAAACACACATGTAAAAATAAAAAAGACAGGAAAAAGGGACTAATAGAAAAGTTAAAACAGAAAAACTTAGCTCTACAAATGCAATGAGGCAAGAGGAAGTGAGTCGTGAGCTGGGAGCTGACATGGCGACACAGATAATACACAGCAAACAATGAAAGTGACAGCTTTGCTCTGACTGTGACTCTGGCTGACTGTTGTTTCATTATAATCTCATAACTGTCACATCCTGGAGCGGCGGAGAAGGAGAGGAGGAATAGGAAAGGGCGAGGGAGGGTGTAATTGCTTCACAGAGGAGGAGGAACAGACTGAAAATGGAAATGGATCAACATGTGGCTCATCTGACCTGAACGCAAACCGGAAGAGGCAAATGGGAGCAAAGGTTGACAAATGTAAGTAAAGGTAAATCATGGAGACGTATTAAAGCATCTTGATCGAGACCCATCTCTATCTTACCAAAAGCTCAGAGAGCAAGATGGTAAGGCCTACCACGGAGGAGCAGCAGTAGATGCTCCGTGTACCAATGCTAGGAAAATGTTTGCTAAACTCTACTAAAACTATATGTTTTGCATAGATGAGATCTTTTTGGAAACATGTATTTGTTAAGGAAGGACCTCTGTTGCCCTGAGTAATACCTTATTTTGTGCCCAGAAATCATTTTAGAGTGAAATTAGAAACTGTTTAAAAGGGTTTTTTTCTTAACTGTCCCTTTCTGACAACAGTAGATAGTCAGTGACCCTGACCATCAGCTGAGTCGACTACAGAGACAAAGATAAAACCAACATCGTCTAATTGCAAGAATTGTTTTTCATTTCTCCTCATATTTATATGATAGAAGTGCTTTGCCATCCTCTTCTTCGTCAGTTTAATTTTTGAAGTGGATTTTAAAACTCCATGTTTGTTGACATTTTGTCCTCTGGTCTGAAGTGCCAGGAAATTTTAAATAGAAATCCAGTAAAATCCTTATGAAGTCCTTCTGAAACAACAGCAGCAGGCTGAGTGCTGTTCAATTGCCAAACTGGGATGTATAAACTATTGTTCCACAAGGGATTTAAAAAAAAAAATCTAATACTGACTTTTTTCTTTTCTATTTTTTTTTCTGACTGAAATAGATTAACACAAATGAAGTTCTGTTTTGTTTTATATTCAGTGTGAGATTTGCTGGTCCTAAAAAGGATGAATTCATTTTAAGGCTTATTACACATTTTAGAGTTAATCACCGCTCTGCTTCATAATCATTATAATTTATGTATAAACTCATATGCTTTCACAAAGTCACTCTATCTTCTTTTCTCACTCTCACTCTGCTACTTGGATGATTAGTGAAGTAACTCTTCTACTAAACCTATTTACACACTCACTTATCTACTAAAACTATCTACTTTCTCGCTCAAGCTCGCTCACCGTCACTCACTCCCATGTAATGATCCCAAAAAACTCATAATTCATTCTCTCTCATTCACTTTCATTATGCTTCCCACCACTTTCTCATCCTCTCACACAGCATTCTCCTCGTTTAGTCGTGGAAAATGACACCAAAGTAAATATTAATCAACTGACATCTAAGCAAATGAAGCTCTTTTTTAAGATAAAAAAAAAACTGTGTTAGTGGGATAGCAGGTCACACACAATCCCAAGCAACCTCTCCTCCGCCGAGCAGAACGCAAACAGAAAAACAATCACATCCTCAAAGCATGAACGTTGCTCTCCTTTTAATTTTCTGGAGCTTATTTGGTCTCCAAGGCTTTGATCGCTGACAGCAGAGGATCTGTGAAGCCTTAGAGCTAAACCCAATAAGTGCAAAAGGAAAGCTTCTTTAAAAGCACATTAAAGAAAACATATTTGAATAAAACAAAGTCCTGTGTGGTGGTGGTACATTTAAGCAGCTTGAAACCTAAATTCTATTCGTTCTCTGATATGACTGATTTACAAGTAAGGGAAGTCAAAAAGGTTGTTGCCCTCACAACGTTTTCTGGACTGTATCATTCAAGCAGCAAACACCTTACAATACTAAATGCAGTGATAGTCAATTATAGATATCTGATTAATAAAAGCACTTTACTCTGACAGGTAGAACTGTATCATTTTATGCTACTATTTTAGCTTTTACAGTTTCTTTATTCAAATGAAATAGTTAAGGCAATTTGGGCCACACTTTTCTCAGATCTAACCAATTAATTGTGTTTGCAGAGCTGTTAAATTGATCACTGCTTATAAACACACAGCTCCATCCGTTTCTCCATAAAAATTGGACATCCAAGTACAAATTAAACAGCATTCATATCAAAGGCAACAACGCAAACAAATTCGGAAACCTGTTAAAATTTTCAACACATAGTTGGAATCTGGGATCACACATTGAAGATTTGCAATATTTTCTAAAGAAATAAACTTTGCTCACAGAAAATAAAATCCTCGCCATGCCTCACAAAGAGAGAATAACTGTGTTTCCAGATAGAATGACCATCAGGCTTTATTAATTTGCTTGATTTTATGCAATTCTTGCTAAAACAATACCTTCTTCACTCTCTATATTCCATCTAGAGTTACTGTTAGAGAATCTGCAAACACAACACAAAAGCTACTCTGGTCAGAACAAAAACAATTTTAACACTCATGTAAAAAAATGTTTAAAATAAACTATTACTATTGGTGACCTCAGAATGGCAATTATTGCTTTTACTGTTCCAGTTGTTGTAAAAGTTTATGTACTGTAGTGTCTGTGTACTTCTGCAAGTTTAGTGAGGTAGCTATTTTATAGTGAGCAATTCCAGATTTTGGAAGATTAAAACAAAATTAATCTAAATGTTTTACTGTTTTTACAGAAAACCTGTAAAACAAAGAACATTAAAGTAATATAAACCAAAAGATTTGAGACACTCCGGCCACTTTTTGATGTATTTTGGGTAAAACCAATATTTATTAAAGATTGGACTTTAATTCCTTACTGAATTAAGGGTTTAATTTCTTAAAATTGTTTCAGTGTGAGATTATTCTATTCCAAAAAGAATACATAAAATACAAAAGTAGATAAAATAAATGTATTTTACTATCTGAATTGTGGATGGAGTTGCAATATTTTTTCGGTTGGTTTATTATTCAAGAGGCCTTTAGAAATGCCAGCTCATGCTTTTAATAAAAGCATTTTCTTCAAGAGAAACTCAAAAAGCAACCCTCTCATTCTCCAGCTTTAGCATTTATCTTTTACTCCCAACCTTGTAGAGCTGAAGTTCTTATCTTCACACTATTTTCCTTGCCAAATAAAGCTGTAGGGGCATCTAAATGAGCTTAACACACACACACACTCTCCAGTCCACATTTGCCACACATATTCCCTTCACGGTCTCTTACCTGTGACAGTGATCAGCATGGGAGCAACCAGGGGCCTGTTGTTATCCAGTTTTCGGCTCAGTCGAATCTCTCCGCTGGTGTGATTCAGGAGCAGAAGGTGAAGCTCATTGCCTCTGTCGATGGTGTAGTACAGCCTGTCAGACACATCAGGGTCATGGGCTGGTACCCTGCCAATCACCCCACTGGGGAAACTGTTGGACCGATTGGAAACAAAGTTGTTGAAAATGATTTGAAAGTCTTGCAGGGTTGGCCGATTGTCGTTCTGGTCCACCAAACGGATTCTGATGGTAGCCCGGCTCACTAGAGGTGCTGATGTGGCCTGGACTACAATAACATATTCATTGCGAGCCTCATAGTCAAGATCAATGAGTGAGGTGAGCTCTCCTGAAAAGATGTCCATCTGAAAGATCTCAGGGATATTGCCCTCAACAATTTGGTACATGATCTGAGCATTAGCGCCTTCATCAGGGTCAGTGGCAGTAATCTGGGCTACCACAGACCCCACAGCGCTATTTTCCTTAACCAATACCTCAAAATCGTCAGCAGGGAAGACAGGAGCGTTGTCATTTACATCAAGAACTGTCACCTGGATGTGGACAGGTGTTCTTTGAGGGGGCACCCCACGATCCACA
Organism: Xiphophorus maculatus; assembly: GCF_002775205.1. Classification (NCBI taxonomy): domain Eukaryota; kingdom Metazoa; phylum Chordata; class Actinopteri; order Cyprinodontiformes; family Poeciliidae; genus Xiphophorus; species Xiphophorus maculatus. The sequence goes on along the minus strand of NC_036443.1, from coordinate 9,120,007 downwards.
GCATAGGCTGTGAGCTCGTAAAATGGCACACTCTCCCGATCCAAACGGCGAACAGTTCGTACAATGCCAGAAGTGGGTTCAATGGTAAAATCTCCATCTCCATCCTCACCATTTTGAAAAGTGTACTGAACCCGGCCATTGGCGTGTGCGTCACGGTCAGTGGCGGAGACCTGCAGGACACTAGTGAAGGGGGGAGCATCTTCACTCACTGTCCCCTGATATCTGGGACTGAGGAACTGAGGTGCATTGTCATTCACGTCATTCACGTTCACCTCAACATATGTTGTGTCAGATTTCTGTGGTATGCCATTGTCTTTCGCTGTGATAGCTAAAGTGTAGGTCATTTGGTCCTCATAGTCAAGCTCTGCCTGGAGTGTGATCGCTCCTGTTGCCGGATCAATACGGAACTGGGGAATGTTGTCTTCAAGAAAGTACGTGATCCGAGCATTTTCTCCTACATCGTCATCTGTAGCGCTAATCACAACCACTGTACTTCCTGGTGGCCTGTCCTCGTTCACGCTGACAGAGTAATGGGCACTCTGGAAAACAGGTCGGTGCGTGTTGGCATCAGTAATGTTTATGTGCACCTGGCAAGTGTCATGGAGTGTTCGATCTGAGGCAGTGACAGTTAGAACATAACGACGCTCCTGTTTATAGTCCAGTGGTAGAGCTAAGGAGAGAAGCCCCGCTCCTCCTGCTGTGCTGATAGCAAAACGGTTTCTGGTGTTTCCGCCTGTGATCTGATAAGTCACTGCACTGTTTACATCTCTATCCACAGCCGTGACAGTCACTACACTGGTGCCAACGACTGCATCCTCATTCAGGCGGGAATAATACTCCTTTTGGAGGAACTCGGGGCGATTGTCATTAACATCCATGACTGTAATTGTGACACTCGCTGTAGCAGAGAGAGGTGGCATGCCATAATCTCTGGCCTCCACACCAAAGAAATAGTGTTCCACAGACTCCCTGTCGAGAATCGAGCTGACAGTGACCCAGCCCGTTGCGGAGTTGATGACAAAGGGCGTGTCTGAGCCAGTCCCAGTCAACCTGTACTCCAGCCGAGCATTATCAGCTGAATCTGTATCTATAGCCTGGATGTGGAGGATTGAACTACCAACTGGGGCACTCTCAAGTACAGATGCTTGGAATGGTGTGGATACAAAGATAGGAGGGTTATCATTGACATCGGTCACTTGCACACTCACAATTCCAGTATTGTTGGAGAGAGGTGGCCGGCCATTGTCCTGAGCACGAACACGAAGTGTATACTCCCGCTCAGATTCATAGTCCAGGGGTGCCACCACCTGAATTTCACCTGTTACACTATCAATGGAAAACTGTCCACGACTATTACCACTGATGATATTATAGTGAACAGCAGCATTGCTGTCCTTGTCCCTGTCTGTAGCGCTCACACGTAGGATCTCAGAGTGAGGTCGAACATCCTCCTTCACTGCCACCACGTAGCGCTTTTCGCTGAACTGTGGTACATTGTCATTTTCATCCAGAACGGTTATATAAACTTTGACAGTGGCAGAGCGTGGACCTGGATCCTTCCCCTGGTCACTGGCCTCCACCTGAAGAGTGTAATGTTCATTTGTTTCCCTGTCCACAGATCCTCTGGTTGTAATTAGTCCTGAACGTGGGTCAATCTCGAAAGCAGCTCGTGCTATTGCAGCAGAATCACCGATAAAACGGTAACGGATATTGGCATTGGACGGAGAGTCTGAATCTGTTGCTCTCAACTGTAAAATTGGATAACCTTCTTCCACATTCTCCCTAATTGTCTCTCTGTACTCTGACTGTTCAAATATAGGTGAATGATCGTTACGGTCTGAAACAGTAATGGTTAACATTGTGGTCCCAGAGAGCCGAGGGGATCCGTGATCTGTCGCTGTGACCCGGAAGTAATGCAGATCCATGTGTTCTCTGTCCAGAATCTGAGTGCTAGTGATGAGGCCTGTGTCTGGATGGATGTGAAAATAGTCAGATGATCGACTATTCACCAGTGGGGCCATTGTGTAGCTCACCCGACCTGCATCACCTCCATCAGGGTCTGTGGCTGACATTATAATGACAGAGGTGCTTGGTGGCTGGTTCTCTGCCACCTGGACTTGGTAGTTATACAGTGAGAAATGAGGGTGTCTATTGGCTGCACGTCTAGAACGAGACCATGGCATCAAAATCCTCCTTGCCTTTTCTCCCTGAGAGCTATCATCATCTGCCACTATTATCAGGCGTTCCAGGCTCCTCTCTCCCCTTGAAGTGTGTCTTTTCTCCCACTCGACCTCATCCCCCTCAGCTCCCTGGTGGCTTTCATCTGCTTGGGTTTCTCTCTTCCCTCTATTGCGATCAAACTGTGTGATGGTTGAGGTGCTGCTGCCCCTATACTGACCCAACCCTCCCTTTGCTTCACTTTCTTCCTGGCCAGTCTTTGTTACTCCCTTTACCCTTTCCTTCTCCCACACCTCCTCTTCCTCGTCTGCACGTGGTTCCTTGCCTCCCATCAGCCTCGTCTTGCCCTCCCCCACCTGTAATTTTCCTCCCCAAACAGCATCAGCAACAGCAGCGGACCCCTCCAAGCTCTCTCCCTCCCTTTCAGCACTCTTCTTTCTTTCTTCTCCAGTCCCCATCTGCTGCCTATCTGACTGTCTGACACCTTCGGGCTCTAATGGCTCTTGATCACCGGATTTTAATTGCATATGTGTGCTTTCACCTCGCTCAATTGCTGAGCAGTCGTTGGAAATACTTTCAGCGCACCCAAGATCCCCTTGTTGCATCTCGCTATGCCACGAGGATTTTCCAGTATCAGATTCCTGACCATTACTCTCATTATTTTCTTTCTTTTCGTTGTTGTTATTGCTGTTAGTGTTGAATTTGCTCCACAAAAGCACATGCAGAGCTTCTTTTGGTGCTGAAACTACCTCCTCTGCAGAGGATGAGTGAAGCATGGTTTCATCCTGCTGAGTTGTCACATTAACTTGCGAGAAAAACAAGATGCTCTTTACTACTGGGTGATTAGGCTGCATAGGGAGAAAGGGATTATCTTCAGCAGCAGAGTAAGATGTGGCAGACACAGCACAAGGAGATGTAACGGGAAACTTAGCAGGCAAGAAAAGGCCTGAGTCACCGGTAGACTCAGCCTCTGAAGTTTCCTTCACTCTTAGAGCACACATGTGGAGCTTTTCAGCTTGTTTAACTCTCACTGAAAAATGATCTACATCTGTCTGAACGAGTGGCGTAATGGCTCTTTTGTTGGGTAAAACCTGTCTGCCTCGCATCTCTGCAATGCTGCTGAGTGCAAATTGGATGAGGAGATTCATCTGAGCCATGCCTCCCATGGGGGTCATAGAGAGAGCCACCCCCATTTCTCTTCGGCCCAAACAGCTAAAGCAGCCACCGGTAACCTCCCTCCTTCCTCCCAGGGTTTGACTGCTCTGCTGCCTGGATGCAGGCACTAATTTCCCCAGTGTCGGAGACGGAAAAACTAAATCATTATCCGGGTAATTAGACAAGTTAACGTGTTTGTTGACGTGGTCAACCCCTCTTCCTCCTCTGAGATCATTTCCATCTGTACCGTCACCCCTCCCTTCACTTGTAATTCTGGCAGGCTTGGGTTTTGCAAACCCACAACAAAAAAGAGAACCATCTAAAAAAGCCCCTCCTCTTGTCATGGACCACGCCACCGTCCCATCATCACCCCTCTCTCTGCTCCTGTTTAGATTGATAACATTGTGCCTCCTTAAATAAGAACAATCATCAGCCCTCCTCCCCACACTAGCTGAGTTCCCATTGGCATCCCAAACCATCTTGCTGCTGCTTTCCCTGTAAACTGGTTGCTGATTGGTTTTATAAATGCAGCCATTGTTGCAGAGATTAAAAGTTGGAAACTGACAGATGCAGTCCAGTTTTGTTGCTCTGACACAGTCTGAAATGGTACAAACTGTGTAACATCTGAAGATGTCATCTGAAGCATCAGTATGAGGTAAACTGCATCCAGAAATAGGATGATTGCACCAGGAGGGAGCGGCCGTAAAGGAGCCAAGTGAAGGCTTGTTGGCTGAAAGGATGTGTTGCTTGTTAGGGATTAGACAGCGGACACGCCGTGGTGCTGAGACTCTCTTCACCTCAGGAGCCCCTCTGCACACCTTTCCCCCTCTCCTCTCGCAACTTCCGGGTGAGCTGCGCGGTCCGGAGGCGTGCACAAAGGCTCTGTCAGCACCACGTTTTACGAGGTGTGGCCTCGGCGCCCACCACCGTTGCGCGCACGTTTTAGTCCTTTGTACTGCCCTTTTCTTGCCGTTTTGAGCGGGCAAAGAGGTAAAGACAGGTGAAGCGGGAGGTGAAACAACGCCCTTTCTCCCCATCTCGCCTCTCTCCACACCCTCTGCAGCGCCGAAGCCATCAGAGGTAGAGATGCTCCTGGTGCTGGGGAGGCGAAGAGTAAAAGGTGGTAGGAAATGAGCCCGAGGGCGTTGTAATCCTCTCAGTCTCTCTTTCCGTGCCCCATCCAGTTGATCTCCTCCCAGGTTCCCTCCTGCGCGCTGCGCTCCGGTGCATTCCTCTCTCTGTATCCGCACTACAGTCCACCTGCTCCAGCGGAGATCCCAGCTGCCCCTCGGTAATCCGCCTGCTTCCTCACACCGATGCTGCTGCTGCTGCTGCTGGTTTACTTCACCGGCGACTCGGTAGCTGAGGGCAGGGGTCCTTCTGCTGGGAGCCCCTCCTGTGTTCACCGTCCCCGGGGTGAGGGCTAACAAAGGACCGAGGAGAAGCAGGTGGAGCGCCAGAGACGAGAGCAGGAGCGGGGTGAAGCCCGTTATAGGTGCAGCCATTTAGTCTCTTCCTTTCTCCGTATCCCTCCCCTCCTTTCTCCCTTCTCCACTTCAGACTATCCTCTATCGTTCTCTCCAGAGTGCGCGCTTCCACTTCTCCACGTCTCCACCTTACTTCTCTCCACCCTCGTTCCGCTCCGGCTAGGTGGCCACTTCCAGGACCGCCTGCACCGCCCGACACCTTCCCCCAGGCTCCCCCGTCTCTCTGCCGGCCTGGAGAGTTGGCATCTACCCGCTGTGCTCCGTGGAGCTGGAGGCGTGAGCGCTAGGATCGGCGCGGCGGCGGCAGCATCTCTCCTCTTGTTCATTCACATCCAACATGGCTCACACACTCACACTGACTGGCGGGCTGGCTCACACACTGTCTCTCAGCGTGTGTGTGTGTGTGTGTGTGTGTGTGTGTGTGTGTGTGTGTGTGTGTGTGTGTGTGTGTGTGTGTGTGTGTGTGTGTGTGTGTGTGTGTGTGTGTGTGTGAGAGAGAGAGAGAGAGAGAGAGAGAGAGAGAGAGAGAGAGAGAGAGGCAGTATGAATGTGTAGCATCCATCCATACGCACACACACACACACACACGCACACACACGCAATCACGCTCTCCTCCATCTCTCCTCCCCTCCCCCTTTTGCTTGCATCTCCACAGCCTCTCCCTCTCTCCTTTTTCTCTTTAAATGCGCGGCTCCGGTAAGAAGGGCTGTTACACAGCACCCGCGGCGTCGCCATCCCCGCAGCTGGAAAAGGAGGGAGAAGCAGTCCGTATCACACCGTCATCTCCTTACATGAAGCGTGACCATCCCTACAGACTGTCAACAAGAGCACAAACTTATGACAGGGAATCCTCTGAAACTTAAATAAATGCATATAAGCTAAAGAAAGACTGAGGTTGCCGTTTCAGATTTTTCAGATTTTCTTGCTTTGCGCACCCTCACTGTGAGGTCAGCTCCGGTTGTATCAGATTAAATCATGTAAAAGTGACGTAATCTGCTTGTTATGCCCATTACTACATCTCCCTTACACGCAGACATGGGTTACTCCAATTTCAGCTGCAACTTATATATTTTCTGAAAGGTTGGGGATCCGAAGATGCCTCGTGTAATAAATAAAACACCATATATATGTATATATATAATTTCAGTAATTGAATTTAAAAATGTGAAATTCATTCAGTGCGGTGGAAAAAGCACCTCGTCCATTATAATTATCTTCTGTTTTTTTTTTTATTGCACATGTTTTAGGTTATCAATCACATCTTCCAAAAAGCATAATACATTATAAGGAAACAACAATAAGGCAAAAAATTCCCAAAAGATGATTTTATTTATTAAGTAGAAAAGGGGCATCAACAGTGTCCCAGAAGTTTGAGAGGAAGAAGAAAGTGGTATAGAAAAGCTGGTACAGTCAATAGGGATTACCACAGCCTTGGAAATATTGAAAAGCAAATCCCTTTCAAGATGGAGAGGTCCAGAATCTACGTGATGTTTTCACATTAGTTGTGATACGGAGAAACAGGTCATCTGCTGTTTGTTTTATCAAGTGCAAAGTCAGCAGAGTCAACCGGGACCAAAGTTTTAGATCACTTCATGTTTCCGTCCACCTTCAAGCATTTAGCAGTATTAGCCCCGCCCACCGACAATTATGACTCAAATTGACAGCATTTTTTTTTTTTTGTGAAACAGTGAAATAGATATTTTTTGTGGATAAAAACATTTTTTGAATGTAAATACCCAGCTATGCCCAATAAGCCGGGTTTGCTTCCAATTTTAATTAATTAATGAAACACGATAAGGATTTTCTTATTTATTTAAAAATATTTAGGTAATTTTGGATCTCCCCAAAACGTAACATATGGGATTAGTGATGCGAATAATTACAGGCACATCCGCGCGATCATCCCAGTTTAACACTAATTTGCACACGGCTAAATGGGCAGATCAATTTCCTGATACTTAGTTTTGGGGGCTGGAAAAAAAAAATCGCATTATGCAAATTTTTAAGCTTCAAATTTCCTCCAACATTGACTCACAAGCTTCCCATTCAGTACCAATTTATAATGCTGTCTGGGTGGTACACAGTTTCTAATGGCGGCTCAAATTCAATATCAGTCCCCCCCCCCCCCCCCCCCCCCCCATCACGGCTGATGGAAGGAGATACACAAGGCTGAGACGAGAAGCCCAGAGGAACAGACAGAGAGCTGCGTGACCGCGCGTCTGCACGGGCACGCGTCCGTCCACGCTGTGCCTGTGTCTTGAAGATGTCGCTCAGTCCCGTGGTATCTTCGAGTAATAAATGTCCTCGCAGAGACACAATAACGAAGGGAAGCTCACAGTCCGAAGGGTCTCGGACTGTGAGCGTGTTAAGTCACAAGGATTTACACAAACAATAGATCAAGTGTTCACATTATTGCATTAACTGCAAAAATGAGTCTGTGCAAAAATAATAAGCTGAAGTGACCTGGGTAAACTTTGTTGACACTTTTAAAATATCTACTGGAATAAGCTGTTAAATGATAAAAGTAAGTTCATATCAAACGGGTGATGATAGATTACAGATGTTTACCACATTTTGCCACATAACAGCTTCAATGTATTTTGCTGGAAGTGGAGCTGATAGATCACCACTATGTCCTTCTGTGCCAACCAAGTCAATGCTTAGGTCGGTTTAAATCATCTCTAAACTCAACCTTTGGCTCTTTCCAACCCTCATTTGATATTTTCAAATGTCGGTATGTAAGAACACATTGACGTAAACTGCAAGTTTATCAGTTTCCATGTGAATGAAATGATTATAACAATTTTTTTGTCTTTCAGGTAGTTTATCTGGTTACAGCAGATATGGACCAGAGTGTTTCTTTGCCGAGTTAGTAAAACAGAATAAGCTGGCAAAGCCAAACAAAGATTTGAAAAGAAAGAAAGAAAAAAAAGAATTAAAATGTTATCCAGAGCTAAACCTTTTTAATCTCTTGGTCCCATTCTTTGTATTGGCCCTACTTTTCTGTGTTTATACTAAATGGGTAGGGTGTCTTACTAGCCCTAAGAAAGTGATGTTTGATAAGAAGGGTGTGGTACAATGGCATCAAATTAAAAAAAAAAAAAAATTTTAAGTTAACATATTAGTAACAGCTTAGAAATCATTGTAAAAGTTGTATTGTAATAAACTGAATTCAATTCAATAAAGTTTACTCAATAAGAATAAAATCTAAATATACATTGAATACTTGGCCCTTTGATTTACTCTCATAAGTCCAAATTGCTGCTTTAAGCAAAATCAGCAATTTAATTCTTTGCTGAATAAAATATCCAATACTTGTATCACATTGTGTTAACATGTCTATGTGTGTGTGTGTGTCCCAGTCAGGCTAGATCCCTGCCTCCTGTGTTTTTCCTTCCTGGCTTGAACGCTTGGAACGCTGCCACGTCAATATGGTGATTCAAATCACACACACACCCTCCTTTCCCCAACACAGATTTAGAAACACAAAAGAAAAAAAAGCTTCATCTCCCCTTTCCGGGTGTCCGCAGCCTCCCTTCATGCTCACGCTCTGTCACCAGGATTTACAGCTTTTTTTTTTCTTTTTCTAATTTTCCTTTATCCCGGGCACCTCCTCACAAACCCGCCTCAGCCAGCGGGAGCGACTGCAGCAGAATGTAGGTTATTGTGGCGCGAGCCGCGGATGTTAACAGGATTTGGGATGGGTCCGTGTCAGGAGAGCACGAGGACGTCTAGACAAGTTGTAACTGGTCAGCGTGAGAAGCGGGATGATGGCTGCGGGGCGGTTTAGCCCTTCAGCAACGACAGCTTCAGTACAATGATAGCTGTACCGGAAATATAGAGGAAGTCTTCGGTTTGAGGCCGGTCATCCAGAGGTCAGAGGTCGCAGAAATCCAGGCTTTAACGAGGCAGGTGGCTGCTGAAGTGGCTGTCACAGCTTCGTATTTAATCAGCATCATGAAGTAAAGGCACTGCCTGATCACACATCTGGGTCACACATTTTGGCACACAATAAACTTCAGTGTATTTTCTTAGGACTTTATGTGATAGACCAACACAAAGTAGGATAGAGAATCACTCAAGGTTCCCACATTTTTTTGACAAATAAAAATCTGAAAAGTGTTATGTGCCTTTGATTTATCCCTGTTTTACTCTGATAAACCTAAATCAAAATTCACTGCAACTATGGACTGTCAGAGGTCACATGATTGGGACCTGAGTTAAGAGCCGACATCACAAAGACAAAGTTACAGAATCAGCTGCTCTTTCACACATGTTCAGTCCACTCTTTCACTGCACATTGTGCAAAATATGCTTAAAAAAATGTTTGGCATATGTGAAACAACAACAAATTAATAAATTGAACTCATAAACTCCTTAAAGACTAAAAACAAATACATACTGCACTTTTCAAGGTTTTTAAAAAAATATTTTTTAATGTATATTTTCCCTTCAAATTGACATCTGTGCTCTACTCTGAGTTGCTATTGCATAAAACCCCAAATGAAACACAAAGAAGTTTGAGAATGTAATGTGACAATATAATAAAGGGGTATTTATTACCATTATTATACCTTCAAACACACACAGGAATTATGATTGTAACAGTGTATCTAGAGGAAATGAACACATTCAGGCTTTTTGAGATCTGATCTGCTCTATTGTAGCACAATACCAGTAATTAAACCCCATTGTTACTATTTGTGTTGCGAGTGATTTTTTTTTTTTTTTCCCGTTGATTTCCAAATGGATTAAAGTCAGGTGATCGACCCGCCTGTTGCTGAAAAATCCTCCTCTTTTCATCTTGAGAATTTCATCCCTGAAATGTACAGTATTTCAAAGCCAAATCCTGGTAAAGTTTAGCGTTTGGTAAAAATGTAGCAGATGACAAACCTGGTCCCATAAAATGACATAGAGCTTTCTATGCCTTTTTCATAATGTCATCCCTTTGCCAATCCAATTTGTTACACATGACTTGAATTATGAGATAATTGTTCTAATTTCTTTGTATGTTTGGATCACTTTTGTTGTTAGCGACAACGAGAGTGAATTTCACATCAATAGCCCAATTATATATAAATTTACTGAGAATATTAATGGCATATTTGATCATTATAGTCCTTACAGAACAAGTATTGCAGCAGTATATTACTTCAGAGTGGAGTTACAGGTCTGTCACACAGCATTCATTAGACAAAAAAAAAGGCATTATTAAACATGAGGATGGACGGGATTACACATTTCATATTAAAAGTCTCTCTCCACATTACAGAATAGGAAAACTAGTCTAATCCTTGTTTGCCCTTGAAGGCCTTTGAGGTATTAAAAGCCCCGCCGCTCCACCAGGGAGCATATAATCGAGACCGCAGAGAATCCACCGGGGGGAAATTTTCTGCCGTGAAATAATTTTGCTTCCTCTGCTGTGGAAGAGAGGCAGTTAATTACAGCGAACAGGAAGTCTAATAACACCGGGACGTGAAAACGTGCGCGGGCTCTGGGTCCATTTTGGAAAATGAGATGTAAACCGACCCACGCTGTGCACCGACAAAGCCTACCGTGTTTCCAAGTCTTGTTGTTGTCAAAGCAAACATCACGGTAAACTGAATAATAATAATAATAATAATAATAATAATAATAATAATCCTACAATCAGAGCAGATTAGGAAATTCCAACCTTTGTATTGTAAACAAAAGGTCACAAAATCTGAATTAACAGTTTAAAAGTGATAAAAAATTTCCAGGGAGAACTTAAGTTGTATTCAAACATTAGTAGATTTGTTCTATTTGACAGACGACACAACCTTGAAGAGTCATCAATGCATCCTTAAAAAAAAAAATTAGAATAATTATGAATGGCCGTGCATGTCAGTACACATGAATACCAACATAAACCAACCGTGCCTGATCCCCGATTCTGTGCAGCTCTAATTAAGTAAACAAACGGATTCAACATGCCTCAGTAAATAAACTTTAGAGTTGATCTGTTGAAAAGTTACTAATCTGTAGGCTAATAGGATTATACATCGGGGATGCTGCTGTTTCGTGTCCACCTTTATTTTAATTCCGAGCATCTAGTCAGATTAATTAAGCCGAGCAGGGAGTCTAATAGACGGGGTGTTTAGAGGCAGCAAGGAGTGTGCCGTGCCACTTAGAGCTATTTATTATGGATCAGAGAGGCTGGATGGACTATAAACGCTAAACGAAACTGACTGACAGACAGTTACTACGGCACCCTGTGGGGCTCTGACATCAGAGGGAGAGAGAGACGGAGCATGATGGGAAGAGACTGCGAAGGGCGGGAAGGGAAGGAAAGTTGAGCAGCTGAAAGACATGAAAAGTAACTTGACATATATATTTTTTTCCCAGATGTAGCAGAAGCTTATTTCTGATCACATCGTCTATTACAGCTGAAGTTTTACAGCCTTACAGTGGATGACAACAGGACATGTTTAAAGACAGAAAATAAGTGAACATTTCTGTTTCCTCTCCATGTCAGGGAGCTGTCTGTGGTCCTGAATGTAACAGCCTGATCCGCTTGTGTATGGAAACAAATTCTGTCTGTGTGAGATAAGAAAGGATCAACTTTTAAGACAAAAAGCATAGTGTGACAATGTGGGAAAAGTATTGACACCCCTTCATATTTGATCTTTTAACTGTTTGTTCTCTATGGGATTTTTTGTGTGAGACTAACAAAAAATAGTAGATGATTGAAAATTGGTAAGCAAATGACACTTGACTTTATTTTTTTTCCCCAGAAATATACATGAAATGACTAATGTCATTATTTTTGTTGAGCCACATTCTTCAGGAATTGCAGCTCACAACTGTTTTTGCTGTTCTTTCTAGCATTGCCTTGTATTCAACTCCATTCATATTAACTCCCTGTCCCTGCTTAGCAACACACTGCAGGACGTCTTTTGGCTTTCTTCCATAAAGAACAGATTTACGGACGTCTCTGGTTGTAATCTGATGAAACACAAAAAAGTTTAACGAAGTGTGAATACTTTCCCAAAACATTTAATCTAGAGACTTTAGCCTGAAAGACAGAAACTGTAGTGCGGTTATATACAAAGAAGAGGGTAATAATAAAAGTTGAAAATCAGATTGTATGTAAAACGCAAATGTCCAAACAAGTGTTTTTATTGCATCCGGCTCCCTGACAACTGGCAGCAACCAGCCGCGTTCAAGTTTAAGTAATTACATTAAGCCATATAATCATCCAATCCAAAGCTATTAACCTCCATTTGTAGAATGAACCCTCATGTCTAACTAACTACAGCGCAGAACCAAACAAATGTTACAAGCCTTTCGTTAGAGAACTGACATGGAGGTTTCTTCTGTTTTACTGCAGAACTTTCATAATAAGAAATACTTAGAAGATTGCCAACCCTTTCAAGGAAAATAATCAATTTCACTCCATGAGTTCTTCAACCTGTAAAATGTTGCTTTTCAATTGACATTGCTGTGTCGTTTCGTAAATCTGCAGCATACGGACGCAGAATGCCGATGAACGTTTTTGAGCTGAAAAGAGACTGTAGTTGTCTTTTGGCGATTTCTTCAGTCTTGTTCCCATAAGTGGAGAAAACGTGTTTGCTTTTGTCAGTTTTGATGCTGCTCAATTTTTATGTTTTTTTCATCGACCGACTCTGCAGCTTAAAGTCTGAATTAATCTGCAGGTAGTTGAGAAATAACTTCCACCACTGCTGTTCATTTTAGCTTTAAATGAACACATCCCAGAGAGAGAGAGAGCATTTCACTCCTCAAGAGGCAATTATCCAGGAAAACAGAACCAAGCTCTCCTACCTGCCTGTTAATAGGATGAAATGACTTGCTGGAAGAATTTCTCCTAAAAGTAGGAAGACTTGCTTCATTAAGGACCACAGTGTACTCCCTGCTGTGTGGTCTTGCTGTAACTAACAGAATGAAGACAGAAAACTGAACCCTCTGACTTTTTCTGGGTAGCATCAGGAGCCTGAGAGCAGCTTCTAAAAGCCAGCAGCTTGCAGCGAAATCAGAAATGTGCAGACATCATTCATATGAAAAAATGTATTCCTAATTTAGTTGAGGCAATATGGGTCAGAACAGCTGAATCAGAGCTCTGATCCACTCTGCTGCCATCCGCTCTGCTGCTTATTAATATCTATCCGCGTGCTAATATGAACGGAGTATTAAAACTGAAAATAAATGCTGCGCGGAAACAGCTCTGTGCGACTGTTTAATTGGTTTAATATAAGAAAAGTAACTTTAGTGACTTTTGCCACACACAAAAAGGCACAATTACAAACTACTATAAAATATTTTAATACCATGGTGTCAGGTGTTGAAGAACAGGATTTCATTTCGTTTTGCTTGCGGGGTTCAGGGAGGAGCTCTTACAACAATTACAAAGCAACCCAAAGGTCATGTTGGAATCCTATGAATTTAATTATTACTCGCCTCGAGGGAATGATTGTTTTAGCGTGTTCTGTTCTGACATTTCCCCCAAAAAACACGAGAATGTGAGCATTGAGCAAATGTGGGTTTACTCTGTTATCCTGAAATTCATCTCTACGTTCTGTGTGTCAGTTTTGAAGTGGACGTGTCACCCTAAGTAGTTTAACAAAGCCAAAGGTTATAATAATATTTACACATGACTATAACAATAAAAGCAACATTAAACACAATTAAAATGAAGCACTTGTAGAATATTTTGAATGAAGAAAGGAAAAAAAAACTATAGAAATCATGTTAAGAGGAGAGACATTCCACAATTCAAAGGTGTAAGAAAATACAAGCAAGGATAACATAGGCAGGTACTGGGATAGATGCATGTACATAATGCTAAATTACGTATTCATAATCCTTCAACCTTTTCACATGTTGAGACACTGAGACAGCATGGTGAAGTGCTGTCTCACTTACATTTTTACGCATAAAAATCTGTCTATTTTCCACACCCTTTACTCTGAAACCCCTAAATAAAATCTACTGAAACCAACTGCCTTGAGAAGCATAAATCCAGTTATGTGAAAGCAATAGGGGTTTGCTAGAGAGGTCACATAATAATTAGCTTTGAGGATTTCACACTAGCGCTGTTCAATCCATCGTCTGAAATTCACAAACCAGGACGGAGGATCAGCTGACAGGACAACTATTATTCATACACCTGGGAAATCTGGGGCCGGTGGCAAAATGGCAGGAAGATTCGATCGATTGTTAAAAAAAAGAAAGCCACAAGAAATTCCTGTAAAAAGAAAGAAAAAAAAGCGTCTCTGTGGACATGTGTCCCATGCAAAATTAAATGGTAAATGGCCCAAACTTGTACAGTGTTTTATCTAGTCCAGAGGACTCCAAAGTGCCGGGGGACACTGACAGAGGTGGTGTTGCCATGCAGTGGCGCCACCAGCAGGCAAGGCAGGTGAAGTGTCTTGCCCAAGGATACAACGACTAAAACACATGGAGAGGGGGTTTTCAAACCAGCAACCCACCAATTACAGGACAAAATTCTGCCAACGTCACCAAATAAATAACATATTAACTTAGGTTTGGTAGCAGGGCCACTCCTCAACCTCTGGTCTCGTTCTACCCAATTCAGCTATCACATTTTTCAACCTCACTCTCCCAAACCCTCGACTAGGTCTCTCCTTACCTCTGGTTCTGCTCTTCATTCCATCACTCTTACTCTTATTCTTCATCTCAAACTAATAAAAATCACATTAATATTTTGCCGAGTGCCTTAAAAATGACTAGAGGTCATTGTTTGACATGTTTTACGGTTCAGTTCAGCTCTCAACAAAGCAAAATCAAAAACCAGCACTGGGTTCAGTTTCAGTTTCTTGTTTGTCTATGGTAACCAGAGAATAAGTGTGTGTGTGTGTGTGTGTGTGTGTGTGCGTGCGTGCGTGCGTGCGTGTGTGTGTGTGTGTGTGTGTGTGTGTGTGCGTGCATGGGCGTGTGTATGTTTGGGCAGTCAGCTGGCCTCCATGTGCTGATGGATCAATAACCGGCTGACTCTTCGCAGGAAGTCTCCACACTGCTTCGAGCTTCCAGGCAGAGGCCAGTATGCTTTCTGTCGACGTGAGTTTCCATGGGAACAGTCCACTGGTCTGTGTGTGTGTTTGTTGTGTGGTGGGGGGGTGCTTACTGGGGGTTACAGTGAGACTGAGCGAAACAGAGTGAGACAGAAAGACAAGGGAGATGTAAAGGTGACCACCGAGGTCGAGACGAGACGACTGAAAGGGAAAAAAGCTGAAAATATATATATATATATAAATAAGTGGAACCTTAAGCACGCGCACACACGCAAACACAACAAACACACAAACACAAAGAGCAAGACGGAGAAATATCTAAAGAAAAGTGATGACAGTAAAGGTAACCTCTGCAGATAAGGTCGTTTTGTGTCCTCATTGCCTTTCCCCTCTCGTATAACACTCCCCTCTAATTGCCTCCTGCCCTCAGCCTTTCTCTGTTGATCCATCCCACAGGGAGAATATGAAGGGGGGCTGTAGAGGTAGTGGGGTAGGCCACAGGCTGTCTGTATCCTGGGTCTCCCCCTCCTAGCAACCCCCTCAAATAAAACCAGGGAGCTCCTGTGTGGGACCAGCAGGTGGCCACTCGCCTTCTGCCTGGAAGTGATGCAGCGCTGATGCATATTTAACTAAAGGCCAAGGGTGACTGAGCCGGGACTGATTTTATGTATGTGTGTGGCTAGACGCGGGTGCCCACCACTAAAAGAGGCAAGACAGACACTTGCTGGAAAAAATATTCACACACACACACAGAGAGAGAGAGGAAGGCATATGGCGGCAGCTGCCCAGCGCGTGCCATGATTGTGCGCGCATGAATAATGAGCCTCGCCTCTCCACGGGGACGCGCATCTCTTGATGAAAAAGATGAAAGCATTGCGGGGTGGGGAGAAAAAAAAAAAAGAGGTGACAAAAAAAAATAAAATAAAGGAAACCTTCTGTAGAGCTGCTCCTTCTCCTGTGAACCATAGCTGTAAATTTAACAGCTGGCTCCTCGTTTCATCATTAAAGTCCCTGTTCTCGGCTCCTCTTCGCTCAGCCTCTGTCCTGTTCGCGTTAAAATGACATTTGCTCTCTTTAGCTTTTGTCATTCCTGCTCATTTCTGAACACGGTTCCCAGGTGTTCCCCACCGCCACAGGAAAGAAACCTTCAGAGCTCTCAGAGGAGGCACGAAAAAGAAAATGCATATCTTGACCCCCCTCGATTAAAATGTTGTGACCATTTATGAACTGATGAGCTACATGGAAGTTCCAAGTTCCTGTAGGCGTAAGAAATTATTTTGACTCTGGATCAAGTATAGTTTTTAATGTGTCTTATTCGTTTTACTTATTTTTCTATTTTTGCATGGCTCTTTAATAAATCTAACTCTTTTCAGTGCTATTGTGAGAAAGTTTTGGATCATTTGGATTGTGATGCCTTCCACTTTCGACCTTCAAAGTCGCCTGAAGGTCGAACTTTTTTCTGTTGAAATCCAAATTTAAAAATTGTCTGCATGTCACTGACTTGAAGCAGTCTGCTGGGTTTCCTTAGAAACTTTTAAAACTACTTTGAATAATTAATTGAGCCTCATGTACTGTGGGAACGTACAGTATGTAGCTGAGCTGAAAAAAAATATTTTTTTTGGAGGAGGGGGAATGCCAGGAGACGACATTTGTTCTCTGTTGGTGAAACTGAATTGAATCGCTGGTTTAATAAATATTTTATTTTTGTCTGGTGAACCAATCTGAGTTGACATTTTAAAGATCATGTCTAAAGGTCTTACCACAAACTTGAAGCAAACGTCTGTCAATCCATCCATCCATCCATCATCTATACTCGTTTGTCTATACATGATAATGGTAAGGCTGTCAGGTAACAACAAATATAAGAAGGAATTATTAAATAAAAGCCTCTTAAGGTTAAGAAACACTAATAATCAGGGTCAATTTATAAATAGCCAGTCAAAACAGTGAAACTTTTGTTATATATATATAGTTTGAAATAACTTTCAACACTCAGAATCCGATCACGATACAGCCGTGTAAAAACACCACAACAAATAAATAACCAAATGAAATCTCTGTTCTGTGTCTCAAAGTGTTCCAGTTTTCAGCTTCACCTCCTTTGGACAAATTTAATGTCTAATTTAGATCATCTTTGACTCAAAAGTACTAGTTAGTGTAAAAGCATGTACTCAAATGCCAAAAGCTCCATAACAAACACCCAACATTTCCGTTCCTGTAACATTGCTGTCTTTATTCCTTCCTTCAACCCGTTTTCTCTGTTCTCTACTGTTTTTAAGACTGTCTTTGTTCCTGTTCCTCCATTCTGCCTCTGCTTTATTACCTCCGGCGCCCAATTGCCCTGGGTCTCGTTGCACCATCCAAAAATGATGCCATTAATTATTTGCCCAGAGATTATGTGATTAAGCGTGTGTGTGCGTGTGTGTGTGTGTGTGTGTGCTGAGGGTGTGTCACTGTCTTCATCTGAATGCATCGCTGTGTGTGTATGCCTGGATGTTGGATTGTGCGCTGCGTCTGGTGGCCATGTTATTAGATGACAAAATTAGAGAGGGTGAGCCTGCATGCATGGGCAGTTTGGTCATTAAATTGTTGACCTATTGCTGTTCTGTTTATCCAAAGAAAACAAACAGCATAATAACAAACAAACAATATCCACATCTGAGTTATTATGCCAGCAAAAACAATTTCTTTATGTAGCAATCAAGAAGCCACATTTTCTTAATATATTTATATTTCTGATGTTTTATTTTTCTTTTACTACCAGACTATGTTTTCTCTGAGGGTAAAAAAAAAAGATTTACAAACTCTGATCAATTGTTCTTTTTTTATTTATTTAGTTTCAACTATATTATTCTTCCTTTTAAAAAAGAAGCTAAAAAATATTTCCTCCTGTTCAGTCCAGAAAGTCCACCCTTCTTTTGAGTCTTGTGTTTGTTGCTGTAATACTTATTTCTGCCGCTAGAGGCAGTGCAGTAAAACCCAAATTAGCCTTTTTGTATGAATAGAAAACTCACCTCTGGACGTGAAACAGATTATTATAAAACTGGGCAGTATTTTTAGGATGCTTCATCTTTGAATTAAATGATCTCCATGCAACTTTTTGATTACATCTGAACAGTTTTGTTTTTTTTTTTAATTTGGTGATTTTGATCAAAATAAATAAATAAATAAATAAATAAATAAATAAATAAATAAATAAATAAATAAATAAATAAATAAATAAAATAAAAATTAACCAGAAGATGCTGGCTCTCCATTGGTCTTGGCATTACACTTTATCAAATCCTGTTTCACACGCAAACAAAATAAAAAGATTTTTAAAAATAGCCCATCATAAATATTATAAACTGCTCAACACACATGATGCGTTCACTGACATCGCCTCGTTTTACGTCTGATCAATGAAAAGAGCTCTAAAGACCCGATGTTAGGTCGTTAAAACTTCCCAGCATTCTCCACAGGCCAGAAACATGAACACTACTCTATGAACTCTATGAAAAATTATATTTTGAATTCCAGGGATTTGCATATGAAAGAGCGTAGGAATAACTAGAAAAATGTGCAAACATTTTAGAAAAAGGGAAAGTCGGCTGCAGATCAAGTTAAAGGGAAGATGCACACAAAAAAGACGTTCTTTGGTACACTGTGGGTGAGATTCAGGGAAAAAGACTGATTCATCATGCTCCGTGTGATACAGAGGGGAGGGGACTGCAAAGGAAGGTTTATAGGCCAGCTGTGTGTCGTCTTTTAGTCACTCAGTGACCTAAATCACAGAATAAAAAAGAGAGAGAACAACCATAGAGAGTGTTTGTGGGTTGTTTGTAGGGCTGTTCATGGGTTTAAGCAATGTGAAGCAATGATAACTTGAGAAGTGAGTAAAAGACGTGGAGAGAGAGGAGAAGGGAAAGGAAAAGGTTCTGTTGGATGGCGGGGAAGTGGTGTTGAAGAGAATAATGGAGAAAGAGGAAAGGGAGCGAAAACGGTGACATTTATGGAGTTGAAATTATGCGGCGCAGTTATAAATATCTGAGCTTGTTATTCCTGTGTTGCCTGTTTTACATTTCCAGAGCAAAAACTTTGTGACTGCAACGATGGTTCACTACACAGTACACACACACACACACACCCTGTCTCCCTGCAGCCACGGCAAAGCACCACAACATGCATGAGGGAACAGGAAACATCTGAAGCATGCCAAGCTGTGAATTCAAAATACACAGGGATCATTAGCCGTATTTGGACAGCAAAGTGCTGCTGAATACACAGCATTAAAAGTTTAGATTAAATGAAAGGAGTAATTCATCTTCAGAAAACAAACCATCACTTGCAGATATTTGGTCTACAAAAAAAGGGGGGAGGATCTGGTTTTTCCTCGTTTTGAATATTAATCTGGGCAGATAAGTGCGTTTCTAGTGCTGAGAATGTGATCAGAAACAAGGGCAGAATCCATTAGCATCACTCAGAGGATTCATGGCTGCTCGTGGCAACCTCAGCTCAAAACAGCAGCACTCACAGCGCTGTGGCACGAGTAGCTCAGTGTGCCGTCAGGAGGATTCAGGAACAGCTTGGTATTTTTCTCATCATACCTTTGAGAGCAGCTAACGTTTCTGGGTGAACAGAGGGTTCACAGCTCTGATTCATACTCCAGTTTTCATTATTGATCCAGAATATCAAAGATTTATTGCGAGCCGGTACCTTCGGCTCAGATCTGCTTATAAAGTTACTGCGATATTACGAGACTTAGGATGAGCTCAGAATGTTTGGTGCAACAGTGAAGAGACTTCACTACATAGCTACACTCACCGGCCATTTTATTGGGTGCACTGTGCTTCAACAGAGTTGGACCACATTTTCAGAATGGCCTTAATTCTTTGGGCCATGGATTCAACAAGGAGTCAGGAATGTTCTTCACTAATTTTGGTCCATTTCGATATGAGCAGGAAGTCTGTGGCAACTGAGGAAGGCTGGCTATCATAAATGACTGAACACATGCAGCACTACAAAGAAACTGTGGAAAACTTAATCTGCATAAACCAACATTGGAATGGCATAAGTACAACACCAAACAGAATAAACTAAACACCAATGTCGTCTAGACATGAAAAATGTCACCACAGCTCATTATCCAACATGGCTGTCGCACGTTCAGAAATGTTTGTTGCACGTTTGATGCTTAGTGTCACACATAGCACTGTGCATGCACTATTAGCAAAACTGCTTAATCTTCAAAGGCGCAAATTTGCTTTAACGTTTAAGTGCATAAAATGGAGATAACTCTATTATTGATAGTATTGCCAGTTACTGTTAACTTTGGGCATTATTTACAACTACTAGAGAGTCCTATTGATTTTCCAGGCGGACAGACAGACGGTTTAAATTAAAATAGCAGAAGAAAGCAAGTGAGATAGATCTAGGACAGCTTTTTCCATGGTTTCCACTCTGCTGTAGGCCCACGGCAGGTGTGATGTCAAACAGAGCTGGAACAGCATCCCAGACCCAAGACAAGCCACACATTATTTCTACATGGTTACAGAGACAGACGCCGGACAGAGGACAGTCAGAGAGCCAACTCAGCTCTGAAAATACAATATTTCAAATAAACAGAGGCTATGTTTATTTCTCTAAAAGTATCCAGATATAAAAAAAATAGCAGCAATAAGTTGCCTTCTTTGTAGTTACTATATTGTGCATTGAAATAAAAATGCGGATTAAACATAAAACATTTCCAAAAAACAAACCAAGCTGGGATATTTCTTTGATCTGCCCAAAATGACAGGAAAAAAAGAGGAAAAAAACAAAGTGGCAACTGAACCAAAAATAAAGTGATTCTATGCATATGATTTCATGCACCAGGAAGCTTTTTGAACCGTGTATTCAAACACTCTCCGTTGCTCTTCTTGCAAACGCCTAGTTTTTAAAAATAAGTCTAAAACTCATCTTTTTCTCCTTCTCTTATGTTTTAAAAGACCACTAGACCAGTTGCTCGTATCGTTTCTCGCAATTTGGCACGTGCCGCATTAACAACGAGACACTTGGCCCAATCAGACGACCAAACCGGTCATCAGCCTGTGAAGCACATCTGCAATCTGAGCCTGTTAAGTGCCACTCATCTCTGCATCTCTCTCGGAGTGGAGCGGCTTCTGTCTGGATTCGAGTCAAACTGTGTTCACATTCAGATCAGTGGAGCTTTGTGCGGGCTTGGCTCTGGCTCCTGCTTCACCCAGTCAGTCTGTCTGTTTGCTTGGCACCCTGCAAGTCAGCCTGCTGCCAAAGCTCAGACGGGAATCACAAATTGGATCAATAGTGAAGCCAGGAGCGAGCGATACGTCTTATTGCATCACTGTCTTGTCTCCAGATTACCTGTGAGGGGAGCAACGCTAATGCATGATGAAAAGGGAAGACTGCACTTTAATGCCGTGATTGCATTACACATGGACGGTTTGAGAGAAAATAACTGATGGTAAAAATGAGTAATCAATCACATGCCGCACCTTACAGAAGTATTCCCGCTCCTTGAACCATTTTATATTTTGTCATGCTACATCCACAAGTTTCAACGTGTTTTTTTTTTCCACTGCAAAAACAAAAAATCTTAAGTATTTTTGGTCTACTAGTTTCTAATGCGAATATATCAGTATACTTGAAAAATTACAAATTTAACTTACAAATAAATTTCCAGCAATACATAGCGGCTTGTTAGAAGTATAAAATTACCTTAATATTGATGAAGAAGTACTAATAGTTCCACTGGCAGACTGATTCATTTCTACCATGGAAAAAATATTGTTACACGTGTTACAACCCCTCCCCAAAACCACTAAGGATAAATTCTGGCACTGGTTGTAACGCAAAAATCAGTAATCTAGACAGTTGATGTCAATAGCAAAAGATAAGTTTATTTTACAGTTCAGGTAAAACCTCAATCACAGGAGGCGGAAAACACAGGGAAGCTTTAATCTTCAGGGTCTCCAAGGCCAAAACAATAAACAAACCACCCCCTTTTTAACTATAAAATAAAATTTAAAAAAACACTTTCTAGAGAAGAACTGAAAAAAATAGTACAAAACCTGAACTCCCCAGCTAACCACAAAACAGGAGAAAACAGTAAAACAAAATGGCAGAGAACCCCTACCAGTTTCCACTGTGAATAGAAACATTACTTTAGTTAGACACTTGATTCTTCACAATATGCTCACAGCAAAATCATTTAAGTCCCCACAAAACGGTCAACTCACAGACAAGATCACTTCAGATCAAGACCCAGGGGAAAAAGGGATCTGACATCTCAGCTCTTTATGGGGTGGCTGACGAGCTCCAACACGTTGCACCTGTGGCAGTCAGGTAGAACTGAAACACAAAGAGACCTCGCTCATGAAGAGAGCCCCTAGAGGTCAGTAACCATAACAACAAGTGAAATAATCTGCCAATGAAACTAGTAGTTTTTCATCTACATTAAGGACAAAATTACTTTTAAAAAGTTCCTATATGTTGCTGAAAAAAAGTTACTTGTAAGTTTTATCTTATATCAGGTGTACAAATTTTAATTTTGTTGTTTGTTGTTGTTTTTTGTTGTTTTTTTTTTTTTTTCCTCTTGTATGCAGAAATTCTGGAGTTGATGGGAAATTGAATGGAGCTAAATACAGGAGAATATTGGATCTATTGGAGGCAGCAAAAGGCTTAAGGCTGGCATAAAACCTGAGCTGGCATAGAATGGTTTCTATTGAAGCATTATCATTAGAATGTCCCAGCTAAAGTCCAGATATGTCTAGAGAAAAACCTGACATGTCAGATTTTTTTGACATGTCAGAAAAACCCATGAACAAAATGAACAAATGAATGATGTTCACATATGTTCTCCATCCAGTCAGACTGAGCTTGAGCTGTTTTCTAAAAAATGGGCAAATATTTTAGTCTCTGAAGGTCCAAAGTTCCCCAAAAAACATGAAATTATAACTGTTCAAGGCAGATTTTTAAAATACATAAGTTGGGAATCTTTAAAATGATCTGTCTTATTTGCTGTTTACTTAAAGATTTGCAATGAATCCAGGTTAACCTTATTTATTCTTAAATTCGGCAAACTGACAGCGTCTTTCTATAGAAAAGATAGAAAAAGCATTAGATTGCATCTGTAATTTAACTTTCCCTACCTTGTACCTGTCTAGAAACACAAGGGGAGCTCTTCAAATGTAAAACATAAAAAGACGAGATGAAAAAGTCTTTGTCTCACAGATCCTTCGGGGTCGACAGCCGTCTAGAGGCCACGGCAGCAAAGTGGCAAGTATCTGTCACTCAGCATTTAAAAGACATGCTGCGACACTGCAAGGCAATAAATGGCGGTAATAACCCCCTTTAACCTACATTATCTGCACCCATGATTTCCTGCTGCAATGCAAATAGAAGGCACAATAATTTGCAACCCGCTACACCTTTTCAAAGTGGAGCATTTCCATATGCATTTCATACGGTTGACAGGATAATTGAGACCAGTACAAGTGTTCTCGTTTTGGCAGAATACCAAGGAGCAGTAAAACTTGAGGGTTTTTTTTCTTTCTTTTACATAATTACTGAATCGGTGGACATGAAAAAGCCTTGAGACACGCATTAGGGTGGAGAAGAAGCAGATTCAGCAGAACAAAATGGCTACATTTTCCCATATTCTTCAGAACCTTAAACGTCAAGGCATTTGCATTTCCTTTTTGTTTAATTTATCACTGCATGTAGACACTCATCATAAGTGTACAGAGCAACACTTGAATCTGGAATTCTGCTATTGTTACTCCCTAGGGATCTACAGGCTTATTTATCAAATATTTAGCAGCTTTTATTACACTAAACGACTCCTCTGGCCGTCGCTATTAATGAACAAAGCAAATAATTTGAGGTTGCAGGTTTTTCTACAGCAACTACTCTACTTTTCTAATCCAGTCAGAATAACAAAGTGATATCAGCTGATTCAAATTAACAATAAAATGACTAGCAGGTCACTTGCAGCATTTGAGATCTGGTTGATTGATTGACTTTCATTAGCTTTGTTAGCTTTATTAGCTGCTAACTCTTTGCAGCCAAACAGGCTTTACGCAAACTCTTGAATTTCTATTGAGACAGAAATTTGGAAAGATCAATAGCTGCTCAGAGGCTAATTCTAAGCTAACTTAGAGCTGTTCACTTTTAACTAAGCCCTAAGCAAACATTTGCAGTCGTATTTAAACTTTGCCTCCACTTTCTTTTTTTAAGCTTAACTTTTATAGGCCCCTTGCTCTTACCGTCATTCTCCCAAATTTTACTGAACCATCTAGATTGCTTTAGCATATTTTTGTCTCATTATAGGACATGTGTTCAGTTGTTTTCACTCCTCTTATAGTCCTATTCCAAAACAGACAATTTATATTAAAACATGCCAATTAACATGTGCTTGATGAATAACTGCAGAAAGCATGCAAAAGCAGAAGTTCTTCCACAGCCGAATAAATAAATCACGTTATATTATCCCCATTCATTTAAAATACAGCAACATGGTGTTCCTGTAGGCTAACTTGTCAGTTCATTACCAAAAAAAATCCATCACTGAGGCAGTTAAGTAGAATAAATATTAGTGCATGTTGCCTTTAGTTATCAAGTTGACAACTAAGTGTCGTCTGTGATTATGCTTGACTGTACGGGTGCTATGTTTTGAGTCGAATGTTCTTTTGAGCATTTAAATATGACTCATAAATGTTGTGAAATGTCAAAGATCTCACAGAAAAACCAATTTGAATGCTTCTTGTCATTTTCAGACCGTCCTGCTGATTAGTGTTAAAGTGTAAAGTGTGCCGCTGCTCCTGGATTGTTCTGGTCTTGCTTTTAAATAGATTACAACACTGTTTGTTGTTAGAAGATTGAGACCCATTGGTAGATTACTTTTAAATCCAAAGTTTGGGCACCAGAACAGTACGTATTGGTTGTGGATCATATTTGTGCCTAGAAGAGAATTTTTGTCCATTTGAGATAAAACAGGCAAGATTTTATTTATTCATAGTTCCCTTGATTATATAAATAAAATATCGGATGTTTTATCTACTTCTGATGCCTTTAGAAACTGATATTTTCTTTAAAAACTTTGAGTTTTTTTTATGTATTCTGTTCCTCATTGTTCTTTCTTGTAGATGCCACTGGTAATCCAGATAGAAATTATCTGGAGAGAAGAAATAATCTGGTATAGTACATATTGAGTCTTTAAACTGAGGGTTTTCTGTACACGGTCCCAGATTATAACAAACACATGTATTGTTAGTAAATCTGTCTTTGTGCATACTTACCACTGTTTGTCCCAATGTTCAAAAAAACAACAGTCAAAAAAAAAAAAAAAAAAGAAACAAGAACCACAGCCGATCCGGTAACACTTTACTTGACAGGGTGTGCATAAGACTGACATGACACTGTCACAAACATGACGAAACACCTGTCATGAACATGAAGGCGTCTTTATGAATGTCTATGACTGTTGTCATGAAGTGTCATTTGGTAAATAATGACACTTTTAATGCAAAGTTGCTCTAAAAGTTGCATTGAAAGTCCATTAAAAGTGCCAAATTTGCATTAAAGTTTCATTATTTACAAAATAATCCAAATTCGCACTTCTAATGGACTTTCCATGCAACTTTTAGAGCAATTTTGCATTAAAAGTGTCATTATTGGTGGTCTTATCAAAATAAAAGCATCAAATCAGGAACCTGAAGTCAACCACATATCATACTCCCAATAAACCTGTTCATCAGTAAAGCCAAAATCCTTCATTTGAGGGGGGGTCTGCTACAACAGTCGCCCGTTTTTCTACATTTTTCCCCTGAACTAATTGCATCATTTGGTCGGAGAACGTGGCAATATTCAGAGCAATCATCAAATAGGATGAAATATTTCATAAAGCATAAAGAGCCAAAGTTTGTTCAATTTTAAACCATGACTCCTGCAGCGACAATTAAGTAAAATTAAAATATTGGCCAATATAAAACAGAAATTCGCTTAGTTCTCTCTGGTGTCTTTACAGAACTGACAGAAACCAAACGATTTATAGATTTATATTCAAAAGGAATATATATTTTTACATATCCAAACATCAGCATCTCAGCTTTAAGCCACATTTAACATTGATGGTCTCTCTACTCATGAAATGCCCCAATCAGACCCAAAAAGGTTTTTGCATCTTTAACATTTTCTATATTAAAGACACATCATATCTCATCTGCTATGTATAATTCAGCAGGACAAAGGTTTTGCCAACCAGCTGAGGAACAGCTGTGGAGTCAGAATCACATCATTGAAAAATACAAAGTTTGTTCTGACAAAGATTCATTTGTCACAGAAGTTACACAGAAGTTCCTTATTCTGCTTTTGAAATGTTTAATAGCATTTTGATTGTTACAGAATCTCATGTTGTTGATGTTTCTAGCACTTGATAAAATCAATTCCACCACCAATTGAAAGACATTATATAGATTAATTAGATTACTTCCGTTTGAACATATTTATATTTAGTAGCATGTTTATACTTGCTAAAAGGTTATTTTTGAAAGGTACTATCAATCTGTCTGGCATTCACATGTAAGTTTTGGCTTTATTCTTGGCACTAAAAAAGAAAAGGCCTTCCAGTAACTGTGGGTGCATCACCCCTCCGCCCCCAGGGCTCTTCCTCATCTCCACCAACTTGCAACTCAAAGTTACAACCTTGGATGAAGGTTTGAACTACATTTCAAAGTGAACATCAGAAGTAATCCAGAAATATGTTGCTCTTATTAAACAATAAGAAGGCAAATTTCAAACACAACCTACTTTTGGTGCAAAACTAAAAGTACCGCAGCGAGTGTTGCATGGCAATTAGACCCTGAGGTATGTAAGGAAAAGGTCTAAGATCACAGCAGCACACACATGCAGTGTCCTGTTTTCACTATCCCTCTTTCAGATGGACGCTCAAAGACCATGTGCTTGGTGCCTCAGTCCCTAAATAAATAAACAAATAAATAATATATGCTCAGGTTTGTTTTCTTCCAAAGAGAAGTTTTATTGAACCAGATCCTTAGATGCTTGGATTACGGATGGATATGTGAGCTACCCTCTGACCTTATCGTGCTTGCATTGTTTTGTAAGAGCAACGTCTCGCTCGGGAGAATATGCTCCAGAATATGCTGCGTGCGTGTGTTTTCAAGGCGTACTTTACACACAGATGTAGTTAAAGAGGATCAGATTCAGATAGAATACAGAGGAATTAAGAGGAGGAGCAGGAGAGTGGGAGGAAGGGGAGGCAGGGACACTGGGTCATGGAGGCTGGGGCTGGTCCGACAGCTGCTGCACCGAGAGTTTATCTGATTAAATCTGACCATCTCCGCTGTGGGAGGGTGGGACCCAGTTAAATTATGACGCAAACACAGACTCATTCACCCACACACGCGTTAGAAAACACACAGCTCACCTTGAGCTACGTTAACAAAATGAGCTGGGAAAAAAAAAAGAGTTAAGACATGAATATATATATATATAAAATATAAAATTGATATATAAATACACCTAGACATTTTAATCCAGTCTTTAAAGAGACAATTCCTTTTTTTTTTTTTACTGTTTCATGTTAAATCACACAGTAGCTTTTCAAGGATTTCCTGAATTCTTTGTGGTGTTTCTTGACGTGTGATACAAGTGGCCTTCATCCACAATAGACAGGAAACGTGTTGAGAGGAGAGAAGGGATGAAGACGTGCAGGATACGCCACTAGATTGGTATTAGAACCATGGAGAGTAATTCCTGAAGGAGATACTGGTTGGATACCTGCACATAATTATTTGAAGAGATGGCAGTTTCAAGCTTCTTAAACGTCTGCAAGGATAAACCAGACTTGTTGACGTCCACGGTTTACTTCCTGTTCCCTTGTTTGATGTAACAATTTAACTCAAACGTTGTGAGTTAACCTTCCAGAAACTTACAAAGTCATCACCTCGGTTTTAGGGTATTGTGTAAAGCCATGGTGGTCTTATTTAATGTAAACATATGCATTTGAAGAAAAATAATTACAAACTCTGCCCCTCATCATTTTGATAGGTACCTATTAAATAGAAATCATTTTGGTAACTCTAGCTGAACTAAAGCAGAAAAGTTTAATCAGATTTAAGCAGAAAGTGAGGTTATGGGTTTTTTTTATGTTTGTTTGTTTGTTTGTTTTTGCCAGGGTTTTTTTTTGCACGGTGTATTAAATATCTAGTTTCATGGTCAGGACACATTTCAAGATAGCTGCTGCATACCATTTGTCTCCATATTAATACTGCGTGCTGCTTTCTTCCAGTGTGGTTGTTATAGGTACTGATGTTTGGAAGAGCAGTAATACCTCGGCTTGCCAGTTTCCTCCTCTTCAGGGAACCTTTAACAAATGGAGTCAGACAGATGAAAATCTAACCTATTTAATACAGTGACACACGCCGCAGCCCTTTAAACACCAACATTCATCAAAGTAACTCACTGACATGATTTTAATGCAGCCTCCTCTCGTGAATTGTCAAGACACAGACAAGGGACAGTGTTGAGTGTTTGATGTCGGCAGTGGATCCTGCAGCTGCTGCAGTGAGCAAAGTCAAATCCTTTTTGTGGACTGTGCCGGTGCTACTTGGGGGATGCTTGATCACAGACGTATCTGGGGAGTTTAAGTCCTTCTCAGGACCTTGGGCTCCCTGTTATGTTCCATGACCTGTTTTTGCCATGTGAGTTGAGGACTTACCCGGCTCTGGCAGGCAGTTTCCGTCTGACGCTGACGTTGCTCTGCAGCAATGTTGAGAGTTTCTCATTTTCAGTGTAGTTAGCCTCTTCTTTAAGTGGTTTTATTCCTGCAGCTGTTTGGTGTTTCTTGTGTTTTTAAGCCTATAAGCACAAAGTTAGGGCCAGAAGTTTGTTATATATTTAATAATGCACTCAGACAGACTGTTTGTTTTTCCAATGGATGGAGTAGCACCATGATAAAACATCCAACTTTACTGATTTAAAAAAGCAGATATGGGTTTACGACCTTTAATCATTATGATCAAAGTTATACTGCCAGGGTCAAATATCTACAGACATCCCCAATAATGTCTGGATATCCTTACCAGATTATGGTTTTTGTAACCATCAAAAAGCTTTTGTCGTGATTTTAGTTGAATATTTAACCACAAACTTTCAGTATTGTTCAGGAAAAGCTTGATTTTCCCTGCCTTGTCTGTTATAAAACAAGATGTTATTAAAAGATTTTGTGGCCTCAATTTCACTCTTACAATATACTGTACCTGTCATCACTGTGGGGGCAAATAGTAAAAGTTTAGCCTCCTCTGATTCTACAACTTTTCTCCAGAGGACATTTGGTTTGTCTTTGTGGAAATCTCCAGCCTGATGGCATTGATTTTAAAGCAGATGCCTTTTCCCAATTCTCAATAATCAGTTTTCCCCTTCCCTTGCCATGTGTTGTCAACATGAAGAAAGTTCTTTAAATTGTATTACTTGCTTGAGGCGCACCTGATTCACCACGACTCATCTTTTAGACAGTGGATGTCGCCGCAGATAAAATCTACAATTAGTAGAAGAAGAATCTATAGAGGAAGAGCATTTCCAATACAACTCTAACTACAAAGCTTGCCATTTTAAGTAGAAATCTATCTACATTTAGTATAGCCTCTATGTTAATATTTAACCCAAAACAAATGTGCTTTGAGAGCGTAAGTCGCTGCTTTTCCTGTTCAACAAGTGCATGCATGGTGAGACATGAGCACAGAAACATCAGCTGTAGACTGTTTGTTGGTGATGTGATGGGAAACTCTTCACTGCTTCCAGTTTCTATCAAGTTTTAGCCTTCATGGTTCTTGGGTTGTTGCTAAACATCCTAAGTTCAGTAGTTTAGGTTTTATCCCAGATCATGACAAAGTGATGCATCCAAACACATGCTCACATACAATAGCTCGAATCAAATGATCCAACAAATCTCCAGTTATTTAGAAATTCTTCTTTTAATAAGTTTGGTGTGATATTTTATACTTAATACCTTAATATTTACTATTTAGTAAAAATCACTTTTCACTTTGACATTTTTGATCATGATTTACATGTAAAAGCATTAAAAAGAGTCCAACATCCAAGGGAGTTAATGCCTATTATAGCCCCTGTATTGAGCTCCTATATGAGCTCAGACTATTTAGACTTTTTTAGTCAGAGTTTTATTTTCTTTATTAAAAAATGTTATTCCCCCAAAATCTACACTGTTGCATTAAATTCTGGAACACTTTGTCACATATTTTCTTTCACTTGCTGCAGCCCAGCCCCCCATCCTGAACTATGGCCCAGGGCAAGCAAACCACGTTCACAGCAATTATATAAAACCAGAATCCTAATTTCTATTATCAAATTTGATTCTGTTCCCAATTTATTTAATTATTGGCTAACATGGACCCCATCTCTGCTCTGCAGGCCTCCCTGCAGGCATTGCTGACGCGACCGAAGCCGTCGCAATCTCCCACCTTTCACTCCTCCGCGGCTGCATTTGACAGAAACATTTGCAGTTGTTTGGGGAATTTAAATGGAGGTGCACGGTTCAGGAAACACCCCACGTGTTGGAACCAGCCAGAGAGCTGAGTCTTTGCTGCGGGGAGATTTTTCCACTCTGTCAGCCACAGTGATATCCGCAGCTCCTCCATCCTCCTTCCCGAATCAATGCGAGTGCAGCCATGTTTCCGCTGATGCCATGTGTGCACTACTTCATAAAAATATGTGGGATGCCAGCCTAACAGGGAGGTTTGTGCCTGACTTCAAATGCTTCAGTAAAGTAATCATGATGTTCAGAGTTCACAGTGTAATTCAGTGTGATTTTCAGAATCCTTCGCCACAAAATGTAAGCAACTAGATTTCTCTGTTACTTTAAGTGCTGGCCTTGGGTAAATACACGTAGAAGTGATTTTCTGACCACATAGCAACCTCATGTTGAGCTGTTAGAGATTTTTGAGTTGCAACGATATCCACTGTTTGAAATTTGAACACATTTACTCATGTTCCCATCAAGACCTTCATTGTGTGGTTTCATTTATGTTTAGTCCCACTCCAACCCTCTTAAATAAAATCCGTTGCAACAAGTCACTTCATCAAAAAATAAAGTCCATGTGCGTGTAGTTAAATCTTAGTATAGATAAGAACAAATTTGAACCTTTTTGGCCTACAAGCAAAATGTTGCATGTTGTAGAAAGCCAACATTACCCATCACACTGAACGCATCACCACAGGAAAAGATGGTGTTGGCAGCATCATGGAGGTTTTCTGTAACATGTAAACTGGCCAGAGTTGATGGGACAATACAAGGAGCTAACTACAGGAGAGTGCTGAAAGAAATCGTTTTCAAGGCTACACAAGGCTTTAACCTTGATTTAGAGTTTACCTTTCCGCAGGTCAGCAACCTTTAAAATGCAGCCTTCGAGTGATTGGCTTATTTAAAAGTGTTATGTGATGAAGTCCAGAAATAAATCCTGTTGAGATGGTGTTGTAAAAATACAAATTCATGGTCATGAACTCCGACTCTGAGTTATTTTGAGGAGAATGAACAAAGATTCCCGTCTCTGATTGTCCAAAAAGTGGTTTGATGAAGTCCTGACGAAGGAGGTGAATGCAAATGTCTGCCACACATTTCAGATTCTTATTGGTAAGAAACGTTGAAAACCATTTGTCATTTTACAACTGTGCCCTACGTAATAGCAATTTGATAAGAACACATTGACATTTGTGGTTGTAATGTGACAAAATTAGAAAAAAAGAACTTAGGTGTGATGTTATTTCCATGTAATTTTGTCAAAAGAAGCAGATATATAGTGGACGTGGTTCCATTGTCAGATCACTCTGACTTCTATCATCAGAACATTCTGTGTTTTTGAGCAGCCACCACTTTTTGCTCTCATTTTTGGAGCTCAGTGAGAGAAACCCAGAACTGCAAAGCAGCATGTTTTTTTTTGTGTTTTTTTTTCTCCTTAAGATGAAGTGACATTTACGCTGAGTTTAACTCATTTTGCCCTCAGCCACAATTGCTCTAGGTGTGAATCAGGAAAATTACAAGTCATCTGT
The DNA here is from genome assembly GCF_002775205.1 of Xiphophorus maculatus. Taxonomy (NCBI): domain Eukaryota; kingdom Metazoa; phylum Chordata; class Actinopteri; order Cyprinodontiformes; family Poeciliidae; genus Xiphophorus; species Xiphophorus maculatus. The sequence goes on along the minus strand of NC_036443.1, from coordinate 9,088,095 downwards.
TTTTGATGCTAAGTGAGCGGGCCAACCAAACCAGCGGCGGCTCACCTCCTTCCTGCCTGCTTTAGTCTTCCTCCCACCCTCCTCCTCTTCCTCCTTCAGCCTTCCTGCTGAGTCAAGAAGGAACTCACCGCCTGGTGGAAGATGAATCCAGCTCAAATTAGAGTCTTAGCTCCTTTCATATCCTCTGTTTTTTGCTGCCACGTTGAGTGAGCGTTTGCAGTTGGAAACGCTCACACAAAATGTATCCGCGCAGTCATGGGAACAAAGTTACACTGAGCTCCTGTCACACACTTCTCCCTCCCAGTCTGTGTCGAGCGAGTCATCTTTTATTTATGTCAGGATCTTTACAGGATACAAAAATAATAGAGATCGTATCTGGATAACTGTCCTGACATGAAAAGAAACTTTGCTTCCAAATGTAATTCTTGAAATTAATTATCAACAAGCCAGGCCTTTGATAGGATGAGCAGCAATGATTTTCTATACTCTAAATAAAGAGGGAATAAAAAAACATTTGATGTGCAAATCTTTTGGGTAGAAATTCAAGCTCCCATAAAACCCATATGAACACATATAGTTTGGTTTTCCTGTAGCTGATTTCACAGTTGTTGTTTTTTTTTTCCACTGAACAAAATCATAAGACATATCTGAAATTTTTGTTATATATATATATATATATATATATATATATATATATATATATATATATATATATATATATATATATATCTTTTGAGTTTGTTCCTTAACTCTAATTAAGTGTCAAATTCCAAATCTGTCTGGAGTTGGTCATTTAACACTGACTAACACTAACTAGCTGTTAGAGCTTCAATATTAACTCTCCCAAAGTATTTTTTTAACTTCATAAGAGTTATTTGTTGCTAATATTAAATAGGTATTTATCTGCTTCTCTTGTCTATAGTGGGAAGTAAATCTGCTCCTGAAGTTTGATGGATTCTCTTTTTGTCTTCCTCTTTTCCTCTGATGTCTCCTTTTTCCCAGCACTCCACAGGGTTTTCTCCATCTCTTCTTTAGCTCTGATTGAATCCGTCTCTTCTCCCACCTTCTGCCCGTATCCAGCTCACAATATTTCTCCACCCAAACCTTTCTCCCTTCATCCTTTTCTTCCTCTCCCTCTTAATTCTCAGGAGCGTCCCTGACCCCATTCATTCATCCCTCTTCAAGACGGTGACTCTGCTTTCAGCAATTACTCTACATGCTCCGCTCTTTCCAACATCCCGTCTCTGTGTTTTCATCCGTTTTCACATCAACCCCCCACCCCTAGGCCTATTTTTTTTTTATTTCCATCACTCTCCTCCCTCTTTTGTCTTGATCCAACCTATCACCCAGGGGAAGTGATTGACAAGCAAGTAGGGCTCTTCCAAGGGGAGATTGTGATTGGTGAGGGAGATGAAAAGGAGAAAGCCTTCTGGACTGCGCTGCAAAAACGTTCTTTGAAATTTATCGCATCCTTTTTTGGAAGGTTTCTTCACGTCAGCCATGCTCGTAGTGGCTACTTTGAACTCTGCTTTTGTTCTCCGTTTTTGCTCTGGCGGCCAAAAGACTTTGAGGAATTTGGAAAACCAAACTGAGCAGTGAAATGAGTGAAGAAAAACTATGGAAAAACGAAGAACAGGAAGTGGTTAATTAAGCTAAAAATAGCTTCAAGTTTTAACCTTTTTCCCTCCACAACTTCATCCCCCCCCCCCCCCCCCCCCACTGACTTCAGTAAATGTTAATGTGAAGCAACTACAAGGACTAAAATTAATTTCAAGGACAAAACCTCGTCTTTACAAAGGTTTAAAAACATCAACAATGTCCCTTTTTAAGTTTTCTTTTTCTTTCAAAATTGGTAGATACTAAAAACCTGGCAGGCTGGTTTTGATCTGTAACCCAGATGAAATACGACAGAAGCTGTTAAAACTCAGGATAATGTGCGTCCCTGCAGCCTTTTCTCAATCACATGAGTTGCACAGATGATTATATATTGTAGACTCAATGGTGCACAAAACACCAGCAGGGGGGAAAAAAAATCCTCCATGTTACATAAAAAGTTTCTACTTGTAACCAGGTTGTCAGGAAACTAGATTTCTGTCCATATTTAGATGTCCATTTACAATTTATGCCTTAGCAGGTGCAAATGGAAAGAATAAATAAATAATAAAGGAAAAAATGACTTTCCCCTAATTAACTATCAATCTTAGATTTTCACTCAGGTAGCACTTTATTAATTCTTGCAAGAATGAGGACAGCAAGCAGACATGTGTGACAAGCCTGGTGTCTGTTCAGTCTGATCTGCTCTGACTAGACAGAGAGTCACTACCTACTTATTCAAGTCTTATCACAGAGGTTTCCCACAGGATGTCTGGGAAGCAACTTTTCTGTCAGGCAGCTTTGCAGCTCTTAATTGGGATGACTTAACGGTGAGCGCAGAGGAGCGCTCCATCCTCATCTTACGTGTTTCTCTTGGGATCTGTGAACCCTCCTTAAGTTCCAGCAGGGTGAAAATACAATGAACCGCACAAAAAAAACAAACACATCTGGTCATTCAAGCAATTACAGAGAAGATATTTTCTAAAATTCTTCTCCCAGTAGAGATAGAGAGATAGAGATAAATCTTTATTGTCATTGTCACAAGGACAACGAAATTTAAAAGGTGCCATCAGTCAGTGCATATGCTTAAAAACAAAGGACCTAAAGCTTTTGATTTATGATACAGTTTGCTTTTTACACACCACGCTCAATGATTAATTGTGGGAAATTATAGATTATACTGACTGCAAGGTATCTAATGAAAATGTGGATTAGCAAAGAAATGCAAAACACAAAAGTAAAAATTGTTTACCAATCTCTCTGTGATTGTAGCTAAAAAAAAAAACCCACAGTCCATCCTGTTAGGGCTTCAGCTTTTTCTTTCTTTACTTTTTGTTGTGTTTGTTTTGTAGTGTATCCAGCTGGGTTCAGGGTTTGAGGGTCATGCATTTAAAAAATGACTGTCTCAATACCGCCACCGTGTGGTGGGAACGGCTCATGGCTTACAAAATTACATCATGTCTTTACAAGGTTTCTCATTCAGACTGACCTGTGCTTCCTGTCTGCCCCAACTTATCACATTCTCACTGAGGTAAATTCACTGTGGAAACTGTGCAAATGCATGAGATTTAAATACAGTCATGTAAAAGTATATGTATATTATACAGAGTAGGTGCTTTGTTTTCTGACCCATAACTTATAGCTAACAAATCTGCTCTTTTGAATCGCTACTGCTCCTAAAAATATCCAGACACTCTGGCTGAAACATATACTTACTCCCAGATAAATCTACAAATGGAAAAAGTCTAACACACACACACACGATGCTCCTGAACACACTCCCTCTGGGACTTAAACCCACCTGTTCCCAGCTTCTTCAGCCAGAGAAGAAGCTGGGAACAGATTCTTGGGTTATAGCTGCTGAGGACCTGAGTAGCTGCTCCTATATTTGGACGCGCATTAATCGAATGCATGCGTAGTAATGTATGCTGCACATAATCACATGAGAGATTAATGTTCAGGTCTCAGGTCCGTAGTTCTGATAACGACTGGCCGCTCAGTGGGCAATAACTCCAACCTGGTTTGGTGCTTCTCGAGGCTTTCTGTCAATGATTTGTAGTTGAAAGCAGGCTGCATTGTGTGTTTGATTTGGTGAACTGTGTCACCTGCAGCAGAGACAGATACAGCTGGCAGCTCATTACTGGAGGTCAGGTTGAAGCAGGCCTCATTAAGCTGCTCTGTGGAGAGCTGTCCACATTGGCCGTTTGGCTCTGCTTGGTCTTTGAATATCTGCGCGTCGCCTTCAAATCTCAGAGGTGGCTCGTTATCACGTCCCTGGGAAAACCTCAGAGCAGCACAGCATGCGAGAATAACGTCAAAATGGGTTTGGCTCTTTGTATAATGCTCACACAGTTGTTAGTCCTGGAAAGGGCCAGTGATCGGTTAAAACATTTGAACTTTCTCAGTAAAGAAAGAGTTTTGTCTGTTTTTGTTCTACTAATGACCTCAAGCCAATATGTAGAAACAGATGATTATTTATAAATTAACACTTTTTTTTAAAATCTGGTGTGTCACTCCATACACTGCCACCTTCTGGATGTAAATGGAAATTTCCACAGCTACACAAATTTTAGAAAAAAAAAAAGAGACTAATATAACTGTCAAAAAGATTTTATGGATTCATTTTATGTTGTGATAAAATTATAACAACTGATCATATGTCCATTTTTGTGGAAGTCTTGCATCACTGGCTATGTTTTATCAAGCACTTTGATTATATTGTTCTTGGACATATTTAAACAGACTTGTTTTCATATTTATTAACATTTGCGTTAAGATATGGGGTTTTGTTACGAAAACAACACTTGTTCTAACATTCTACTGTGTGAGTTACAGTGAAATCCTTTAAATTTAATTATACTGAGACATATTACATTGCAGTAGTGGACGTTTGTGATAGGCAATGTCTGTATATGTCATGTAAATGTAGATATACTGGATCAGGCGTGTCCAGTGTGAGGCCCATTTAAAGTCTAAATCCATGTTATCCACCAGAGTAGACCTGAAAGAAGCCTGTTTAAAATGTTTAATTATTTTTCTTTCCTAAAGTTTTAACAATTAGGACATACATCCTGAGTAAGCTCAGAATTCATGCATGGAGGATCCAAAATAACACACAACCCCCACTCTGCCCTCTGATTCAGTCCTCTTAATTGCTCAGGATTAATGATTCCACCACATATTTGCACTACAGCATTTCCATGCTGATTATTATTCATATTAAATGCCACATCTGGTGACTAAAAAACACATTTCATGTATTATTGACCTGAGCTAATTTAAAACACTCTGTGCCCAAGGATCATCCCAGATATAAACCTATAGTGTTCAATTACCTTCTTCGTTCCATGAAAATGTCCAGTAATTGACTGAATGCTCGATCTAAGCACACACTAATTGATGCCTGCGACCCTAAACGTGGTAAAACTCATATTTCCATTATTATTAGTAAAGAGTCAGCTGACATTGCTTGAGCTTTAATTAAACAAAGTCAATTCTTCTTTTAATTACATTTAGTGCGACTGTTACGTCTGCAAAACAAAGACTGTGATTTTTTTTCTAGTTTATCAAAATGTTGTCTTCACTCATTTTTAGTCTAAGCAAAAGAAATTCAAACACATTATGGCGTCAAGTAGCAAAGGGCATGTGAATCTACTCTAAAGTCAATTTCAAATCCTAAGAGAAAAAAAAAGACATTCAGGAAGACTAGAGATCCACTAATCAGGATAAAAATGGTAAGAAAGACCAGCTCCTTAGACTTAGAGATAAAAAGATGATGGAGGATTAATAAGCTCTTCCTCACAGGATGTAGATCTGTGTTGTTTGTTGACATTTGTTGGATCTGCTTGTTTGCATGCGGGGATTTATCATTCAAAGCATCAACAGTGTGTCCATCTGTCTCCCCAAGCCTGAGGGAGGCAACCACTCTGAGAACGTCTGCCTGTGCTGTTTTACTCTGCAAAGTGGGGAAAAAAAAAATAGAGAGAAAACAGGCCAGACAGATGTGTATAGGCAGATGTTCGGTAGTATTATCCATAATCATATAGATAAATATACTAACATGTTTGAGAGATCTTCAAGATGGTGGATTGTTTGTAGAGAACGGTTTGTTGTTCTTCGCAGAGTGTAGCGTAAGAGTGTAGAGTGTGAAATAAAAACAGGAAAAATCTTCATTTGTGCATGTCCTCTGCTTTAATACTGTTGCAATTACAGTGGCAAATAAAATCGTCTCACCGTTTCTTGGCAAACAAAAGTCTATAAAACAGAAGTACCACACATCTCCATGGGTCAAAATAAAGAAATCATCTTTAAAATGTGAGTTTTTTGTGTTTGACGTTTGTTCACAAAACACCAATTTAGTTTCATTTTGAAATGTATGCTAGATGTAAAAAAAAAAAAAAACACAAAAAACCCCCAAAAGAAACTGATAAAATAATCAGTTTAATACAAAATTAAAAAGCAGTTCAGCCATTAAGTGTCCCCTTCCCAAATCCATAAATAAGACTTTCATGTATAAATTTCATGCTATGTCTTATATTTTCTAACTTTGTGGCACGACGACCTAATATCTGCTCGGGTTTTTGTCAATAACTTACTCCACAATATAATACTAACGGCTGTGATTTGTCCAGCAGGATAGATGGGATTTAATGGGGATTTACGTGATACCTTCAGGAACACATCTAGATTAAGACTTGTGTGCATAACATACACAATGTACAGATATCTATTTTATTTTTTAATAATCAACAATAAATATATCTATGGCATGAACAAATACACAGACGAACTGGAATCAGTAAACGTCAGTTAGGCATAGAGAAGTGGAGGTGATTTAAAGAGGCGAGACATGAATGCGATTTGGACCAACAGAAAAAAAAAAAGGTTTAGTTTTACAGAAACCAGTTTACTTTAACAAGCTTCTTTAACCTCAATGAGCGAGTTATCATCAACTTCTGCCACAAAGTTGCATTTTAATTTTCTTAGTTTTTTTAGATTGGGGGGAAAAATAGCTGCAATTCTCCTAAAACTGAGCTTTGAAAGTTTTTTTCTACCTCCCTTATCGTCGTCCTCCCCGGGTTTTGGCAGGGAGAGAAACTTGGTCCTGATCCAGCCTTGTGCATTATAGCTCCAATTGCTTTATTATGACTGTAAATTGTAAATAGCTTGGTTCTCACAGGAGCAGCTTGCTTTACTTGCGTACATCATGCTACCACTAGCTGCAGGACCTCATGGCTCATAGAACGTTTTTCCTCAACTAAATAATCTTAACGAAGGTTGGATTTCTGTCATCTTTCCAGTTTGATCTTACATTAGTATGCTATAGGTGAACTCTTCTTACAGCTTTTCTAAGCCAGTGGTGCTAATAAATACATGCACTGTGTAAATGCAGAGTGCTCTATATACTCACCACTTTCAAGAACGGCATCAACCTGAAGTTAGAGTCAGTTTGACTCGGCTTTTCTTTAAAGCAACAGCTTTAACAACCAGTTTCATTGGCATCAACTTCAAACGTAAGACTTTAAATACATCCAGTTCACACAGCAAAAATGAAACAGGTGAGTTTTTGTTGTGACTAAACTTAGGCTGTTTATTCTGATTTAGACTTTTATTCTATAGTAAATTAGAAAAATGCAAAATCATCCATCAATATCAAGGTTCAGGTTCAAAATTGATCAAATTTATCCTAAAATACACAAAATTAATCTGATTCGAGTTAATGTTGGTCAAAACGCATACACGGAGACATTAAGGCAGGTTTTAGAGCTAAATCTGTCAACTGGTAGATTCATAGTACTCCGATTTTTGCACAAACATCAAACTATATCTGTTTGGTTCAGTGTGTTTTTGAGTCAGATCACACGGTATCTGTCAGTAGTGCTGTTCTGAGAACAAGTTCAGAAATCAAAAGCCCGATTCTGGTGTCCCGGTTCTGGTCCTAGATGTGCTGATGGAAAAAGGTACAGGAATACTTTGATATTTTTGATTGATCTCCAGACGGACGGAGAGGAAAAAAAAAAATCAAGGTTTCCTAATACGCATGAGAATCGACTGAGTCGGAATGAAATGGATGAGTCATACTGACATCCATACCCATCATCAGAGTCAAAATGCCAAATTATTCCTGTCAAAACTCTGCAACTGAGCAACTATCTTACAGTGACATTTATAAAATAATCAGTTCCAGTAAGTCCACCAACACTGACGGGCAGAAATCCTACAAGTATCTGTAACACTGAGTCTCTCAGCTGGATACACGACATACAGGCAAGAGTTTAGGAAAGAAGGCGGATTGGGTGAAGCAAAGTGTGAAGGATGATGGTGTAATGTTGAGGCTATAGCTGCCTGATGGGGGGGAGGTTAAGGGTCTCCAGAGCTCTGTGGTACAGCTCCCTCAGGGCTCTTAGCAGATGGAGACGACAAAACATCTGGTTGAACAGGTGAGGCAATGGTTCCTGGAAACAAGAGATAATAATTACAGAGAGCATTTATATATGTTTGTGGTAAATACATATATAAATAGCAATGCATATGCCTAACTGAGCAAACAAATCATAAACACATGAGAACCGCATTGGATAAACATAGATTGTTTGCAAAATGAAGATTTTGTCCCGTTTTGTCAAATCACAACCACAAATGTCCATTTTTTGTGTACAAAGTTGTTTAGTTGGAGGACAATTTATTTATTTTTTTTAATACCTTCCATGAAACTCTGAGGATAATGACTAAATCACATTAAAGTTTCTGGTTGCAATTAGGCCTGTCACAATAACATATTTTGCTGGACGATAAATTGTCCCAGAACTTATTGCGATAAACAATGATATTGTTGTTTTGAGACCATTTTCAAGTGATATAATAGTAATAATGGCATAATAATGAAAGAACACATTCTCAAAATCAATAAACGTTCAATTCTAATGATCATTTAAACAACGGAACTAGGAGGCATTTGAAAGATCCAAAATAAATAAACAACAAATGAATTATGAATCTGTAAACAAATTCGTCTTTCAAAAAAAGGGATAGTTGAGACAAGCACATGACTGAAAATCTGTTTTTTTTAGAAAGAGAGAGAAAAGAGAAAATCGATAAATCAAGCAAATGAAGGTTATTGAGTTTCTTTTCATTTATTGTGTGATTAATTGATTTATTGTTTATTGTGAGAGGCCTAATTGCAATTTGACAAAATGTGGAAAAGTTCAGTGGGCCGAAGTACATTCGCAAGCGACTCTGAGAAGAACAAAGATGGTCGGCAACTTGAACTGATTTTAAAATAAGCTGCAGTTTCATCCGATCAAAACACAGAAAATCACATGAGCGCGTCCTCACCCCCAGCACATGGACTCTATTGTAGTACGAGCTGAAGTCTTTACTGAGCGAGACGAGAAATTTACAGATCTGGAGGGACACAAGCAAGGAAGTTACATTAAAATCTTCCAACAGTCCTGAGTTATCGGACAACAACGATGGCTCGTCAATCGGGCGTACCTGTTCGGTTTTAATGTTCGCTCTGGCTCCTCCTCCTTCACAATCTAATGATTGTCCTGATTGGTCGAGAAGCTCCGAGAAAGGAATAAGGTAATTGAAGAGCAAAAGCCACTCACCCTGTAGGGGGTGCGGGTGGAGGGAGGAAAAGCAGCGTTTAGGGTTGAATTGTTTTTGCAGTGGTAGGCAGACTTCAAACACCAACAAAAACAACAATGAAATGTAAAGAAATTAGGGAAAAACATGGAATGGTACCTCTTCTTTGAGAGCAGAGAAGTCCAACTGGGACCCATCAGGGATTTCTGGGTACAGACCTGCAGACAGATGGTGGAAAGCCTCTCATCTTGCACTAATGTCTTTCAGTCTTAACGCTTCAACCAGAGCAGGAATGCATATATACACACGAGTGTGTGTTAAGCCGTGCAACAACAATGACCCCCACATAAAAGCTGATGATTCTCCTTTTATTTTGTAGTTGTTTTCATTATTTTCCTTTATTATACAACTGGAAGCAACACAGTAATCTATACCTAATAATCAATCATTTTGGCTCCCAGTTTTGGCAAACACTAAATCTAATTTCCAAATCTCAATTAACATTGATTTCTGCCAAAACCAGAATTTTTACTCCGTTATTCAGAAATTCAAGCGCTCAGTTTTTTCTTATAATAATAATTTTATTGCAAAATGTTTACATTACAAATGCCAGTTATTGGGTTAAACTAAAAAAAACACAACAGGGCGAGATCTCCCAATTGGTAAAGCACTGCAAAGATTAGTGGCGGTTATTAGTGAATAAAAATCAAAATGCACTAAAGATATGTTTGGAAGTAATACTTTAATAATGACCACTCCCTAATGTTATATAAAACAACAAAAATATAATTGGCATTAAGATATTGTCTAGTTAAGATTGCTAACATCACTTTTAGCATTCATTTGTTCATCAAACAGTGAACACTGAGGTACATCCGAGGGTTAGAAAAGTTTGAGACCGACTGAAAACAAGTAAATAGGACGTGAATGTTACTACCATTACCAAAGTATCTACTTAGAAATTCCTTTATAAAACACAATCCATGACATGCTGTCACTTAACTGTAAAAGTGTGTTCTGTATTGGCATCTAACAGCTCTCAAGGTTCAATAAATACAACAAATAAATGTTAGTAATGTTATATTCTGGGAAAACTAGAGGGTCAGCTGGCTGCTCGTTTGCAAGCTGTTCATCAGAACTGAAAGGCGTCAGCGGGTCTCACCCTTCTCCACTCCTCTCTCGTAGCTGTCGAACAGAGTGTGCAATCTGGCGCAGTTATACATCACAAACACGCCTCCTCTTGGCCCTTTGGTAGACACACCCCCTTCCCTCTGGACGTCCAGCGTCACCTGGACACACGGACCTCGATCATGCTCACTACATTCTTTCAAAATTCCTTCAGCCTGAAGGAACTGATTCTAGTTAAAAGACGTGTTTGACACCATGAAGCAGCGGAAAAGTGGGTTTATTTAAGCGATGTAGGCATCTTTACGAACATACAATCTTTGCGCATGTGAGTACAGAACCACCCGCATGACAAGTTCAGGCGTAAAGAGAGTTTTAACTCACAGGGCTTGTGTGAACTGTTGATAGCAGCTCAAATCTGACCGTGGCAGAGGTCATAACTTTGATGATGTCATCCCAGGTCTGACCTGCAGCAGGGGTTCATTTGACTCATTTACATTTAACATACTGTATAGAACATCACTCCTGTTGCCCTTCAAAACATTTACACACACAGAGCACATACAGGAAGTGGCACAGGTAGTCATATTCTGCAAACTTTAAAAAAATGTCTATGGTTGTACGGTCACTAAACGTTAAAAGTACAGACTTTTGCAAAAGCAATTTGTTTAAGGAGCCAGACTCTTTAAAAATCAATACGCACCCTCTAATTTATCTCCATACTTCATCTCTGAAGCCTCCTTCATCTGACCTTTTCTCAGCCTGGATGAGAGGAAAACAGAAGCTACATTTACACCAAAGTCTGGGTTTAAAACATATGGCTACAACACTAACAGAAAAAAAAAATCACTAGTCTTGCATTCAGTTATTGTAGAAATGTAATTTAGTAATTAATGTTAGTAGTGAAGATAAAAAGCACATCTCTTCTTTTTCTGGTCTAAAACACAAAGACAACAAATTTCTTTGTTGTCTTTGTTGTCTGGTAAACTTGTTTTACAAATTTACCAGAAGAAAGTCTGGTAAGTTTATAAAACAAGTCATGAGATAAAAAGACTTAATAAATATGAACAGTAATGAATCTTACTGTAGGTACTGTGCAGCAGTGAGGTGAGAACCGGCGGTCTTCACAGGCCCACACACAAGATGTCTCTGCACCCAGAAAGAGTAAAAGCAGGTTAAAAAAATATGAACACAATAAGTTGCACTGTTGTGTGTGTGTGTGTGCGTGTGTGAGAGCGAATGATGGTGGTTACCTGAGAGTGTGTCGCTCCACTGGCTCTCCACAGCACTGCTATCTGCTGCTGGCGAAACTCATCCTGACAAGAAGTCACATGTAGCACTGTTACCATGGTTTCCTGGGGGGAAAAAAAAAAGCCAGGAAGGACATTTTTCGTGAGAACAAAGAGGATTCTGCAACATGTGGTACTTGTGTGCTTCGAAGTGTGTGTTTGTTTGTCTCACGGTGATGTCAGCCGTGGACAGATCCAGTTGTGCCAGGTGGGAAACACTGTCTCTGTGAACTAGAAATAAAAAAAAAAAGAGAATCAAATTGCTGTTCAGCATCCATCCTCTCATCTTTTCTTATATTTGATTTCCTAAACCTGGTCAAAAACATCCAGCACATTTTGTAGCAAAAACGTATTTTTGAAAGCACTACACCTGGCTTTATTACAGGTACAGTGACTGAACTGTCACATGATAAAAACAAACTACAGGAGATATTTTTACAAGTTAAATATTTTTCTAAAATGAATATTTTCCGTGTGCAGCTGGACTCTAAAGTTGACCATAGGCGCTGTGCTCTATTATTCCTAAATGGCGCGGTGCTTTATGGCAGACGTCTCTACTTGTCATTTGTCTGTTCAACTGAGATTGAAGTATTGGAGTTTGTTCAGGTGGAACTGTACATATTTAAGTCATGCCGCCAGACTATTTTTAGGGACAAGAGACTTTTTTTTCTACCAATACGAAACATATTTGTTCAGATTTTTGGCAGGCTAACCGAGTCCTGAAAATCTTAACAGGTTTTAACTGTTTTTGTCATTTCTCGGAGGATTGCAAGGTTTGACATCGGTGATCATTTGCTGGGGCGCCCCCTCTTGGGAAGATTGGCAACATTCTTATCTTTTTTGTTTACTCCTCAGAGTAAAATTGTGTGCTTAGATCCAGTAGAAAATATCAATTTTGGTATATGTGTGTGCTAGTGAAACAACAAACAGCTGAAACAATTCTTAACCCCAAATAAACATACCAAGCAAAACCCCATCTACTGGGTAAATACAAGCAGAAAATGGCCGCTCATATTCAAAACACAAGTCATCTAACCAGTTAATATTCAAAATTCACATTTACATCTTCATTGCCTACAACAAATCAAGATTTGAAGCTTCATTATAAAACCAGGATTTTGAGAAGTCTCTCAGTCAACTAAGAAACACATTTAATAAAGAAAATGTTCATAAATAATCTTTGTGCATTGGAGGAGGGGTACAGCGTAGAAACTTAACGAGGGGTTTTTAAATAAATGCAAAATTCTAAGACCCAGGCCTTACCTTTGCAGGTGCCAAGGGTGGGGTCATACCCTAGCAGCCCTTCCTCTTGGAAAACCCGTTTCAAATTAATTCGGAGCCCTCCTTCGTTCTCCTCCTCTGCAGCTTTTCTACCTCCTCCCCCGCTGGTCCTCCTGCCTCTCTCTGTTCCCCTTTCTCTGTACGGAGAGTTCTCTAGCGCTTTCTGGATCTTCTCCTCCCGCTCATCATTCGCGCAGTTAGCGGGAGCCGTCGGCCAATCAATGCCCAGAGCTTGGAAGAAGGTGGCGACGTCGCTGCCCTCCGGCAGAGTTGGGCAGAAGTACACTTCAAATCTGTGGGGAGGAAGAATTATCACGTCATTAAAATTTTTATCAATTAATGAAAAATAAAAATAGTCTGATCTTCTAATAAGACACCCTGTTATTCTTCTCTGTCATCTTAAAATTCCCTTACGGACTCACCCTTGTCTCCTCAACAGTGCCCCCATGTGGTCAGCCAGCAGAACAGTTCTCAGCTGACCCAGGCTCAGCGTGTCAGGACTGGGTGTGTTGGGTTTAGGGTGCAGCGCAGGACAGTTGAGCACCACACAGCCCTCCCTCTGACTCGAGGGCTTTAGATACTCGGTGGTTCCGCCTACCAGGACAGCCCTGAAAGCTGCAACCCGGTCCACTCGCAGCCTCAAGCCCTCACCCATCACCTCACCACCCGCCACAGGAAGCACCCCACCGCCTCGGAGAGACAGGACTCGGGACATGACCGCCAGAGGAACCTGAGTGGAGACACACATAAAAGGGAACAGACTAGAAATAATCAAGTAGATGATACAACTACAACAGCCCTATACACAGCTTGTGCAGATTTGTGCCGCTCTCATTTTAAACATATTAAGAAATGTTTTCAGAGGTCACTAAAGGGCATCCCCTTTCCCCCTCATTGACAAAAATCCAACAAATTTGGTGCCAATCAACTGTGAAACAAACATGTTGGCTGCATAAACATATCACAGTTAATTTATATCAGTTTCATTTGATGTTGTTAGTATTTATATCAGTATGTGGTATGGGGCTGGCATGGGGCAGGTTGATCTCTTGTGACCTCTGGGGAAAAAAAAGAGTAATCCTAAAAAAAGAAATAACTGCACAAATGAAATTTGTGCTAACACAGCACAGGTGATTGACACCATATTTTGTTTGATTTTGTAAATGTCGGGCGGGTGGCTGAGTTTTGATGATGTCTGGAAGCATTTACTAATATCTTTATGACGGCAGCACAAGCTAAAACATTTTCTACACAAACGTGTAAAAATGTCAATTAATAGAGAGAACTTTAAGAGACACGTTTCCACCTAAAAAGGTAAAGGTTGCTTTTATTTAGTAGTGCTCGTGTGAAGTTCTAGCCTGAGAAATGTATGTGCAGCCTCTGTTTCAGCAGCCAGCTGACCCACATTAGATTTGCAACTCGTGTGTAAATAATTACAGCTACAGGCTGGTAGTGTCTGCTCTCACACAACGGAGGAAAACCAGTGGCTTATAATCAATATATGGACTCTGGCAGTGCCATACATATTTAAATGTAGTTTATGGATTGCCTTATTCCTTTACATAGTGAGCAAATGTAACTTTTTGGTAGTTTTTAACTACAGCCAGTTTTCTGGAGTCAGCCTACGTTTTCAGGTAGATAGTTCCGTCCTCTGTTTTTATTGGCTAACGTTGAAGTTGTCGAACACCTGAGTGGAAGCGTTGATACGAACGAGAACTATATTGCTCAGCGGAAGAATAAAATCAGGATTTTTGTCGCATGAACTTTTACGTGTTGATTATCAGCAGATAAAGTGACGGTACGTCATAAGTGCAGTTGGCGTTAAAAATGTAGTTAGTACGCCTTCAGACGAGAAGCTTAAAGTTTCTATGTGCACAGCGAACGAGAATTTGAAGCGAGACACGATTACAGTACATTTACATTTTATTTTATTTTAATGGGTATAAGACTGACAGACCTGTCCGTCCGCATACAGCGTGTTGAGCATCGTGCTCGGGGACAAGAAGTCCCTGTTCCGCAGGTTTTTCGCGCTGCTCTCCTTGAACCAGAGCTTCTCCGGTTCGGGGAACATCCTGTCGCTTTCACCGCGGCCGGAGCCGTGGACGTGTTCACTCTTCCCTCGCAGTGCGGAGCTGAGCGCTCGCACTGTGGAGGTGATCCGCAGAGGTGAGAGCTCCTCGGTGTTCTCCATCCTCACCGCGGCTCTGACAGGTGAGCTAAGCTCGCTGTCTGCTCATTCACTCTCCGTCCATGTCCGTCTCGGAGCCGCTGAAGTGTTGGTGCCCCTGGTGGAAGTAGCGGTGGATGTTGCGGTGTTCTGGCCCGCTACTTGCTGGTCGATGTCAGATATTGGCTGTGTGTGGTTGGGAGGTCTGCGTTGGTTGTTTACTGTCAGCGGAACTACGTGAAAAGCATGTTTCTCCCGAGACACGTTTTTTGGTTGTACCTGTGTGGTGCCATCTAGTGGATTGCAGGAGTAAATGCAGCTTGTACTTCAAAATGTGACTTTCACAGTGCAGGTGTTGCCAGCCTGTTTTCTCTAACATTTGACGTCAAATATGAATCTGTATCGCTAATACGCAACTGGATCTGTTTCATAAAGCGTTATGCTAGTAATAAACAATGACCCAAAGTAAATAATTATGACATTGCTGTTTATATATTTGTGATTTTTACCATTTTCTGTAGTTTCTTACTCAATGATGAGTCATTTATCTTAATTAAAATAGCTGTGAATGGTGCTTCTGATAAAATATGTGCAGTCCACAACAAAACTTGGTGAGGGTATCGGGGGTCACCTTGCACAAGCAATAGGATTACAACCTGAAAAAAACATTGTAGACACCTGTTTATGAACAGGTTCAATCACCTGGCTTTATTGTCTTTTTTTTTAAAGACATGAAGATGTTTTAATAGTTGATGATAATTTTAAATGTTTGGATTTACATGGGTTAATTTGGCAGAATGTGGAACATCTCTCACAACATTGGGTCTTTTTCTGGCCAAGGCAACAGGAGAACTCCAAGAAAGTTAATATTATATATATTTTTAGATTCGTTAGATACAGGTAGGTTTCATAAAAGTACAGTATCATTGAAAGTTTATTTCAAGTTCAGTGTGATATAGATTCACCACAGATAGGACGACACATTTCAGACATTTATGCGTAAGTTAGGTAATAGCTTGCATAATGAAAACCCCAAATGTATTTATATATAAAGTGTGAGTATCCCATAAGACCCTCTTAAAAACCAAAAATGTTTCATCAGTAACCTGCAACAACTCCTGCTTACACACATATTTCAGGCATTGCAAGCAGTGGGGTGACAGCGCTGCTGTTTGTGCACTTTTTTTTTTCTTGCACCACTCCGTCTTCACACCCACTCCTGGCTTCAGCTCTGTCATTATCCCCCCTTGACAGCTTTAAAGTACAGAATCAGTGCATCGCTGCTGCGCATTAGACCGAGGTGAGAAAAGGAGGCCTGGGCCCAGATTTGTAGCTCCTGAACATGGTTCTGTTTATATAACAGTAGACAGCTGAGGTTGAAAGTGGAAGATAGCTTTCATTTTGAGTAGCTACCGTCCTGTTACGTTTACAGTTCCATTAAAGAAAAGGACAACATAAGTGATGCAGCAAGTTTCTAAGAAAGTGGCTGCAACTGAGGCACAGCTCGGACAGATAGACGCTGCCATGCAGGCGCAGGAAGATGCTCGACCGCAGTGGTTAATGAACCACGAGAACAATCTCATTAGTCAACTGACATCTATGAGTTAAAAGATAAGTTGAGAAAACCAAGAAAGGAACCTGAAGCTCATTCAAAGAACACTCTCCAGGTTTCCTTCGCCTTCATCCTCCACAGACCTTTAATGGATTCTTTCTGTGTGAGCGACTTTGGCTCCGTAGGATTTATTGGGGGTATTTAAATCCTCTGACTCTTTTCTCTACCAGCTGACAGCGGCCTAAGCCCTCACCGGTCTTATCTTACAAAAAGCAATTAAACAAAGTTATGACTACTGATACCTAGAAACTGTAAGAGGTACTCATTCTGGTTCAAAATGCATCATGTGCATTTGGCTGATTTTCTTTAATTTTTTTTTTTCTTTGCTGCTCTTTAAATGTGGTTTCCATGACTACAAAAAGATGCTAGAGCAAAAACTTGAACCTTTTCTCTTCAAATCCATGTTGTATTAAAAATAATTAGACAACTGATAGGGCCTGCTGTAAGTAGGCTTTCAATTAATTTAATGCTAAAAACGCCTCAAAACCATAGAAAACCTCAAATGGTCGCAGAGGAAACATGGATGGTTTCAATGGTTGGGAGGAAATCAGAATCCTGTTTCAAGAGACTCAGATATGATACTGGTAGAAAAATATGTATTGCAGTAAAAATTTATTTGACTTAGAGGTTAGTATGTTGAAATTATTTTGTGTGTGTGTGTGTGTGTGTCAGTGTTGCATCTCCTAAAATGTCACATTTACAAGATACTTTGAGCTGATCAGAGTTTTATGGGCACATGCTGATTTCTGTTTTTAGTTCAGACTATATTATAGCTAGAGTGCACTCTTTTAGATTAAGAATTTAAATGTTCATCAGCATGAATAACATGCAACATAAGGACACCCAGGACCTCTATAGATCGCTTTTTAAGCGGCGAGAAGAGAGATCTGCTTGCTGAATGAGCGGCTAAGAAAATGTTGCAGCATTTTAAAAGCCAGCCTTTATGTCTCTGAGGCCTGCCACACATGTCTAAATTAGTGTTTTAAGTTTCTGTTATGGTCTGTTATATTTAGGTAATGCATTCAAACTGAAAGCTGACCACCAGTTTTATATCTCAGAAAATAAACCCCTTCTAGCAAGTTTGGCTGCTGCTTTTAAATGGCGAAGGACGGAGTAATAGTTTCAGAGAAGATGGATCAAAGTAGAAAATAAACTATTTGATCATTTTTAGGCCTCCTGCGTTTCTAGCTGCTGTTTTAACGTGACCATCTGCTCTGTTACAGATCAGGACGAATAGATAAATATGAAATATTTATCACAGCAACAGCTCCTGAGCTTCCTGTACGCACGCTGCTCTTTTCAGAGACCAGAGATGCTCCATTCTTTGTTTGTGTTGAAGGAAATTTATTATTCACTTCTTACTGACATTAATGTGAAGGCATTTGCACTGACAGGTGGAGAAACTCAATTTGTTCTAAAGCTAAATTGAAGTGACTTATTAAACAAAAATACACACATCCATATATTAAAAACATAACATTTATTAAGACTTTTAACATATGGACTCCTTCTACAAATGACTACTGTTTTTTCTCTGTTTCTTTTTTTTAAGTGTTGACATAGATGTCATTCTTGGCTGACACGAAATTCCCGGTTGCATTCAGGCTTACCAGCAATCCGGGAGAAAACGTGTCATTGAGGAACAACATCATCATCGGACCATGAAGGCAAACCAAGAAACCTTTATGCCCAGGTAGCCCTGGTGGTTTTAGTTTCACTTCGTTCCGTATCAAAGCCAAACTGGAGCTAAACATAAAATGGAGGCGGCAGGGAGTAGCTGCCTGTCGTTTTTACACTGTTCTGTTCTGACCTCATTTTTTTAGACTTGTTTTCACTGCCCCACTATTGAGCAATCAAGACTCGCGGTGTGACAAATTGTGTTACCAATTCTGTCACTGCGCCTTACAGTGGATGTAAAAGGAGGACGCAGTCGGATCGTTCGTCTCGCTGCAGAGGTTCTCCTCATTGGTGCGTCTCCTCGGGGTGTATTGTGCGCTGTGGGATGGAAACGGACCCCATAACCAGCTGGGCCTCAGAATCACAGCTGCATTATGGGTTCCGTTACAATCCCACCCACAAAAGGAGAAAACAGGTTGCAAGGGTGGGCTTGTGTCCGGTCAGCTAAAAAGACAAAACTCGGTTAGAAACAGAGAAAAAAGAAAAAAAATGCTTTTTTTTTTCTTGGGTTTTCTAGTTCATATTGTAGCGCTGTAGAGAAAAAAAAAACAAGGTGTAATAAAAAATCTTCCCCTAAATCAATTTTGAACTCCAAGCAAAACTTTTTTTTGTTTTTAAATTGTTATAGAAACTGGTTTGAAAATAGGAACTGACTCTTCTTTCTACTCTGACAAAAACTACTGAGAAATATTGTGGCAGCAATGGCAAAGTGACTTCTGCTCACCATTTTTATTATGCAGATGTGACTCAGTCACACGTGATCAGGAAGAAATTGTCTTTTTTTACAGTAATCAGAGTGGAACTTGATGCATTATTGGGTGTGAAAAGTATCCCACCTACTGTAAAGCTGTATTTAGCAGAGCACATTGCACTATAAATGGTTATAAAACTTTATTGGCACCTTAAAGAGTTTCAGTTTTGTTTTGATAAATAGAGTGATCGCTCTAATTCAGCCTGAACTCAGATACTTGAGTTACACCACAAAGTTAGAATCTAATCAGAACTGTTCAATTTCTAAAAAATAATAATAACCCGGGTCCTTATGACTGAATCTAAAATGCTCTTCAAGATCAAGCCTGCTGCGAAATTGTCTACATTTCTTCTTAATGTTGATTTCTTTTTCTATTTACAAGAAAAAGTGATGATATATTTTTGCAATTCTTGTGGTTCAGACATGTTTTTGTTTTTTTTTACATTTTTTTTCCCAAGAAACGACCTGCAGATTTAGCAGCCAGATTAGATCAATCTACAGAAAATACCAAAGCCGTGACTCCTCCTTGACGTTTGGGTCGTGTACGAGAAGGAGCGGCACCAAGATGCATCTGTCGCAGCCTAACAGCGTCGTCAAAGAATGAAAACAACTTTTATCTCAATTAGAAAGAAGAAGAAGAAGAAGAAGAAAGAGGGGGGGAAAAAACTCTGCATATTTAAAAGTCTGGAAGTCCAGCAGGGAAGTTGTATATTTTTCATTTTGTGTTGCATAATGGCTCATCTCTCTCTTTGTATCACTGTGCTGTTATTTAGCGCTCTGTCTTGAAAAACCTGTTGTGTATTATCTGTTGTAAGACAAATGGGGGGTGGGAGGAGAAATGCAGGAAAGGAGTTGTACAAGAGGTCAGTCTGACGAGGAAGGGCTGATGAGGTGATAAAGGAAGAGACGGCTGAAAGAGATTTAAACGTCTGATTTACCCCGACTTGAAGCTTCCTGTAGCCTAAAGACACAAGACGGCTTAAATAAAGCTGAAAACTGACTGACAGAAAATGAACCTAAACACACCTAAGAGTACAACCGTCCTAAACATACTTTCAGTTTGACAGCTGTACTGCAAAACCTTCACAGCCTGAAACATTTTCACTTTTGTGCCTGTGAAACATTCATTTTAACCGCCTGTTAAAGCAGTGAAGTGATCCAATATTAGGATAAGTGAGGTGAAATATTAAATGAGTGACAAAGTGAAGAATAAAAGAAGAGGGCGGACTGACTTTAGAGAGCCTAATGAATAAAATCAAAGTGAAAACAAACAAGCAGCCGCTGCCTGGGCTTGTCTGTGGAGTGTGAAGAATAGGAAATGTTGTTGAGCTCACCATCGTCTCGGAGCAGCAGGTCGTCCTCCGCAGCGCTGCCTGCCAACAGCTCTGTTAGTCCAAACTTCCTCTTTAAATACTCCAGAGATTCATTTCACTTTCACTTCTCCTGAGCGAACCAAACTCCTCCTTTCCTTCCTTTGTCCACTAACTCCCTGCCTCCTCTCCCTTCTGCCTTCTGGGCAGAAAGTTGTTTTTTCTCTCACCTCTATTATTCTGTATTTTCTTATTATTCTCTATTGCTTGTTGGTAATACTCCATATGAAATGTTTTTTTTTTGTTTGTTTGTTTTTACCAGAAGCATGTGCATTTTCAGATAGCAGTGTTAGGAAATATTTTCATACCACAATGGTAAAATCCATTTTTAATCTGAACAGGTCCCATTAAAATACAGTAACTTGCATAAGTATTCAACCCCTTTGAACTTTGTGCAAACTAATCACAACCTTCAATGCATTTTTAATGGGATTTTATGTGACCGATCATACAAAATAACGCAGAGTTGTGAAAGTGAGTGAAAACGAATGAATAAATACAATCCAGTGTAAATAGAGTTCAGCTTTTCTGTGAAGGCCTCTATTGTATTAGAGGCAAATGGCATTATGAAGACCAAACAATGTAGCAAACAGGTGAGGGAGAAAGTTTTGGAGAAGTTTGAACAAAACAGGTTTTAGGCTGCAGAACAACATTGCAACATTTGAACATCTGACAAAGCACTGTTCAATTAATAACCCTAAAATCAGCTCTGTGGCAGGTAGACCTTATTTTATCACGTGCACTTTAAGGAGACAAAAAACATTTTTGGCTTACAGTTGAAACCAGATATTTACATACACTGAATACAAAGACACTTTTTTTTTTAGCACTGTCTGAAGTTGAATCAAACCAAACTTTTATTGTGTCTAGTTTATTTAAAATTAACCAAATTTATATTTTCTAAAGTCCATAGAACTTAAAAGATTTTTAGACATTTGGTTGTTTTTTGTTTTTTTATAACTTTCAAAAATTCAAAAGTTTTTATATAGTTTATAACTTTCAAAAATTCAAAAGCTGTCTGACTTTTGGGCTTCCTTCCACAAACTCCTCACAATAGTTTGCTGGAGTTCTGGCTCTTCCTCCAGATGGAGCAGGTGGACCTGGGTCCATTTTGATGGCCGCTTCACTCACACACGCCGTTTCAGATCATCCCACAAAACTTCTCCATAAAACTGAGATTGGGGCTTTGTAGTAAAACATCGACTTTGTTGTCCTTAACCCACGTTATAACCTCTCTGTCTCTCTGCTTAGGGTCATTGTCCATTTGGGTTTGACCAAAATCATACATTTTAAAACACAGTTATCCCTGATACTGACCAAATGTATGTAACCACTTGAATTCAAGGAAAGTTGAAAAAAAAAAAAAACTTATAAAAAAACAGTTCACGCCAAGTTTTCTGGCATTTAGCAAATAGAAATAATTCGCTACATTTGGTAGATGAAAGCTGCAAATACTAAATGTTTCATTTTAAAAGCTAAAGAAATTAAACTACAATATTTAAAATATATTTCCACTTTTCACATTTTAGAACCACATGATGTAACTTTTACTAAGGGGGGAAAAAACATGTTTTTAGGATGAGGCCAACAGAATGAGTTGTTTTCAAAAAAAAAAAAACATCGAAGATGCACAAACCATTTAAAAATATAATACAAATAGTTTGAAGCAAAATATGCCCCTTCTGTTTTAGATATTCTACTCAGATATTTCATAAAACACGCAGAAGAACGCTTCAGCTACCCTTTCTTGCCTAAAATGCAATAAAATACTCTGACCTGTCGAAATATAAAAAAAACACCCATCGAGTGTTAAGATAATCAGATAATTCAGTAATTTCATGCATTTTGCTTATTTCTTATACTGGTTTGGATTGGATTCATCATGGATTTGTTACAGTTGAGCACAAAATTATTCATATTCCTGGTTGAATGCATTCAAGCAAGAAGCTTGCACTGTTAAGTGAGTGACATCCAACATTAAGTGCAACCGCCTGTTAATACAGCTTGTGTTTTATAGGCAATAGAAATTTGTATTTTAAGCAAGAAAAAATGAACACATTTTATAATTTTGTTGTTTGGACAAAAGCAATGATGTTGTGTCAGTATTAATGAAACTCTGGTTGTGACAGTAAATGCAGGTGACTGTAGTACAGCGAGCATCTGGCTGTGGTAAACTTTCATGAGCTGCCGTTTTTTTTTTAGTTCTCATGGGAAAAGCTCATCTTTCTGCCAGGCTAATGGAGGTCTGTGGATGTGCTCTTCTTCTCTGTCTAATTAGAAACATCTGAGCGCCTCATGATGGATGATGTGAGACAGGTGTGACCAACAGAGCGCGACGGGGACGACTCCCATCAGGTCCGTTTGGGTTTCAGCCTGGAAAGTCCGGAGGATTCAGAGGAGCACCTGATTCTCTCTGGAGACCTGGAGGAGGAAGGTGGAGGTGAGACGAGAGGAGACGAGCTGTTTGCTTGTTCTTCGGTTCAGTGCAGCTCATTAATGATGTGCTTTGGACCAGATGTTCGTTAGAGGTTTAGCAGTAAAGAAACGTGTGCATTATTTATTTATTTATTTTTTTGTTTAATTTTTGACTTGAATAAATATAAAATAGTTTTCCCATATAAAAGTATGGTTGTTTAAACCTTTCCACATTTTGTCATGTTACAAACAGACTTTTTTTTTTTTGTGGATTTTCTGGTTAAAACATTTTCATTTCAGGCCAAATCAAGATCATGAATGCCCTCAGTGGTTGGGGTAGAGTGTAAAATTAACAAACTGCCAAAATGTTAATTGAATTCATGAGCGCCTATTAAAATTATATAATATGTAAAGTCTTTACATAAATGTATTTTGGGACTATACAAATAAAAACCGATCTGACTGATTGTCGATGTGTTTTAGGTAGGTCTGGTCTTTGTTCAGATTTTCCAACACATAATGCTTTGTTCTAAACCACTGCATTGTACCGCTGGTTGTACGCTAAGTTCCTGAACCTCCACCCAACTTTCTACAGCATCTAGCAGATCCTCCACCCATTCTGACCACGCAGCTTCACTGTCCATGCTGAAGAAATGAAGAGATCTCGAAGCTTGGAGTACAGTTTTCTTACCCAACCATGAAGTAACCTTCTCCACATCTTTGTCCTTGTTCTGTCTGCCATGTTCCTTGGTCTTCATGATGCTGTTTATGAACAAACATGAGGCCTTAACAGAACAGCTGAATCAGAGAGGAGACATTAAAACACACACAGCCAGACCCTATTTAGGTGACCCCAGAAGGCAATTTGTTAGACGTATCAGAGTAAAAGGATCGACATGAAGGGAACTTTATGTTGATCCCATGAAAACCATGATGGATAATAAATGACATCTTTACTTTTCTGAAAGGTACTGAAGGTTTATTCCATGTAGTTTGGATGATTTGCAGTAAAGAGCATCTGTAGTCTAAGGCTAACATAAAAAAAACTGTTTTTAAATATATACAAAAACAAGATGGAGGTTTCGCATTTGCTAAAACATTGTTCTTGTCTTTCTTTTACATTTTCTACGAGTAACTTCCTATAGGAAAACGATGTATCCATTTTCTGCCCAATGTGTTTTTTTAAATTAAAATTTAATATTAATTAAAAAGTTGCCCGTTTAAAAAATGACAAATTTCCTACAGTAAGTATTTAAAATAAAATGTCTTAATGTATGTCTCTAAATGAAGATTTTTGGCAACATTGAGGATAAAAACGGCTCTTTGGACTGTAAAGGTTGCAGTTATGGTTTAGGTGATATTAAGTTGTTTCTTCCCTTCTTAGATTAAAATATATCCTCACTGCCTGTCTGACTTTATTATAAACTGGTAGCAAAAGCCTCTCAATACAAGCAAAGTTAAGCCCAACAGTTCACCACATGCCCTCAGCTGAATCCTTTTGTCCCTTGCAGACTCAGTTTCTCACTACAAGCTGTAGCAAGTCCTCCTGGGATACGAGCCCCCCTCCAGGTAATGAGACCCTGGTAACCCTACCTGCCTCTTCACCCTTAAACACTGCAAAGGCAGGTTAGGTATATTCTTAGACGCAAACTTCAGTTCTTCTTAAGCTTGTTTAGTTATTTAATTATATGCAGACTGACTTGCATGTAAGTTGCTACTAGTTAAGGAATAAAAGTACTTCCTGAATTTTGACTTTAATCTTCTAGACAAGAAAAACAGACAAGTGTGAAAAACAATGAGGCCTTTAATAATTTTTTTGCTTTAAAATGGACAAACATGGAGATATCACAATAGGAGTGAACTTCCCTCCTCATTCAACTCATGCATGCACCTATTAATAAAAGCTAATTTCGCAACATTCTCCATTACACACACACACACACACACACACACCCTACAACGCATAGATGACACTGAAAGGAAGACTAATGGATCTCTGGAAGAGTAGTGATTTAGTGTAATCTGAAGTCAGCTGCAGGATTCTAAGCAGGTCTTGGAAGAGGTTGTAGTGTCATCCGCCGGACTGATTCTCCACTTGAACGCGCCGCTCCTCTCAAAACAGACGTTTTTCGTAACTGTGGGAAAGTCAGAAGGAGAGATCACACGACTCGCTCAGCGTCCAAACTGAGGCACCAAGAGGAAGTCGAACCGAAGGCTTGTGTGATTGTGGTGAAGACACGAAACTAGCAGATTAGGACAATGGAATGTGAAACCGAGTGGAAAGTACCAATTTGTGTGTGTTTTATATACCTGTGCAGACTGTGGACTCCGCCCTCTATCTGAGCTGATGATGTTCTCTTTTCAAATTTCAGCTCTCCAGAGTACATCAGGGCTCTAAACGGACAAAAACGAACCAGATGTTGACGGGACAGTAACTGTCTCTAAGCTCATCTGTACCTCTTGTATCACTGAACTGGGGACTGCGACACTTTGATGGTGTCGGCGCAGCCTTACCTGAGCTGGGTGAGGCTTTTGGCGCCGATGTCTTGACAGGAGTGCTGAGTGCCAGCCAGTATGTAGGGGACAAACTTGTGGATGGAGCCTTTGTCCTGCACAGCTCCAGAAACGCCTTGAGCAACTTTAATCTTGTCGCTCTCGCTGTGAAGGAAGAGATGGAAAAGTGGAGTGTCGGTTAGGTGAGTCTGGTGGGGTCAGACCTGCTTAACTTGGGTAAATGTCAGTAATCTTCATTCATTTCTTAAATCTGATTTCAGATTAGGCAGGATACACCGGACTAACCTGAAGTACTGATAAGACAGTACACCCACTTAAAGGGCTTCCCATGACAAGAACAATAAAACGGACCTGACCTCCAGTAGCACGTCACCATATCATGTTCACAACACAAAACATATTTGAGCCAATAAATTATGAACCACATTTAACAGCAACAACACAAAATTGCGTCAATATGAGTTTTGCTTTCATTTCTTTCTACACAGCTTTACGTTGCCGCCTCAGCATTTAAAGTCAGGTTGAAGTTTGGACTTGAACTAGGCCATTGCAACACCTTGACTCCTTTCTTTGTCAGCCATTCTGTTGGACAAATGGTGTCTTATTTGTGTTTTGGTTGTGTTCACGGTTGATTCAATGACAGCAAGGGGTTTAGGTCCTTTGGATACAACAAGCCCAAATCATCAACACTCCACCACCATGCATACAGCTGGTACAGAAAGAAATCTGACATGTGTTATATCCAAAAATCTTTTCGTTGGTCTTAAATTTCAAATTTATCGTGTCTTTTTGCAAATTCCCTGAGCATAGCACTGCTTCACATCGTCAGAAAACTGGCTGAAGTCCAAATGTTTATACTCTTCAACTACTTCTTTTGACTGTAAATCTATTTTTTAAAAGGCCTTCAGAAATTTTTTACAGTGGGACTGTAGAATGATAGTTGGGAATACCCTTAAAACCCCTCCCAGATTAATGGGCACCACTGATTGTTTGGAAAGGTGGAGTTACACTTTTCATGCACATCTTTTCCGTTTTGGTTTAGTACATTTGAGATGCTAAAGCTTTTTAGACTCTAGAACAGCTTTTTTTTCTTGTCTGTAAAGCCTCCTAATTGAAAGAGGATGTGCTTTCAAGTAGTCATGACTGTATTAAGATCAAGTGCAAAACCCCTCCTTGCGGCACACTTCGGTTTTTATGAAGTTCCTGTGGGGAAAAAAAAAAAATCACTGCACGAAGACATTTCAGGCATTTCCTGAAATATCTGCCACTCTTTTCTAGCAGGCTCATCAGTCTGTGCCACAAGATGCTGTCTAGATACCACTGAGAATGAAATGAGGAAGACGTGATGAAAGCTGGGGGTGAAAAAAAGCAGAATACTGTGGCAGCAGGATGTTGTGTGGATTGCGTACCTGAAGTATCTGTTTTGGGAGCCGAGGTTTTTGTCCATGGCGTCCAGAGAGCCCATGCCGCGGTATTTCTTCAACCGAATCCCGTCGGAAAAGAAATATTCACCAGGAGCTTCGCTGGTGGCAGCCAGCAGAGAACCCATCATCACTGCGCACACACGCCCACACACACATATATATAAAAATGTTTCACACAAAGCAGTTTCTGATGCAAATCTATTTAGAATCTACAACAAGATACAATTGTGTGTTGAGTGACCATGGTTCACCATCTGAAAACTACTACATAACTCTATGAACCAACTTCTAAAAAATCTTGAAACATAAGGTGCACACCTTCTAACTGCAAATTATTTACATTTCCGTCTATTGCTACAGGTACATACACACACTTAAATTGACATACATCGCATCATAAAACTTTTATTTCTAAGCATATTTCCTCCGTCATCCTCACCTGTTGATGCTCCCAGAGCCAGGGCTTTGGCGATGTGCCCAACAGTCTGAATGCCACCGTCAGCAATGACGGGCACACAGAAACGTCTGGCGTACTCGGAAACTTTATAAACGGCTGTGGCCTGGGGTCTGCCGCACGCCAGCACTGATAAAACAGAGTCAAAGGAGTTACCATGGACGGCCAAGGAAGAGTACCAGTTTAATTCCAGTCTGATGACTGGCTTTAGACCTGCGCTCTTCACATGATCTGTTTAAAGTCGGATTTTTGTTCTTTTCTGCTTTTACAGATCTACCAAAGTAAAAAATACAGAATTCACATAAGCTAATTTGATTTTTTAAAAAATGAAGTGCATGTCGCGTTTTAAATACAGGAAGTGATAAAAGAATACATGAGTAAAAACACAAGCTGATAATGTGCCTCTTCGTGTTTGCTACGTGAAAATGAGGAAGTTAAAGTTGCCACATCAGCACAAAAAATATCAAACCATGTCCAAAACTCTCCATATTACTCATCTGCCAGCATTAAACTCAGTACAGCCGGCTGATAGGTTTCTGAAACCGACCAATCAGTGTTAAGAAAGAGGAACAAGGACGATCAGTAGTAAAGTTATTCACTGATTTTAAGGTGCGTAATGTCGGGATGACAGAGTTTTCACTCATTGAAACTTCCTCCAGTGTGTATGAAAGGCATTAGCAAAAAAATGCTAAAAAGGGCTCCTCCTTTCATTTATTCACCATGAAATATTTGATTGAAAAAGTCCAGCAAATCATTGTTAAGAGGAACATCTTTGCTCTCCCTGTCTGCATTCATGAAAGTGATCAAACTGCTGCTCAAAAGTTTAGTAAAAAAGTCTTTATTTACATGTTTAGAAAACAAAACAAAAAAAATCAGAAGTAAAAGGATGAAGCTTTAGTTTGAGCTGTCCTCAACATTCTTTCAACTTTTGGTATCCTACTGCATGTCTAGAGAGCAACAGGTCAGAAAAGTTGGTGGAGGAAGACCATGGATGGTTAATAGATCAATGGACGCAAGAGCAAGCAAACCCCAAAACTCCAGCCACTAAAACCTACACCCACAAATGCAAAGCTGTTACCAGAAATACTTAAATCAGGGATTGACATTTTAAATAAAAGATGTGACTGTAGAGGAGCCTTGAACCGGTTCTGACCAATCACTTTATTTTGTGTCACACCTGGTTTGAGGAACTAATTTACAGGTCATGTTTGGAAAAGATTGACCTTTTTAACTGCCTTTATCATATAATATTATCAATTACCACAATTTTAGTGCTTTATTTGTATTGGTACATGCTCTGTACATGTGAAAAGGAGGAATAAGGCATCAATAAGACACTTTCAGAATCCAAACTGATGTCAAATGGATGCCACTTGTTTTCTTCTATCTATCACCTGTATTACACACAATAAGAACCACATCTCAGAAAAATGAAAAGATGTAAAAAGAAATAAAAAAGAAGGTATTTCACATCCATCTGGGATGTAGCATTATTGTTCTTGTTGCAAGCGTGCAGATTCTAACACTATTTTTCCAAACAAACTGAACTGAGACATCAGGATCAAACAGAAAGATGAGAGCAGAAGGAGTGGAGCTGTGTTATTTCCTGAGTTTGGCCATGTTTCTGTGTGATCCTCACCTTCCTGTGTGATGCAGATGGAGCCGCTGCCCATCCCCACTCTCAGGGCATCCACGCCTGCATCAATGAGGTTCTTGGCCTGAGCCGCAGTCACCACTGCCACAGACAGGGGGAGACAGAGGACCAGTAAGAACTCAACCAGAACCTCAGAACTCAAGAGAATTTAAATGATTTCTCACTAAAATTTGACATTTTTGATACATTCCCCATCAAAGATAATGACAAAAATACAATATATGCTTCTTCTATCACAATGATCTGCTTTTGGAGAATAAATGGCCTCCAGAACAATATTTCCAAACGTTCATTTGGGAAGCAGAGATCAGTAGAATTAGTCAAGGACACTTTTACATTTCAGACGTAGAAATTAATCTGTGTGGTTACCATTGCCTCCAATAACTTGTAAGCTGGGGTACTTTTCTTTAATGTATTTGATCATGTTGATCTGGAAGACGGAGTTGCCCTGAGACGAGTCCTGTTGACAGAAACACATCATCATCATCACTGTGACGTTATTGCAGATATCTTGTGGGTACAGATGTAATTGATGAATGGCAGGACACGACGAAGTAAGGAGGAAAGTTGGGGGGACACAAAGAAGAGGGAAGCAAGGGAGGGAAGACAAAAAAGAGGAAGAAGGGAACAGATGACAAAGAAGGAAGAAGAAAAGGAAAGACAGAAAAGAGGTAGGAGGCACAAAGATTTACACAATGAATAAGTTGAAGTATGAAAAACTAGAGGGGGACAGAAGAAAGAAGGAAAGATGCAAGTTAAGAACAAATGAAAGCAAAGTAGAAAACATGGAAGAAAGAGGACAGAGGGAATAAAGGTATAATACAACAAAGAAAGCCAGGAAAGTTGGATACAAGGAAGAAAAGGAAGTAGCAAATGGGAAATGAGGAAGAAAGGTAGGATGGATAGGAAAATAATCAAGAACTGGAGATTTGCCACGATGAAGAAAGGACACCAGAAAGGAAAGGAGGGAGGATAGACAAACAGAAGGACTGTCGGATGCTGAAATCAAACTCCATAGCTCTCCAGACTGGTCCAACAAAAACTCTCTAAACACAGTCATCCTCCTTGTCCCAGCAGACCAGTAGAAGCAGAAGTGCTCACCAGTACAACCACGTCCACGCCGCTCTGCACCAGCAGGTCCAGTCTGTACTTGTCGTCATTGTGGGTTCCGATGGCGGCGCCACACAGCAGCTGCTTCCGGGAGTCTTTGGAGGCCAGAGGGAAGTCCCGGTTCTTCTTCAAGTCTGTACGCGCAATGATGGCCACCAGGGAGCCCTCCTTATTCACGATGGGAAGTTTACCTGCAGGAGGAACCAGGTAAACACACTGAGTTTGCATAGTTCCACTTTGGCTACATTTAAAAGCAGCAAGTTGTGCAAAATGTGTTTTTTTTCCCTCCACCTTTCTTGCTCCTCTGGAGGATTTCATTGGCTTCTTTCAACGTCACTCCAGCTGGAGCAACTACTAAATCCTCCTCCCTAGTCATCACCTGCCATATTGGTAAGAACAGCACACTCATTATTATTCATTCAACTCATAATAATCTTTTACTTCACCAACTCTAAAGTACTTTTTGTGATATTAAGTACAGAAGCAAGTCAGAGAGACAAATCAGTATCAATGTGTTCTACATTTATATTCACATGGCTTTTTGTAGAACTCATCTCTACCTTTTACACACATATAGAGACTGAAATATTTTCCCAAATCTGCACAGAGAAGTACAAATCTTGTCAGATTGGAAAATTTCTGTAAGCAACAATTTATAAATCTGGCCAAAGATTTTGATTGAATATGAAAAGCGGCAAATCTTATTTCAATGAATTTCTTCTTGCCAGTCTTCTATTAAAAAAATGAAAGAAAAAAAAGGGCCTGTGGAGTGAGACACTAATTGTTGTCAATAGATTCTGAGATATTGACCTGATGTAGCAGAGCCAAACTTTTCCTATTTCTTACAAACTGAAGCTACACTTGTCACTTTTAGAAAACTGCATTATTTCCCTCCCACATCTCAACTGTGGTAGAAAGTGTTTGTCACATCTAGGGGCTGAAACGATAAATCAGATTAATCGATTATTGAAATAATCCTCAACTAATTTAGGAATCGATTAATTATTAACTGGAGAATATAGACTCAAAACAATGCAATTTGCTGAAAGAAAACAACATATTCAGAGCAGTAATTAAGCAAAAACTGTGCAAAAATATACACATTTTGCATTTCAGATAATAATACCTTAGTCTGTAAATAGCTTCTAGCCAAAATTTCACCCGGTTCAGATTTACTAAAGGAATTCTATGTTACTGCATTTTAGGCAATAAAATGTTACTTTTTTCTATTTAAAAAAGGAGCTAAATTATTTGCATATTTCATGTTTTTCTAATATAGTCCCAAACAGAATTAAGTGGTTAAATAAAAAAATCTGTAGAATGTGCCATATCTTTTCTCGATTTAAATGTGAATCACCAGAATAATCTATAGATTAACCGATTACTAAAATGATCATTAGCTATAACCCTAATCACATCCATTTCAATAAAGTTTTTGTAAGTGGACAAAAGCACACTGAATGCTTTAGCAAGGCGCTGTAACAAACAAGTCACAGTTAAATGATTAAACCCAAAAGTGCCTAAAATTGCTACTGAGCCCAACAGAAGGTATACATAAAAACCCCCACTTCATCTCGAGTACTTGATTAAAACCACAAAAGCTACTTAACTTTGTTGAAACCTGACACCTGTTTTAAGTTTATGAATATTCCTCACCTCACTTAGTGGCAGGTTGTGGTCGTCCTCTTTCAGGAAATCGATATCTCTGGACGAGATGATTCCCACCAGCTTGCCGCCCATCTTGCCGTTGTCTGTAATGGGGATGCCACAGAAGCCGTGGCGCGCCTTGGCTTGGAAGACGTCTCGCACTCGCTCTTGGGGGCTCATCACCACAGGGTCTGTGATGAAGCCCTGCTCGTACCGCTGGAGGGAGGGAGGAAGCGTGGGAAGACCGGGAATTGGGATGTGGAAGGATTGGGGAGTTGGGGGCCGCAGCGGAGAGAGAGCAACACAGGGAACATAAAGCGATCACTGACTACGTTCTACAGCCGGGAGACGAGCAACACGGAGAAAAAAAAAATTGCTCTAAAAGGATCAACATACAACATTACTGCCCCCCCCCAGGAAGTGGGACAAACATGCAAAATCAAGACAGTGAGATGATGAAAATGGGGTTGGATGAATAAAAACAAAGAAAATATCTTAGATCAAACAAAGTCATTACATCGAAACAGCAGAAGAAGAAAGAGCACAGTGAAGCTTTGAATCAGTACCTTGACTTTGCGAACTTCATTAGCCTGGAACTCTGGAGTACAGTTGTGGTGGATGAAGCCGATGCCCCCCGTTAACTGAGACGGAAATAACACACGAGTGAGTGAGTGAATGAACATCACTGCGTCCTAAAGAAACCCCGGGTCTCTGCGATCGCTCACCGCCATGGCGATGGCCATGTTGGCCTCTGTTACTGTGTCCATCGGGGACGAGACGAACGGTGTCTTCATGGTGATCCGTTTGGTGAGCGCTGATGTCAAGTCCTGAACGAGAGACGCACGTCAAAATACATCAGGTTAGCCTGCAAATCTGTGTCAGATAACAGGGCTAAACTTAGCCCCTTCAGTTTAAGTCTCACTGCGCTGAAACATGGCTCACACACCTGTTCATTCTTTTAATATCACACTTTGAAAAACCACCAAGAATTAATTTGAAATTATACAGACTTTATGCAATCCAATCACTTCCAGTCAAAGCATAATGGAGAGGCTACAGCATGTTTGTGCATATTTACTCACCACTTGTTCAGCCGTAAAGTCGATGTAGCCAGGTAAAATCAGGAAGTCACTGAAGAAGAGAAAGAATAGCTGGTTACACATTTATCCATCCTAGGAGCTTCATAAAGTCATCTTCATAAACTGGAGATAACTGATTTAGAAACTAAGCATTTACACACCGAGGTTAGTTAAAAACGTCCAAACTTGAGTTAGCTAACACTAGCTGCTTAAACGTACCCATCTTCTCTACACAAATAGGAGATACAAATCGAATAGAATTAAAACTAAAGTTTTATATGACACTGATCTGCTTGTGCTGTTCCAAGTTCACAGAGCTACAATACATTTTTCACATCGAAATCTCTATATTTTCAGACTTACACTAGTTTACTCTGAATTTATGCCTTTTTTTCCCCCCCTTAAACAATCAGGCTTCAAATATGAATCTAAACCAGATGGATGGAAGAATGGATGACAAGAAAGGATAGTTAGCAGACTGGCAAGATGGAGGAATAATGGGATAGAGAATAAAGTTTAGAAATAGTAGTATTATAAGTGCATGTGTGTATATATAGTCACACATATAGTTTTCAGTATTTTTTCTGTGTCCACTGGTAACCA
The DNA here is from genome assembly GCF_002775205.1 of Xiphophorus maculatus. Taxonomy (NCBI): domain Eukaryota; kingdom Metazoa; phylum Chordata; class Actinopteri; order Cyprinodontiformes; family Poeciliidae; genus Xiphophorus; species Xiphophorus maculatus. The sequence continues at coordinate 9,054,743 of NC_036443.1, read as the reverse complement.
AGCAACGACATTTCGAAGCCAAATTCTTGTGTCTTTGTGCAATGACAATAAAGTAAATCCAAGTTTATTTTTCCATGTTATCCAGACCTGGAAAACACTTCCACAGAGCTTTACAATTTCCAGAAACCTTCAGTTCAAAGACTAAGCCAATCTATTTGACTGGAAAACATAATAAAACAAACTTCCTTGAGCAAGTTCAAGTTATGACATGAATTATTTAAGCACCTCAGAGTATGATATTTCAGAAGAGGACCAGTTAAACAAGAAATAAGGCTAAAAACAGAGTGAGTGGCCGCCCGTGAGCCAAGCAGTGGTGGTTTTTCACATGGGCAATATGGCTCTGCACCCAGGGGGTCTTTACATCACTGGGTGGTCTGAGCAACAACAAATTGCTATAGTGGCAGAGAAACAATGATATTAAATATGCGCTCTAGTTGTAAAAACACTAAAATAATCGCATTTCAAAGCGCTGTTAGGATCACCCTGACATCGTTTAAAGGTCTTTCTAATAATAATTTACAAGGGGTGACATTCATACATGACCTGTAACACAGGAGGCATAAAGCATTTTAAACAAAGTAATCCTTCTTTAGTATTAAACTATGACGTTTTCTTAAGAAATCCCCATGATTCAAATACGAGCAACGTTAACATTTAAACCCAAGTTATTGGTGTTTATCTAGTGTTTACTTGTATGTGAGGCCGTCTCCACAGTTGAACAGCTGCTGTCCCGTCAGCCCGTCCTCCGGTACGTAACTGGTCTCCCCGCTGATCAGGTAGTCCGCCATGGTCAAACTCTCCAAACAGAACCAAACTAAGAAACCACCTTTACAGAAAAAAAACCCCAGGTATTTGGGGGGGGGGGCGCAGAATCTGAAACCGGACGGACACACCGGCTGGTCAACAGCGCGGATCCAGAACTTTCCTCCCTCTTGCCGCGAGTTGAGCTCCGTCCGTTTAGCTACCGGTCCAACCTTTCCTCCAGCAGCTGCTGTGGGTGCTGCTGTCTGGGTGTGCTTAGCTGCTAAAACCCAGCACAAACGTGGAGTGTGTAAAAATGATTTCGCCCTTCATCAGGCCTCTGCGTCTCCGCTGGCCTGCTGCTCATGTTCAGTCCGCACGTGCAACCTGCTCCTGACAGTTTCCGACGCTGACGTTCACATCCGGGTAATTCGCCGGTTTTTTTCCCCCCTTAAGAATCACCAAAAATATTTTCGTTATTATACATTTATGACTTTTGGACATAAATGTTAGCATTTTTTGGCAGTTTTTTATTATTATTATTTTTTATTTCGGAATGAACCTTTTCGCTACGTCCCGCTTAATGACTCTAGGGGGCTCTGTTGCTCCTGCACACATTAATTTGTCCTGTCCTGACATTTGAGGTTGGAAAAACAGGTTTACATGGTCTTTTAGCTGTTCTCAGAGAATAAGACTGTACCGCAACAGAGGGCCGAACACAACAAGTTTAGTTCATCTTACCATGTCAATGAAAAATTTTGTATAGGTTCAAATGGGTTCAATGGAGTTAAAGACAGGACAGTAGATAACCAAGCACGTTTTTGGACTGTAAGGCAACAGTATGGGGCAGTGAACAAAAAGGCCAATCCAATAGCAGGTTGACTTTTCATGGAATAAACCATTCTAAACATAGACAAAAGCAAAAATACAAATTAGCCTTTGTCTGAGTTTAAGTTATTTAGCAAACCAATTTTTTTTCCCCTTCTGATGCACAAAACATTTCTCACGACCAGCAAAATGGGCCAAGAGCTCCAAGGGCCATCAGATTGGCCCTTGGTGGACATGGAGCTGGTATAGAATAGAGGTGTTTTTTGACGTAACCACTCGAGGGAGTAATCATTCACAGACTCATCTGTGAACATATGAGACACAAACATACGGCCAAACAGTGGCAACACTTAAAATACTTCTTGGCACACAGTAGCATTCAACTAGAAAACTCTGTGGAAGACTCTGATGCAGGTGATGAGGGGCCAGCATGGTTACGTTAGAAGTGGACTTTTTTTTTTTTACTACAAGTAAAATAAAAATAAAAATGGATCTTGCAAAAAAAAAAACAAAAGAAACTGGCTTTCTTATTTTACAGTGAGATTCGACCTATGAATAATTTTCTTGTGCTGCGTGCTTATTCAGTGTTTGCATGTGCAATGAACACACAAGAGACATTGTCCGGTTTTAAAAACTTTCAGTAACTATTTCTGTATTAATGTACAACCGTTGAAAATTACAGCAAATTTTTTTTTGTGTATTTTTTTTCTTCTTTTTTTTTTTTTTTACCCATTTCTTTTTTTAAATGATCTAACTATCAACAGCCATTTTTCAGAGGTGAGCAACATGAGCTGAAGGAAAACAAAAAAAACGGCAAAATAAAACGTTGGGATGACAAAGTAAGAAGAGAGAGCATGAGACGGAGCGGGCGGGGGGAGGAGGACAGGGGGAACAAATTAACAGCTACTGTTTCTTTAGTGGAGTGTTTGCACATGGGAGCGTTGGCGTGCGCGCGCCATCTGAATGTCGCCGGGAGGTGCTGTAGCGCTTGTGAATGACGAATGCGAATGAGATTACATTTAAATGTTGGACATTAAGGAAGGAGGTCAAATCTCGGTTTTACCTCGTGTGTTGCTGTCAGGTCATGGTGCAACACCTAATAAAGGTAAACATCGGTGGCAAAAACTCAAGGTAGCTGCCGTCTAAATCCCTACATTTTATTCAACTCTTTTGGACCTTAATATTACTACTTTTAAATTTGGTTTGAAGTTACGCATATTAAGTAGGGTGCTGAGAACAGTTTGTAAAGAAAAACAAAAAAAAAAGAAAGACAAAAGTAGGAAGCATCTTTCTTATACAACTTAGCAGTTGTACGAGTTGATGTAAACCAGGAAAATACATTTTTAGGAATTATTTTAATCATTTCCATGACTTATTTTGCAGCACATGAGACGATATCCATTCTTAAAATTTCCAAATCAAATTACTATCACAGGTGCAAGACTTAACAGGTGCCTGTATATCAGTCAGGTTTATATAAAAAAAACCCACAAAATACAGATCCACTGGTTGCACTGCTGCCTTAAAAAAAACAATACGATCATTCTGCCACCAATTCCTCCTCTACTCAATAGCCCAGGCTTCTACTTCAGTTGCTCTTCTCAAATGATAATCCCACCATAACAGGAAAAACTACTCAGGAAGATTCCTAATCTCCAGCAGGCAACATGTTGCTTGTAGTTGCTTATGTCAAAGCAATTTTACTCTGTTTTCAGACACGAAACCTTAAACAGTGACCCACGAGATCAGACCGGATGTGTTGAAACGAGTGTGACCACAACAGACGTTGTGTCAAATATATCTAAGGAGATGGGAATGAAATGAGAAGGAAGGGAGTGAAGCAAGTGTGACATTCTGTGACCCTGCTGCGTTATGGCGGTGAGAGGAGGGAAAGGCGGAGCGAAGGAAGCGAATGAGTCAGTGTGGGGAGGCAGAGTGAGGGAGGAAGGGAGGGAAAGTGTGACTGCAACAACGGCTGATCGGGGAAGGAAGCAAAGGTAGGAGGGCGAGGAACAAAGAAAAGGAGGGAGGACGCTGGTGCTCTGCAGTCGCGAATGGAGCTTCAGGTTTTATGGAAATCCTTCAGCAGCGTGCGTCGCCTCTGCTCAGCAATGTGCATCTGATTCTCCAGATCCTGAAAAAAAACCAAAAAAAAAACGTGCTGAGCAACACTGGCATACACTGTCCATTTGTATGCACGGTGTTTTGGTTTATAGCCCGAGCCGGGGGCTGGGTCAAAATTATTTGGAGAGTTTAATAAGTCTACTAAATATCCAGCAAAGAGAAGAACAAATGTAAACACACAATAAAAAGTTGTGTTAATCAACTTATCAGACACAACGTGTGTAGACTCAAACCAGATGGTAAGCGCTTATCCACAACTATGCTTGTGTCATCAGCATGCTATAACGACCAGTTTTCTGTAAATTTTTATGTATCCTTAACTTTTCACATTTTTACACGAGAACTACAAAAATGGTACATGGCCTGCATTTGTATGAAATGTCAGCTTTTTAGGTGTATTGTGAAAGAGAATATTTGGTCTTGCATATTTAGAGGCATCAGAGAGAAGGGGTCTGAACGTACGGGGTTCCTACAAAATTTCTTCCAACAAAACTCCATACAGACTCAAAGTTCTACATTTTTCTGATGGTTTCTTCCAACATTCTTTAAGTCTGAGTAGAAACCCTTAACGAAGTTGGGTTGTTTTATCTGCATGTTACATAAATCGCAACACAATGCTGGAACTGGATTCTGTGTCTACGTCCAAACAGGAAAAACAGTAGATTTTTCAATAAGAGTGGATTTATCAGTAACTCCAACGTTGGACAAACACTTCATCACCGACATGAGAAATCTAAGGTAGAAAATTCAACTGCTATTTCTTAGATAAGAAAATATGGCAGAAATATGGAAATTCAAATATTTCAATACTTTTTCAGATTAAGAAAGTTAGACCATGATAGGTGAAATCATAGATTTTATGAATGGAGGGGGGTTAAGATGCAACATAAACATAGATTTATAACATGCTCACCCCTCTGTCGCTGGCGCTGAGCTCCACCTCTCCTCCCACCACTCCTCTCTCGTAGCTGTCGGCCCGCTCCACCTTCCATGACAGGTTTTCTATCTCTGCTTCCAGCTGCGCCTGCTGGTATTCAAACTGCAGAGGAAAGAAACAGATCTCCGCTTCAAAGGAGGGCTCCATTTCTAACCGATACAAAGTTCACGTAAGATAAGATTGAGCCAAAATGGTAACAAAGTTGAATCGCAGCTGATATAAAGTAAAGTAAAAAGGAAAATACATTTTTTTTTAATCATTTCTAGATCTTCATTTGTTCTGTACAAATTCCCATTTTGACTTCATCAACAACACGATGGAATCTGGCATGTTTTTGTGCACGTAAAGGTCAGCTCACATAATTTAAAAACCAAAACATTTGAACAATGAAAACCTGTAAAATTGACTGTGTAGAAGTTTGTTTCTCACCAGTTTTTTGCGCGGCCCAGACTCCATGTAATAGGCGTAAGGGTAGGTGTACTGCAGCGTGTAGCGACACTGGAAACAAAGGAAAACTCATCCTAGTCATTTCAACAAAAGCTAAAAATGAGCCAATACAGTTAAATTTACTGACATAAGCTTTGATAGTGCATATGCTTTGTTCTAAATAAAGTCTCCAGTAGGAATAGAATAACAAATGAAGGAACAAAGTGTAGCAACCTGAAGAACATTCTCTTCTCTGCTGATTGTTATGTTCATATACAGAACAGCAGAATAAAACAACTGAGTTTAATTCAAATAAAGGTGTCAGTTGTTTAACACATTTATGTTTGAAATAAATGCTTAATAAATGCTAGACGAAGGAAGGAAAAAAGAAAAGCAGGGAAGAAAAGGACATAAAGCAAAAAGAAAGAAATAATGAAGAGGAGGAAAGGGGAGAAAACAAATACAAATATTTTTTCACACCTTATTTTCATTTATCCATACTTATCCAGGCATGGAAAACACTAAAATTAAATTCCAGACTAAAAGTCTTTGTAGCAACCTTGTATACTTGCAGTTTATCCAACCATCCAATCAGATAATTTGTTTCATCCATACCTTAGCCAGTAGCTTTGCAGCATTATGCAGGTACTGCCAGTCGATCCAAGTTCCCAGATTGTTCATTACTCTCTCCTGGATTTTCTCCTGGATCCTCTGGTATGTCTGAGCCTCTAACTGCAGGGACTTATTGTGGTTCTCCCACTTGTTACACGAAAAACAGCCAACATAAATAAACGGGAATATAAAACAAGGCATCTCTCACTTATGAAATATATCTGTAGTTAAGGTTAAAAAAACTAAACAGTAGATCAGGCCCTCGAAGCTTTTCCAGCGTACATTTCCTTCCACCTTATTTTATTGAGGAGAATTGTCTTTTAGAGTCAAAAAGTGACTATAAAAAGCTAAAATTGCTCCAGGACTGTAAGTTGCTGAAGCATCTCAGGCTTTGGAGAGGCAGAACCAGAACTGGGTATGAACAAAGCAGCATCAGCAAAATGTAAAGTTAAAGATGATTCTGTCTAATCTGGATACTCCTGAATCCAATAAGGCTGCACCATTTTCTGAAACTCTCTAAAATCTTTTATTCGTCTCCATACAAATGACAAAATGAATAAACCTATTTGAGGAGCTAAATTAAAAAAAAAAAATCTAAATTATACATTTAAAAAATGTAGAAAGATTTAAATCTAGAATTCTTTTAAGCCCCTGTATTTAGCTGAGATGGATCATCCAGAGCAATAAAAGATCAAATAGAAAAAAGAAAAGCATCTTACCCTCTCAAAATAGAAGAGGTATTTCTTGAGTGCCTCCCTGGCCTGAGCTTGCTGGCTCTGGTTGACTATATCAGGGTTTTCTTTGTATCGGCTGCACTCGTAGTATTCACTGCCATGAGTCTTCCAGTCCCCAAGACACATCCAGCAGAAATCTTTTAGCAGAAAAATAACCCTTAACGGACTCCAAATGCATCCAAAATGATTCGGAGTATGAGTTATGGATAATAGCTTCTTAATAATGAGAAAGTCTGAGAAGCAAAACTTACCATGTTTGCACTTGGAGCATTGCTAAAGGACATCAAGAAAAGGAAGAAATTAACCAAAAAGCAGCTACTTCTATTAGTCAGACTCAACAGAGGTAACAGCAACTATATGCTGATAAAGTGTTTAGCTGGAGTCAGAAGTATTTTCTGTACTCTGACAAAGTGGGATTCTCACCATGTGATTGCACCCTCCGTTCTTTTCGATGCAGATATTGCACTTCGGACACTGGAAGACAAAAAAAAAAAAAGGCTCTTTATCGCAAATCTGATCCGAAGATCACAGAGAAACACCTAAGTCCTCTGTTATTATTCTAAACTCCGAGCGCACAGTAAGTATCTGCTGCATGTCAAAGTAAACAGCGGTCACAAAGCTTTGTGTGTGGCGACCGTACATCTTTAGTATGTGCGCTGATGTAGTTTGCCGTCTCTGAGTCATCTGCGCATTTAGTCAGCCATTTCCGAATTGTTGCGCAGTCTGTCGGCGCGTGGTACATCTGGCGGCATTTGAAACTGGAAGAAAGTTGCATGAAATGTGTCAAAAAGCAACTTGGATTCCAGGATTTTCAACATTTTTTATTTTTTTTAAATAAAAGAGTCACAAATTTCAATCAACATATTGCATTCTCCGCGTCATACCAGAAGACTTCACTGCAGCGGCTGCACTGCACTCTGCGCGGCCTGGGCTCCTGCACCTTGATGACGATGGGACAGTCTGCACCTGGACACAACTGCAACTGGAAGTGACTCTGAAAAAAATAAAACACAAACAATGTATGCAAGTCAAGAGAAACCCTTTAAAATGTTTTAATAAAACTGATTTCAGTTTATCCAGGTCTAAGAAGGGAACATTTTTAGCAGGATGTTTTTAATATTTAGGCTACCTTTACACATCAGGTCTTAATGTTTAATTATGATTTTTTTCTTCTTTTTTGCCAAAACTCTTGATTTTTTTTATTGATTTTTTTTGCTTGGTCGTTCTTACTACTAATTAAACCGCAGAGAGGCTTCTGTGTGAACGGTTTATGACCCCGAAGTGCCTCGCATGCACAGAAGAACATTGATGTCACAGCAACACTTCTTTTTTTACGGAATTAATAGTGTATGGAGATATTTATGGATGGAGGTTAAAGTTTTTTTAGAATTGGGAAAAGACAGTATCATCAAAATCATAAGAAGGAAGATGATAAAAAAAAATCTGGACTAATAATGGCCTTTTGTAGAGCATTGACTGCAGCTTCTGTAAAGAAGTCTGTCTGGATGTGTAGGCAGAGGGAAGAGTGGTGGGATTGTGATCTTTCGCTTCAGTGGAACAAACTCCTTTCATAAGTTCATAATTATAATTTTCAGCCAGTGTTTACGTCTGGCTTTACCACGTCTGGCTTTTTCTGGAGCAGAATTTTGCCGCATGTCTCACATGAATGACATAGAAGGAGGATAAAATGTGACATGACCGTTCAGATTGCAGACACGTTAAAAACAAATAGAGGGTTTCTGAATTAGTACCACATATGGGAGTGGCACAGATCGCATTTCTTTCATTTTTTTTATTTTTTATGAAAAGGTTGGAATTGGCCCATTCAGGCTGCGGTAAAAAAAGCCAAATATGGGTCACATTTGCCTGCTACGTGAACATAGCCTTAGATGTTTATCTGATTGTTTGATGCAATGAAATCAATAATTGTTGTTGGCATTAAACAAAAAGTGATTTCGGCGTGAGTGAACATTTTATTCTACTCAATTCAACATAAACTTCTCTCGTGAGATGCCATCATTTGTGTGAATGTTGAAGATCGCTGAATTTCGACATTCGCACAAATGTTGCTAAACTGATGTGTTTGGTTGCTGCTTCGTCAGACGGTGGACGAACACACCTCAACATAGTCTCTGAAGAGGTAGCGTTTGTATTTGTCCTTTAGCTCCTCTCCTGGCAGCAACGGGAGGACAAAGTCTTCTGGCATCCGCAGGGAACAGTCCTGAGCCATACATGAGATTCCTGAAAGCACAAACGTTGTTTGATGAAATGTCGAGGCTCTCGGTGACAAAACATGGAGCAGCACTTTCCACAGACCCTCAATCTTTTTGAAGCTTTTAGGGAAAGAATAAAAAACAGGTCAGGCAATTTTTTTCCGGTTAATAACAGGAAAACTGAAGGTCAAACAATAGCATATTGATACCGGCAGTCCGGCTGTTTATTCCTCAGGTAACTCAGATACTCATCATGTCAGAATAAGCATACGTGGCTAAACTAGCATTCACAAGGGACAACCTTCACAAGTCCTCTGCTACAGAAAAAGTCAGGGTATTTTTAATTAAAAATAAACAGGCAATGAAGAAAGAACCAATGCAGTGTATTTTATTAGGATTTTTAAATGACTGGCCAACACAAAGTGATTTATAATTATGAAGTAGTAGAGAAATCCAAACCGAGCTAAATAGCATTATGTGATATGCATTTCTAATCAGCTCATTTTACTCCATTACTCTTGGTAAAATAGAGTGTCAGTTGTCTTCAGAAAAAAAAAACAATGTAAGCTTTTCTATTGCTATAAATACAGATTTACAAAAATCACTTAGTGTTTCACATCACCCTTAAAAGGTTGAGACTGGGAGCTGAGGTTCACCTTCAAACCGAGGAGCAACCCCAAACCTGCAGCCTGAGCTACAATGGAATGATGCAGATCAAAGCATATCATGAGTTAGAATGGCCCAGTCAAAGTACAGATCAAATTCAATTCCAATTCAAAAATACTGTATTGTGGGGCACGCCGTGATGGCGTAAGGGATAGCGCGACCCATGTTTGGAGGCCTTGAGTCCTCGACGCGGCCGTCACAGGTTCGACTCCCGGACCCAACAATATTTGCCGCATGTTTTCCCCCTTCTCCTTCCCCCTTCCTGTCAGCCTACTTTTGTATAAAGGACACTACAGCCCACAAAAAGACCCCCTTGAAGGGGTAAAAAAAAAAAATAAATACTGTATTGTTCCCAAAGGGAAATAAAATGTTGTAACTCATTAATTCAAATTTTTCAAAGAGTTATTGTAGAAAGTGATGGCTGTTAGCAAGAAAGATCTCTTGTAGCAGTCTGTTTTACAGCGAATCTGAATAGGCCTCTGACTGAAGGCACTCTGTTTTCCCAAGACAGTCTCATGAAGGGATGGTGAATTGAGAGGTGTTACAAAATGTGAAAATGGATGCTCACAAATGGTCTCAATCCAACCAGACTGAGTATGAGAGTTTGCAGTTACAATGTCATAAAATATGAAAAGGTTGCAAGGCGCTTACTGTATATGTAAAACAGACCGAGTCAGCTCCAAGATAAAAACAATAGACCAGCAAAGTGAATTGCTACTGTAGAGAGCACTGATTGGACACAATGCTGTGTAAAAGCAACACCAAATAGAACTGATTAATAACTTGGAAAATCCCTGCTGTTGTGTTTGGTTTGAAAACAAACTGGTTTCTACTGTTACACTGGACTGGGGTTGGAGGTCATTTTAAATCTGTCCTTGTTGCAGCCAGCACAGAGTCATCTGACCTTTACAGGCTGAATTTATCACAGAGGTCATTAAAAAGAAGCACAGGAACATTTTTCATACAAACAGGATCATAAACAGAACTAGTGGAGTCACAACTTCAGGAAAGTGACTCTAATAAACTAGGCTTTTTTTCCATTACACACACAAACACAGAGCAACTTTAAACCAATCCATATACACGCCTACACACTAATTTGTTTTGTTGCTGACACAAGCACACTTTCACACACTTGCTGATTTTCATGAGCCTGCTGCAACCGCATGCTTTATTTGTAAACTGCAATCCAGATGGGCCTCATCAAATCTCCTCTAAAAGCTTAAAATCTTTAAGACATTTTGACTCCATATTTATGAAGAAACCTGTAGAGACACATCTAGGACCTGCAAAGCCTTCAGCCAGTAAACCCCCCCCCCCCAAAAAAAAACAAACTGCTACTGGATAGATATTAAAACTAAAACTGTGTGTGCTCTGAATAACCCAACCTCTGACCAAGAACACAACCAGAATGACTCGGCCACTGTAACACCAGATGGGATGATCGCAGAGACACACGCACACATGCTCAGAGCTCAGCACTCACCCACTCCCATGCCGTCTTTGACTAGCACGGTGCAGTGCTGCTCCCAGCATGCTTTGCAGAAGGAGTGCTGACAGGGCAGAGCCAGCAGGGAGTCTCTCCGTACAACCTGTAGACACACACCGCACTGGAGGGACTGGGCGGCCTGAAACACACACGGGAAGATAAGTAAGCACAGTAGTCGCAGTACCGCTCGTCTAATATATTTAATTTTTTTAGTAATTATTTCATGAATGGCAAATTAATCCGCTCCATTAAGCCTGCCTGTTGAAAGTAGTGCTCTCGCTCGTCCTCTCACAGCCACAATGGACCTCTGACATTTATGGATATATCAATGAAAATAGATGCTCCTTTTATATCAATTATTGGATCATTAGACACCTAGAGATTCTGAAAACCTCTAATCTAGAGTCTTCTTCTTGTCGTTACAGCTTTATAACCTGGTAGCTCTGAGCTACTTTACTACTACTATTATTTCTACAACCAAGTCAGGGTCAATCTAGCTGAAGTTTACAAATATGAGTAAGAACCAATTTTTCAGCTGTTAGAATATATTGTAAATTTGATGATACAAGAAAGGGAGTGTAATGATGACCCAAAAATAGGCATTTATTGCATTATTTATTGAGAATAACTTAAGAATTTTGATTCATTTTTGTCTTGATAAATTTCAATGAATGACAACTTTAAAAAAAAAAAACTTATTGTATTATTGGAAATATCATTTTTACCATTTTCTCCACTGTTTGCTTCATGACAGCATCAATAAATACCAGTACATTTGAAAACATGATTGAATGAAGATACTTTGTGTGACATAACACTTCTTAGTAAGTGGCATCCTAAACAGACCCATTTTAAATGGGAATTCTTTTCAATAGTATTTGTGTTTGTGGCATTATAAATGCTGTGCCATGTAATCACAGCCATACAGTTAACCTAATTTTTATCGTTATCACAATAGCACCAAAAATATTGCAACCCTACAGTCAATCACTGGCCAAGAGAAAGAAGTTGTACTCACAGTGGCTAATCTGCATGCGCTGCTGGACTGGACCAGAGCATCTGACAAAAGCTGAGAAGAGCTGGACTTACATCTGTCAGAAAGATGGGCAGAAAAAAAAAGGTTGAAAGGGAAAGAGGAAAAAACATTAAAAAAAAAATCACAGATTAGTTCATGTAACAGCTCAATATTAAAAAACAAATGCTTGAAAAGCAGCGTCACCACTATAAAGTCGATCTCTCAGTGTAGAGCTGGGATTGGGAAATATCATTTTTGTGATAGCTTTAAATGTCAAAAGTATTGTGAAGGAGTTTATCAGCATTATATATTAATATAGATATCATCTTAGAAAGTCCTTAAGAGCTGGACTTTGGCACTAACTGCAGTAAAACCAATAAAATCAACGTAACAGAGTCATAAGAGACATTATGTAAATCAAAATGATATTCTAGAGAAATCAGAGGGATCTAAGATAAAAAAAAAACTAACAAAAAGGTTTGAGAGAACCTTGTGACTGAGGAAGATGAGCCAGTTAACAACCAGTTATAAAAAAAAGCAAAAAAATCTATGAATTGTGACACATAAGAAGAGACATACCTGTCCAGTATTTGTGAAACCTGCCAGTGAAAATGCACCAGGATCAGTTTTGCTACCGACGGTGAAACCTGCAAGGAAAAAAAACAAGACATGGTTTAAAGTTATTTTTAATTTAAAGTCACATGATTTTGATTAAGAAAAATGGATTCTGAGGATTTTCTTGCAAAAGTAGTCTGTGTAAAATGACAAAAATAAAAGCTAGATATATTGGATTAGAAAACATATTCTACAACCTCCTTGATAAGAGCAGAAGTTTAAAATAAAAGAACTTGCCTTTCACTGCAATAAAGGATCAGTCCTAACCTTTATGTGACTTCTACTAAACTCGAAACAAAATGCATCACTAAATATGCCGTTTGCTGATGTTTTTATGAACAGAGTAAAGTGTTCTGTGTTAATGCATGTAATGTTCCAACGCATAATGAAAACAAAACATTATTTTCATTTTCTAGTCTGCCGATCAGTGATTTGAGTCAAACAACAGTCAAAAGAACTGTCTGATTTTGATCAATGCTGATTAGTGATGCTAAACTACATAGAGCTGCACAATTTACAGAATTGCAAAGGTCACTGCAATACCAGTGTGTGCAACTCTGCGATCACAGAAGACTGCTTGCATGCAACATTTAGAGGGCAACTATATATCAAGAGGCCATGCAGTCACATACTGCATTGCCACAATTAAATTTGAACCCACTGGAAGGAATTTAACTCTCTTCAATGTGTACAGTTCGATTTAGTGACTGAGATGCTAACGCTAAAGGAGAGAAGCTGGAACATTATGAGAACAAAAGAGAAAGAAGAGTGAGAAAAGCAGGGGTTTAATCTCTGTAGGTCTCATTACTGCAGTGTAAAACAATAATATTAGTCGTATGTCCAAGTAAACTATTTATTCTAAATAATATAAAACAATAGAAATCAAAACACACTTTGCTTAATTATGTTTTATATACACCATGTATGTAAAACATATTCTATCACTGCTCCAGAAACAAACTAAACACACCCCAGAGAGACAAACTCCATCATCAAACCTAAACATGCGGCCGTTACTCTGTAACTGAGTGAAGATTCAGTTAGTTTGATTTTAGAATCAGCAATGCGCCATAAAATGAATTCAAAGAAAGAGCAGAGATTAAACTATTTTCAAGGACATTGTTGCAAGAGAGCAACACTTTAAATAGTAAACAGGAAGGCTGAGTGGACTGGAGTACAGCAAGGTTGATGTTTTGTCCTTTTGAGACTTCAACCGTGCTCTGACATGGAACAATCTGGATTTGGAATCGTCGGCAGCCTTTAGGAAGTTTCTGATTTAAGATCTACAGGTGTTTGATAGGTTTATTTGTCATAACCTGCAAAGAATCAGCCAGAGACAGAGACTAGGTTTCTTTTAATTTCTTTTCTGCAGAATAGGAGAATTGAGAACAGACACGACGAATCGTTGTCAAACACTGTCTGGACTCAATTCTGCCAGTTCTTTCTTTGCATTTCTCTTTATTGTATAGAAAAAGGAGGTTGGGCTTCTTCACACAGTCACACAGAGAATTGACCAACCGTCTTTACATTCTGGAACCTCCTATGGACATGCCCTTACAAGGGCATGTGACTGACCACAACTAATCAGTTACATATGGAACTAATAACACATGAATGTTTAACGTTTTTAGCTTCCAAACAAACATCCTAAACAAAGTTAATAATATACTACACTACAAAAGAAAGAGAAGTTAAGTAAATATAAAAAGAAGAATAATATGAGAGTAATAATATAAAAAGAATAATATGAAAGAATAATATGAAAACATAACTTGTAAAATAAACTCATGAGTAAATGAACAGGAGGATAATTTTTCTAACAGTGTTTTTGTTTTTTTTAAAGAAGTAGATAGAAAACTTGTTGTTTTAGAAACCTAGCAACCCACTAACAAAAGTGTTTCAAATGTCAATTTAAAATGTCTGCTCTCTGACACTGTCACCTCAACTACAACAATCAATAACTGCTCTCAGAGGAAATGCTGGAAAACATTTTATGTTGTAGAAGTACTTTATGTTCTCGCTCTGGTGCAGAAAGTGAGATTTTCCCAACGATTTAGTCCAGGTATGGGATAAACGTACCTTCAGAGCAGCAGCCACGGTGTTCACTTCCTCCGTCAACACTCGCTGGCTCTCTTTGTAGGTCAGACAGGTAAACTGGTACTCCTCTGGGTCGGAGGAATCCGCCCCCTGCTGCTCAACGTCACTGGCCACCCCATCGTAATAGTCTGCGATATCGCCCGGATCCTCTTCCTCTCCTCCATCGTCTTCCTCCTGCTCTTCCTCAGAGTTCACCCCAAAGTCTTCCTCATTGCTGTCCGATGCCTGGCTGTTCATGTCCACAGACATTCAGTCGATTGTGCCAATCACCCGGACAGGTAGACGAGCCGCCTACCTGTCGGATTTCAGAGGTCCAGCCCTAGCTGAAATGGTTTGACTGAAGCTCCGCTCCCTCCTCTTTTCCACTTCGAGTCAGTGTGTAGAGAGAGAGAAACCCTCCCCTCCTTTCTGACTGAGGCGCAACAGAGCGCACTCAGCAGCAGCGGAAAAAGCAGAAGAAGTCGCACTCCCCGTCACTCATTTGGAAAACGGGTTCCAGGCGCAATCTGGAGGAAGAGGAAAAAACAGACAAAGGAAGAGTAAAAACAGTAACAAAAATAATGGAAAAGTGACCTGTCAATGAGTTCCATGAAGTTTAATTCCATATTCAAACATCCTGTTACTAGTTTGGAGGTTATATAAGACACAGATGGTGTACAAACACATTTCAGGAGTCCTGTGATATTTCTTTCAAGTTAAAAATGGCTGTAAACTGATGTCATAGAGTTTCTGTACTGCCAAAAATGCAACATTTTTATAAAAATGTTGTGATTTTTTTTTTTAATGGCAAACTGATTACATGAAAAAAAAGTACATTTGTGAAAATATAGTTTAAACAATACTCCATGTGGTTGGACAGTGCTTTCGGTCATACTCCGATGTTTTAGATGAAACTAATTGTTATACAAGTCTTTGACAAGGACACTCCAAATCCTTCAGTTGTTTTTGAGCTGTTCGCAAATGGATTTGCTGCTGGTGTCCTTCAGATCATTTTAATGCAGACACTTCGTTTCAGGAGTTTTTTGGTAGAAAGCTGAATTTATGGATCCATCAATTATAGCAAGTTATTGTGGTCCCAAAGCTTCAAATCAGCCCCAGAAGGTAACATTACAATCACATTAAACCCTAACCTCTTCTTTTCAGAAATGCCAACAGTGGTGACACAAGTGATTGGCTTTAGAAGTTACTCGTTTACACGGGATTGAGTTTCATATTGCTTTTTCCACTGATAAATTGAATTGAATTTCATATTTACTCAGGTACATCCGGAGTAAATTTCCATTACTGAAATTTAATTTAGATCTGAAATATTTAACTATGACAAAAACACAGAAACAGATAAGGCAGCAAATACTTTTTCACAGCAATGCACAGGATATAAGAGGGCAAAATTTATTATCGGTTTCCTTAACTAGCCAGAAATATGACCACATGATTTAAAGTCAAAGCCATTGAGGAAAAAAAAATGGCACCAAACAACAAGTGACTAAAGTATTTAAAAAACTAAGCAAAACTTGTGAGTGTTAGACACAGTCCATAATTGTTTTGGCTATTTCACAAATATGAACACTATCCTCTGTAGACTAAAGACATGCTGCGGTGGATAAAATAAGTTAAAAAAAAAATCGCAGAGAAAATACTTTTGCTATGCATGACAACTGATCCCCCTAAGCTAGTCATAGAAGACGAGGTTAGACCTGAACTGCATAGAATCAAACAAGTCAAACCAGATTGTGCTAAAATCCAAAGTGTCCTTAAATCAACCATTTCTCCTCTAAACAGTTGATCTTTCAGTTATTATATCCATAAAACAATCTAGAATAGGTCTCAATTACAACTACCGCTTTGTAAATTTGATTTATTAGTTTTTATGGATTCCAGATGACTAGATGGTCTTAATTCAAAGAGAAGTTTGACCCTGTTGATGCACTCTAACTAGGCTTTAAACAGCCTGGATTAGATCATACTAAACTAAAAAGAGATCCTTAAAGAGTCTACTCAGTAGTATATTTTTACAGTACAAACTTTACACCAACAACAACTGGCAGCGGAATAATAAAAGATTGATTTTCACTGCAGGATTTCACAAAAAAGTATTCTTTTTAAAGCACACAAAAGTTGAAAACTGAACATTTTGCTCGATGTGTATTTTGGTTGGTGACATCACAAAAGGGACAAGAAATAATGATCTGGAAAACGACAAACGCTAAGCAATTTTTTTTTTCTTTTGACACGAATCGTCTGACTCTCTTCAAGAAAAGCCTCATGCGTTTTGTTATCACATTTTCCATCTCAAGTACGGTAAATTTGTTACAGAAATACAAGTAATGCCCCTTAAAGAAGATTTTTACTAAGCAAAACAGAAAAAACAAGAAATACAAATGGACATACTTAAAAATGAGCAGTTGTTTTGTAACATCACTAGAGGCATGTGGGCTAGCTGCTTGTTTTGATAAGGTTATATATATATATATATATATATATATATATATATATATATATATATACATATATATATACATATATATATATATATACATACAGTACAGACCAAATGTTTGGACACACCTTTTAATTCAATGAGTTTCCTTTATTTTCATGACTATTGACATTGTAGATTCACACTGAAGGCATCAAAACTATGAATAACACAAGTGGAAATATGCACTAAACAAAAAAGTGTAAAACAACTGAAAATACCCCTTATATTCTAGTTTCTTCAAAGTAGCAACCTTTTGCTGTGATTACTGCTTTGCACACACTCTGCATTTTCTTGATGAGCTTCAAGAGGTCGTCACCTGAAATGGTTTTCACTTCATAGGTGAGCCCTGTCAGGTTAATAAGTGGGATTTCTTGCCTTATAAATAGTCATGAAAATAAAGAAAACCCATTGAATTAGAAAGGTGTGTAAAAAACATTTGGTCTGTACTGTATATATATGCACACAATATACGTTGTATAATTATTGTTTTACACAAGAAATATCGAACTAAATAGAAAACTTGACCAATTGATTTTTTTAAATCTAAGATAAAGTATCTTATATGAGTTTAGAGAAAAGTACGACTACCATCTTTAATACTGAATTCTTTATAAGCATACCCAATAAAAACTATGGGAATTATAAGGGACAACAAGGCCAGGGTGGCCTAGTTAAATTCGACACATGATTATTTATTACAGTTTAAAAAATATATTAAAGAGGTCAACTGGTAACGGACTTCAGATGTGACTTTGAAAATGTTAATCTGGAAAGAAAACACGGGGGGAGCCAGCCAGCGGGTCCCGGTGCCAGCCTAGCTTTGGACCAGCGTTCACATTCCGTCCGATCCAAGTTAAAAATAGTCAGCAAAGTGGGTGACACACATCCCGCTAGGCTAATGCAACACAGCGACCGTACAGGTTAGATAACAGGTTTAACCGAACTCTGCTGGCGTGTTCGGAAGGGGAACTGAAAGTGGGAAAACTGGTTAATAAAGTGTGGGCACTGGCATTTTAGTCCGACCAGAGCCAGAAGAACGGCTGAAGTTAAATCCCCAGAGTGGCTGCCTCTGTCGTTAGCAGGGTTAGCTTCCAGGCTAGCGTGCTGTAGTTGTTGTGTTCAGCAGTTAAAGTAGCGATATGCGTAAACCCCCCAAAATACGACGAGTTACACCAATGAGCGCAACTAGAGGGAGCTTGCAAAAGTGTTATACGACACGTTATATTTACTCAGTTAAGAATAAAAAAAAAAAAGCACACCAAGAAGTAGCCACCCTTCCTTATCACTCCCCTCAGCCTCCGCCTCTCACCTACTCTACTCCGGGGACTGAGATGTAAACAAGGCCCGGTGCAGCTCCGGAGTAAACACGTCCATTTAAACAACTGCTGCGTTCATTTCCAGAGCAAAAACCAGGCGACAGTTACCTGTCAGAGTAGAGCTGGCTGGACCTGCTGTAACAGCGGACAACGGCCTCTGTGTGGGGAAAACCTAAAGAGCGATTTCCACTCTTTTGCTTGGCGGAAGGTGGCGAGGCGCTTATCGGCGACGTAACGTCCGCTTCTCTCTGCGCTGCAGGACGGATCTCTGTGGTCGCATTAAAGCGCCTTATCAGCACTAAAATGCTCTTTAGAACCGAGTTTTTTTTTTAAAATTATTATTCATAATTTCATCCCAAAATAACCCAATAATAAATTCCAGCCAAAACATTAATTCCTCAATGTTTTGAGAAATTAAAACATACTGATTTTACTTTTTTTTTTAAATCAGTAGTTTTTAGTAAAGTAACTATCTGAATTGTAATAGAAGCGACATAACATTATCAACATACATAACATTATCGACATAACATTATGAAAAAAAACAACAAAAACTTACATAGAATTTGCGTAAGAAAAGTGAAAAGTGTTATTCCTTGTTTCGAAAAGAAAAAAATCATTATTAGAACTATTTTGATATTACCTGTAAATGTTGCTTACGTCGTGTGTGAGACTATCGCTTTCCCACTATTGACCTTAAAATTTGACCTGCACAGCAACCCAAGTTAAGACCAATTAGGAGTTAGCTCCTCCCACTGTCCTCTTTAGGGACTGTAATAAAACAGTAAATGATTTGTTAAAAAATTTGAGTAATAAACATATTAAAAAAATAATTAGTCAAATATGTACATTTAAATCTGCCTTAGCAAAAATAAGTCCTTTGTTTACTTCAAATTACTTAGAATTATTTACTGACAATTTCACGCTCTGGACTGAAAATGGAGTGTGCAGATGCAAAGAGAAGCCATGTCAATTTAACACAGTAATAATAACCACGCTAGTCCATATAAGCATTCATTCTCCTGCTTTAAGTGCACGCTCTGCTGCTCTCGGTTTCACATCCCACACTTGTGTCAGCAACAAAAACAACATCATGAAACTTCAGAGTACATGAGATGCTCTTGAGTGAACATGGATGGTGTCCTCAGTGTCCAATGTCCTGATGTCATACCATAAAGAACATCCCTGTCCACTAATGACCCATAAATCCGTCATCTGACAGACCCAGAACATGCCCACTGCCTTTTTCACAAGTTCCATAGGTTAAAGTGAAACTGTGAAACATTAATGCATCTCTTCTGTTAGATGAGATAATGCACTTGTGGCAATAAAGGTATCGGAGCAAGGTCTACATTTTTTATGCATTATCCTCTAATGTGCTTCTGTGTTGCAAATGAGAACGAGGGGGTTGAGGAGCAGGAGTAAATGCAGAGATAATAGGTCCGGAACTGCTGAGGAGGTAGGTCTAATGTGCTTAATGCTGCAACTGTTTATATTTTACATTCTATAAGAGTGGTACGTTTCCTTTGTATTCAGGTTTCAAAGCAGCCGGGGTTTTAAAGGAAAGTTCAGTAAAAGAAAAGTGTGCAGTGGCTTTTATGTCTCTGGAGCTTTTGCTTACATTAGCCAGAGTTCAGTTTTATTGTTCAAGCAGTAGAAAGCAAATCTTCTGGTCCTGAATTTTTCAAGATAGTGACTGTGTTTATGGTTGTTCTTATACTGTCCTGTTCTCAAGCCTGGTAGGGCATCTAACTTATTTTCTTTCAGTATTCCCCTGTAGTTTTGCTTCATCTATCCTCAGGGAAGGCGGTCATCATCTCTGACCACCTTCCCTGTCCCTGTGGTTGAATGACAATGACACCCGAACCATGTTTTACTGTAATTATGTGTTGTATCTAATTTTAGTTTTGCACATAGGCCAAAAAGATCTTAAATTCTGAATGTAGCTAGTTGCACAACATTCTATTTAGATGTGTTAGATTACATGTTTCTGCAAACAAATGTACACCACACTTTTCAGTTTTTAAATAGTAAACAACGGAGAACAGGGATAGTTTTCCTTCCACTTTTCAATGCTACTATAATACATTGTGTTTTGGTTGTAACTTGATAAATGGGTAAAAAAAGTGAAAAATTTATGCTAGACATTGAAGTTTCAAATGTAAGTTTAAAGTGTAGATTTAAAGTTCCTCATATTCACATTCAGAAGATGAGTAATTAACTAATTTATTTTAATAATGAATCAGCTGCAAAATTCACCAGAAAGTAATGGAACTGTCAGTTCACTGTACACAAATACCTCCCAATCAGCCTCCCCTGATAAAGAAACTTTGGAAAAGCTGGCCAACACAGATAAAACCACAACATATGGACATCGAGAAAAGTGTGAGAATCAATGAGCAATAACAGATTTCAGGATACTATTTGCAGATTATTATTTGTAATCCTTCTGTTTATCTTTAAGATCATAAAGATTACTCAGTCAGTCAATTAGCATCTATCTAGGAGAATTTTAATGTTAATGTATTAATTGCAACTAGGCAACTATTATATCAATGCATTAAGAATAAAGTAATACAATAAAAGGACTTTGTGTTGAGTGAAAAGATGTAAAGAGTGAAAATGTTCCAACAACTATGATGCCTAATCTAATCAATGTGTTGTACAGTTTGCACAAGAGGGTTTTGCGTCAAGTCAAATTATCTCAGATATGCCCTTTGCTTAGTGGTTTAAAACTTGTTAACTCTGTTTGTCTTGTAAATGCTTGAAAACAAAAAAGACAAGACTTCATCAATTCTTTTGGTTATTTTGCTTTTTTACTCATAACATTTCTTACAAAAATACTTTTCATAGAAAAACACATTACTAGTTTTATTACTGCTACCGTCGCCTCGTGTACAAGAATATTGCAGAAATTAAAGTTGAGAAAGAGTGACAAAAGATACAAAGACAAATGTGGAAAGTTGTACACTGGAATCTGTATGAAAATAAAAAATACTGTGAAAGAATGGAGCACATAAGCAAGAGAACATATTCAAAGAGGAAGGACACCCTGAACTTTAGGACTCAGCCTGCTCTTTGATCATCAAGTGCTTTCCACCTCACAAACCAAAACCGATTCACATCAATGCTAAACGTCACTGTGATTGCGTTAAAATGGACAAATCTGTACAATCGGAGGTTAAATAAACACAGCAGGACTTTTGGTCCTTCCTGAATTTCTATTGTCATGTTTTTGTTGCAGATTCTTTTTTATAGAGCATAAAAAAAACAACTGGTGGATCAGCCAATTCAACCAACCACTGTAATTACCTTCAACACATTATCATAGGCTGCAAATTCTACAGTTATTGGGGAAAATTGTGTTAAAAGGTCATGAAATAAATTCCTTTATTGCCACCGCAGTATAATCTCACACTAAAAAATTAAAGAAATACAACCTTTTAGCTGATTCAGTGTGGGCATACAATCCAACATTTATTAACATCTCTAACAATTCATTTGAAATAATATTATTCAAAAGCATAAGCAATCCATGACAACCTGCTTCCCTGGAGTATAAATATGATGCGACACAGAGGGCCGTCCATAGTCATAGTCGTCCATCCATCCATTTTCTCCGTTTCTTTTCTTCTCTTTCAAGTAAGGTAGATATCTGTTGATCAACAAGTCAGAAAACAGCTGCACGAAAATAATTTCTTATTGGAACTTTTCAATATCTACAGAGATGTGATTAAAAAGTTTAAAACAACAACTTGGTGGAGGACACAGGTTTATCTTGATGTTGTGCACAGCGAAGAAAAACGATGTGGGAGGTAAAAGATCTCTATAAGTGCTGAAAATATTTTAGTGTGAGATTATACTGCTGCAATAAAATATAATGCAATAAAATATAATTGCACACATCTTCACCAATGGAGACAGTAAATGCTAAACCTACTAGACAGCAGCCACCTCTAACCAGCAGCAGTGTGATGATTTGCACACCTTAACCTGAAGGACACTTTTTTTAACATTCATACTGTGTTTGTTTTCTCTACAGAAAGGTCGTTAACAAAAGCATTCCTGCTGGCTCCAAACGTAAGACTATTGTATAGTGAACACGCAAATACAAAAAGCATCACAGCTGGAAGAAGAAACATTTCTCTCCTTTCCTCACCTCCTCTTTTTGTTTAGTCTTGCTAAAATTTGGCATCAGCTCCTGAGAAGCATTACATCCTGCTACCAAAGCAAGAAAATGCTAGAAGTGTTCAGTTTAGTGCTTTGTCGATTCACATTTTGAATCACTTTTTTTTTTTTAGCCAAAAAGGAAAACCGTTGATGTTTGGTTTCTAGCTTTAAACTTTCTCAAAAGGAAATAAATGTTTCTCTTGACCCTTCTTCTCTCGCTTTGTCGTCTTCTTCTTCTTCTGTTTGCCTGGATCTGCGTCCTCCTCTGCTTGTCTGTTTTGGGGCCAGGACAGCGCCAGAGTCTCAGATGCCGTTTTGGCTCCGGGAAGATCAACTTCGACCCCGTCCTCATCGGAGGAGAAACCTCCAGCTTCCTCTCCAGGAGTGAGGCTCCCCAGGCCCGGGCTCTTCTGGCTGTAACGCTGCTTCAGCCTCTCTCTGATCAGGAGTCCCTTCACCAGCAGAGTCCAGCTGGCGATCGCTCTCTTCTCTTTTTTCTGGGAGGCAGAAAGATAGAAAGAAGAAAACAAGCTCAAGCTGAGTTTTCCAGGTAATTGGAGTTTAAATGGCTGGTTTGTGTTTAACTTGGAAAAAAAAAATCTAATCACTTTTAACTAAAATACTACATGGATGGTCAGAACTGTTTACTTTTTTATATTTAACTCCTTAGTTATCAGTGGATGGATGGATGAAAAGATGGATGGATGGATAGACGTATGGATGGATGGAAGGATAAATGGACAGCTAGATGGATGGAGATTCAAAAGGATGAATGAATGGAGGTATAGATGGATGGATGGATGTACAAATGGTCAGATGGACTCACAAATAGATGGATGGATGGATAGATAGATGGACGTCTAAATGTAATGATGGATGGAGGGATGTTTAGATGGATGGATGTACGAATGGACAGTCGGATCAAACATTTGCATAGAAGAATAACGAACATCCAGACTTTTCCAGACTCGTTCTGACCTCGTGGGAAACCTGAAGTTCAAAACGTCCACTCAGTAAAAACGAACCCCAGAAAGATCCACACCTCTTTTTCTTTCTGCTTCTGAATCTCCTGCTCTTCCACCCAGGCAGCTCGGAGGACCTCCTCGTTCTCTTCACACACGATGTAACCATCAGTCCTATAACACAGAGGAATTTACTAATTGATCAAATACACGATGAGGAAATTCAAAAAGGGAAAGCTGGAGCTTGTAGGTGCGAGTAAAGGTGCTGTGGCAGTGTGTGTCAGCCCGCCGTCGGGTCTTACACAGCGTGGGAGTATCCTCCGTGGTAGTCGAATCCTGTGACTGCAGGCGCAGCATCCAGGTCCAGCTTCCTAGCCACGCGGTGCAGGTTGGGCAGCCTCAGGTGAACGCAGCCCACCGGGATCATACAGGCTTTAAACAGGTAGACGTTACCGTAATCATTACGGGGGACCTGAACGGGACACAGAGGGAGTAAATAAGAGAATTATGCCAAAAATGTTGCATGTTTCTCTTTTAATTTGCCCTTTTTAAATGGGATAGGACACACTGTTGACGGGATTTTACAGATTTACAGAATAACACTTTCATTGTATTGGCTGAAACGTTGCCAGGGCGATGGGTTTTTTTTTTGTTTTGCGAGAGAACAGAAAATAATTCACAAGCGAGCAGAGAGGTTTGCGAGCGGAGAGTTAATCCGTGTGGAGAGAAGTTTTGCGCGTAAGGATAAAGTCTGAGTGTGAGTACAAAGATTTGAGAGCACACAGAGAACATCTGAAAGAGAGCAGAAGTTTTGAGTGCAAAGAAATGAATCAGCTTTCAAATTGAAAATGTGTGCTCTTGACTTATGGCAGTAAAATTCGCCCATAAACGTGTCTCTGTGAATTATAGAGTAGTATTGGCTTTCTTCTGGAAACTGGGCCACAGAGATCAAATTTCTTCAAGTGCCTCTTTATTGTGCGTATTGCAAACAGGCGGCAAACTTTTAAGGGTTTTTCTTTGCACCTTGAATAATCGTCTTTGCAGTTATAATGAAAATTTTGTTGTTTCCAATAATTTCCCACTTGTTGCAATTTCATGTTCTCTAAAAGATTGCCAAACCCTCCTCCATCCCCCCAGAAATTCTATCAGGGTTTGCAAACACATGAGCACAACTGTGTTTCTTCTTGAGGCAGGTACCTTCCCATCCACAGCTATGGGTGGCTGGTATTCTTCAGTCTGCCATTCTCCAAACAGAGGAAGATCATTCTCGTCCTTCATCTCGGACATCATCCTGGCCTTTCTGGAGCGGTTGGAGAAGCCTTTCACCATCTGATAAGGATGGAATAATTAACAGGAATATTTAAAAGAGGTTGTAAGTGGATGTCGATCGGACATATCTAAAACGTAAGAGTAGAACCGTGTTTTCATGTAAAGGCTTCCTCGAACTTCAGAGGCTAACAGGATCCAGCTAGGGTGTCACCTTGTACGGCTCCTCTCCAAGTCGAACAGTTCTAGCTTCCTTCAGCCAGGTTTCTCTGGAGTGGAGGGTGCGCACACAATCCCTAACAAAGGTGAAGACAGAAATATTATTTTCCCACCCCATTTTTAAAATTCTTTTCAAGCTGGCAAAGTGAAACCACCAGATGCAGTCACTCATGATTGACGATGACAGAAAATGAAAAGGCATTACATTATTCCTGTTTGAAATTTTATTATTGGTACTAAAATGAGCAAAATGTTGTGTTGGAGGAAGAAAACAAAAATTGCATTTAGACTGTTATTTTTATTGTTAGGTTTTAGTTAACAGCAAGATATCTCTGTAAAAGAAAGGGGGGAAAAATTGCTTCAGTCAAACATGGCTTGTCAGGCTTCTTTCTGTTCATTGGTTAAAATTCAGCTTTTAAGACTGACTGTAAATTTAAAGCATTTAAAATGGGAGAGCACCGCGATATCTAAGAAGCCATTTGAGTCCCTGGACTCTTTGTGGTCTGGCCTTCTAATCAGAATGAAAAAGATAAAGGAGAAATACATGGAATCATGTCTTATCAGACTTTAGATATGCAAATAAAATGAGCGTTTCCAAAACAAATCTAAGCTGCTTTTATTTTTCTCTTTTACCCTAATTTGTCTTTAAAAGTGTATCCTACGGTTTTCTTTTAAATATATACTACATCTGAATACAATCATATCCTCTTTATGACTATTTGGGGTATTTGCTCTATAAAGCACCTTACTAAAAACTTTTAGGTGTATTTCTAAAAAAGGTGTAATATTAAAATGACATTAACTTTGGACTGAGAAGTGGAGAAGAACAGCTTTAAGAACAACACAGCACCATCAGGTGGACACAGAAAAACATGGACTCAACAGTTTCCATCTTTAGGGCAATATTTACAGTAGAACCCTAGTCGACCAGCTTGTTTCTGTTTAGAAATGATCTAGTTTTTTGGTTTTATGCAAAAAAGGAAGCTGAAATAAACTCCAAACTGCCAACGACTGCGTAAAACTCAGATTCTGCAGGCTACCGAACATTTTAAATACTCATATCCATCTCCTGGCTCAGTACAGCTGATCATTAAAGCATTAAAGGTGTAAATGTATAAATATGTGCAACATCTGCGTACTCGGTCAATAAGGACAGGGGTAGAACTGACCTGGAGTACACTGGTTCTCCTCTGCAGTATCCGAGCACAGCGGCTGTTGGAGGATAGAGGGCTTCGTACTTCAGCAGGTGTCTCTTTAAGGCGTACAGAGGATGGCTTTTATACTCCGCTATGGAGGTTGGCATAGGTTTGTTCAGCAGCTTGCTCTGGAGCTGGGAAGGGAGGTGAAATGATCAAAAATGCATACAGTTAATTTATGAGTAAACGCATAAAGTGTGCATTTTATTTTCCTTGACACAACCTTTCAGATCATTCGTAATTAACCTGGTTTGTCACATTGCACATAATTTAGCCAAATGTTTGCAGTAACACCACACTACTTGAAATGTTGGTCTTTAAAGAACAGCTGGATTTAAAATTGGATTACATGACACATTGGCAGACTCCATTTACTAATAAGGTGACTTCTGATGGCGATTGGTTGCACTGAAGTTTATTTAAGGGGTATCAAACATAAAAGGGCTTAACAGAAATACCAAATACACTTCAGATTTCTATTGGTAGAAACCTTTGGAAAACTATGGATCGTTTTCATTCCAGTTCACAATTATTCACATCTGTATTGATCTATCACATGAAATCCCAATAATACTCATCACAGTTTGAGCCAAAGTGCAGGAGTGCAAGAGAAATAAATGGTTTTACAAGCACTGGATTTACTACAAAAAAAGCAAATAATTAAAAGAATTTACAAAAGCAACAAAATCAAAAGGGTTAAGAAAATAATTCATGAAGCATTTGGAGTCGATTGCTTGGACTTACCTCTTTCTCCTCCCTTTTGTCCCTCTCATCCTCTGGGCCCATGAATGGCTCCAGGGTATCCTCCCACCACTCGTCGTCCACCCGCCTCTTCCGGGACGCCGTCATCCAGGTAGGGTCGTACTTCCTTCCCAGGTCCTTCAGGAAGCCGTCTCCGTCCACCGCCACCACGTAGGTCAGCGGCGCGGTGGCGTTCTGTGAGCAGAGGTGGGGAACTCCGACTCCATGCTCCACGTCCACGCACACCCACGAAGACGATTTGTCTAGGTAGACCTCTATCCACTCGTCCGCTCCGGGTCCGTCTTTCCTCTGCCTGCTCCGTCCCTTCGCTCTGTTGCTCGTCGTGCCTTCGTCTTCATCATCCTCTTCTTCTTTACCCTCCTCCCACTCACCGTCCTCGTTTTTCTCCTGCTGTTTCCCACCGGTTCTTCTTCTCTTTAGGGCGCCTTGGGTACTTGAGGTCTTCTCAGAGCTCTTTCCGAGCCCCGTCCTCTTTCTTGCAGGTTTGGTGCTGGTTTCAAAATCGTCCTCGCTGGATTCCTGATATTCCTCGGCATCACTAGCTTCCTCTTTTTCTTCCTCGTCTGCCTCACTGTTGCTCTCTTCTTTGTAGTTGACCTTTGAGGCGACGCTGCGGCGTTTGGAGTTTTTTGGTCTCTGGCCTCCAGATAACACGGGCTTCTCCTCTTCTTCCTCCTTCATTTCTTTCCTCTTTGCTTTCTTGCCTCTGCTGCTCCCTTTGACTTTCTCACCTTGAGCTCGTCTCTTGGTGCCTGGAGAAACTTTTGTCTCAGGAGAGTTGCTCTTGGAGCTTTCCTGGCTTGTCTGGCAACGTTCTGCAGCGCCAGTTGATGTTTTAGCCCCTTTGGACTGAAAAAAATAGCTATTTATGGTTATTACAGTTGTGCCTCTAAAGCTTTCTCCAGGCTTTTGTCATTTTGACACACCTAAATGTTTCGTATCAAGCTAATGTTGACATTAAAGCAGCATTATTATGTGTTTTCAAGCCACACAGAATAAATCAATCGCACAATCAACTATTTTCAGTCATTTCTTATAAAAATGCTCTATCACATATGACAGATTTAATAATTTAGCACCTTGAAGTTGGGGCTCTGTCTCTTTAAAAACTCCTGCTTTTTCTGAAACCTTGCCTTCAGAAAGTCATCACAACATCACAACACAACTAAGTTTTTACCAGCGTTGCACTGAGAAGTACTGTAGCTCTATAATGAACCTATAATAAAGCAATTATTCAAGCATTTTTTTGAAAGACAGAAGGTAATCTCAGTAGCTAGACTGCCTGACCTGCAGAATCAAGAAATCATCTAAACAGAATATGTCCATCAACATGAAGTTAGTGAAGTTAGTTATCACCTTTGAGGACGGAGGCTTGAAAAGAACTGGGTGCAGAGAGAGAACCAGTCGGCAGAAGAGCTGCAGAGACCTCAGGAACAACAGAAAAAGCTGCAGGAAAAAACAAAATACATGGAATTAATGCTAAAACTATTATTTATTATTAATTATTCATTTATTATTTATTAAAAACCAACATGAGTCATCTCCTGGTGGTCCCTGGCTGAGAGGCTTCCCAGTCGTCTCTGCAGGAGAGCCTGTGGGTCCGGACGCTCCTCAGTGGGAAGACTGGGGTCGAGGGTGAAGGTCGCTCTAAACCTAAAAGGGGCAAAAAGGTAGAATATGATAAAAAAATAAAAAAATGTAATTCTCAACCCTACTTTAGTGCCAAGTTCTGCTCAAATGGATATTGTTGCTTTTCCATCTTTAATGGACAGATGTACTTTATTGTTACACTGGATAAATGTCCCACAATATTTACTGTTTTCTATATATACTGTTTTCTAGTTTTATTGTTTAATTTTTCTTTTTTTCTGTTGGAAAAAAAATCCGCTGAAACTGGTGCCTTAAAATTTTCTAATTTTCTTTTTGCCCAATGTTTGCCAGTATTGTATTGTTGAGTGTATTGATTAGTATGTGTGCATAGTGAGATGTGTATTGCATGTTTTTTTTTTTTTTCCTTTGGCTCTAATAAAAAAAATATATAAAAAAAATACACAACATGCTTCTACTCTAATTGAAAGGTATAAAAAGGATTCCAATGTCCACATTCACATGACTGGCAGAGTTTGAGGACATTTAGAGTTTTCAAAAAAAAAAAGAAAAAAAGAGTTCAAAGTTCAGCACATTGCAGACATTCACACACACCACTTGAGGAGTCCAGAGAGGTAGTTCTGGTCAATGTGTTCCCTGGCCACCGTGCAGAAGTGCGGGGGCAGCAGAGACAGAGCGACCGCCAGCAGGTCCGGTTCGCTGCACAGCCTGTTGCGGAACATCCCGTTAGCTAGAAGGCACAGCAGGTGGACCTGAAACACCAGAGGTCAGAGGTCGGTGAAGATCGGAAACCCCGCTGCGCCGACAAAAATGAGGCCACAGGAGAGGAGGTGTGAATGGTGTTTTCACCTTGTGTGTGTCTATCAGCAGGTCCTTCTTGTACCGCTTCATCATTCGCCTGAGGTACGTCTCAAACTCCGCCTGCCTCTTCTTCCTGGCAGAAGGTCAGAAACAAATACTTGCTTTTAACTCCTAGTCATATAAAATGGAGATATTGCAGTTTGTATATCTGTCATAAAGGTTACCTAAAACTATTACCACCTGTGTTTAAATTAAAAATGTATGAGACTTCAGAATGTTTAGAGTAGGGCCGTACAAAGCGCAGCCCAGAGGACATTTGTCCAATCAAGCCAAGTTTATTGGTACAGCACATTTCAGCTGCAAGGCAGTTCAAAGTCTGTTAAAAAAAAAATCTGTGTCACTATTTATGAAACAAGCATTTCATTTTGTCAAATGCCATCATCAAAATCATCAAGTCAATGAACATCAAACATATTGATCCATGTTCTGTTTACTACTCTAAACAGGTGCGTTTTTAGCCCACATTTAAAGAAACTCAGTGTTTCGAATGTTTTGCAGTTTTCTGGACGTTTTGTTCCATTTGTGGCCCCTGGACTGATTAGGTTGTGCATGTTCACCTTTCAGTAGGAAAAGGTGTCTACACATACAGTCAGAGCTACGCCTATGATTAAAAGTTTCACATCAAAGCTCATTTATGTACTATAATGTCCTAGTCAAAGTCAAGACTCAAATCCAACTGGTTCAGCAAATTGTTGATTTGGAGGTGGTGAGTTAATTACACCACCACACTTTTCAGATTTTTGCTTATGAAAGCTTCAGAAAACCATGAATCATTTCCCATAAACATTTCATTTCACTAATTCAGTCTATTACAGGCCATATTTTAACATGAGAAAATGTGAAAAAGATCAAGGGGTGAGAATATTTGTGCAATTATTTGTATGTCTGCTATAAAATCCAAAGTTCATGAAATCATCCATCTTTGAAGCCCCTTAACTGGCATGAGGACAGCGGTGTCCTCATGAACCCATTGACTTGCATGCACAGGAGGTTTGAAGTGTTTATGGGGTGAGAGGTAAGGGGTGTAAACTACTATTATTTCAACATTGTAATCATTTTTTATTATAATGAAAAATAACACTAAAGCTAAAATATTTGGAGTATTTCTAATTGTTTCTGCACATATCTACTCACTGCTTTCTGACTTCTGCGGTCTCAATCTCGATCTCTACAGGCTGAGGCGACAGGACGGGTTCTGGTGTTTCAGCCGGACCCAGCGGCTCGGCCAGCTCTGATCCCCACACACACACACACACACACACACACACACACACACACACACACACACACACACACACACACACACACACACACACACACACACACACACACACACACACACACACACACACACACACAAACACACACACACACACACACAAACACACACACGCACAACAACAAACCCAGTGTTTTCAGATTCCTTTCCACCCGTCTGCTCACACCATTAAATCTTTGATTTTCCAGGATTACCTTCCACTTCCTCCCAGTCATCCTCATCCTCGCTATCATCCTCTTCCTCCTCCTCTTTTTCTTCTTCCTCCTCTGGTTTTTTGGTGCTCTTCTTAACTGCGGCTGGTGCAGCGGTCGGCATCTCAAAGTCGTCTTCACTGTTGACCTCCTCCTTGGGCAGAGACTGGAAGTACTTACTTGTTTTACTGTCAGCACTGATGATGGTGGTTGAAGAGGATTTATTCTGTGCTGCACGTTTTGAAGACAAACGTGGTTTGGGGTTGACCTTCCTCTCGAGCCGCTCCTCTTTTTCTGCGGGATCGTTTTCTAGCCCCACAAAAAAATTGGCAATAAAAAATAAAGTACAGTGTCAATCAGAATAAACACGTTTGAATTTATTGTCAAATAAGCTCATTAAATTTGATTGTTTTCTTTGGATTAATCAATTTTTAAGGCCCTAGTTCACAAGTTTTTGAAAAGGATCTTAATGTTAGCCTAACTGATCTAACTGATCAACAAAAAGTATGACTCAGGAGTGAGGAGATTATTGCTAAACTTTAACCAAAATGCTATGAGATATTTTACCCAATAAGAGTGGCTGTATGTATGTGTGATATTGAACCTCTGTGGCTTCAAAAAATATTGCAACAGATCAAAACTTGTATTCCAAATGTATCAAGATTATTTGCTGTATGGAATTGAGTTTAAATTACTTATGAAAAAAATAAAATGAATACAAAATCCATGTGTACGATGAGTGTGTGTGAACATCTGATCAACGTAGTTGGTGTGAAACTATAAAACCAGGGAGAAAAACAAAACTAAAACTAATGGACAGACCAGCAAGACTACAAAACTCAAATCTTTCATGTTTTGTACTGAAGTAAAGTATTGTGCATCGTGTTTTGATGAAGTGGAGCACAGATGTGCATGTAGGACAGCAGCTCCACTCCAGTAACCATGCACACCATTCATCCATGCACCTGCACTGAAAGCTCAAACTGTCTGCTTATGCCAGCATGAAAATATACACGCATGTGCACAATAAAGAAGAGTTCAATGATAATTTCCATTCAAGTACGGGGCTTGATTTAAAACAAACAAACAATCAAATCGCAATAACAAACTCAATGTTTTCTTTATGTCCTGCAAAAATTAATGTGAAAGTTACAATGTTCTGCACAACTGGAAATATCTTTGGATGTCAATTAGAGGTAAATTAACCTACAATATTCACTCACTCTGCTGCTGAAACAATGATCTCAGATACAGATTTACATATCTATGACAGTTTTCTGGATGCCAGCAGCAACCCTTGCAAAGCCACAGCTACTGCTGGTAAAAAAAGCACGTCAGATTTGCATCCCTGACTTTTAATACCTGGAGCTTTCTTCCTGCTCCTCGTCTTTGCTCCCCTGCCTTCTGCGTTCAGCACCTGCTTCGGCTTCTTTGTATCGGCCTCGGTCTCTGCACACTTCCTCCGCTTGGCCATGCCGCCTGCCTGGTGTCTTCTCCCAGTCCAGACTACTTCCTGGAGTTTTTATTTGGCCAACTATTGGAGTAGCTGATATTAACCTCTCCACATGGTCTTGTGTAACGCCGAAGAAGCAGGCAGTTACTCAACATTTCATTGAGGAGTTTTCATAACATCAGGCTGCTGTTTAGGGGGCAGGGCCGTGACATCACTTCCGCTGGAGTCGGCATTTTGTTCCGCTGGAAATAAATTCCAGAAAGAGATGAATTTGCTTCTTCTAAACCACAGGAGCTCTATGTGAAACCAGCCTATTTTAACCCTTAAATTCTAGCATAAATGTGTACCAAGTATCTTAAATACAGTCAAGCTTCTGTAATCTATTGTAATGCCTCATTTAAACACCAAGCGGCAGTGTTGTACCTCATTTTACATAAAACTACCACGAAAAACTTCTTCCTTATGGAAGGCTATTGTTAAATATAATCAGCATACTATTGAAAAATCCCGCACTCAAAATGGGATTCTTGCTAACAATAACTGAAATAAAAAGATGTCTAAAATTCTGTTTTAGACATCTTATTTTTTTTCAAAGTCTGCAACAAAGATTCATTTGTTACTTAATTATTGAAATGCATGCTTTCTTTAACTGTCCTTCATTTTGTTCCTTTATGAATGTCTTTCACTCACTCACTCCAGAGCATGAGCGATTTTACAGTATTCTCAAAAACAATGAAATTTAATCAGGAAAACTTTGTACTATAGAATCAGCTAATCCTTAGTATACAGGTGCTTGGAAACAGGAACTAAATGTTATGTTTTCCACAGAGGCATAACATCTGCGATTCTGTTGCTTTTGGTTAACGTGTGAAATCCCAACTTCATTAGCAGCCACAATCTGCCTCTGCCTGGAGGCAACATGCTTTAAAAAGTTTAACCAACTGGTTTTACTCTAAAAGACTATGCATTGCAGAAAGGTACATTTCCTCCAGGTCAATCCATTGATTGACGATTCCAGGTTCTAGGAAGTATTTTGATTCTGCCTAGAATCCAAATTGTCAATATTCCCATTGATGTTTACCAAGCTTCAAGTTCCATTTATTCACGGTCTTCATACATGGAATTAAAATAATTTCAGACATCCATACCACTATATTCAATGGTTTTCACACATCTGTTTTATATGACAAAAGTTTAATTGAAACTTGTATGTATATATTTCTAAAGGAAACGACACAATTACACTTAATTGTTGATGCACGAATGACTGATTTAGAAAATAGAGAATAGAGCTACCAAATTCTTTTGACAAGTTAATTCATCTAATCATTGTACAAACAATGTTTGCATCTCTCTATATTTTTACTACATCAAATGGAGACTTAAAATAACGGATTTAGAAATCTGGAGCAGTTATTTCCCTTATTGTGGATACAAATAGTAAAACCTATCACTATGGTAACAATGTGAGTTTTCTCTGGAGCTCTTTTCCAGACATCCTTAATGTTCATTCTGACATAAATGCTATTTCCCTACATGGAAAACAGCATTCCTACACACAATGAAATCTGAAACGTTAGGAACGTAGATTGTTGACAACACATTTCACTTTCGGTTGATCTGAAATGTTCATTTTGACAAGAAGAAACTAAATTATATATATCTGCTCAGAGGATCCTGTCTAATACATAATAAATCAGCTTGCCATGCATGAAGACCTTTGAAGAGCTTAAACTGAGTCCTCCTACTCTTGATATTTAAGCGTTATCTTCAATTTATTTCCCTCAGTGACATATTGAGAGCAGTCATTGAATTCTATAAAAAGCGAGCTTCATGATAGGATTCTGCAAGGGGCAAGGAGTTCATTTTTACATTTATGGCATTTAACTATAAAGAAGTGAATCATGAGCACAGCTGCAGAAAAGCTTCCCTGCTGAGAGACAAATTAAAGCCAATTAAAATCAGCTGTCAGCTATGAAATTTAGCTATTACCTATTGAGCTGAACGCTACCACTGTTTTAAAAAAAAACTAGATTACATTATAATAACATGAATCTAGTACAAAGTGGCATCTATAAAAATGGCTTGAACTAAATGTGATAGTGTAATCTTAGTTGATAACTTTTATAGAGGTGCTTATCAATCCTTCAGTTGGCCTGTTTTTTTAATCACTGATTTGCAATTCAAATACTGAAGATTTTAAGTGTTTCTTTTCTTTTTACATTATCCATGAAATGCATGCAAACAGAAAACACCACAGACAGCATACACTTCTGTGCAATTTTTTTTTGAGCTGAACAAAAATCACATGGCAGAACAAGCTACATGCTACTTTGATATCCTTCCAATTTTTAAAAAATCTGATTCAAAACTACTATCTCTATCAACCCACTTGTAGCACATTTTGTTTTATGTATCATATTTTTAAGATTTAAAAAATGGAATCGAGATTGTTTCTGGCTAGGGAGAAATTTTTTTTAGCATTTGATATCAGAGATCAGAGCTGATCTCTAGCCTATTAATCAGTGCATCTCCAATAACAAAACATTTAGTCTCTGAGGTCAAGCACACTCTTTCCAACAACAAGAATTGATGTCCTTCCTTCAGTTTAATAAAGTTAAAAAACATATGTGTTGAGGACATATGCTCTTATGCCAAAATGTAGGCTAAATTTGGACAGTCTTTTAAATTTTGTCATTTTCTGTTGGATCCAAAACCACTTTTTACTTTTTCTTTAAGCTAATTATTTGCTTAAAAAAAAGCAGATAATTTTGTTGTTGTTTTTTTGTGAAAAGAAAAGCTCAACTGATCAAAATCAGTAAGTCTGACCCCAAATAAAGCTGAAAATCAATATTGGCCCCATAAAAGCTGAATCGGTCCATTTCTGCCTGTAACGTTTCCCCAATAACTTATTTTTAGATATTGAAAAATACCACATGCTCTCACTGTTCTTAATTTCATATGTTCTTGGATGGGAAAATGATTTCAGACTTTAGTTTTCGATGGAGGAGACGCCGGATCAAAGCTGACCAAGGAACAAATTGCCCATCCTGATCTCTGACCAAATAATCTTTTCCCCCCTTTGCTTTATGTGTTATTCCTCCCCAAAATAATCATGATAAAAACATCTGAATAAGGAGTTCAAAACTTCAAGTAAAACCAAAATAAAATCTGTAATTAAAATATTGATACAATTCTTTGTGAAGCGTTTAGTCAAAATTTAGCACAATGGTATGAATTTAGGAGAAATCTCTCCTTTAATGTGAATCTTGTCCTAAACCTTTTGCACAAAACAATCATTACAACAGCGCAAATGTTTGAGATGAAACAGATACATCAAAAAGGACTAATACGTCACATTTACTGAAGATTTAACTTTAATATGCACAAGTGTCAATAAGAATCACCTGTCAAGAGAAGACATGTTAATCAAGCCAGTGTACACGGTGAGCAGATGAGCCAGATTTCATATTGTTTCTGTTTCTTGTGAGAAAACGAATCATCTTCATCAGTTGTTCTTTGATATAAATATTCATCTCAGTTTCCGAGTATGCATCTGTTTTACACCTAACCGTATCATGAATATATTATAAATATGTCTTCATTTTCATTGCGCGGCATAAATCATCGTTACTATGCACGTTTCTGTCAGGAAGACATCTGGCTGTAATACAGCTGCAAAAACAAAAAAGAAAAAAGAAATCTCCACACCAAACACCTCCTGAAGTTCTCCCACCTGAAACATTGTTTCATCCCCAAGAGATCTCCAAATACAAAAAGAAAAGAAAACAAACAAACAAAAAAAGCGGTTTGAACTGGAAAAGAGCATGACAGAATGAATTCTTTGGTGACAAGCCTGCGTCGTTTCCCTGAAAGCGCGTCTCTCCCTCTCTGTTCTGAATCAATCCAGTCCGCTTCCTCTCAGTATCATTTCCATCCATCTCTGTTGTGATCTGGATCGAACATGTTGGGATGCTGTGGCAGATGTGCGTGCTTCACTTCAGAGAACCGTCTGTCAGCCGATACAGTTGACAGCTTCAGACTGGCTCGCTGCAGCAGAGGCCTGATGGGACGAGGAGGCAGGGAGGGAGGGGGAGGGCAGGGTATTTCCATTCGGAGTGTTTGTAATGGCGCTCAGCATACATATGCATAACTACAACATGCATACGCATAAACAAATGCATAAATGTTTATTTGTGAAGTGCATGTGCAAGGATATTTTTCTTCTGAGACAGGCGTCTGAACGTGTCTGTGCATTTGTTGCCTTCAGTGAGTAGGGGTGTGTGTGTGTGTGTGGTGTCAGAGATGAGTTTGTGGCCCAGTGTGCTTTGCTCCCTGCGCAGTGCATGGCTTCCATCCCTATATGAGCCATTAGCACAGTCAGATAGGAATAAAAAGCCATACAGTGAACTGGGAATAGGGAAGACTGCCTTTTTTTTAAAAAAACAACAACAAGATGACAGAAACTGTGATGATAGAAGGAAACAGCTTCAAACAAAAACCACCTCAGGCTAACAGAAGTGGAAAACAGACAGCAGGTGAAGGACATGGATACCTCCAGAGGAAGACAGGCTGATGCTCTGCCCTCTAATAGATGAGCGGAAAATACAGAATAACCCCGGGGCTGATGAGAAGATAATGTTGTTGTTTTTTTAAATGTGCAGGTTAAATGAGAAACACATGACGAATCATCAAACAGGAGAGATGTTAGGGAGTCAGAGGATTAGGCAACAGGTTAAAAATCCCCAGTAGAGACACATTTCCTTAGGATCACACTGAATGACGTCTTGTGATCTCTCCTGTGAACGGGAACATTAGTCATCTGCTAACCGTCACAGACAGTCAGATTACAGGTCACAGAGTTGCACAAAGTCCACTTTTGGACACTAAGCTATTTTATTTCAGAATATTACTTCAGGTTTTAAATTTCAAGATGATCCTCAAGTCCTCAAATGATGTGCAAGAACAAAGAACAGAATACAAAACTTCTTTAAATATTTCTAAACTGGTGCAGTCATGCAAAACTGTTTACCAGTAAACATTTCCAGTCGGTAAAATCATTGGCATTAGTCTTATTCTGAAATTAAAGACTTGCGTTATTATAAGTCGATTTTCTTTTTCACTTGGAGGTTTTGTGGCAGCGAATGCAGCTAAAAGCTCAAAATTTAAATGCTTTTCCCGCCAGTGCAGAACGGTGGCACCTGTTGTCCTCTTCCTCAGGAGCAATCTGCTGCAAAGAAATCAAGTCTGAGGACTTAGACAACAGAAAATTAGATTTGTATTGTTAGTGTTAAATGTAAATTAGCAGAAAGTTTATTGCATTGCAAGTTTACGAATCAAAGTACACTATGTTTATGTAGTGATGTCCTCAAATGTGGAAGTTGTGTGGAGATCCATCTCACTCTGATTTTTTTGCAGGTTCTTAACATAAGCGAGATTTAAAAGTGAATAAGACTCTTATTGTAAATCATGGTTCTGTAGTTTAGTGCTTCAGCTGCAGGACTGAAACAGCATCTTCTGTCTACAGCAAAATGTTCTTTCTTGACCTCTTTGGCCTTTGAAATTCCAGCACTATTTGAACCCCCCCCCCCCACCACCACCAAAAAAAATAACGAGTCAAGAAACTGCAATAAAACGAGAGCAAAACGTTTAAAACACAAACCTCTGACAGTCAAGAGCAGGTAAGTTGGGGATTCCCCCCCCCCCCTTCTTCTCATGAAACAAAGGTTGAAAACCCCTCTCTCTTTCTTGTCTCGCCTTAAGAGGTTTCACAACTTCAAGGAGCGGATATGAAATAAATCCAATTACCGAGCTGTCAATCAGGCCCTTAATTAGTGCGACCCCAAGCAGACTGAGCGGCATCAAAGCTGGAAGCTCAAAATAGAGGCGACGAGGGAGATCTAATAAATAAATAAGCAAAAACAAAAACAACAACACAAAAGCTGGCGGATTATTCTGCGAATAAAACCTCGTCATTACAGACGCTTCCTCACACCACCTCCTGACGAGCTGCAGCTATTTCTGGATCGAGGAGCAGCAGCAGCAGCAGCAGCAGCAGCAGCTGGAGCAGGAGGGAGACGTGCATCCATGCTTCCTCTGACTCATTTACCGGTGTCTCTCCTCCTCCTCTACTGTTCCATCTGCGTCCTCCGTCCGGTTCTTCTGGGACCTCTGAGGCTGATCCGAACAAACGGAGGTCCGGTTGGTCTCAGTTAGAAATACCTCCCCCCCCTCCCCATTTTTTTTGTTTCAAAACAGTATAGCTTCCCTCCCACCTTCCCTTTTTGCGTGGTGATCTTGTCCGGGGGAAAAAACAAACAAACAAAAAAACAACAACAAAAAAAAAAAACCACACAAAAAAACGAGCGGGATCAGACAGGTGGATGGTCGCCGCTGCCACCGGTGGTTGTGCTGGAGAGTCTGACCGCCCCTTTACGCATCTGTGCGTATTCCCATTCAGCGGCGCGGAGGCACACAGACATAGAGGGAGAAGCGGAGAAAGTGAGAGCGGGAGGGAGGTGTGGTGGAAAAGGACAGGAGGGGGAAAAAAAGAGGAGGAGGGGTGGAGGGGAATAGGGGGTGAGTGGGTGGGTGGGGAGGGGGGGTATGTGAGGCAACAGCAGCCCACTAATGAGGAGGAGTCAACTTAGAAATGATGAAATAAAAAAATGGTAAAAGCAGGAACATACCTGAACAGGAGAACTCCATCTGTGTATATGTGTGTGATGCAACGTGAAAAGTGTGTGTATGCAGGGGTGGGGGGACAGACAGAGGGGTTTGAGAGGAGGGGTTGGAGGTGCGGGGGCTTATGTCGCCGCCTCAGTGACGCTCAGTGTTAATAAAAGCTGGGCACAAG
The DNA here is from genome assembly GCF_002775205.1 of Xiphophorus maculatus. Classification (NCBI taxonomy): domain Eukaryota; kingdom Metazoa; phylum Chordata; class Actinopteri; order Cyprinodontiformes; family Poeciliidae; genus Xiphophorus; species Xiphophorus maculatus. Next base: position 9,015,625 of record NC_036443.1, on the reverse strand, counting down.
GGCTGAATAGGGCTCTTTTCTCTCATTCAAATACCGCCAGAAAGCACTTTCATTCTGCTGATAAAGTAGAGGCAGAGTGTGTATGGTGGCACGCTGGAGCGGCAAAACCTCTCTCTCTCTCTCTGTGTGTGTGTATTCCATGAGCATCTCCATGTGTTTGTCCTCCACCTCCCCGTGTGTCTCCCACTCTGTCTCTTTCACTGGCATTTACACCCTGAACGAGCAGACAAGCAGAGGAGAGGCTGCGCAGCCTCGTTGTCGGCCCAGACTACCAGAACACACAGGGTTGCCAAAGTATAACATTTCAGTTTTGTTCATTTTACGTCAAAATTCAGTTTATTTCATTGGGAGTTTATGACAGACCGCCACAACCCCCCTGACACCCCTTTAGATTCAACAGAAGTCTTTCTTTACGAAAGTATCGTCGCCACATGATGCCATGTTTTACTGAGAGGTTGATGTGACGTGTTACTTGTATTGCATGGAAGGGAAAACATAACAATTTGGTGTCATCATGCCACTTCCACGAAGTTCAGATTTGTGAGAGATGTACAGTCAACGGATTCTCCCACCTGAGTTGTAGATCTGGTCAGCTCCTCCAGAGTCACCGACTTCCCTTGCAGCTCAGGTGGATGGCCATGTTTTTTTAGGTTCACAGGTTGGCCACGCTCTTTCTGTTCTCAGATGATGGATTGAACAGGGCGCTGAGTCAAATCTGTTCAAATCAGAGGACATCTAAAGAATTGCACATCAGAGTAAAGTGGACTAAATACAAATACTTACCAGACTTTTTCAAATTTCAACTTGTAAAAAACTTTGAAAACAGTCATACTGCTCTTTGCAATTCATAGTTATTTAAAACCAAGGGTGTTTTCACACCCGATCGTCTCGTAGACTAGGTTCGATTCGTTGACCAAAATTTCAACATTTGCTCTATTTTCAGTTGCTGCGATTCGCCTTCACACTGCACTGCGTCAGACAAACCAAACTAATTGTTCACCTCCCTCGCCTGTGGCGGCGCTGCTTCAAGAACTACTGAAGGAAACGGCATAAAAACCTACGAAGAAGACACAGAGGACAACTCCGCTCTTCATGAAATGTGATCAAAAATGGAGCAGGGTCAAATTTGAGCGTTGAAGGATTACTCTTTTGTCTTTTGTAAAAGACCAAGAGCATCTGACTCTCATTTGTTTCGGTTATATTTACCCAGAATGCCCTGCTAAATTGTCAGATCCCTGCTTCTGGAGCGGTCTCTGGTTCGCTTGGATCTGTATTTGAATTCAAACTGCGCCAGAGTTCACTTGAACCAAACTGAGACCTACTGTAGGTTTTAGGCAACCAGAGTTTGATCAGAATATAGTTGCACATTCACACATCCCCAAAAGAACCAGACTTTAGGCAAGCAAACTAGAATTTGATTAAAGCAGGCTAAACAGTGAAGGCACCCTTACTTACACGGATGGCTGCAACGTGACAAAATACGAGAAAAAGTTCAACAGTGTGAGTATTTTTGTACGGCACAGGATTAATGCTCCCATGTCTTGCTTTGCATGATTACTGCTGATAAATAACTTCAATGCAGTCAATGTATCGCATTTGTAAAGCAGGAGCTGACCACTCTTGTGCTCTTCTGGGCCTCCCATTGGTCTAAGTAGCTGCTAGTTCGCTTCTGCCTTGGGCCAACTCTGAAAGGATCAGAAAAGAAGGAAAATAACAAAATCAAGCTTGAAAAAAAAAGATGAGAGACAGGTGAACAAGGAGGGACAGGGCAGAGGAAGAGAGGAACAACAGGAAAAATGTTTTCAGAAGCCGAAAAACAGACATCAAAATGTCTGCAGACAAGACAGACAAGGTGAGAGAAAAAAAAGTAGGAGAAAAGGACAAGATAAAGGAAAAAAAAGTGAGAACAACGCTGCAAGTGAATAAAATGGAAGTTCTTGGTTTAAACCACCCCTTCCTCCACCTCCTCTTCCTCTTGTTGTCAGGGGCTCGGCTGGAGTTGCATTCCAGCACGTCGCTCTCAATCCCCGTTACTCCAGGCAACACAGTTCCTTGATCTGGTCCCGCGTCATGCAGGGCAAAGAAGGAGGAGGTGAAGGTGAAGGAGAAGAAGGAGGAGGAGAGGGTTGAACAGGGGATGGTTGAGAAAGTGAGAGAGGGAGGTGAGGGGTGTAAGAGAGATGAAGTGGAGGGAAAGAGAGAGAGGAAATGAAGGAATTGTCAGCAGTGAAAGAGGAAAAGAAAAGAGGTGTGAAGGAGGAAGTTAAAGAGGTGAGGAGAAGGGAGGCAGAAGGAACGAGACATCCAAAAGGGGAAAGCTTTAAGATAGGAAGGTGAATAAAAAGCGAGGAGGGAATAATGTATTAAGTGAGGCAAAAGAACGAGAAGAAACTAATAAAAAAAAAGAATTGAAGTCTTAATACAGGCACACTCCCACCAGTCCTCCTTCTCGATTAAAAGAAAATCACTGTTAAGGATCATTTACTTTTCTTAAGGCCATTAGAGTCAGAAGGGTTTGTTCTGAAACGCCTGGTATAATAAAGTTTAATTAAGTGGAGTAAAAGACAGCGAAAGTGGAAGGCGGAGCGGATGGTTTGCTTTCAAATCACAGATGGTCTAAGTCATATTTTGACAGCTCATGGCAATCGCTTCATAAATGCCTGAGCTCACAGACAGGTGGGATTCAGACCGAACGAAAAAGTTTGAACAGTTCTTCAACTGAATTATTTTTAGACATAAATTGCATAAACCTGCCGAGCTGCATCACCGAGATCTGTTTAACGTTTAAGGATGAGAGGACATTTTAATTAATGTGGCTGTCTTAATTAAAAAAAAGGCTTACCTTTACGAAACCGGGATTCATTCTGCTCAAATGTCTCACAAACAACAAGAAATGTTAATTGTTGAGCTTTACTCTTCATGCGCTGACAGAGCTTCTGACGTGAAACTGTGTGAAGAGATGGATCCTGGCCACCATCCTTGAATCTCTAATGTCCAACCGTCTTATGGGTGTAAACATGGATCTAAGTACAAGATCTAACACCTCTCTTCTTCACAAGAAGAGAGGTGTTTGTGAAGTTGCAATCATATCAGGATTCAAATAAAATACTTTGTGGTCATTTAGAGCACAGAAATCGTTCAGAAATAATCATATTTTTGTTACAGATCCAGAAGGGTCAATCAGGTGTATTTTTTTAAAGTACCTTGTTGCCACTTTGGAAGAACATCTTGAATGTCTCTAAACCCCTTATTTGTTTTTGGGAGGGAGATAATGATCTACGAATCCAACTTTAAGTTGTAGCATTTTGTAATATTATCTCAAGTATTTGAAAATCTGTCAGTCAGGAAAACCAATATGATTAGCTTGCTTTGGTGTCACTGACTGCTTTGCTTAGCAGCACAAGCTAATAAGATAACCGGATAGCTATCATGTTAACAACTAATAAAATGTTTATGCTGAAACTATCACAGCCTAATTCACAAATGAGCTTTGTGATGTGTTTTGAGACGAGTAGATTTTTCAGTTCAGAGGCTTAAATCAAATCCCATTTTGTAGAGGATCTAGATGCTTTATTTTTAAATGTAAAGAACTTTGATGTTAGCCTCCAAGTTCAAATGTAGGCCTAAAGCACAGTGGAATAAATAGAAGTGGTTCAACAGAAAACACTCTGTTCATAAAGTACGAGAAAGTGTAACGTCTATTTATCAGAACGCTAGAAAACACCTTCTGCTGTATGACAGAAGCAGAATAAAACAAGGCTTATGATCTAAATAAATAAATCCATTTGCAATGAAAACATTGCAAAAACCTACACAGCAATGAGTGGGATGGCTAGCCATGTGACACTTTCCAGCCGATGGCTGCAGCACTGTATTGAGCGGAGGTAAAGAACTGGACTGTGGTAATCAGTTGGACGAAAACGTGCAGATTGTAAAATCTTGATGAAACATGGTCGGCCACCTGCGTCCCAGAGACCTCGGAGCGACAAACACTCTGAGAGACCTTACCGTATACTCAGTCTGCTTCAGTCAAGATCTGCAGCATGATGCAGAAACACATCCACCGCTGTAGCTGGGTCGCATACCAAACTAAACAAAACCAAAAGCATAAAAAAATGGGATCAATTCATTTTTTCAATTTAAGGAAAAGACAACATACAGGGAAATGGATACTATAAAAGCTACTGTATATAGCTTTGAAATTTTGAGAGCCGAAAAAATTTGTGAAATTATTTGGCCTTAAGGCAATTGTGTAAATGGATAAATATGATATCCATTTACCCCCCCCGCCCCCTCCCCCCCCACACACAATAATGACCCACTGCTGGACTGTCTTGGCTCCCTTACCACCGTGCTTACCAAGTTTTCTGGGGAAAATCCTGCATCATATAATCAGAGGAGGCATTTTGTACTGAATTCTGTTTGTCAGATAAAAAACCAAAAAACCCCCCCCCCAAAAAAAACACAAGTTTACCTCAGATCTTTTTACACACTGGAAACAAGCTGACAGCAGTGATAAAAAGTCCAAAATGTTTACAGGGGTAGTGTTGTATTGTGAATATGGATGATGCATTAGGAAGCAATGAAGCGGAGCTGGGATTTTACAGCTGTAATCAAACATGTCGCAGTCAGTCTGAGGAGGAGAATTTGAATTTCTCTGCATCTGTGAAGATGGATGCCCCTTTAGAAAGCAATGTAGAGCTTTCTCCTTAAGTAAGAAGCATCGTTTTGCTTTCCTGGACAGGTTTGCTTTGGATAAGCTGACTAATGTTGTAAACACTTCAATTGAAGAAGAGGGTAAAAAAAATATATATATATCAAAGCTTAGGACTATTTTCTCAAAGATAACTTCTCCAAGAGAGAATAAAATAACTTAACTTCTGATCATTGCTTTTGGCATTTGATCCTTTGAAAAGAGCAAAAAAACCAAAACAAAACAAAAAAGTAGGGAGAATAAACTCCTTCCGCTTGACTGGATGAGATTATACAAAAACATTAGTCGGGTAAGAGGTGAGTGAGGAAGAAAGCAGAAGTCAAAAAAGTGAGAGACGAAAATACATCAGAAAATGAAACGTTTGAGGGGGAATTGAACATAACAGAGGAGAACAGCCTGCAATAGAAAAACATGAAATATGAATAGGCCCTTGATGATATTCCCACTCTATCTGCCTGTCAGTAGGACTTCATTGATATTCAGCGGAGAGCTCCTCTTCCAGCAGCACATATCAAAAGGCTACATTATGATCAATAAACATGCCATGGGAATCAAAGCCTTTTTCTTTGATGGCATTGGTCATTTGCCCAGAAACTGTTTGGAAGCAGGAGCCGGGCTTTGAAGGCGGCCTGGTATGAGTCACTGGTTACATTTACAAGAGAGAAGAAGAGAGAGAGAGAGAGAAAAAATCAGATTTTTAACCTTTTGTGGGTCAGCTGAGCTGCTGATCCTCTTGTTGCCGTCTCAACAGCAGAGAATGAGACGCCGGAGCATCTCGGCTCTGCTTAGACAGCCTTGAAAAGAGCAGCTGTAAAAAAAAAAAAAAAGCAGAGCTGGGATTGACTGTAAAAAGAAAATCTATATAAACAGCTTGCATCCTTCAACTTTTTGATTGATAACACTGCAGTAACAACAAAGTGTGTGACATTTCTAAGGCATCCTGTGGGTTTAGGACTAATTGAATGTGTGAAACTGTTTGAAAATGATGCACAAATGAATTTTAAAAAAGTACTTATCTGTTTATTTTGGATATTTGTATACTTGAGTAAAAATTGTCCTATGAAACCTAATTCAGCGTATCTAGTGAAAAAACCCAACATATTTTACATTTGACACCCTTGAGATTCAATCATATTTTATTTGTCTCAGATTGAAGCATCAAATACCTGCATCATGACTGTGCCATTGTGGTGTCACACTTTTAGTTCTCCAGATATCCAGAAAGACTTTCAAAAATGTTTAGAATTTTTTTTGTCCCATTTCTGTTCAGTCGAACACCACAGCATGCTGTGCATGCAGTCTTTAAACCATCAGGGGAAATGGAGGATCAAAGAGTCTGGAAAAGGTCTATCTACAGCACAGGATTTGAAACTGTGTTTTTTTCATGGTGAGTCTATAATCAGCTAAAAAAAGCACTTTTTTATTCACACTGGCAGTGCTGAAAACCAATAAAAGCATTGTTCCCCTGAATAGACGCAATCAATAATGTTCATGGGCTTTTCTCAGTCACTTTTCTCCAAGCACATCCTTTTGTCTCCCAAACACCAACGAGAAACGACGCCTTTTCCGTTGCAGCAGCATCGAGTTTATTAGTGGTTGTCAAGTAGATTTTGTATACTTACTAGACCAAACACCAATTTATGATCCTGTATACTAAATTTACAAATAATTACTATGGTCAATCAAAAATATTGATTTATCCATAGCCACCATACCTGCATACAAAAAATAAAACATTATTCAAATCATTTTTATCATTTCTTTAAAAAAAATTTTTTTTTAGCATTTTAAATAGTTAATTGATTTTCATTTTATTTTTTATTTTATGTACTTTCAACTAAACTTGTGTAACTCAATTTGATTGTCCATGTGTTTTGAGCAAAACCTGGGAATTGAAAAAATTCCTATACAAGGTCAAAAGATAAAGAAGTACAAATAAATGCTAAAATGTTAAAATTATGCATTAAAATTATGAGTGCAATTTAGGTTAAAATTATTTACAGCTATTTCAGTATTTATTCATTTATTTAATTATTTCATATTTCCTGTGCTACCCTGGAAATTGTTTAGACTTTCATGATGAGTTTGTCATATGAACTCTGGCATCTGATTGGTTAACCTGCACAGCGACTTGGCCACACAGCAGCAACAGCCTCATTAACTGAGTCCATAGATGCATTTAAATTCACAATGTGATGCAGAACAGGACTACAATTTAAACTGAATGACAACTGATAAAACACTTTTGAAGAATTTAAATATATTATTTTATTAGGTAGCTAATGAACTATGAAAAAATATATTATTATTGAAACATTAAAATGAATAAATTTGCAGTATTTTGCTGCAGTTAATTTGAAATGATCCCCTTATAAATATTTATTAAATAACTTGTAGGTGTACAAAATTAACAAGCCATGTAAGAATACAGGTCAGAAATATCTACATTTAATCTAAGGATGACATTTTTCTACACTGTAGCATATAGGAACATTTCTGCCTTCTTCCATTGCTTCACACTTAACCTCAAACAAACACCAAAACAGTGAAAATGTATTTTTCTCCTGTTTCTTCTATTTGCCTCTGAATTCCACCGAAGAGCTTCAGATGCCCATTCCAGAAAAGTCGATGAGTCTCAGTGGCTGCCTGCCTGCTCATCCCAATTCTATTAGCACTGAAGCCAAGCGTTGCACCAATTACTATCACTGTCACGCCACAACCCAAATAGCACAATTCTGGTCATAACAGCTAACACACACAAACACACGCCCGCATACACACAGTTGGTATGTAACTTGGCTAAGTGGGCGCTCCGCCGGCGCGCTCCAGACTGCCACCTGCTACCATCAGCCTACCTCGACTCCAGGCGGCAATATAACAGCGCCTGAGGCTGCAGCATCGGACATTGGTCATTAATTGAGCTTAATCGTCTCATTGTTTAACAGCCTGAGACCGACCTAATGGCTGAGCCAAACCCAAGATCACTAAACACCTGGCTGCAATCAACCAGAAGCCAGGATATTTTCAGTAGAAGAGGAAGGTTTGGAAATGGGTCACTGGTTCTCCTCTGCCGGGTTCATGTGTGATGAGACATGTCAATTTCTAATGAGCCTGTGACCAGGCCGAACTTAAATTGACTGCTTTAAAACTTCACTAAAGCACCTAATGAGTACTCAGATAGTGTGTACGCTAAAAGACCTTACCTGCATTTGATAATGGAGTTTTTCTTTCTTTGTGTAGAAACATGCATGAGCAGCATGAGGGTTTGATGCAAAGTGAGAGAATCAGTTGAGTTCCATTAGACAGAAAACATTTTACTAACCGGCTTAATAAACTAAACATGACTACAGTAACTAGGAGTGAATTAGAAAAGGTTTTATCGATAGAACGACATTTGTTTTGAATCCATGAAAAGAAACAGAATTTAAATTATTGGTTGTGCGTAATAGTCTAAGAGACTAAGGATCTGATATTTTTTTGTTTGTCACTTGCTGTAAAGCAAAAGCATCAAAAGTAAACAGAAATATGTGACACTGTGTACCAAGCCAAAAGTTTACATACACTGAACGTTTTCTTATTTTAGGTCAGATGGAATTACCAAAATTATTTACAGAAACATTTATGAATACATATCCAACATTCTTTTTCTCTTTGATGTCGTAATTAGCAAATAGAAATAGTTTTGGTAATACTAACTGACCTAAAACAGGAGAAGCTTGATCTGACTTAAGTTTAGACAGTGAGAAACAAAGAAAAGGCACATGAGTCTTCTTCTCTCGTGTATGTACACTTCTAGCTGTATTGGTTTCACTTTTTGTACCAAGTCACAGAAATTCAAAAAGTATGTTGGTGATATTTCAAGTCACTGTTTGAGGACGGAAGTGGGCTTTCTGAATGACCTCAGACCCACAGTAATAGATAGATGTGCATACTGTACACGTGTGCGCCTGGAGCAAAACTCCAATTAGCACTACTAGGAGCCCCGTGTTTGGCAGGAAAGTGATGGTTGGCTGAAATCTCCAGGAATTATTACTTGTTTGCACACACACACACACACACACACACACACACACACACACACACACACACACACACACACACACACACACACACACACACACACACACACGCGCGCACACACACCCACACACACACACACACACAGACATGCCCATGCACCTACACACACACACTCTATTATCTCGCCTTCACCGTGTCAGCTAGCTCGCTGGCGATTCAAGAGGCTGAAGTCAGATTGTGTGGAAGGGCTATTTGGGGATGTACAGTGAGGCTACGCATGCAGTCGGGTGGAGGGGGTCTGCAAGGGTTATCTGGTGGACGGCTGCCCACCCTTTGTGTTTCAAATCCGGGGGAATCTGTTAGCCATTGTGACTCCCTGCTTGTTCACCAGCCAGAGAGCTGAGAGAGGGGATTTCACTTCCACAGAGCCTTTGACTAGCAGGCTTTTTTTTTTTTTCTTTTTCATAATCGTCCTCTGTGGGTTTCTCTCCTGCTCTTTTATCCTCTCTGTCTCTGCCTCCACCCCGCCTGCTTTGTTCAGAATGCATTGCACAGTCAGCCGCGGCCAGCTATAGTATAATCTGTGAGTGACGGAGGGGAGTGATCCAGTTCTGCACTGTGATTTTAGGTTTTAGGGGTATCACGCGTCTTCTGCAGGGCGCAAGCTGCTTGTTATAGTCTATCCGGGCATTTTCACTGCCAGAGTGTCACGACTTTTTCCTATTCAGTGTATTTATTTATTTATTTATAATTTTTTTTTTTTGTTGAGACAAAATCCAGTTTTATCTTGTTATTGTTGAAGTGTCTCTCCCCAAACCGTCAGCATGGAGGAGCTTCTGAAACAGCATGTAGTGTCAGACATCAGACAGGTCTCAGCTGTAACCAGCACTAATGAGCTTCTCTCGGATGAGTTGTGGGTGTTTAAAGGCAGAGTGATGCATGCGAGTCCGGCACTGGTGAAAAGCACTGTAAGACATTGCCACATATGACACTAGATTTAAGCAGGCTCTCTAATTTTATCTAAACCCGGGATTTCAAGCTACAAACAGCGCTTGACTAAACGTTGCTGCTCGTTGCTGCAGAGACATGCGAGATGCTCCAGGAGTTTCTGAAAATCCAAACAGGTAGATCTCTTCATAGACGCCGAGCAACAGGAGAGAACGAGCGTCTGATTTCGTGGAGAACGGGAACCTGGTCACCTTCTACAAAGAATTGTCTGCTATAAAGAAAAATTTTGTTTTTCAATGCAAAACATTGTGACCTCATGCATAATTTACAGACGCTTTAATTAGGGCTGCGGGGTACTAGGAAAACATGCAATTGTAATATTAATGATAAATATTGCAGTGATAACATCAACTATAATTAACTCACGGTGTACTAAATCTTGCAATGCTAACTTTTGTCCATGAGTTCAAAACCAGTAAAATCTTCATCAGACATGACCAGCTATGGCAGCAAGAGCTCATCCAGTAAGATAAATATATCATTATTTACATGACTTGTATTAGGCATATATACTAAATATTGCATCTAAGCCATCATCTGAGATTATGATGACTGTGTTTCTATGCATTGTACAGCTCTAGCTCTGATGGTTGCTTTTAGTTGGTTTTTCTATCATGATAAGCTGTGTGATGTGGCGGAGCACCCAAACTGCAGGCAGGAGGTTTAGACAGCCTGATGGTTGAGGTAAAATAAGCTTGTAATGAGGTCCAAAATGCTTCCAGAGACAAGTGCAAGCTGTGAAATAAAAATAGACATGCCAAGCAGTACAGGGCACACAAAGGAAACAAACTGTGACCAGGAGCAAAAGGTGGATTCCTTCAGAGGGAATGATTGCTTCAATTAGGAGTAGGTGAGTGATTAGTGGATGCAGGTGTGAAAATGCTACAAAACAAAACAACAACAACAACAAAAAAAACAGAATAAATGGACATAATCAACACAAAAACACAACAATATAAAAAAAATATCACCAACCGATGTTGATTAAAACGAAAGGCCCTACTGAAACGAAACTAAAGTGGCACAAAATTCGGAACCAAATCAACTTTTCTACTTAATTAGAAGTGTAAGACTTTGTGAAAATCTAAACTGAAGCACAATAATCGGACAAGCAGTCAAGAGGCCAATGATGACATCGAAGGAGACGGAGAGAATCGCAGTGGGATCATCTATCAACAAACAGCAAGAATATCAAGCAGATTGATGCACGCTGTCTAAATATGGCTTTTATTATTGATTGGCAGGTAGATTTATTAAACGATAACCGTAGAAATTCCTGTTTACTTGCATAGAAAATGTGTGAAAGAAGGAGCTCTGGTCGAAAGAGATGAAAACGACTTTCTGTCCTGCATGCACAATGGTTTACATGGAGGGGAAACATACACACCAGCCCCAGCACACAGTAGGATGGAAAGATGGTTCTATAAAGTCTTGGAGGATGTACATATTTTATTTGTAAAAATGTCAAAAATCACGTATAATTTTTCTTTACACTTTACAACAAAGCGCTGCTTTGTGTTGGTCAAATAAAATACACTGCGCTGTGCGTTTCATCCATGACCTAAAAGCAGAAACTGCTGCCGCACAGTTTCAGATCTCACGGAAATAATCGTTGACGGGACATTCAAGAACTGCAAACAGGTTTTACGGAAAGGGTTTAATGTAAAAGTCTCTTTTATGAAAGTTAAGAGTCCGCGTGTGGACCAGTTGTTCATTTTCATGGGAGACGCACACCTTCCCAGTCACTTTCATGCTGCTCATCAAAAATGTGAAGGCACAACAGCGCTCCGACTGCACACTGGGTTTTGATTGATGCAGACATTTGATTTCAAATCAAATGCTAAAAATATGAGCAGACTTTACCACGGCAGCCTTGTAGGTCTGAGACATGTGTGGAATAATCAGGGGTGAGTAATGCGGAAAAGCCTCTCGGGGGACGACAGGTTATAAAACAAACGGAGCTTCCTGATGGTTTTGTTGTATTGCTGCAGAAGCGTGTGTGCTGTACGCGTTTAATACCGGTCACACGCTGCGCTCCGTCGTCTCTCTGCTTCACTTCCTGCCGCTATGCTCTGTGGTCTGTCACCGGGCCTGGAAGAGGATATAAAGGGAGGCGAAATGCCGGGTTCCCGCCTGGAAGCGACAGAGATGTAACATGAATCAGTGCGTGATGTTAAGGAGAGAAAAAGGTTAAAGACAGAAAGACGACTGAAGGGATTCTGGTTCAGTTACAGCTTCAAGGAGTAAAAAATCTATATAGAACTGCACTATTTCCACGATAAAAGGGAGATCTGTAAATACTTTACGGACCATCTGGACATTGAGATTTCTGAAGATTAAAATAACTGACTAACAGTAAACCACAGATGGTCAGTAAGCTAAAGGCACAAAACACTCAGCAAAAAAAAAAAAAGAAAATAGTAATAAATAAATAAAAATGTCTGCTGACTGTTGTAATTGAAAGAAAAAAAGAAGAAGCAAAAAGCAAGTAATAAAAACATTTTAAAATCAATCATGCCAAATGTTCAACTTAGTAGCATGTCTTCAACTTTCGCTCTCGTTTAGTCTCAGTTATCAAATTTCCACACATGCATTATGATCCGTTAGTTTTCCTTTTGCAATCAAAACCGCTACCATAGAGGCACAGACTTCACCAGAACCCTGGAGGTGTGCTCTGGTATCTGGCACCGAGACGACAGCAGCACATCCTTTAAGTCCAGTCATTTGTGAGGAATGGCCTCCTTGTTTGTCCAGCACATCCCACAGAAGCTCGACTGGTTTGAGATCTGAGGAATTTGGAGGCCAAGCTAACACCTCAAACTTTCTTTGTTTTGCTCCCCAAACCATAGCTGGACCATTTTCACTTTTATTAGGAATAATATGGTTCACGTGGCCTGCAATAATGCTGGGATAAGTGATGAACGTCAAAGTTGATGATAAGATCCAGCGTTTCCATACGTCACCCTGCCTCTGCCCATAGCGCACCACTGTTGCCAATTTGAGGAGCAGTAGTCCGTCTGTTGGATCACACCACACCTTCCAGCTTTTACTCCCCTTGTGTACCAGTGCTGCATGTGAATCTCTCTCTGTTCCCTTCTTAGACTAATCATCTTGATCAATACTGACCGCTGCAGACCAGGAACAACCCACGAGAGCTGCCGTATTGGAGATTCTCTGATCATCAGAATCTGGATGGCTAAAATCCTGACACTGTTTTTTTGTTCCCCCCCACTTCCAAAGTCAATTTAGAAGACAAAATGCTCGTTTGGAATGTGCGCACATTCCTCCAGACAGAACTGATGTGACTGAGCCAGGTTTCTGACAAACATATTTTCAACTCCCACCCACAAACTTTCTATGGGAGATCAGTATTTGGTGAGAGCAACTCAAATACATGCATATTAAGCCACTTCATTTGATGTGTATCTGGTTCTTTCAATGACCCTTTAATTAAAAATCAAATGGTTAAAACAGATGTGTTATTTATGTCTTCAAGAGGGATTCTGGAGGGTTTGAGCAACTTGCAGTAAGTAATTCTCCGAGCCCCTAAAGTTTGGGTAAACTAACGTTTTTGGAGTTTAGCGAATATGAATCATTTTGGTCATCCTAACTGACCTAAAACAGGAAATGTTAATCTGATCTAAAGTCAGACAGTGAAAAAAAAAAAAAACAACTGCTAAAAAATTTTTAATACAGTGTTTGCAAATGTTTTCATGTGTAAAAGAAAAAGGTTTGAAGAAAGCTGAATAATTTTTAATAGACAAAGTTTTACTGCAGGAAAAGAAAAGCCACTTCTACTGCAGAGTCACTTGGATTAAAAAGTACATTTTGAGAGACTGAAGCTCTGAATGTTGGCAAATACAAAAAGCAAACAGGCTGAACGAAAAGTCTCAAACAGAGTCTAACAACAAACCAAGCAAAGTAGGAATAAATTAAAAGCAAGACAAAGGAAGTAAGAGACATCCAGACCAAAAAATCTACAAAAAACCAGTCACCTGGAGAGGAGAGGAAGACGAGTGATGATGCATTAAAGACAAAGCTCAAGACTGGAGAAGCTGAGACAGCAGACGGATGCTCCGAGTGATGTAAACAAGAAAACCAGAAAATGACAAAAAGCAGAAGAGGAGAGAGTAACGTGCAGTAAAATGTATGGATATATATGTGTGTGTGTGTGTGTGTGTGTGTGTGTATGTGAGGGTTCCTGCATGGGGCGTGTGAAGCGTGGGGGCTGCATGGCTGAGCAATTTCTGTCCAGTTGACTGGTTGTATGGTAGGGGGTCCCTGGGAGAGCTTTGATCATTACCGAGTGTGACAGAAGAGTTCTGACAGAGAGGTAGCCCCCAACCCGACCTATCGCACACACGCACACACACACACGGCGATACAGCAGCATCACCATGACCAGTAAATGTTACTATCCTACATGGCTGGGACCTCAAATGTTGAAGAGAGGGAACCTAAAGAAAGCTAATCGCCAGATTGAACAGTTTCCTCTATCAGCCTCTTAATGTCTGTGCTGTCTGATATTTGTCTCTATAGAGAGTGCAACTATTGCAGGGAATCCTTCCATTTGCTATAAATGTGTTTTTTCACCTGAATTGTCAAGATGCAGGTTAAAACAGTTTCCTATCTGTTGTCTATTGAAGACAGAAAAGTCAGCAAGAGTTCACTACTACCAATCAGTCATCGTACATTTAATTATTCCATCTGGGTTCAACTGTCCAAATGATGGTGAAATATACGGTTATTAAACCCGGTTTGTCAGGAGAACAGCACTTACAGTCATGTTCCTCGCTACATCCTTCAGAGTCCTGGGTCTTCTTCTTTGTTTCCCACTTTATCACTTTTTTTCTGAAGGATTTAGTGTCAAGGACTGACTAAAAACCATGGAAGAAGGTTAATTTTCTGTTTTATGAACCCTTTTTGTGTTGACTTGGCCAGATGTTTTGAATCATTTTCCAGTCGATAACCCATTTACAGTTTACAAGTAAAGTTCACTTCACTTGATTTTTATTTTCAATCAACTGGTATATTGTTGAGTCCGTGACTCCATGCACTCCAACAAGGTTCTCAGGTCCGTTTGAGCAGGAACAGGCCCACAGCATCATAAACCCTACACCATACTCAACATCAAGAAAAAGGGACATTTTGTTAATTTTTTTTTCTTTGTGGTAAAAACAAAACTTGATTTTATCTCATCTGATCAAAGCATGGGGTTTCAGTTAGAGAGACCTGCCTGAGTTCAGAAAACTCCACGTTCATGTGTAATGGTAGGAGAGAAAATGCAAGTTTAAATGTTTTTGAAACTTGGCGGCACAGAGAGACCATCATTTACTGGTGAGCTTCTGGTGCGTCCCTCTTTTGCTTGTTGTGAATTGGTGGCAAGATGTCGTCCTCCAGCCTCGTTTGTCAACAGCTCCAGTGGTTCTTTAACTTTTTAATGGTTGCTCTGATTGTAGATGTGAAAGAAATTAAGTGAGTATCTGTTTTCCTTTTTGGCTAAAAATACTTTCTAGAAATTGTAAGAGACGTTGCAAAGTGTGGATAAAGATTTTGTTTTTTCAAAATATCTCCGCCCGCTCCCTTAATAAGCAATGAGCAATTGTTGCCATATTTAACAAATTGCAATTATATGGCTGAGTGCCATGGTTGTGAGCTGAAAGTACATAAAATGTCTACAGTTGTGGTAAGTATGTGTGTTTTCATGCTAACCATTGGAATATTTTTTTAAAAATTACTCTCGAAAGCAAAAACAGGTTCTGCTGTCTCTAAAATGATAGCTTCTGTTCAGACATCTGAGTAAAGGCTTGTTAAGTAATTTACCTGTCAGAATAAAACTTTGAATCAAATTCTAACTTCAGTTAAATTTTTCTTTCCTACCTGAAAGATTTGCACCTTTTAGAGGTTAATCCAGTTTAATGGTTACTGAACAGCTTTTCCTCTGCCACTTGGCTGAGAAAAACACCTACCAGACAGGAAATGGATTCATAATTGTTATCAAAACTGTCTATTTACTGCTCCTCAGGACAATTGTTATTTATATTTTGTGACGTTAGATGGCATAGCGAGTTGTTATTGTGAACAAAATCGGAGCCTCTGCCTCATTTTCCTGTGGTAATTTATAAAATTTGCTTGTTTTTCTTACTTTTTAAATTTTATAAAACCTTATAAATCATTTGCATGCCCCACAACCTAAAACCATCAACAGAGTTTGAATTATAGGAAGAGATAGGATCCACAAGATTAAGCTTTTCATAATTTTTACTTTCTCTATTCTCTTTTCAAATGCAGTTAATCAAATAATCTGTTCATCTAACTATCACACATGCTTAAGCAGAAATTTGACAGAAACAATGAAGAATGTTGTTTATTTCCACACTAATACAATCTCTAGAAAATAGCCAATAGTTTAAAATAAAATTTAAAAAAAATCAACCCCTCCTGGGTTGTAGACTCAATTAAAAGTGATAAATAAGTAATGTCATATATGGCAATTTATTCGCTCAAAACAGAAGGTCCTACCTTTATAACATCAGCAGAACTCATCAAAATGTACAAACTGATCAAACACTTGATTATCTACAGATCCTACATCCACAAATGTTTCACATTTGCTCCATGCAGGCTAATATGTTGGCATGCAAATGTTCTTGTGCACATATGATGTATAAAGTTATGTGCTCTTCGAACAAGTCAAGAAATTCAACAATAAAAACCTATCAGGGGAAAATGTACATCCAGCCTCTATAAACATTAAAATTAGTGGTTTGTAATATTAGTACTATTACAATGTAATTTGCTTTTAAGACTATTGTCTGAAATGGAGGTGAATTAATTACTCAGCATAATGAAAACCTCATTTCCACAAATGGTTTTAGTTGCACTTTAATCCTTTAAAGACTGCTAGAAAAAGAAATATATTTTGGATGCTTTATTTAAAGGAGTAGGTGGAGTAGGCATCTTGCAATCGAAACGCTGCGGGTAACATTTCAGAATGTTAAATGTACATTTCAGAATAAATGTACACTTACCCATGGTAGAAGCAAAAAGGCTAAAGTTAGCAGCCAGTTGTCGGTAGCCTCGACCCCCTCGAGTCACAGAACAGAGTGAAGATGTTTGCCTGCATCTCAGAATGATCCTGCCAAAAAAATAAACTAGAATGTGCAAGATTAAATAGTCCTGTCACAACAAAAGTTCAGATCTGTGACCATTAAGGTCAACTTACTTTTTCTTAATGAATTTGAGACATTTAACGACCTTATTTTAGATAAGTAAATTTAAGACTTTTTAATTATGCAGTGCAGATGCACTGTGAAAAAGTAAGTGCAAAATGTTTGTTTAATACAGCAGAGTTGAAGAGACAGTGCTACCTTTGTTAAGAAGGTAGAAGTATCACAAATACTTAGATTTCAAAAGTGATATGGCTGGCATTGAAAGGTGAATGTGGCATTTCTGTGCACAGTCTGATGACCACTGATTAGGAAAATGTCCGGACTGAAGGCACAGTGCTGTTTAAAATGAATGAAATCCTAAACAAGCCAGAAGCAATGGAAAAATCATTTGATCGCTGCCGTTTACACATTAGTAAACAGCCATTTGAAGTTTGACTGGCAGTGTGCCTCATAGTTCAATAGAAACTGCCCCTGAAATGACCGAAAGCAACCCTGGAGGTGATCAAACCATCCATCTGAGAGAAACCACCGGCCTACACACATCCCCGCTCCAATAATAGAACATTAATTTCCCAATTTATTTTGTCTCTAGTTGCCGGCCTGCCAGTCCTTCAGGTGTTTTCACTCAGATTCAGGCTTCTCAGGCTCTCTGTGAACTGGTAATTAGTTTCTCCTGGCTTTCTGTTTCACTGCCTCAGTGTGTGTGTGCGTGTGTGTGTGTGTGAGTCACATCCAGACAGAAATCAATTTCAGGCGGAGATCTATCAGCTTTTGTAGCCAGCGATCCAATCATCAAATAATGCATCTGATATCACGCTGTCGAGGTGGTCTGTTCAGGGGAATGATTCACTTTCTCTTTCTTTCTCTCCGTCTCTCTTCCTCTCGCCTCTATCTCTGCGATTCAGCTCTCCCCCCCCGTACACACTCGCAGTGTCTCACACAATCTGTTTCACACACATCCACGGAATGAGGTGATGGATAGTATTAGGAAACACGACTTCACCCGAGGATTATCAGGGGAAAAAACCTTCCTTCAGTCTCTTTTATTCTGTTAGATATCATCAGCTTAAGATGTTTACAGCACACCAGGAGATATTTTCAGACAAGAGGCTGTGATTTATTCACTTTGTCTACCTCTGATTCAGTGAATGACTGCAGCAATACATCCAATGTGCCTTACCAACAGGTAGAGAAACCAACAGGGGTATCGTAACAGAAAGCAGGAGCTGTACATCGTCCCATTGGAAACTGTAACATGTTGCTTTGTATTTTCAATCGGTGAATCTTCAGGAGATGAATACAAGTGTGTATATAATATAAGGCTCAGAAAAGTCAATTTTATGCAATACTCCCCGTTGAATTTTAGTTATTTGCGCTCCAGTTTTGAGACGTTCACGCGAGGACTTGGTGGTGTGCTCTGGATGGTCGGCCTGCTGGATGACTCCAGTGTGCTTGAGTTTAAGGTCACAAGCTGCCAGCTGGACATTTTCTGCTAGAGAGCAGAATTTATGGTTTCATCAGTTTATGGCAAGTCGTCCAGGGTAGAGCAGCAAAGCAGAATTAAAATAATCAGCATGGAATATTTCAGTCCAGGTAAGACTTACCCAATAATTTATATCTGTACAATCCCAAAATTAAAAAGCTAACAAAAAAACTCTCTCTTGTGTTTTTACAAAGATGTTTCTTAAACCTTTAAACTTGGTTTTAAAGAAACTCAACACGGAAAAGTATAGAATGTCATTAAAGTTAAGCTGCTTTTATCACATTGTATATTGTTTAGTGCAGATAAAAAGCCTAAGTGGAGGAAATGTTTAGCCATTTGCGGTATGTTCACAGTGTTAACCAATTGTTGGAATCTTGCCTGTCACTCGGTCTATGGTTTTTCTTTTTATTTATTTTTTTGTCCTCCAATTACCCAAAATGCACCCACACAAATCCTTGAAATGGTGTGGAAGGCTCCGAAACCAACTGTTGTCAGCCGGTCTGCTCAAAAACCACTTCTTTTCATATTTCAAATGAGAGTCTCAAACATAGATGCACCACAGCACACACCTTTGTGTCTGGGGCTCATTATAATAGCTTACATTTACTTCACCAGCCAAAAATAAAGAAATGCTAACAGCAACCGGATAACGCAGAGCCATTACACCCAAACCCTGCAGTTGCCTCAATATCACCAGCTAACTGCCTTTTCGAACTCCAAAGACGGCTAATTAAAACCTGCTCCTGCTGAACGTCTGCATCCTTTTCATGGAATGTGACCATTGGGATGACAATTAGGTTGATTTTGTCTTTGCCAGACCTCCATATGATGTATAAAACATTATTGCAAATGAGAGAACTGCCCTCGGGCTAGAGGTGCTGAACTTTGAATCTTTATTGCAAAGGACTGCATTAATCCTCTCAACTTTGTTAGCCTACAGCCAGTGCAGTCTTTCACCAAGAAATGGAAGAAACTGATGACTCCGCGTTTCATGCATACAAACTTCACATTGGATAAAATAGTGATTTAAAGTGTCTGCGGCCTCTGAAACAGAATAAAAAAGGTTAGCATCTGCGTACAAGGGCTTGATAAGTGTTGGCGTCTTGGATATGATAAACCGCACAAATCTTTCAGACCTTTTTGGTTTAATCTTTAGAATTAAAACAAAAAAGTGAGCGGTTGATAAACATCTTTTAAAAGAGCTCAGACTTTATCAGACAGACTGATGACAAACCGAGTAAAGCACTTTTCTGAAATCTTTCCTTACTTTTATGTCTGCGGGAGTTAGAAAGTAGTGTGTTGGCTCTCTGGAGGTCTTTTAGACCTTTTCATGTCACACTGCTGCAGCTCAACACATCCAGGGATCTAAGACATGGGGATGGCAACTTGCAGACGTTAAAACTGAACATCAGAGTTGGGAAGAAAAGGAGTTCATGTAACTCCTTTGAACTTGGCGCCGCTGTTGCTGTCAGACGGGCTGGTCTGCTGATTTCGGACTCATCTGATCTGCTGGGATTATTCAGGCACAGCCATCTCTGTGGTTTTGCGGAGACTGGTCCGAAAAAGAGACGATGTCCAGCGAGCGGTAGTGGAAACGCCTTGTTGATGACAGGAGAATGGATTTGATGTTGCGGAAAGGGCAACAGCAGCTACAGGTGAATATTGTATCAGTTGAGAACAGAAGATTGAGGCAACAATTCACACAGACTCAGATTGAAATCATTCAGACTTCTAAACTCGTAGGATGAACTAGTGATGGGCGATATGGACTTAAAAGTTTTATTGCAATTTTTTGTGGTACTGTTGTGATTACAATAAAACTGACTGTAAGAACTATTGTATTTTTAGGTAACCGTATGACTGACTGCATGGCACAACAAACACAACCACACAAACACCAATTCTGCTCTTGGAAAAAAAAAATGTAATCACTTCTTTAGGACACCTGCTACATAAAGAAGTGAGATTTAGATCACTAAACGGCACAGAGTAACTGCATTTAATCCTATTTTCAAGTTTATTGATATTGTTTGATGCACTCCATGAACAATCAGTGGAGAAAATAGTAATACTAACAATACTGACAGTTTTTGTTCTTTTAAAATATCATTAATCATAATTTATTGTGACAATGAGTCAATCAAAATTCTCATCATAAGAAATCTATCACGATAAATGATAAATGATATGAAAATTGCCCATCCCTCAGATGAAACAGGGGTAAAACAGATACATCTGCAAAACTTTATTAAAAAAACAGTTAAAGATTTGATCTTTTGAGGCTCATTTCCCCCATTTCTTTAGTTTAACATGTCAAAAATAGTAAAGGTCAGAGTTTTAAAGACAGAAAATAGTATTTTAGGACCAGTTGGTCCTCAAAGAACCATGGGGTGAACTCAATAGAATGCACCTCTCTGGTCTTTTGTTATTTCACTTACTTCTCAAAGATATTGTTAATCTGCTGTAAAAATATTTTTTATGTCGCTAAACCATCTCCAGCTTTTGGTTTTTATCACTCTGAGGATCCTTCTTCCTCTTTTGTTCCCTGTTTTTAAGTCCCCGCGGGTCAGCATGCATTCAGGTTAAAATCTCCCGCACAGAATTTTAAACATGCATAGTTCTGTGTAACCACTCTACAATTTGTTCCCAAGTACTTCAGCGTCTAGCACGTTTCCCTCTGAGAGTGTTAACAGGTTTTCTTTTCACTCCACTTGAGTGCGTTTGCATTTGATGATGTGTGTAACTTGGCGTGTGGGCGTGTGTGTGAATACCGAGGACTGCAGCAAGAAGTGTGTGCGCGTGTGCGTTTCTAAGTGCCATACACCTGCAGCTTGCAATCATGTGTGCATTTTCATGTAAATGCATGCTTTGGGTGTACCCAAGCAGCAACTGTGTATTAACCAGCTGTACTCACAGTTGTGTTTTAGCGTGTGTGTGTGTGTAATTTTTTTTTAGGGTAAACCATTGATGTCATAATGCACAGAAGCAGACAGCCTCTCCCAGTGTGATGCCAAGACAAACGCTCCAAATATCTCTATTTACCATCAGTTCACCCCACACACACTCTACAATGAGCATATGGCAGCCCCCCTCCACGCACACGCACACACACACCCCTACACATGCACACACACCACTCCTTTTCTTCAAATTTTACCAAGTGTGATGCTCAACACACCCAAACACATTACCACGTCTCTCATTCACTTCACCGCCCATCCCAACATCATGCATCTCTCTCCTACAATTATCTGTCGATCCCAGTGAATTATCATTCACTCATTTAGCCCCATCACTCCTCCTCTCGCTTCATTTGCCGCCTCTCGCTCCGTCTCTCCTTCAGGAGAAAGGTCAGCTCTCACCAGGAGACTCACTGGCCTGTCAGAAAGACAGAGAGGACAAGGAGGAGGAGGAGGAGGAGGGAGGAAGAGGTGGAATGATGGAGCGCAGTCTGCTCTCGGCCGGCTAAATTTACTCACCAGCGGCACGCAATTTCAGGTCATATTCATAGAGATCTCCTGCCATCCTGGAACGTCCACACAATGGGAAAATGGCTTCTGTTTTGCATCCTGTTTTGATTGAAGCACTGTGCTGCAGAGCCAAAGCAGGGACGGTCAGAGAGACAGACGGAGTCCAGGTCCTGATAAACACCTGTTCAGATAGGATGCAAAGATGTTCATACTCAAGCATTTCTTTTCATCCTGCTTGAGAGAATATGCAGGGCCTGAATATTTTTTATTTATTTATTTTTTTTCACATTTTGTGATTGTACAGCTGAACATTTTCAAGCTATTGTGTTGGGATTTAATGTGATACTGGCGCACAAACAGTGAAGAGGAAATGATAAAGGATTTTTAAAGTATGGCACAGACTTTATTAAACTTTGTATAAAAGCATTTCTGACAGTCAAATTTATAAAATCTCATGTATTTACTAATAATAAGATAAAAAAGTGAATCAGTGTGAATAACATCTTTGCAAATGATCAAATTAGGGCAGAAAAACACATGTAAAAAACTTTACCTGTTTTTGTTTTTACAGTCAAAAGACCATTAGTAACAATCAAAACCAACACCTAAAGTCAGACAAACCTTACTGGGGAAATCAACAAGATTCTCCTTGGACAGGGCTTAATCTCAAAACGTATGCATTCAAAGATATGTCTGAATAGCGTATCCTGCTTCCAATAATGAGATCAGCTGTATACCCCATATCCACTTGCCGTCCAAATGGCACAGAAAGCTCTGCAGACAGAAAATGTCATTAGCACCAAGCAGCTTGTGTAGAGACAGGACGTCTCCCTGTGCCATACGTCTGTGTGGGCGTCTGTCTCCGTCTGATGCTTGCTTGGTGCTTGTTCTTGACACAGAGAAGTGACTAAAGTGGATAGAATAACCAAATATTGCATTCAAGTAAGAGTGGATTTACTTCAAAATAATATTATTCAAGGAAAAGTATAAAATGCCTACAAACATACCCTGAAAACCACTTTTATTTCAAAATGTTACTTCAGAAGAGGTAGCTTATTAATATGATATAAGTCTCCACTACCCTGGAGAAAATCCAATTAAAAAAAGCTGCTTTCAGGAGTCAATGGATTAGTAAATAGATTTTATGTAGATGTAGTTTAATTTCAGTGTACACGTGAAGGCCATAGGGGTTTTACATAGACAACCAAAGAACACACAACACGGTCAAGGTTAAAGATCATGAGAATTTGATTGCATGTTTAGGTTATAAAAAAAATGTTGAATCCATAAATGGACAACTGAAAAAAAATTGCAATCTGTAAACCCACCAAAACTTTGGAATCTTATGAACTAAAAGATTGGCCAAATATTGGATTTAGTACAGAAACAGCAAAGAGTCACTTGGTAACTTGAGAGGAGGAGCAGCGGTCCACAGCTCAGATGAGGCAATTTGTTAAGAGTAAATCTATTGTTTTTAATTACATCACGAAGCGAAGAGATGCCGCCAATTGCTGAAAAAAGTAGAAAAAACATCAAGTCCTTCTCAATAAGTTAATAAGTGTGTGGAGTTATCAGTGAACTCCACACACCTGGCCTTCAAGCAAGAAGAAAGCAATGGTTGTAGGAAGTCCAGTCCAAGAAGGGGCTCTGGTCAGACGAGACCAAAAGTGAACTTTGAACTTTCCAAACTACATGTAAAGCAGTTTGTGTGTCAGAAAGCCAACACTGCATATACCCTAAACACAGTTTTTTTTTCTAATACAGCCTCATTTAATAAAGATATAGTAATCATGTTTGTGAGGATGCTGATGGTTTTACGTTTTAAAGGATTCATTGTATTTCTAAAGAATCCCATGAGGTCATTGGTGCGGAGGGACGAGCGACTGGACAGCTACATAGAGCTACGGCTCTATGTTCGGCTAATGTCTTAAAAGAAAGATTGTTCTTGTTCACCTTGATTAACGATGACAAATACTCTGTTCTAGCTTGGCGAAAGGTCTTTTTATACAACAATAGACCATTTCTTCTGATGAAGTAGGACTGCTCCAAATGTGAGTGTCTTTTTTTTTTCCTCAAACGTCTCAGAGATCTTACTTGAAGCTACGCAGCTCTAAATTCAACCAGGAATCAGCCTCTTAATACTAATTACCTTCTCTTCTAGCTTCTGCTTCACACATTGTAGTAGAAAATTTGTCAACAAGAAAATCAAATTGTGAACGAATGCAAAGGAATGTTATTTTACAGAATTTTTTGACTTATTTTGTCTAGAACAATTTCTGAAGAAAAATGTAAAAATGTCCTCCCATATTTCACAATTAGATTTTTGTATGTTCCAGACCAGAAAATGCAATGCCAATAAAATAACACCGAATTATGTGATTGCTTGGAGACGAAAGGCGAAAATGTCTCCAAGCATCATGATTTTCACACTGGTGAAAATCAAGATGTAGATTCAAATCTTATTGGTTTTCCTTCCACGAACCCCTGGCAGATTATCAATAGAAAAGTAAGGAAATCATCAAAATTAGACGGATAATTGCTACACCTGCATTATGATAAATAAAAACACATAAGGGAATGCACATGCAGAGTGCAATACCATCTGAGCAGTTGGAGGCATGGTGGTTTTACTAAAAGCTTCTGCTGTGAACTGGGGGCATTAGCTCCCCTCTTGGAAAAAGAGATAAGTCAAGGAAACAAATCATCAGGGCCACTCTTCTCGTGTCTAAGCAATAGCTGCCCTCAGGCTTTAATGACTTCATGAATGTCTCAATATTGATTTTTTCACTGTACACTGGCGATGTGCGGACCAGAAAAATCCCAGATTTCCAAGACGTATGTGAGATAGCTCCTATTTGTGGACAATGGAAGGTGTAATCAGAAAAAATAGCATGGGGCTGCTCCAGACGGAGAAATTAAATTAAATCTTGTGAAAAATCTTCCTTTTTTTTTCTCAAGCTGCCCTAGCTAATATTAACTTTTTTCCCTGAAAAGGTGTGGGTTGGAATGAGTTGGAGGATTCCCTCCAAGTCCTTGATGGTCTAGTTAATTCTAGTTTTAATGTGCTGCATTCGTTCCTGATAACCCGTCATCACATTCAAGAGAGACCTTCTTAATTAAGCAAACATACAGGGTAATAAAGGTAATAACAACACGAGAGACTTGCAATAAATGGATGAAAAAAGAAATAACCAGCCACTGACGTTTTCTTTATTGTTCTTAAATGGGCTTAAAATCAACCACTCTAATTAGGTTGGACAGCGGCTTCTCAGGAAAAAGCCATTTTCACCAAGCCTTGTGTACTAAAGGAACATCGTTTGCTATAAAACGCCTTGAGTGGAGACTATAGTTGCTTTGTTTGAGTAACTTATAGGAACCTAATTTCAGCGGCAGGAAAGCAGTAATTTATTTGTGAATGAAAATATTCCACTCCAGCCAGGCAAGGACAAAAGGTTCTCGCATTATAAGAACCTTATTGACGTTACAGCTAAAATAATGTAAAGCGATGAATATTGCAGCTCCAAAAATATTGTTTCATAATCTTGTTACTATTTAATTATGGTTATTTGGATGGACAGACTTGAAAGAGCAAACAGCAGCGTTCAAATAAAAAAGTATAACTGTTGTTAATTTATTTAAGAATTAACATTGTAACAAGTTTTCTATTTGTTATTTTCCAATAAGAAACATGAGACATTTGTGAAGGAAATGTCCTACTTTTTATTAATTTGTTTTTAAGTGTTCAGTGTAGGACCTAAAGAAGCGTTCTCCACAAGTAAATACAAATACATTCATTAAAAAAAATAAAAAATTTAAATTCCATTGGAGTTAGTCAACTTGACATAAAAGCTGATGTAACAGCACCATTTATTTTCATTTACGTAGTTGTTCTTCAGCATTTGGTAGCAATTTTAGATGAATAAATGCGACTGAGTAATGTCAAAGGCAACTAACAGGTCCCAGGGCAAGTGCATTTGCAGAGGGGTGAATAAATATGCCAAAAGCAAAGACATGGAGACATGCATCAGACCAAAAGTTTTGAATTTAAATTGTAGAAGGTTTTGGCTTTAATACAAAGCCTTGAGGAGCACCTTTTATGACTTCCAGGTAACAGCAAGGACGACCACAAAGCTGAACACAATGCACATGACCAGAAAGGTAGTAATAAGAAAAAGCTGATTGACACCAGAGTCAGAATCACAAAGCTTTATTGCCATATATACCTTTTTTCACCGTCTCTGAAGCCTCCAGGAGTTACATGCACCCAGCATGCAACATGATCTGCCAAGAGCAACAGAAAACCGAAATAAAAAGTGAATATAAAACATGCATAATGTCTGCCTAGTAGGAGATCAGGGTGCATGTAGGATGGAGTTAGGGTTGGTGTGCCATGGAGTAAACAGCAGGATAGGGTTTAATTGTGAAAACACATATGCTGCAGTGTTACTGCATTTTGTTTGAAGAAATATATTCGTGCAACTCTTAGATGAGACTATTTAGATCGAATGGAAGACAATGAATTATGTTATCCATGTGATGCTACATTTGGTAAATGAGTTTTAAAAAGCCATAATAGAGTATTAATAAACCAAACATGATGAACTTGTTACCGTTTCCCATTCAATATAATGATAGGGTTTTTTTTAATGACAAATTATGTAACAGGTAACACCTCAGCACCCTGTCTGTATAAAACTCACCTTAAACTGACTGTGATATGCAGAACACACAAATGCATCTCTCCGGTTCATATTTTTAAAACGCTGGACAGAAGCACTCATCAGGCTGCTTGTATCCCATCCCAGTGCAACCATAAGCTGCTTCCTACGATGCATAGAGCAAAACCAGTTAATAAGGTAGAAGCAAACCTAAAGTGTTCATATTTTAGATTGAGTAAAGAAGAAAGTTTCAAACAGCCACAAAAGAAACATGCAAATTCTCCAAAGGAATACCTGAAGCTGAGGTCTGAAGCGGGGAACGTCTTGCTGTGAGGTGATAGCACTAATCACCGCACCACCCCACAGGTGGGATATGTATTTCCACCAAAGCCCCTGTTCTCTCCTAGCAGCTTTGGACAGAGACGTCTCTGTGTGCCAGCATTAATTACTCCAGACTCTAAACTCTCCTTGTGGCGCTGCTGTAGAAACGGCTTTGATGTCCGTGGAGTTCATCTCCAACCAGGGAACCTCTGCTACCCTCGTGTGAATTAGCTCAAAGGAGCTCTAGAATCCACTGCAAAGAAGCCAAGACAGGTCGCGGCGGTAATTGTTCTTTGCGTAGGATGTTCTTCATTCGCTGTTGCAGCATTTCTGTTTGGTAGTCTGATGGTACAAACACAAGGAAATGCATAAATAAGATGTGGAAGAGAAATTACAGATTTTTTTCAAAAGCTTTCTATAAACAAAAAGAAATCTGAAAAGTGTGACATGCACATGTGCATGTCACTGTTTTACTAAAAAAAACAACAACTTTAACACTAGGATGATACAGTTTTCGAGTCCTTCCCATATCGGCTCAACAGGGCCAAAAGGCCGGAGTCCACCCTGACGACTCTGATGGCTCAAATTAGCATCCCTTCTTCAATTGTAAATGTGGTCGTTGACCGTCGGGCCAGAAGGTGGGAATGTGAATAGTCCATGTTGGGGGTGGGTATCTATGATACCTGCAGGAGATCAGGTCTCCTGTAGGTAGTGCTCTTCAGTTTAGTTTTGAAGCATACATGAAGTGTTTTTGGAGAGATGTGACCTTTTGCAGCTGATCCATGATGTTGTGCTGCATTATCCAGGTCATTTTGCCAAATGTACATAGAGTTTGCAAAACATACAATCTGTTTCAAAAAATATGCAAAGGTTTTTCTAAAAGAAATTAGTAATGTTTCTCTTTGAAATAAAGCTAAGAGGGTATAACATGACAGTTCAGAAATAAACTAACCAAATTAATTGTGTTGATCCACCTCAAAAAAATCATGCAAAAAGTGTAAGCAAAAGAAATCTGGGAGACTTTGCACATGCAAATTTGCATGCAGCCTTTTGTGCTGTGGAGGATAAATAGGTGACTGCTTCACCTATTTAGTTCACAAGAACTAATGGCATTTATTTCAGTCATAATCTTGCGGGGGGTGACCAAGGTTCCATCACTATGTGACAGCTGGTCAGCAAACCTGGCAAACATGATTGACATGGCAGCACTGAATGCACATGTGCTTTATCAGGCATGCATTGGGGTGCAGGAGAGACGGGTGGACTTCCTGGTTGAGCTTGCAAAAGAGTTCGGTAACTCTCATGTGAGTGAGAAGAAGGCACACAAGGAGAAACTGCTTCGGCAACAACCTTCCACACCCAGCTCAGGCAAAAGGGCGAAGTGTCAGGTCAACCATCGATGCAGGATGCGTGTCCTGAGGCCGAAACATCATCAGTGACCCCTCACACCCCCACCATGGACTGTTCTCCCTGCTGCCCTCTGGAAAGAGGTTCTGCAGCATCCGGTGCAGGCCCACCTGGTTCCGAAACAGCTTTTTCCTACTTGCCATCAGACTTTTATTTTACTCACAACATTGGAACTTCAAACATTATCCTGAGCCGTATGCAACGAAATTTCGTTCTTTATACACCCTGTGCATTGAAAATGACAACAAAGTCAGTCTAAGTCGAAGTCGAAGTCTAAGTCTATTGTGCAACTGTGAGATGCGTTGAGGCCATTACCAGGGTACTGATAAGGTAATGGCCCTATTTACTGAACAAAAGCACCTGCTAGATAAAATCCTTCAGGCCAGTTGGACTATCGAAGCCGATATAGGTATACGTCAAAGTGGACTAACTCTAGCCATTCTAGTACTCAGGTTGACTGTGAACAGTCAATAGTCAACAGTTCAGTCTCAATAATGAAAAGGCTTTAGACACTCGTTAGAGAACATTTGAAGATCTCACAAAGAACTATTAAATCTAGTTTCCAAAATTTTAAAGCATATGACGCAGTTTAAAACAAACCAGACCAAGGCAGCCTGCATAAGCTGCAGCCAAGAGTTGCATTATATATCTACTGTATATACTGTATATATATATATATATATATAAATGAATATGTATATATACAGTATATAAATACAGGTAACTCTGCCACTACAGTGTGTAAAATGTGACTGGAGCAGTTCAGTGTTGTACTGAGTAACAGAAATCAGAGGCTAAACTGTTGCTTATGCAGTTAACCTGCATGTCTCAGTGAACATCTCTTCATGTCTTAGCTGCGACTCTAATTCCATTTCTTACTTAATATGGGCAGCTCTGTGATTTTGAGCAGCTTTTATCTCCAGCAGTCACCTGGATCCAAATTTTAACCCACTAATCTGAATGAACACCCCTGACCCTTCTGCTTCTGCTTGGCATTAACAAAAACCAACAGCATGCTGTTACAAGTATTCAACTTTATTCCTAGTGCTTTGTTCCTGTGTGTGTTTGTTACATGCCGAGAAGAACATACCAGATTTAATTGAAGCATTTTAAGTGCTCTTGAGCAGTGGTCCCCAACCCCTGGGCCACGGACCAGTACCGGTACTGGACCGATTGGTACGATAAAAGACGTAACAAAAAGAAAAGGCGTTTGATAAAAGATGTTGAGAGCAGCCGCTCTATTTGCTGCACTATGATTTGGAGGTGAGTTATGTTTTTTCGCAGTTAACATTTTTAACTGAATAAACATGACGAAATATAATAAACGTATATAAAAATGACATTTACATATAGTAATAAACATTTCCATATATCACCCCCGATGGACTCTCAGTTGCGCCATGTCAGCTGTCCTCTCCGTTCTTACGTCATCGCGCTTTCTGACTGGCTACCTGTCACATTCAACAGGCTGTGTTGTGGCTTCCAGTCAGGGAAAACCCCACAGGCTGCGATAATCGGGCCAAGACAATGTTGATAAATATGCCTGATTTTAGATCGTGCATATTCAACACATCACCACGTAACACACCACACACTGCAGGATGCTGTAAGATTGTCGTAAAGGGAAAATTGGGGCAAAAAAAAATAAATAAAGGCTTTAACAGGGACACCAACATGCAGAAGCATTATCTGACGGTTCCTTCCCCTCACCCCACCCCGGGCCGCCAAAATTGTCAAGTCTTGACCCATAGTAATAAATAAAGGTACATTTATTACTATGTACCTTTTTATTACAACGTAATGGACCACTGCTCTTGAGGATTCAATATTCTACATGCAGTAGATTTAAAAGCCTGGCATGTTTGGATCAGATGGTTATTTATACAGCACTGAAGACTTACTTTCACTTCTGACCACTTTTTTCTGACTCAGTGTACAAGCAGGCTTTATATCTGTATCTTTACATGAACAATGTGTCAATATTAGGACTTTAAATTGACACCATCTGTATTTATATCAGCATCCATCTGGTTCGTCCTCTGGTATAATTTCCTGAAGGTGCCAGTCATCAGACCATTTGGGAAGAAGGCAGTCACAATAATCGGGTTGTGGTATATAATGTGCAGAAATAAAACAAATGGCCTTGCAAATCCTACTTTGAAACAAGTTCTGCGCCCACATGGGCTGAAGAGCTATTCTAAAGGAAAAATGCACAACTCCAAAAGCAACAGAATGAGCCACATTACAGTTTGCAAATGCACGGAGGGACAATGGCCAGGTAAAATTATTTGTTATTATTTATTTTGTCACATTACTGCCAAACACCACAATGCATTTGATTATGATTTTAAGTGATAGATCAACATAAAATAGCACATGTTTGAAAAGTGGAATGAAAATGACACATAATATTCAGTGTTTTTAATACGAAGTGTGGATTGTGTTCTCCTATACTCTGACATCCATAAATAACATTTTATAGAATTCAGTAAAATAAAGTACAAAAAAAAAAGAAGTAAGAATAGATTTAACCTCATTGGCTATTTTTTATTTTGTTTGACGTCACGAAAAAAAGGTTCACTTTCTATTGTCCGTCTTAGAACAAAACCATCCTATTTGTCGTCCAGGAGGCTGAATGAGCTCCAGAAAAAAGTCCATTCTTGGCCTGGAAAGGGGGCTTCCACTCCACCATCACCTGTTATTGTCCCAGACTGTGCAGCTGAAAGCTCATAAGCGAGTCCACGCTCTGTCGGAGTCGTACTCCCATGGCCTTTTTAGAAATGCTGTCTCGCAGGAGAATAAAACTATTCACGCCACGGTAAACTCATGCATTAGTTGCCTCTTCACTATTTGCGTTGCTTCACTTCAGTGACTGACAATACATCTCAATGGAAAGAAAATACAAAAGCTTCACGCATCCACTGGAGTAACTAGAAAGTCGTTTTCTGTCATTGTTTGGTAATATCTTTTTTATTTGTAACACGCCACTTCCCATTTCCACGTTACGTCCTCAGCTTTTATTTTAGGGGACATAGTTTCCAGTGGAAGACATTCAGCTCTAAAGAGCTATTTTAGGTTGATGATGAAGGTATGCCCCCTTTTTATGTCTATATTTATAAAATCATGGAAAATTTTTCTGACTGCTAGTTTTGCTCACAATGCACAGAAGAAAGGAGAAGAAGAATGAAGGAGCGAATAAGACCTTGAGTTGGAGGGGGAATAAGAAGAATAAAAAGATGAATTTGCAGGTGGATTTGATTCCCTCAGACAACTCCAAGGAGACTGACACAGGCAGAATATTAATGAGAAAAGTCTCTGTGTAAAGCTGTGTGCAAGGTGGTGATGGAGTGGAGCGGCGGCGGTGGTGATGGAGGGGAGGGGGGCAAGGAGAGCCAAAGATGGTGGAGAGACCCAGAGAGTGAAAGACAAAGACACTGGGCGAGAGAGAAACAGAGAAATGTCAATGAAAGAGAGGGAGAGAGGAGAACAGGGACACGGTGGAAGAGAAAAGATGAAGGAGAGGCGAAGAGCCTGAAAGAGAAACAGATGGAAGGCGGGAGAGACCGGTGAGCTAATGGCAGAAGACAATCAGAAAGAGACAAAAGGAAATGATAGATAAGAGGTAAAGAAATGGTGCTGACATTAAAGGGAAAGGAGAGGGAGGGAGAGAATAACAAGCAACAACGTGGTGAAGGTCGTGCAGGGAAAAGTTAGACACAATAGCATAAGTACAAATGAAAAGACCACTTTTCAGCAACTTTTAAAGCTGATCTGACTGCATGTTTGAGGGTGTTGTCCTGCTGGAAGGCGGCCCCAGTCTCAAACCTTCTGAAACAAAGTTTCTTTCAGGACTTTCCTGTGTTTTGTCATGTTCATCTTCCCTTTAATTCTGACTAAATTCGTTGTTCGTGCTAAAGACAAACTTCCCCAGAGCACAATGCTGCAGGAACCAAAGATGGTGGCTCTGGCTGTGTTAAACAACGTGGATGGTGTGATGTGTGACTGCTGGCTGTCCACCATGTACAGCTCGCAGTTCAATTTAAGTTTCATATGAATCCTATCTGGCTTGTGGCAGACTTTAAAGTATAACTAACCCTCCCTAAAATGATTATTTAGTGTTCTATCTTTATGTTCTTTTGACATTTTTTGTGTAAATTTGTTTAGTTCCTGATTATTTTTGCCTAAAACTGTCTCAGTATTGGTCACTTTGGTTTAACGGTATTTTGGAAGTTGGATTTTGCTACGCGGCTGCACAGTGGCGCAGTTGGTAGCACTGTTGCCTTGCAGCAAAAAGGTCCTGGGTTCGATTCCCGGCCGGGGTCTTTCTGCATGGAGTTTGCATGTTCTCCCTGTGCATGCGTGTGTTCTCTCCGGGTACTCCGGCTTCCTCCCACAGTCCAAAAACATGACTCTCGGGTTAATTGGTCTCTCTAAATTCTCCCTGTGTGCATCCTGTATGTCTCTGTGTTGTCCTGCGACAGACTGGCGACCTGTCCAGGGTGAACCCCACCTCTCGCCTGGAACGTAGCTGGAGATAGGCACCGGCAACCCTCCCGACCCCATCAGGGACAAAGGGTGAACAGAAAATGGATGGATGGATGGATTCTGCTACTTGTTTAAAACTGTACTTTGCTTTTAAGCGACATGATAGAGGTTCAAATCACTCAGTTTTTACTGATAAGGCCATTGGCTGCACTATATTATATATTCTGCTAACAAAAGCAGCCATTTACACACATTTCAGATTTTTCTGTTTCATTATCCAAGTACGTGATACCTTGAATTGGTCTGGCACAGTCAAAAACTACAATACGATATACTTCGCTTTGCAGTCGTAAAATGACCAAATGTGGAAAGCATAAAGAGCGAGACAAGGATGGAAACCCTGGAATAAAGAAGGTATTACTTCTGACCGAGAGACTAAAAGTGCTTTATTGGTCGGGTGGAAAGAAAAACTCTTGGCAGAGGAAGAGAAAGCCACGCAGCGAGATGAGATTTGGGGTTGTATGCAAGCGTAAAGGACGATCACGAAACAGGGCGAGGCTGACAGATCGACGGGAGGAAGCAGTTGGTCTGGGCTTCAAGCCGGTCTCAGAGATCATTTG
Source organism: Xiphophorus maculatus (assembly GCF_002775205.1). Classification (NCBI taxonomy): domain Eukaryota; kingdom Metazoa; phylum Chordata; class Actinopteri; order Cyprinodontiformes; family Poeciliidae; genus Xiphophorus; species Xiphophorus maculatus. The sequence goes on along the minus strand of NC_036443.1, from coordinate 8,982,267 downwards.
ACAGGAGATGAAAAACGCAGGTGACGAGCAGCACAGCAGCGCAGATGATCAGTCGGGAAAGATGAATGCAGATGAGGAGTGGCAGTGAGGAGATAAAAGAAACACCAAGGGAGGGAGAAAAAAAAAAACAGCAGCGGAAGACTTAAATACCTGTGGTGTCACCTTTGTTGGTGCATGATGCCATCGCCCTGCAATAACATGAACACAGACTGCGTGGGCTGTTTCCAGTCACCTCACTCCACTTTTACTATATATAGTACATCTGCATGTGCTTCTGTTCCTTGTTGTTTTTCAGCTAAAGGTTAAGTCTTACAAAGAAAAAAAAAAAGACTCATAAATCATGTGAAAAATGAGGCGGATTTTGTGCCTAGGAAAAGATGTCTCAAAACAACGGCTGTTGGAAAACTCCATGGGACTTTGATTCGCAGCTCTTTAACATGCTCCATTTCATTATCAATACCACATTATCGCATTTATTTCGAGGCACTGCAATAATTACCCGATGAAAAACTAATGACAGGAACATCATTTACAATTATAAGCTTGCAAGGATCTAGCGGCTGCATTATTAATTCTGTGATCGAGGGATGGATTTGGAGAGAGATGGGATTATTTCATGGAACAAAAGACAATGATAATTCAGCTGCTTCGGGTTTGTAATTACTATGCTAAATGCTTGGAGGGAGTAACTGTTTGAAATGCCACTACTACAATTACTACTGCTGCTTAGAATATTGTCACAATCTTTACTGAGTGTTGTTACGGATATAATGGATAAATACACTGACAATATCTGAAAAGCCATGTATTTATAGGTTTTTTTTCTTTTGATCCACATACAAAAGAAATGTTAGAAAAAGATCCTGAACTATGGTCAATCCAAGTGTCTATGCAACTTCCATGTGCCAAAAAATAGTTTTTTCCATCCAATTATATACTACATAGAATATTGGGACTTGCCAGTTATCTGCTATAATGTCAATTATAACATTGGATAAAAATATTGACCCAAATTTTCATGCTGGTGCATCCCTACCCTGCATTGTGTTCTCTCATATTTGCAAAGTATCTGGAATTAAATCAGCGCTTAATGGCCTCTGGAACTCTCTTTTTATTTGCAATGTATCTTCTGATTTTCAAAAACGTCGACACACGGTAGCTAGCAGTGTAGAAACAGCAAAAGACCAAGAATCCAAGGAGAGGGAATAATAAAAAAGTAAGAAAAAAAAAATCAAATGTAAGTAGACCTATATGATGTGACAACGTAAGTGAAGTGGAATCAGACTTGTGGTGTTGTCATGACATCGTATTGGCCTTGAACTGCTGATTCACCCCCAATATGCACAAGGCCTGTTCATTTTTTGACACATTCGGTGTCGTTTCTCCATCACACCATCAGACATGTGTGAAGGCTCTGTCAGTGTCAGTAGATATCAACCCAGCATGTGCCTATAAAGCTGATTGGTATGCAGGCGAAACGGGTTTTCAGCACATCTTAGCTACACTTTAACAAGGACAACCCTGTGTCTGTGTGTGAATCACTATAACTGATTGGGACCATTTTTCATTTTAGTTTTTTTTTTGTGGTTGTTGTTCATCTCTCTTTTATAAGTGGTGAGTTCTTTGACCCAGAGGTCTGCAGAATCCATTCAGCAGGACTAATAAGATTTCAGAGATCCACGGTCATCAGTCTTAAAACGAACCTGCCTTTCTAAATTTCACAAAAATTGACTTTTTGAAAGTGCAGCGAGCAGCAGGTGAAGAGAGATGGTGTTCACCTCTGCAGATGCACAAAAAAAGAGCAGTTCATCACTCCTCTTACTAAATTCAATTTGGGGGACAGCCAAGGAAAGACTACTCCTACTTCCCATTTATTTAAGATTTGCTGAGGATAACTATACGAGAGTGAGCCAGCCAGCCAGCCCTGTGTGCGCTGTAGCAGACCTGCAGGACATCCTGTCTGAAGCTGCTGAGTGAAGGTCAAACATTACCTCCCACAAAACTCGGATCAGTCACATTAATGTGCAGAAGCAAAGAAGTACTGACTCAAGAGTTACTGACAGCTGCGTGGGAGGACTGACTGCGTACCTGGATGGGCAAAATAGTAACACAAGAGATCCCCACTATGCCCTTTAGTAAAGTCGCTGATATTTGTCACCATATCAGAGGTCCTTTTTCTCCAGCACCGTTTCTCATTGTTTGTAGGACACATCAGCAGAATAAAAATGCTCACATTATTAAAAGATGTTGCAACATATTTAGTTTTCCTGAGCAACTTGGCCTCAGCAAATATGGTTAGAAGCAAACCCCGTGTGATTCCTGTTTGGTGAAACCGAAAACAATGAAACATTCAGCTGACAAGACAATGCATCACTGTTACGGCCTGGCTCGGATGGCCTCAACAAAAAAATAGGGAGGACATGGCAACCAGCAACAGTTTTTAAACCCTTCAAAGGCATTTATTAAAAACAACTAATTTTATAGGAGTGCAATGGGCGGAAGCCCAAGACGTGCCAGTTCTGCGCTCCCTCAGCCTGGTCCTTCCCTAGTCATAGATCCGGTTTGGCCCCACAGGTCTCAGCTCCCACAAGATGTCAGCTGTGCCAGCGCCGCCTCCGAGTCCGGATCTCATCTGCACCTAGTTCTGGCGTTGACCAGCCACCATCCCGATTAATGGAACGGCGCTCCTTATATACCATCCTGGTGTCTGGAGGCACCTCCCACAATCAAGGACCTAATTGATAAACAGCTTGCACTACACAGCACACACACAGGACCGCACCGCAGGGCCGTCACAACCACATACAGAGTTTTAGCTTAATTTTGGGGGAAATGAAGGAATCACCATTGTCTTTACATTTTCTGTATTCGAGTATTGACAGTTATCCAGTCCAGTTTTTCTATGCTTGCCTAACTTTGTGACTGTGTGGGTGAACTTTCCTAATCCTTAAAAAGTATAAAAATCTCTCCCTTTTTGTGCTTTTAGAAATTTTTGTTTGTCATGGAGCTGTCGGATTTGAAGAATTTTGAAAATTGCAGAGTTTTGGTAATAAGCTGTTTTCTATGGGTAATAGTCTAAACAAGAAGTCTTTGTTTTTATCATACTAGCCATGGTAACTGTGCTAACAGCTATTTGAAAAAGCTAGAAAAAGTTTAAAATGTGAAAGTCGTCCTTCTTTTAAGAAAAAAAATCTAAATTTTGTTTCGCTTCCCATTTATGCATGATGTTGTCATTTTGATTTAACATTACAATTTGACAAAAAATGTATTCCTAGAGTAAGAACTAAAAGTTAGCATACAGAGGGCAGTTAGCTGAAGGAGGATAAACCACTCAGGCCCAGAGCCAGGAATTTACTGGATTTTTCTCCGTTTTTCTTCAAGGCTTTTATATATTATTCTAATACTTTTATATACCACTCAAGTACTTTAAGTAAACCTGAAAAGGTTTCTAAAGACAGTAAAGTATGGGTAGCAGACTACTTTAAATCAAATATGGTAGTAGGTACAATAGGGTTTAATCATTAATTTAGCAATTAACGTAAAAGTCTTTAAATCAGCAGTCTAGTGATATGAAGTGCACTTCTTTCACAGCGACTCTGGAAGCTGGCTGCATCCACACAGGACGTCCTCGCTAACAGAACGAGTTGATTCTTGTAAAAAAAACAAAGAAGATAAAAATAGAATTACACAAAATATCATCAGACTTTGCTAACCAAAATAACAAAATAATTTTGAGGTGAATGATTAGTTTGTCTAAAACATCAAATCAATCAACAAAAACAAAGAGAAAAGGTTTAGAATAATTACACACACACAAAAAACAAGCAGAGAGTTGGGTGGGGCAAAAAATAAAAAATAAAAAAGAAGGAGCGGAAGAGGGGAAGACCGAAAATGACTCTTCAGAATGATGAAGAGCCCACCTGGCTCTCATTTTGGCAACCAACTGGTGCCACTGGAGCACGGAGAGAAAACCGAGAAGGAACAACACGGTGGGGTAGAGGAGCAGGGAGCACGGGTGGAGGAGGAGGGTGAGTAAAAGAGGGAGTAACGGTCGTCTCCATGGTGAAACCGTGGTCGCCATGGTTACCCACAGAGCCCGGGTCAGCGGCTCCAGGAATGTGCACGCTGTTTGCACACACGCAAACACGCACACGCATACAGGTCATTACTTGTGTTTACGTGTGTGTAAGTGTGTGATAAAAGATGTGTGGTGTTGTCAGAGTCACAGAGGGGTGTGAATGTCTACACTTCAGGAGGTAAGAAAAGAGGCATGTGTGTGTGTGTGTGTGTTTGTGTGTGAGTCAGAATAAGACAGGGCTTTGTTTCATCTCTTTGCCTCCTGTCGGGAATACATGTTTGCATCTGATGTGTGTTGCTGTTTGTGAGTTTTGCTTGCGTAGGTATGCATGTGGGCGTGTGTGTGTGTGTACGTGCAACTGCTAGGTCAAACAGGTTGATGGCAAAGAGGGGGTGACGAGATAACTGTGACTCAAGTGATGCTGCCACGTGCGGACGCCCGGCTGTTGGTGTATTTTTCAGGGCGTGTTTTAACTCAGATAGAAGAAGAAAAGTTAACCAGCGCATATTGCTGTGCTGCCATTTGCGCAGCCAAAGCTTCTTTCAGCACACCCGAGCACAAAATCAGAAGTTCATACAAGACATTCACTCTCGATTTTCCCAGCTTCTTTCCACTATTTAGGCAATTCACATGGTTACCATGAAATGTAGGCACCCAGCGACACATCTCACCGTAGCTCTCTAACACACTTTGATGTGCTTGGATTCATGTGACTGTCTCTTATTAACGCCCCTCCCTGTCAAACCTTCAAAATCTTAGCTCTGTATATCTGTTTTAAGACTAAAAGCAATTTTTGTTTTTTTCTAGATTTCACCAGGGCAAACATATGTAAATATGTAAAAATCTAGTAATTTCACTTTAACAGCATTCAGACTCTCTGGCTGCTATGTCCTAAAATGCAATGCTGTAAAACTGTTGCATCAAGCTAACCATTAGCTGGTATCTATCCCAAAGTTAGCATCTGCTTTGATGATGAGGTGCTTCATAATTTGTGAACGTATGATGTTTATATGACGTAAAGCACTTTGAACTGCCTGGTTGCTGAAATGAACTGTGCAGATATACCTGAGAGAGGTGGGTGATCAAGTTTACTCTTTAAACTCTGTAAAGAGTAAAATAGTTTTCTCTTTAAAATTAAACTATTTTCTATGGAAGCAGGTCTTCTGTTTATTTGGGCTGTCACAACAAAGCACTTTGGTGAGTGCTGGTCCTTTTGATTCTTTACTTAATTAATTAAACAATCAAAACTTGTTTCTTCACAAGCTATGTCAAAACAATTGGTAATATAGTTTAGTAAATATGATACACTACAATGTAGCCTGTGGTAATGATTTATATGTTTGTAATGCAGGGTTGGAGAGGTAAACACTCCATACTGCCAGCACACAACGTGTGTATAAATTGCTTCTCTCCTTTATATCCCACAGCAACAGCAGTTTGTGTCCGGAAAGGACACTGTGATATTGAACCGAAGCCGCTTACCTGACCACAGTACCATCCTAGCAAACCCAAACTAAAGCCAATTTAAACCTGCTTGCTGTTTCAAACTGAACACAGAAAACTCTGCTACAAACTTCTGTGAACACCTTTAAATTTGCATGCGGAGCAAAGCTTATTAAACTGCATTGACCTGGTTTTCTTCCATCCACCTAAATGAGACACCTCTTGCTGCTAATGAGCAAGGTCTTAGCAAAGACGCTAACATTTATTACAGACCATGTGATACTTGCTGTAATCAACAGAGCCAACGATTACAGCCAAAAAAAGAAGAAGAAAAAAACAACAGAAGGACATGTAATAACGGCGAGAGGCTTCCACACAGCTGTCGGTCCCCGATGGAGACCTTAAGGTCTGACCTCTTGCGGGATGCGGTGCTTAAGTTGAAGGAGAAGGTCCTCTTAATAAATGATCTCACTGTGTTCTGTCTGTACACCGAAAACTAAAAGGTTTCATGACCTGGGGGCAAAACAGACCTATTGAAAAGGCACAGAGAAAGGTCATAAATTCATAGATATCAGCAGTGGGAGAGCTGTAGCTTCCCCGTTTCCTGGACTGTCCGTATGTATTCCTGAGGTGTTTTGAAGGTCAGTGCAAAAAGCTCAGCATGCCTGGCTGATCCATCCAGTGGACTACCAGTTCCCAAGCTGCTGCCCTTTGAAGCGGTCAGAAGATTCAGGTAAGATTTCCACTCCAGTAGAAGTGTTGCATTGTCTGCTCCATTTCAGCTTATTTTCAGATATCAGGCTCTTTTCCAACACCTACATGTCTTAAAGATAACACTCCTGCTGTTCTTTGAAGCTTCTGCAGCATCATTTTTAAACAGTAGTAGACTAGAAACACCCCATAGGTCCTGTGTTTTCATTTAGCTTCTGCAGACTGATCACGAATGCCTAGGCAAAACTTTCATTCAGAGCATTCGGGGTATTTAATCAGCCCAACAACAAAAAAAAAAAGTTACCAACCTTGGTATAGTTGTTTTTTTCCTCACTTCTTTGATTAGATGTAATTTCTTTTTAAACCATAGCTTTGATTTCACATCCCTTTCTGTTATGCTGGGAGCTACATTTGCTAGTGACATAAATGCCACACTGTCCGGGCCCAGCAACACGCATCAAAATGTTTAAAAGCATACATTTTCTGGACCCATTTCCAACCCTGGTACGGGTTGCAGGGAGCATTGGTGAGTATCTCCAGTGGTCAGTGGGTGAGATGGAGCCTGTGTCATTATGAACAGGTCAACAATACATCACAGACACACACCGGCTTGTCATGTTGCCCTGTGGAAATGTAATTTTTTATATAAACCACTAAACTTTATCTGAATTATTTAGCTGCTTGATCATTACAGAAGCTGTATATTCACATAACAAATGTCTGTTTGTTGCCTTGCTATTGTGAAATATTTATGTTGCTTTATGTTCTCTTTTATCTCCTATAGATGAGGCGTGTAACACCGATTGCTCTCTCACAAACATAGATTGTGCGACTTTACCTCTGCTCCTGATCTGAAAGGGTCTTTAACGATAAGTCATAGTTAAAATATATCAATGAATGATTTAACAATAAAATATAAGCAAATTAAATCAGTTTTCTATTCCATCTGTGGATTTTTTTAAAGTATCATTTGAGGGGCGTTGAGCAAAACAATAAAATGTTCTCAAGTACTGAATGTTATGAACAAAGTTACTGATGAACTTGAACGCTTTTGTCTTTGGCCCAGCTCTGACACATGGTCCTCCTTCTCTGATTATGACCTTTGACCTCTCTTGACATCATTTATCATCACACTAAAGCCCCCTGAACGTCCTTGGAAAGGACATGAACGGACCTCCTGCTTCGCATCTCTTTTCAACCTTTTCAAATTTGATCCGGGCTCTCGGTGGTGCATCGGGGCCAGCCGGTGAATACAGTAGGACCCTCCACATGACCAACTCTGAAAGCCTTTGAATGCACCAACAGAGACATCAGCGGTCTTTCTGACAACGCCTCGGTTGGTGTGCAATGTCATTTGAGGCTCCTGCAATTACATTTTGGACAAGGAACTCCAATCGGGCCTCGAGTGGCACCATGATGGCCCCTCTGCCAACTTTCCAATGATTGTTAGGTCACATTGCTTGCCTCCAACAACATATAATCAGCACATCAGCAGACGAAGGTTAGAAACAAAAGGAAAGCCTGGTACTTCGGTTTAATGGTCATATGGGACCACAATATTTTCCAAAAAAGAAAACAAAACAGAAAACTGTGATTTCTTTGCGTTGCCGTTTAAAACAATTATTGTCAATCAAAATCATAAGGTATCAACCACATGCTGGCGTTTTGTATACATAGATGTCACAACACATTAAATATAATAGCTAGGTTAATGTTAATTTTATAAAATTGTGTTAATCCCATTGGATGTACTGACGATGAGAGGACATTATCCAAAGGCACAAGGTTTTATCTACTAATTTGTATATGTATACTTCTTTATTTATATCAGCTATTTCATTAACAGCAACGGTCAAACAAATGAAATACAATAAGACTGCTTCGTGTTCTTCCTTAAGTGTCTCACCAAAGCGGACCTGACATACCTGAGATTCAGTGTTTTGAGCTCTTTTTCTCTGTGGTGGCCTGCTGTGTTTGAGGTAAACAACATTCCTTTCCATTTCAATCCCAGGAAGGAGGGAATGAGCCATTAGGCTCCAGAAGCCAACCAGTTCCCCACTGTCTGTCTGCAAGCTGAGAGCTGGCAGGCAGGCAAGCAGGATGACAGGCTTCCTTTTCCATCTACTGGATGCCTGGACGTTACACTCCGACGGTGGAGGATGCCAACAAAGTGAGCATGGCAAAGCCTCCAGGGTCCCAGAAACTAACAGAAGATGGGGTGGGGGGTAAAAGTGTGAATTGTAATTTGAATGCTGCTGTTAGTTTCCTCTGTTTTGTCTGGAATGATTTGCTGCATGCACCAACAACGCAAAGGAGGTGATGACTCGTGTCACGCAACTGAGCTCCGCAAATCACTCAAAGATTCAAAGACGGGCTGACAGCTCGGCTCCACACTTCGAAAACAACATCATCATTTGTTTTAACACCTTGGAAAGAAGAAGAAAAAAAATACAAGACTACATTATTTTACAAGGACATTTTGTTTCATTTTTAGCTCATTGTGAAGTCTGATGGGAAATGTGAAAGACTTAGAAGCTGTGACAAGTAAAAACAATATAAATTTTTTGCAATGAAAACTACAGAATTTTTAAAGCAGAACCGACATATTTGGGCTGGTGACAAATAAGATTGCATGTTTTCAAATGAAAAATATAAAAGAAAATTAAATGGTGTTGATATTGATAAAACTTTTTTTTTTTCAAAAGGTTAAGATGGTGTCAGTGTTTCTCAGTGTTGGCATTTTTAAAAATTGCAGGCAATAGAAAATGCAGATTCTGTGGAACATGCCTGCATCCAGCCGTGTCCTTTAAATATAGGAGCTGGTTTTGAACCGCTACTGGTTTAAATGGTGCATGGGTATTGGGATCAAGGGTGTGGAAGTCACTAGACTTGGCTGTAACAGTGCATAGTACAGTGTTTACATAGTACAGTGTGTTTTTGCTATGATGTCATTTAAATTGTTCTATTCATATTTAGACCAATTAGCAACTGAGAAATACATTTCAGTGCTTGAGTAGTGCCCCCTACTGGTAAGACAATAACTACTGAAATTGATCAAGTAATAGCTCTTGCTGCAAGTTTCAAATTCAATTTTAGTCATCTGACTACTGAGATAACTGAATTTTTGTCAACCTACGCAGGGTGTTTGCATAATACTGCATGAAATTAAGCAAATGCTGTAGCATTCACCCCACGGATGCACTTTGCATACGAGAGCTTGGGTGCCTAACCTGAAGACTTATTCAAAATGTCCGAAGACAATCTGCAACAAGCTGATTTGACAGATGCTCAAATTATGCATGCAGCAGTGTTAACACCTCACTGTCTAAATGTGTGTATCATTGAAAAAACATATTTTGCTGAGAACAAAGTAGTCATTTTCAATACATTAGTATATGTGTTCTGACAATTCTCTGATTTGAAAACAACAGCCTTCAAGCATATTAAAACATACTTTTCATTAAACCCACATTTTCTGTATTGAAAACATTGCTTTTTATTGGTCTGGCATAGTATTCTAATCATAAAGTTGTGTACTTATTAGATTATTAGCAGAATATCATCATAATTAACAAAACTAAAGGTTTGAAAAACGTGACTGCGTTTAGTAATCGTGTGCTAAAATACATCTATATATATATATATGCTTAGAGATATATCTAACTCTACTTTGATATGTCGGTAAGCCAGACAGACAGACACACCTGGGACCTTTGGGCTCAGTCAGGTTCTGGTTTGGGGCCTTGCTCGACCCAATGGCTGCAGGGTGACAGTATTTACCTCTTCAGCATCTCCGTGGTGGTGAACCAGTTAGCGATCCAACTGGCACAGAGGCACCGAGCAGCACAGAGAGCAAAAGTTTGGAGCTGAAGTGACTGCAGAGCAACGCTACAACAGGCCAAAGTGTGGGCGAATGAGTGGCACTCTGCATTCTGGCAGTAAACCTGACTGTTTGTGTTTATAGGGCTGTGGGCCGCTCTGGGCCAAACAGTGAAGCACAACAAAGCATTTATATGGTGCCAAAATCCCGGGTGGCATTTGGACTTTTTTTTTTGCAATAGATTATTGTGGGAATAGGTTGAATAAATCGCCACACAGGGCTTAATGTTAAAACATTATGGACCATTCATGCGCTGAAGTCCACTATTACTGCAGTAAACAAACAGTGTTGGATGCGTTAAAGAATTTACTTTCAGCCTTCGAGTGTCACATTTTGCCTATTTAGTTTTAATATAGTTTCATCCAGGATAATTAGCATCTTTCCAGAGTGACAGCCAGTTGACCTTTAGAGTTTGATAAATGTCAAGCCAGAGGTTCTCTGTCATGCAGTGTTTTTTTTTATTTATTTGTAAACAATTAGAATCATTTTATGATTAGTTTCAGCTTTAAATATTGACTGCATATTTGTCTTTATTTTGTCTATTTTTATATACATAGCATGTTTCAATGAACGATGTGACGCTGTGCCTCAAATCATTTCAAATTCTTATTTTTGAATAGTTTATCCTATTGAAAACAAAAATATTTTAAAAGGTTCTGGTTATGTACCTCAAAGATTACTGAGGACTTGTCTGAAAAGCATCTGGATGTCACTTTAGCCTTAACATGACAGTCGTCCCAGCCAGCTAACCTGATTGGTGCAATAACTGACCAAATTTTCCCAAAGAGAAACATTTTTCTATATTGTTATCTAATAACACATCACTGTGAAGCTTTCTAATGACCAAATCCACAAGAAACAGATTGACCAACTTCGCCTGATGAGGGTTTTTTTTTTTTTTTTTTTTTTTGGCGAGCCTAATCTATTTATAGATATGAATAGTAACTTATAAAAGACTACCAGTAATGAATGATAGCAATGACAGTATTGAGTTCTTTTGCATTGTGAATGTGCACCATGGGAAGGCCGACATATGCAAGTGGCATCAGTGCCCACACAAGAGAGGAGGTTTCCTGAGAAATAACTACCTTTATGCCGAAGATGGAAGGGTAACAGATGCAGGGATGACTAAATGAACTTCTGTCTGACCTTTCGAGTGCTTTAAGCCAAATAAAAGAATGTTTTGTTGTCTGCTGGTGAGAGTTTTCTATCTGAACAACAGAGACGGCCAGCACGGCCAAATCTACAAACAGGGAGGGGAAATTGGCCAAACACGCACTGTGCTGCAGAGTGCTTCAATGGCGTCACGCTACTCACCGTGAGAGGAGCGTAAGATTATTTTGTTCCACCCGCAGAGGAAAACAACAGGCGCGCTGGTGCTGTCTTTAATGAAATGCCCTAAAACGTATCTCTGTATTGTTTGTTGTAAATTAAGTACAGAGACAAAAAGCAGCCTCCTGGCACCACGCTTAAACGTTTCGTGCAATCAGCATACATAAATACAAGAACACTTCAACAAATTACAGGAGAACTGACGCCAGCGAGCAGCATCTGTCAGAAAGTTTTTTGCGTGTCTGCTTTTGACGTGCTGCTGCTGAGCCTCTTCATCAAACACACAGATGGGGGGATCGCTTGCCTGCGTCTTTAAAACTCTGCCTTGGAATCAGCGGAGCCTCTCGAAATTCTCAGTTGGTTTTTGCTTAAACTCATTTCTCTCCACCTCGCCTCGTCTTTTGTCTTCTACTTGGTGAATAAATTTGACTAATTTTTAAAAATGTTTTGCCTTATGTCTTGCTGTCAACATAACACAGTTCATGTAGAAGGCAGCACACAGTATTTCAAGAGTTTATGAATTCTCCAAGTCGATGTGTCTTTTCATGCAACGCATCACTGATCCCTCCCCGCAAAGCTATTCCGAAAAAATAATCTTTATTTTCCTTACTCACGACCTCAGTAGATCAACTCTTTTGTTTTGCAGTTGGGTTATGCCCATTTGAGCGGCACCAAGACAGTAAGAGTGTATTCATCAGGAAAATATGTTTCCAGTGCAGTGAGTTCTCCCAGTGGCACACATCACTTTTCAGCAGTGTTTACCACCCATCAGTGGGAGTGAAAAAGAAAAACAATAAAGCCTGTGTGACAACCCAACTGAGCAGTGATGTAAGGAAGCACTAAAACGACTCACCACATCAGTCAAAGCAAAAATAAATGAATAAAAAATAAAATAGACAAATAAAAAAATCATCACATTGGCCATGGGTGTTCTACTCAGGACCTGGTGTCTCTGCTTCAACACAGCTGATTCAAAAGGTCCAACTACAGTACCTCCTAAAAGAATAACACATTTTTTGCAGCGGTCTGCTAATGAACTTTCATTTGGTTCAGGTGCATTGAACCAATAAATAAACTATAACACTGACTCTTCAGGACTGACTTCGTTCACGGCTGGCCTATAGGCTGTTATTTCCAGGCAAAGCAAAGCAGGGCTCAAAGGTTAGATTTTCCTTGATGGTGATTGGTTTAAACATGAATTACAGATATATTTTTACAGTATATTGAATTACAGTATATTTTTTTTATTTGAGAATTGTTAGAAAGTGTGCCGTAGCGCATCAACGCTGTTTTTCCAAAAATTCACTGTGTTGGACTGGAATGTTAAGGTAAAATAAAAAAATTCACCTGCTCAATATATTGCTAAAAAAAGTGACAACGTTTTAAGTTGGGCAATTTGTACTAGCATGAAACTGCTGGAATGTGATGTGTTAGCAGTCATGTGGAGGAATAATATTGAGAGCTAAGGAAGATTTTTGCTTTGAGCTGTTAGATGATTAAATAAGCTTGAATCCTACGATTTTGCTTACTCTGATAATAAAAAAAATGTCAGAGTGACTGCTCTGCCTAAGATCTGTGAAAATACAGAAATTAGCTAAGAATTAGCCCTTTGGTCTGACCTCTGTAGCTCTTACAAAATCAAATGAGAAAAGTTTTCAACTATAATGGGAATAAGAAAGAATGGACTATACAGATACAAAACTGCTGTGCAGTATGCTTATGTAAAACAAACATGTTTAAAATGGCTGAAGTGTGTGTGCTGCCATCACTGTGTGTTCTGCTCCAGGAAATAAAGCTGAATGAAAATCCACAAGTTGAATTTTTGTACTTCTCCCCAGGTTTGAATAAATTAAATGATCACAAAGTGGAATTATCCGGTGTTAATCTGTTTATTCTTTCCCATCTTGGATGCATATTTGTCTTTCTGTCCATTTTTATGCTTAAATCCTCAGCTTGAATCAATGCATTGGCCCAACTGTTAACAAGACAACCTGCTGCCAAAGTGGTTTACAAAAAGTAGTGCCAGTATTTCCTTCACTACCCCCTGGGTTTAGCCTTGCCTTCCTACCCATCCACCAACCCGCCGCCGAGGCTCAGAGACAGCATTGCGTTGCCGATCTGTGCTCTTACAGAGCTGAATCTGTCGGGTGGGGAAGCGGTGAAATGGAAAAATTTAATCGCATTAAGAGAAAAACCTTCTCTTTTCATTTGCAAATTCCTGGGACACACTTTTTTCCCCCGTCTTCATTCCCCCTCTTCTACCCCCCTCCGTTACACTCACCTCTCCCTCTCTCTCCGTGTCCTTACTCCGACACGGCTGCTGAGCTCAGAAAACATCCGCCTTGGCTTCAGCACACACATACTGTACACCCCAACACCCACACACACATGAACACCCCCTCTACAGTCTCCTTCTCTTTACTCCATCCAGGGATTTGACATATCAGGACGATGGCCTGTTGGATCAGCGCATACACCAAACACACACACACATACCCCACACACACTTTTGTGATTCCTTCCCGTTTCCACTTAAATAAGACAGAGATCAAAGAACATTTCCTTGACTCCTCCTCTGCTCCCTCCCTCCATTTTACTTTCCCCAAATCACTCAGTGTACTTCATGTTTTTTTTCTTCCTACTGTTCTCACATTAATCAAAAACTCTTTGCACCTTTCCCTTTCATTTCAAGTACTTTACCCCCCTCTCTCCCCAACACCTTCTAAAACTCTGCATCCTTCCTTCTTCTACTACTTCTCACTAATTTCCTTTTTCTTTTTTCTTCCCCCTCTTCTTCCCTTCACTACTTCTTCTGAAGAGCTGTGTTCCGGTTTCAAATCGCGTACACATCCGCCTTCATTGTGATTCAGCTCCACAGCCTATCTTTTTTTTTTTGACAGGACGCGCACACACGCCCACACACGCACACACACACACGCATTCTTCGTTCCAGTGCTGCCCGCCGTTCCTCCATGCTCTCGCAGATTATTGACCTCTTTCCCCTAAACACACCGAAGAGCTCCCTCTGCTTCCATGGGGACGCGCCCACCTGAGGAGCACTGAGGATTAACAGACCAGTTCAAACAGTGAGCTGGTTTTTTTCCCCCTCCTTCTCTAACTCTTTGGAATGAACTCCCCTCCTGCCCCCCCTCCAACACAAAACCACACAAACACACACGAAAGAGCAGATCGATTTTTATGCGTTAGCTCTTTTTAAGGGGGGAAGACAAAAGTGAATATTCCTCTCAGAACGCACATCATCGAAGAGTTAAAGTTGCAACCGTCACCTTTAAGACTTCAGTCAGAGATGCTGTTTGATTTCCACTTCCAGTCTTGATTTAATACAAGGTAAATTGAAAAGAAAGCTTTCTTTTCTACTTCAAAGAAACCTTGAATTTATTTGAAAGCATCCACAAGCAACTTTAAAGCTGCATAAATTCAGGACTCGGAAATAAATCGCTCGCTTTTCCCCCCCTCCCCTCTCTCACTTCTTAACCTTCCAATGCATGTCGTAGTTTAAGACATCAGCAGACAAGAGGAGGTTTCCCCATTTACAGGTTCTCCTTTTCTTTTTTTTTTCATTCATCATCTACAAGCTCAGATGCTGCTGGTGTCCCTGCTGAACTCGATGGTATCTATTGTGTGCAAAAAAAAAAAGATCCGTTAGCTTCACATTCCTGCTAGATACTGTCACTGCAGGGGCTACAATAGAGGTGCTTTCACACAGCAAATCTTTTAGTTCAGACCCGCAGTGTCAGCCAAACTGTAATACCTCTCACTCTGTTGTGTGTGTGCATGTGTGTGTGTGCGTGTGTGTGTGTGTGTGTGTGTGTAGGCGTGCAGGGGTGTGGGTGGGTGTTCTTCCATTTGTTCTCTCTCTCTCTCTCTGTTGCCATCAGGGGGAGCTCCCATGCAATGAGCCGGCGACGTGTTTTCCACATCGCCTCCAATGTGCCAGGAATAATCAGCTAAAGATGTCATGTTGGTTTGCAACGTAAGGGCTCTTTATCAAAGATCTTTTTTGAGAATTTTCTGAATCTTTTTTTTTTTTCTTTTTTAATAAAAATACTCATAGTTTAAATGAGTTCCGGATAAATAGTAAGATTAACCATTATTTAGTGACACCCAGAGAAACAAAACCCTGACCTTTCCCTCGATCAGCCCAAGATCTAGGTTTGACACAAATTTTAAACTCTTTTTTTAAAAATTCATGCTGCAGCATTTTTATGAAAGTAAAGGGCTCTTCCTAAAAAAGATTACTACACACGTAGTATTTTAATGTTCATAGCACTTATGAGCACAAAAAAAACAACAGATATATTAATGGAAATAGATCAGACATATATATATGTCCTATATAACCAATTTCTGCAAACTTTTTTTACAGTCTTAATTAGGACAAGATCATTAAGTAGCGGGATATTCATCACCCATTAAAAAAGATGAAGTGTTGGGCTCCTGTACGGTAATTCAGCAGACAGGATAACACTTGATAAAAGTGTTAAAATCTTTTTCTCAAGTGCGTGCCTTTAACTCAGTCCTATTAATTGGAAGCCAGATATTTTCACAGCATAAAAAACAATCTGCTCAATTGTTTTGAGTGTTTTTGTTTGTTTTTTTAACGCAGGTGCACTCAGCAGCACCAGTGCACAGTTTCTATGTTTCTGGTGATTTTGCATTATATTTTTTGTGGTGATTAACTACAGTCTCCAAGTTGAGTTGCTATGGCTACTGGCTGGATTCGACTCTAATGACCAGCTTCAGTCTGCAGGGGTCCACCGTTTGCAAACATGTACTCATTCTATTATTAACCACATTAGCTGCTAATTTCTTTGCTAGTGAACAGTGGAACAACAACGGAGGGGTGTGCTGGTCATTACACTGATTCATCATTTTGTTCCTGTGTTTAGCTGTTTGCTAGCAAAACTTAACCAGATAAAGTAACACGGCATCTTAATGGGGACCTACTCAGCAAAATTCACATTTTTCATGTTTTGTGCTTCCATCTCTTCTAAAAACAGTGCATCTGTCCATTTTGGTCAGATGATTTTATTGGTGTATGCGCTGTACAATGGCTGCTGGAGAAGATGAGTGTTCTGTTGTTGTTTAACCATCCAGAAACCACTTGCCACTCTATTTCTGCTTCTTGGTCTGACTCGGAGTAAAAGATGTTGTAAAACTGCACATCTCTAAGCAGCCATTTTTATATGTATAAAGTGTAAACGTTGTGTTAGGGATGTGGCCAGAAGCAGCTTATTTAGATTTAAAGTTAAAAGACGCGACAGCTCATTCTGAAAGGAGCTAAAAATAGGCAGAACTGAACAAGTGCAAAATGATTTTTTTTGCAAAACATGTAATGAACATGTTTTGTTGAGACCATGGGCCTATTCTAGCTTGTTCAAGGAAGCATAACAGGTCCCATAAAGGTTGTATTCTGCTTTCTACCTCTGAGTCCTTGGGACAACGAGCATCTGAGGTTTTCAGCTCTCTTCACTTTGTCAGCCTCTGGCAAAATACCTTCACACAAAGCTTTGGACTTATTGGCAAAAGGCAAGTCATAAAGGGCGCCCCCCCAGAACTTTCTCCTGCAGCAAACAAAGATGTTTGCAAACTTTGTAAAATGAAAATGGCTCAGTGTGTATTGATGCTGAATCAAATTAATTATCGTTGTATAATTATTTTCTTTTTATGATTTTTATGATCGAAAAGAAGCAATTATTTAAACCACCCTGTCTGTGCCGACAGTCACCACTAGGATATTTTGTTGTTGACAACGCTCATTGCTGTGAGCTGTGAGGCAAAAAAAGGAAGAAGCCACCAAATTTGGTCGCTTCAATCTTTTTCCACCAAGCCAGTGAAACAACATCACCACATGATGATAAATTAATGCTTCAGTGCTGCTTGTATCATATAACAGATCATCAAAATAAGCTTTAAAAACACGTGACTCCCTAAATCTGAAATGGGTCAGTGCATACAAGGTGACTAGGCTTGGACCCGTTACTGATTTCAAAGCACTCTAAAGTTTTTAAACATGATTTTTAAAAAACTGCTAAAACTTTCTGTCTCCGTTCCTACAGTTTAAAGACAAATTAACGAGATGCCAGAGAATATGTGGGAGTAGCTAGAGTTTTCTCCAGCACAGAGAGAGCAGAGCAGTACTCTGCACTGTGGGCTGTTTGGAAAAATCACGATGTGAAAACTAGTGGAGTGACAACCATCACTGCAATGAAGGTTTGAAACTACAGCTGGCAAGATAAGAGCAGCATGTCTGTTTTGCAGGTGAATGCTGGCTTGTTACGACAGTATCCCCGATTAACCAGCTAATATTGGCTCATCACGTTTCTAATGTTACTCTCTGGTAAAAGCTGACAATATTATGTGCAATAAACATGTTTATCAGAAAAGTACTACCAAATTGTGACTGGATTTATCCAGGTTTTCCTTTTCTGGTCTTCCTCCACTTTAGGCATCTTTTGAAAAAAAAAAGAAATCCTGTCAACAGTCTGTTTTTAGCTCACCCACTACTTGCGAAAGAAGTGGAATTTAATTATTTATGTTTGAAGCAGCTTCAGGTAAAACTCACCGGTAAATTATGTTTGTGAGAACGTAAAAAAGACAACATTTAAGGGCAACACACAAAATATAAAAAGAGATTCTAAAAAATGTGTCCCCTTATTATTATCCAAATAAACAACTCACACACTACTGGTGTCTGGTTTGGCGTTGCATTTCATAGTGATATTCTTGAACCCATTTAGAAACATCAACCAGGCGAAATTCAGTAATCTGTTCAGGATCAGTCTATTTCAGCAACACAAATGAAAAAAGTGGCAATTCCCTTTAAAAAATGACTGTATAAAATTAAGAACAGAATTTTGTGTGCATTGATAATGAATTATGAAAGATGCAACACTTTGAGGCGTAATCCCTATCCAGTTCTAAGATTATTTTGTACATTTATCCGGTTCTAAGATTATTTTGTACATTTATCCGGTTCTAAGATTATTTTGTACATTTGTGACCAGGTCTGTGAATGGCTTTATTAATCCATTTTCATTACTTACAGATAAAATACAAATTGGTGATCCCAGAGACCAGCAGGCAGCAGGTATATATATATTTTTTACCTTTTTATTCAAACTGTTTAACAGTGCTTCAAGCACAATTTAATTTGCTGTGAACCAAGAGAGCAATTCAGTGATATATATTTTTTTGCAACTGGTACTTAATCAGCTTCTCATTTTATAAAATTGAGCTAATTCTTTCCTGTAATTTGAATTGTCAAATACTGCTGAGTGATAAAACGGCATTTTCGATACAAATGACTGAATAGATTTTCAGATCCAAAACCCATTCATGGCTTTCAGCAGTTATAAGACAGAAATACATATAAAAGTACAATTGAATCCAGATATTTGCAGAATAAAAAGACACAACATTATCTGGCATTTAGCAAATGCAAATGATTTTGGTAAATCTCAATAAGAAAAATTTGGTCTGATTTAACTTCATAGTGTGAAACAATAAATGTGTTTGTGTCTATATATCATTATTAATATTCCCCATTTTGTGCACAGTTGGTTTTAGTCATATAACTGTACAGTTTTATGCATTTTCCCATGGTCTTGAACAGTGCTTTAAAGCACTTTTGTTACAAGCACGTTGCATCACCTCTTTTTTTAACAACACTTTTAAATGCTTGGGAACGGAGCTTTGAAGTGATTAAGGTTTGGCGTTAGTGTGGGACCTGAATTTTTGTGAACTTTTCATCTAGCCATTTCAGACTGCTCTTGATTTAAATATGAAACGTTTTCACCTTCTTGCATTATACAGGATTTGTAATTGTAAGTGGCACCAAAGAACCTTTTAACTTTATCAAGATTAAACACAAGAATGTACGATATATGTCTGTGTAACTAAAAAAATGGGTTTTATATTCTTAGCTTTCTTCACATTTACTGAATGCATTGATGAAGAAATCATTCATGTGCGATCATTAAGGTTTGTTTATAAGTTAGATGAAACATACCTACCTACCTATCTATCTATCTATCTATCTATCTATCTATCTATCTATCTATCTATCTATCTATCTATCTATCTATCTATCTATCTATCTATCTATCTATCTATCTATCTATCTATCTATCTATCTATCTATCTATCTATCTATCTATCTATCTATCTATCTATCTATCTATCTATCTATCTATCTATCTATCTATCTATCTATCTATCTATCTATCTATCTATCTATCTATCTATCTATCTATCTATCTATCTATCTATCTATCTATCTATCTATCTATCTATCTATCTATCTATCTGTCTATCTATCTGTCTATCTATCTGTCCGTCCGTCCCTCCGTCCGTCCGTCCGTCCGTCCGTCCGTCCGTCCGTCCGTCCGTCCGTCTATCTATCTATATATACAGTATATATATATATATATAATGGATAATAAGCTCTTGTAATGGATGAACATGAGCACCGATGTCCTGGCTTTGTAATATTATCTAAAATGTCCAATTAACAACAACAGTAGCTCTTTTTCCGCTTCCCACCAATCACTCAACTCACACGTGGCCCCACCCCGTTGACTTCCTGTCTTGTCTTTGCTCAGAGAGTATTTTCCTCAACAGATCTTTCTGGTATTTGAGTTTAGCACTTAGTTTACGATTTATGTCGAACATCTCATCAAGGACTGTTCCTTCTCTGCTACATCGATTGTCTCCTGCAGTACGGAGATCGATGCTTTTTGGTAACTAGTGAAGCGGCTTCTGTTCCAGTACTTTCAGCTGAAATCCTCAGATCAGCAGGGGCATGTTTCTCCAACCAGATATGAAATGGTATCTTTTTCAAACCTAAAAATACAGAATGGATCTCAAGCCAAGCTTGATGGCATGCCTTCAACATACAGCCCAGTTATTGTGTCGCAGATTAATGGGTGTTTGCCTGATTATTAATTCTCATTCTGTGATTAGTACAAAACCACTGTGCAAACAGTTTTATCCCCTCACTCTTCACGGTTTTGGCAGGCCAAACCCAGCGGCACCTCCTTGTTAAAAAGTTACACTCCTCATGGCATCAATTCTTCATCAATAACACGCAGTGCCTAAAATCCGAAGCCAAGAATTGATGGTGCACTCAGCCTGACTCTGGCTTCTGGGGGCTTTCAAATGCCACAGGAAAGGGACTCGCTGGTTAGAGCTCAACAGAATCTGCTGACAGATCTGGGTAGCTGAACTCTTATAATGAAAAGGTGTGAATTAGACTAAATAAACCAGGAAGAGACAATTTAATTAAAAATGAAAAAGTGTGTCCTGATGGGAGATTTTTTTTTATACAATGTCCAAACATTTTTCTTACTACAAACCTCCTGTTCGCTTATCTGTGAAGCCAGTTTCAATCCAGACACACCACTTTTTGAGATCCGTATCATTTCCCTCTTTGCTAATCTGTTGCCAAGGAAGCATTGAATCAGAGCGGATCATCTGAGGGCATTGAATAAATATAATCTATATGATGCATTGTTCCATCTGAGATGGTCAATGTGAATTGTCTGTGACCTTTTTATAATCACTGACCATTCATTCCTCCTTAAATAGGACAGACACGGGTTATGCAGTTTAATAGAGATTTCTGCTGGCAAATGTAAAACCTACCAGCAACTTGTGACATCAGATCAGCAATAAACAGAAAAAGCATCCAGTTACTTTGAAAAAGTGTAAGAAGCCACAAAATTACACATAATTCCAACTAAGGACATCAAAGTACTTTGTACTTACGCGTACATTTACTATTCCTCCTTTTTGTTTCCACTGTCAAAACATTTGGGTTCAAAACAAGAGATCACAACTCAAATTATTTCTGGTATTAAAAAAAACAAACTAGTAAAGATACATTAGTCGGAAATTTTTTGGGCGATTTCTAATGTCCTGTTTTGTCAACAGTAAACAGTCTGAGAAACTAGATCTGTACCTAAACCTTTGATCCGTTTTTTAACATTTTTCAGTTAAAACCTTAACTTGAATCTCAGAGTTTGACTATGACTAAAGTCTGAAAACATAGATGATGATTAGAATCAAATGCATAAAAGAAAAACGTTTAACTGCAATTTTTTTCTAAATCCAGAACAAGACTAAAGTAATGTAAGAAAACAGTGACTGTGACATGCTGCTCTGTCTTGGAAAACAATGGTTGTGTGGTAAATATTCATCCAAAAGATACAAGGTGGAGTACCTTAAAAATGTTATGGAAAATATCTGAAGATAAATGTTCAATACATACAAAAAACATACTTTAGTTACTAGTGGAGGAAGAAAACAAAACAT
This sequence comes from Xiphophorus maculatus, assembly GCF_002775205.1. NCBI lineage: Eukaryota > Metazoa > Chordata > Actinopteri > Cyprinodontiformes > Poeciliidae > Xiphophorus > Xiphophorus maculatus. Next base: position 8,960,488 of record NC_036443.1, on the reverse strand, counting down.
GCATAAACACGTGGAAGCTGGGAATGTAGAATAAAGTGGAAACACTGACTGATATAAAATATATGACATTTGTTGGGTATTTTTATGAAGTCATTGTGGTGCAATGTGTACAATTTTGCTGCAAAAGCCTCAGCAGGATGGTGCCAAATATAAAGAAGTATCTGTCTTAGATATTGAGAATCATACAACGAAAGAAAAAAAAAAAACACATGGAAATGTGAATTATGCTCAATTATGCATAACATCCTTTTAACAGCTCCAGTCTGCCAATCAATTCCAAATAGAGATCAAGTTTAAAAGGTGCATTACTTATCACCTAGCTTTATTTTCATCTCTTTTGTAAAAACCAAAATACTTCAACATTATTTGAGAGCCGTCGTGTCCAACATGTAGACGACACAAAGAAGGGTCAAAGCGAGGATTGCATAAAACCGCCAAGACCTTCGTGAAAAGATTGAGCAGCCTCTATAATAATGATGGTCGTTAATCCTAATAAACCATTTCACCAAGACAAACAGAAATCCTGACAGCTTCTGCGGAAAATTGCAAAGAGAACATGAGCGGCAAGGAGATGGACAGCAGAAGGTCGAGCATTTAGAAGAAAACCTGGAGAGCACGGGTGCGATTCTTTGACCAGGTTATTTAGCTATTGTGTGGCAGCGACAGCTCTAGTGGAAAAAAAATGACAGGCAGTCTTAGAGACAGAGATGGAATGACAAAGCAGTGGAATAGAAAAGAAAGAAAATATAGACAGATGGTTATAAATATAGATATACGTTGTTTGACGTCAAATGAATTGACTACGTCATTTGTAATGAGCATTGCTGCAGTGACATTACTATTGGCTGACTTGTAACCTCACTGGAATTTAGGATTACTGTTGTCTGAGAGAAAATGCTTCAGTTGGTCATAAAAGAAGGGAAGATGGGTAGTCAACAGAGACAATATATGAATCGGGTGATAATTATTTAAATCAGTGTGGTCTCATGTCTTAGGTGATTTATCTGGACGAGCTCATTTCTTACACTCCAACTTTGTCAGAGATTTATGAACGTCTGCTACAGAGATTGGGGAAGAAATAAATGTCAGAGTAGGATGATCAAAGACAGGCTCAACGTTCAATTTAGTATGAGTAGAAATAATTAAATCATCAAAAAAAATTATCTGGAAGAGAAAACAACACTGGTGACGTCAAGATTATTTATTTTGTAAAAGTCTGATCTACCTACTTTTGGTTGCCTAATCTGAGAAAGATTTCACTGTTTTCACAAACTTTTGCAGGATGGTTCATATTTTCACTTAGCATAGCATTAAAATAATGGTCACAATTTGACTTTCTTTTTAATTTAGTCCATTTATTTCTTAATGATCCGCACATAGCCCAGTTTAGTTTGTAAGAGTGTTTGTTCTCTTTACTTCAGTCCATACAGTCTCTGGTTTTCTGAGGTGAAATTGTTGAATCGGGGGTTACCATCACCTCCTAGTTAGGATCTCCCAGTAGAACCAGCTCTGAATTTCTCGTATAGAAGATCAGCTGCTTAACTCGTGGCGGAGGGCGATCGACACCAGCCAACTACGGCAATGTCTGAGCTGTTAGGAAGCAAAACAATTAGGAGTGAATGCAGGTGCAGTTCAACTAGTATAAACTGTTATCTAACCTCCTTCTTTAGCTTGGTCTGTTCTAAAAATACCACAGGCCTTAAAGTTAATCATGTCGTTTATGACGGATTGATTAAGCCACGTCTCTGGAAGAACGTCACAGGCTGCAGTATGGACCCAAAGCTTTAATCAAGTCCCTTTTGTGATTTATGCTTTGCACATTAAGGGTTGAGTACATTTCTGAATGCACATGACAATCGTTTCTATCTGAGGAACGAAGCGAGAACGCACAATAGTTTGATTTGGAGAAAGTGAAGAAGAAGTGTCTGCATCACCGTCTCCACAAAGCTTTGGTGAAAGGTGCAGTTAGTCGGCTCTAATTTATAATTAGTGGCTGTTCCCTTTTTGGTAGCATGAGCTAATTAGGAGTGATGACAACCTGTAGCATGGAGTTTATCTCTTAAATGGAAGGAAAACTCACCTTAAAACAAATACAATAAAAAGTAAGATTTTCATAAATACAAGGCCACGGAAATATACAAAGAAAAGAAAAAAATAAAAGACTTTACGTCTGGGTGAATGCACAGAATGAAGGCCATGTTATTTAAGTTATAATTTAAAGTTTGGCTTCAAAACAATCCATACATGTTTATGTTAAAGGACAGATTTATTGTTTTTATTCTCTGTGTGGGAACATTTTGATGTTTGGTTGCAAAAGCAATTACTTATGAACTTAATGTAATTTAATTACATGCCATTTTATCTTTTAATGTGCATAATGAGGTAGTAAGGGAGGCGATCGGACACAGAGGTGGCCATTTCAAAGGTCAATGCCTGGGTGTACTGCTGGAGTGAAAAGAGATATTTGTTTGCACTGGCAGCTGGAATAACAAAGATTTTCCTTCTACTTCTTTGTAAAATGACCTACTGCCTGTTTGTGTTGCAAAAAAAAAAAAAAAAGATCCCTGACTTGGATGAATATTCGATTCTTAATAAAAGTGAACATTTCTCTGGAAATAGGATTTTTATCTGATGAGAATAAAGGAAGATTGTGTGCATGCACTTGGTCCATTTTTAACTGGATTATTTTAAAATAGATTCTGAAGTTTGGGGCCAGATCCAGAATATTTCAGGCTTTAGCCAATTCCATTTTTTTCTGAAAGAGTTAGACTACAAGGAAGAACAAGAAGAGCATTAAAATAGGTTATTTTAGCTTTCTTATTCTTTTAGCTTTTTATTATCAATTAGCATGTTAGCAGTTTGTGCCTAAAAGAGTAGTGACTGTAAAAATGCTATTTATAAAAATGAGGGCCATATTGACGTTGCTGTAGTATTAATCAAGATGGCGCTGAGATTTCTAACTGGTCAGCCACATTTTTTGATCCAGCATCTATTACATAAAGAAGTAGAAACCTAAAAAAATAAATAAATAAGAGCAACATTGCCGTGCCCTGGTTAGACTTCCTAGCATCTTCTAAAAGTGTTTCTCTCTCCCGCTCTCATGCAGCCTGGATAAACAATGTTGAGACGTGCTGCTACTGTGACATTGCTTTGCTCTGATGCGTCCAAACTGTGAGGATGGAACAAGGTGAACATCGTCAGATTCTAGTCGGATTTCTCTTTGCATCACCAGTTTTTTAAAATATATATTTTTAAATTGCTAAAACCAATTAGTTCATTCATTGTGTGAACATCCACTCGCTATATTACAGTGTCGCGAGTGGATGAGTCCATGCACACACAGCTTCGGTGTTACCAAAAGATCCAACGAGATCAAGCGATTCAATCAGAGGGTAAACTAGATTAGGGTGATTGGGATTTGTGAGGGAGGACAAAAGTCGGAGGGGGAGGAGGGAAGTTTAAGAAACTTAAAAATTATACTTAATTAAAAAAGGAGATGGTTTTGTCTAGCCAGGAGCCCCAGTGGGAGAGCAGCGGATTACTGGATTACATGGAGCGTCGCTGGTCATGTGAGGCAGCATGGTCTACACTGACCCAGCTTACCATCTTTGAGTAAGGAAGCTTAGCCTGGCTGTGAACGTGAACACACACATGGTGCTGTCCAAGCATCCTTCAATCTCCTGGAAAGACCTCAAATGACTTCTCTATCTCTGCTTGGCTTCCTCTCATACCTCTTTTATATCTTTCCTTCTTAGTTTTTTCACCTTCTCTTCCTCTCCTGACACCTTATAATTCTCTTGACTATTTCTGTCCTCTTATCTCCTTTTCTTCCTCCTCGTCTTTTCCTGTCTGCCTCCTCCGGGTGTGAGGAGCCTCTTTCTGCTGCATGTTTCAGCTCACCCATGCCCTCACAAATCCAGCAGTATTCACTGCCTTTTGTATCCAGGGGAGTAAACAATGACACTGAAGACGGAAGAATACCCAGTTCAGAACCAGGAGCAGAAACGTGTTTGTCCTAAATAGAGGACGCAGGAATATTATCCTGGGTAAGTTTAACTTTCATTGACTTGCCAGCAGTGCATACAGCCTGTATTTTGTCACTCTAGTTCGGTGTTTGAGCAAATTGTACAAGCACAAGCAGTAATTAAGTTGCTTATTTTTTTTCCCCAGCAATTTTGTCATGATATAGCTTGCAAATTTAAAACCTATGTGATCAGCATACAGCTTGCTCCCTTTCTAGACAGTATTGCAAAAATGTCATTCACATATTTTGTATTTTTCAATGTTCTGCCCTGGCTTTATGTTGTACAGATTAAACTGACTTAAGCTAAGTGAAGTTTTTATACATTGTTCTCTGTGGCAACATTTTAATCCATGCACACACGCTCTGGAAGACTTCCTAAACTGGATTAATGTAACTCCATATCAAATCAGGGTTAGTATTAACTACGCACTGGAAGATAATAGACATATTGCATTTACAAACTGCTGAATGCTAAAGTTTGGATCATCGATGGAGCTTTATTATGATAAACCTCAATCTTTGTACATCATATTATAGGAGAGCTCCTATAGGAGTTTTGTGGGCAAATGATTAAAGACAGGGAACAAGCTCAGACATGGCTCAGTCAAAGACTGTAGACAATCCCAAGAAAAGTTTACTTCCGTACTTAGACGGAGACAATAACAAAAGGTTAACTAGATGATTGGGAGGATCACACATGAGAGCAGCAGACTAGAAGTCAGAGCAGAATTAGTGGAATAAGGAAATGCTCCTTCACAATAATCCTAATAATGAAATGGAAAATCAACAGTTAAAAAAAAAAGTCTACATGGCAGCAAAGAATAGTTTAATAGTTTGCAGCATTAAATCTTAATCAGTTTTATTATATGGAGGAATTTAAAGGTACAATTATTGTATTTTATTTATAATTGTAACATTTTGAGTGTCTTTTTAAATGACTTTGCAAACTGCTAAATGATAAACACATTACATATTTAACACTTAAATATGTAAACGTTAAATATGTAAACATCTGAGAGCAGACTAGTCAGAGCTCAGTCGATAAATAAAAAAATGAAAACTAACTATACACACACTTGTTTATATAAATAACTTTTTGTTGTTGCTGTTTTGCAGATTGAATTTTACCTTCCAAGTTAAAGGAAGACATAATTATTGGGAGGACAATATATTAAAACTGCGACTTGTTGTGATCTTGACATGAGAGACAGAGATGTATGTACATATATATATATACAGTATATATATATATATATATATATATATATATATATATATATATATATATATATATATATATATATATATATATATATATATATATATATATATATATATATATATATATATATATATAGATTTATAGGCAGAAAGTGTGAAGTAATTGTGTGAATTTAAAGATTTCATTGTCTCTTTTAACACTTAGTATGTTCAAAATTATTTTGTCTTTTCATAAGTGCTGTTAGACATAAAATTTTAATTTCACAATTTATTATTCTAAGTTAAATATATCTTCCTTTCTTATGTTTATATTTTATACTTGATAATAAATATTAAATATTGTTTTAATCTTTGTAAATTATTTTGCTTGCTCTGTTTAACTGATTTATGTTATAAGGTACTGTGACATAGCATAGTCAAATTAAACCTAATTAATATTAGATCTCTTTAGCATGTTAATAAATTTGTACATCTATAAGTCCAACAATTAATTCATAATTAAATAATTTGAGTAAAGGTGGTAGTGGGTTTTTTAATCCATGTGACGTTTTAACCACATTTTTACATCACAACTGCGTTTCACCCGATGTGTTTCATATCTTCTCCGAAGCTAGTAAAAGTGTGACCGCTTTTTTACTTTGTTTTAACCAACTAGATTAGCATGTTGATGTCTTGAAGTTTGGGTTAACAAAGACGTAAAGAGTAAGACGGTTCAATCTCTCCACAAGTCATCTGTGTCAAACGCTGGCTGGCATAATCAAAAAATGTTCTACTCATTTTACTGGAGAGCTGAGCGAGTGTGCAGATGGTAAAATATGAAGACACAAGTGCCTTCTAATACTCATTTCATTTACTTTGTTAATCAATAAACTCACTCACTGTATTTGCCTGGAAACCCAAACCCAGGTTTGAGGTGAGGGAGAAGCAATTATTGCGACTGGATATTGTCCAGATGTGCTCACATACCTCGAACATTCAGCCAACACGGATATAATTCAGTCATTTTTATTTCAGTTTGGACATTTCAAACGCAAACTTAAGGGAAACAAACAAGGCATGGGCCAGCAAAACATTCTCTCAGTATGTTAAACTTGAGTAGAAGTGCAATGGCTACATGGTAGGAACGGACAAAAAATATGACAAAAAATATGTGCTATCATCTCGATTGAAAGCAGTAGCTATTCCCACCAATACCTACTGCTGTTAATGTAATTGACCCATCCGGTCTGTTAATGTAATTTAACAAAATTCATAATTCATAACATCGTCTAAATTTAGAAGTAGCTTTCAAGTTCATATTACACAAAATAATATTACTTTTTGGTATTCCCCTCTATAGAAAGCTTCATAACATGCTGACATCAGCTGGTTAGTCAGATGTGCTATTTGCTCCGGTAAGCCAGTCTGGTGTTTAGTGTTTCACAGAAACATAGCTCATAGCTAACATGATGGGCTTCTGTGTTTATATTACATTTGTGACTGTATTTTCTTTACAGCCACAGAATATTTTGGTAACTCTGGCCCTCTGTCCACTGACCGAACTTACCGTGGTTTTGGAAAATAAAAGACATAATGGCAAGAAACTTGATGGTATTATGAAATAAGAAAGTGCTCAAGGCAGATCTGTTGCAGCACCATAAATCAAACATTTTACTTTTGCCATTTTGACAAATTTGCTGAGAAGGCAGTGAGGGGAAAGAGCAGAGCAGAGGGCAACAGGCTGCTATGTACTGTACACTGTCCCCACCTAGGATCCAAACACCGGGCCAACTTTCACCGTAGACTGAATCAGTCAGAGTGAAGGATGGCTTACTTTGCTTTTTAAGCAGTGATAAACTGCTCAAGAAGAACTCAAAACTTTATCAAGTTGTAAACTGGTTTGTATACTTGACATTTTTCTTTTTTAATCTTTTAAATTTTTTTCATTGAGCGTGGTTCATTGCTAGTTACTGGGAATACCTTGTTTGCTCCATCACATTAATGAGTATGCTTTAATTAAATCAGTGATTTATATTAAACTCAGTCATGCATAGGCTGTACGTGAACTTGACCTGCCGTCTAACGAAGGACTCACGTGAAGAGCTACTTTGCTTTAAAGGATCTTAAAAGGTGGATCTAATTGCTAAATGCAATTTAACCCTTCACTCAATGATTTAATTACAAAAATATAGCAACAGTTCACCAGTCTGTCTGTTTGCATAAAAGTTTGTGCTATAAAGACGTTTTTTCTAGGTATTTTATGGGTTTTTCTTTTTTAAAACAAAGCAACAAATTTCTGGGTCAAGACATTCCTATTTAACAGTATTTTAAAAATAGACTGAATTTTATTTTCTGGGAAGAACAACAAAAACTACACTGAATTTAAAAAATATACTTTTTATAACTTGGATCAGGTAATATTGAGGGACATTCTGGGAGAAAAATCAGTGTAGTTATTAAACTTATTTCAGTATCTTTACACCCTAATATTTATTGGATTTTTATATGACAGATCAACACAAAGTAGCTCATAACTTGAAAGATAAAGCAAAAACACCCACAATTTTGGAGTTGTATGTATATGCATATACGAACAAAATCTGAATATGTTACTGAAAAAACCCACATAAACTTATGTTTCCAGTTTACCCTATTATTCCCACAAAGGGAAAAATTTGCACTGTACAATTAACACCTAAAATGAACTTTCTGATCTACATGCAAAACATTACATTGTGTGGCAGAAACTAACACTGTGTAAAATAGTAAAATATGGTGCTGGCAGCATCATGCTGTAGGTGTGTATTCCTATAAAATGGACAAGGAAAGTGGTTTAACCTGATGGACTTACGGATGGGGCTAAGTTCAAATCAATACAAACCTGTTAAAAGTTGCAAAAGACTTGAGATTAGAGCAGAAGTTCACCTTCTAGCAGGAAAACTACTCTAAACATACAAGCCAAAGCTTTGTGTTAGAATGGCCCAGTCAAAGTCCAGACCTCAATCAAATTAAGAATTTGCAAGGCCTGAAAGCTGATGTTCACGAATGTGACTTATTTTGAACTATTTCTAAAAAAAAAACAAAAAAAATGTCATAAACAAACATGTGTAAAACTGGGGCTGAGCGGATCTTGAGAAATGGCCTGTGATTCTTACAGCTTTAGTTGCAGCTGAAGTACTGACTCAGGTGATAACAAATGTACTCACACTTTTGATATTTTTATGTGTAAATATCTACAGAATTTTACAAAATCTCAATAATATATACTGATGTTTTTCTTTCCAATGGGACAAAATTGAAAAGAATTAAAAAAGTAATTAACAGTTTTGCCAAGCACCATATGTAAATATTAAGTAAAACCTTTTGGGATGTGTATCAAGTCCAAATTTCAATTAAACTCAAGGACTCAGTCTTCTCCTTACAGGCAGATGACCGTGGGCTGTCCTTGTTTTTCTCAGTTCCAGCTGTACGAACTCTTCTTATGGAATTAACCTCACAAACCTTGAGCATTTAGTTCCACATTTGGTGTGCACTGCTGTCTGATCCAACCTAACGTAACCCTTCCCACCTGTCGCCACAAACCGTCCACCCTGCTGCCTCCCTTCGACTGACACGGCACCGCCGAAGGCTCTTAAAACTCGTTTTGTGCGACAGAAATGGTTTTGCCGTCCTAGCAAAGCAAGCAGAATGGTATTCAGACAAGTATTTTTGACCTTATACATAAAAGCATTGTGTTATCAAGATAAAAGTGTTATTTTCAGAATTTTTACTGACAAAATGTAAAAAATAACTTAAGTTATTGATTGATTTATTCCAAATACTAAGTCAACAAATATCATAGGATAATATTTCAATGTTCAAATGATTGGTGTTATGATGTGTATTCATAAGAAAGAGCCCAAGAAGAGGTGAAATATGGGTCCAGCAGCTAAATAACATTAGCTGCTGGACAAAATAGAAAATGACAAAGATAGAGCAACTCAAAAGGCTGTAGGAGTCCATTTTCTTCCTCTACTCCAACAATCATCATCATAATCTGACCTGAACACCAACCATTAAAAATAAGAGCAAGATCTCTGAAAACAGGCCAGCTGGTCCTGAATTTGAAATGAAAACACTACGTTAAAAGTCACCCATAACTGTTTGGACAGTCCGTACAAAGACACGCTGATCCAGCTTTTCTGCGTGGTCCTCATTAGTTCCTACTAATCGGACCTGGCCAGGTTCACCTGAGGAGAAACCACAGGAGGCTCCAAGAAACCAGTGCGAAAATACTGAGAAGTTCTTCCAACACAGTTTAAATAAGTTTGACTGATTTAAGGCTTTTATTACAGCTGTTTGTTATTGTATTGTCTGTAGCCTTAGAATACATCACCCTAAACTTAGATAACTTAACCACCTTTACAAAACATTTAATTATTTTAACCCCACGTATGGACCATTCGAAATTGCTCAGGTGTTAGGGATTAACAAATTTTACATTTTTACCTTTAAGGCTTTGGTCAAAATGACACTTTAAATCCAACTTTTGCAGACTACTGCTGTCTGAAAATGATTGAACACACTGACTTAACACACATTTACAAATCAGGCGTGGTCTCAAACCAATCTGATACAATTAATCAATGGCTTCATTAGTTGAATTAGGTGTGCTTGAAACAAAACATTGTATAGTTACATCGCATGCTAGAGCTAAAGGAACAGTGGCTGCATCACCTGGATGTAGCAGGAAGACGAAGGTATCAATGGCAGGTGATCAAAAAACCTGTGGTAAGACTTTGCGGCAGCAGCCACTGCAGTTTCAGTTTCTGAGCACTGATATCATCAGTGTCATACAAACGCTACTGAGCCAAAAACCTCCAATATTCCCCAAACTTTATAAATAACCCAAAACGGTTTGGGGTTCTATTTTGGCGAGTGACGACTGAAAAACCAGAACTTGTTGGGCCAATGAATCAGCAGTACTGTACGTCTGGAGGAGGTAGAAATAAGCATGCTGAATACAGCATGATGCATAGCAGAGGGTCAATGGTGCTGTGGGGTTGCTATCCCTCCTTTTAAGCATGCAGGGTGTAGGGGCCAAGTAGAATTCAGTCAAATATCTGGAAGTCTTTGAAAAACTGTCAAGCTGTCGATGAAGAATCTGAAGCTTCGAACAGGACAATGACTCCAAGCACATCTCAAAGTTCCTTAAGGCTTGATTTCAGAAGAAGTCCTGGAAGATAGTACAATGGTCAACAGACCTGTACTCTATTGAAAAACTCAGGTTGGATTTGGAAAAGGCGAATGCAGCACAATAAAAAGGAACTGGAGGCTTTTGTCCATGAGGTGTGGGAGGAGATTTTTCATGACAGCAGAGATGAGCTCTACTAAATACCAACGCTGCTGACATGAACAGGTGCGGTAGTTGTTCAAAGTGGAACTGTGTGATTCATTTGGAGAATCCACTTGCATTATTAGCTAGATTATACTGTTAACATTGTTCTTTGGTGTGCTTATTACAAACAGCAGCTAGTTTGTATGCATATGCAGTGGGGCTTGAAACATTTTAAATCTGCAGGGACATTTATTTTGGCTTGACACAGTTGTGGTATTTATGTCTGGAACACCAGCTATAAAGGGAACTTATTGGTTGTTAAGCTGTTTCTGCATGAAGCAAAAAAAAGCGTAGAGCTTCAGTTTATCAATAATGCTTCATAACATAAAAATCAAACACCCACTGTATCTGTGATGTAGCTCAACAAGTTTTGGTAAAGTGGATCAATCAATCAATCAAATCAAATTTTATTTGTATAGCACATTTCAGCAACAAGGTCTTTCAAAGTGCTTTACATCATATCAAACACAGAAACACAAAGTTATCAAGTGGGGGGTTCTTGCTTTTGCATCCATAAAAGGTTTACTGGTTACACTCCTACTGTGTTATATGGAACGAAATACCTATTGGTATTTTTATTCCCTCTCATGCTCACAATCACACAGTTGATGTAAACGATGTAAACAGCCTTTCAACAAGCTTCCGGATAAAACTGAACAGTTTAACTTACCAATAAATAACATGAAAAGCAAAAGAGGAAAATGCAGACACGTGTGAAAAGAGAAACTTTTTTTTTTCTGAACGTGGAGGAGCATAAAGTGAATTCTCAAGGACTAGCAAATCATATAAAATGTCATAATGTCATCGTTGGCTGTAAACATGTTCTGCTAATGTGGATGATGAGTGCGTGTGTCATAAAGAAAAACTGAGCAAACTTTCGACTGGCGGCAGCTCCTGTGTGGTCGAACGGCTCTATGAGTCCAACCTAATCCATTTAACTCTTTGGTAAACATTGACTTGTTGCAGCCTAGCTGAACTGGTCCTTTTGTTGGCCTCCAGATGAAGTGACGCATTTATCGTCCTAATCTTAGCCGCTTTCACGTCCTCCTTGGCTCCTCGCACTTTTCCCATGTTTATCGAGCAACTCGCCACAGGAAAATAAAAACAAAAAAACACGTGGCCCTGCCAAAGAGAGGCAGAAAATAACACCTTCAAGGCTACAAATACGATAAAGGAGACATCAAAGAAGTTCTCTAATTTAGAATGAAAAGCTTCGATTTCTATCTTGAAGTGGAATAAAGCCAAACACACGACATTGGGTTGAAAGAAACCCTTCCTGTAAGCAATAATAACGTCTAGCAGCATGACGATGATAGCATTCAGCTTCCATTTGCGAGTAAAAGGATTATTTAAAAAAAGAAATCAAATTCCCAGCAGGCCAGACCTCTATTTATTTCTTATCTAATTGGCACAGATTAGAAGCTTTCATGGTGGAGAGGCAACACATTTACTGTGTGCGAGCGGGAAACACTTTCCGTAGAAAAATCACATGCTGTTTCTCTGCTAAAAATGACTTTGCTCTGGGAAGGCTAAAAAGTGTAATCCTAAAGTAGTTTGTTAAAAAAAAAAAGTATTTAACCTGCTACTCAACCCAAATACGATATTTTATCAGTAAATTATCTTAAAAATAAAAAAAAGAGAGAAAGAATAATATAAAACATAAATTTAAAGTAAATTGCTTTTTTTTCCAACTTTGAACAGAGGAAGCAGCAGATTCAAGATGAGCATTTGAGCAAACAGAAAAGTAAACACAGAGAAGAGGCTTATCCGGAACAGATTAGCCACTTCTCACGTTTACCACTCACTACAAGCAGAGAGATAGGGATTACATCCATCATGATGGGATTACAGCTATTGGAATAAAAAAGGTAACACTTACAGGCCGAATTAATGTCACTTTGGAAAAAGGGAGATGATGTTGATGGGAGAGAAACAATCTTTGCTAAAAGTCGAAATTTTGTTTGTATAAAAATTGCTAAGAGAGAAGGTAATCTTGAATCAGAATGCATTAAAAACGGAGAAGCGTGTTATTTGCTTTTCAGTAGCAAATCTTTTAAATCCACTAACATGTCTCCTAGAACAGAGCTGGCAAAAGATCAGAGTGTTCGCATAACATCTATAGGAGATTTCATACGTGAAATAACACTGCTGAACATGTGTGTGAACATGCATCAACAACACTAATTTCACCTTCGATCAAAAAAGCATTTTTTTGAATCTGCATGATCCCGAAGAGTTCTGAGAAAATATTCTGTAGACTGGTAAGACACAATTGGACATTTTTGGAAGGTCCGGTTTAGTTTTTATGTAAAACTAACAGTATTTCATGAAAAGAACGTCTTACTGACAGTCAAAAATAGTGATAATAGGGGCTGCTTTGCTTGGTCAGCATCAGGACAACTTGTTTTTTTTTTTCCTTTTAATAAATATAATCATTGTTTGAAAACTCATGTTTGCCTTCATGCAGGTTATCTTGGTGTGAAGTTAAAATTAGTTTGAAGATCCTAAAACAACACTAAGTATGACAGAAAGGTGAAAACAGAAATCCAGATGTGCCCTTTACATTTGATGTGCTTAATGTTTTCCATGTTGGCTTCATTTCAGTAACAATGATTGCTTCCCCCGTGAGCAATATCTCATTATGACCCACAATAAAACTATGCTAGATTCATTCAAAGCAAAAAAAAAAAGAAAAATCATTACTAAATAACTCATGTTTCCTGCATATTTTATTTCTCTCCCTGGTTTAAGGCACCTGGATCCAATGGTGGCTCATCTGAAGGCCTAAGAAGAACATTGACATGCTGAGAAGATTGTTACTATCACCAGGGAGAAAACTAAAACATGCAGGATGCCGGCCCTCCAGGACCCACTTTGGGCACCCCTGATATACAGTAACCCCAAGTTGCTGTTTTGTTTTTGCCCACATTTTTCTACCTGCTCAGTTTAGAGACCAGCAGGACTCTCCGTAGTGTGACCTCTGACCACAGTGGACTTAGTAGCTTTTAATGTTGGATGTCTGGAGGCTTATTTGACACCTGTCAACATTCATTACCACGACCCTCCATTGGTGATTACACTGACATTTTCAGTGGCACTTCCTTGAACAAGCTGGATTTATGAGCAAAATGAAAGTGCATTCACTTTAAGTTAGTACAATTTACAGGAAACGTGTTGTCTACCGTATGTCACCTCAGGCGAGTTGTATTCACACAGGCATCCTTAATAAAGCATTGTGCTACAAATGATTCAGATACAAAAATACGCAGCAAACAGATACAAGTTTTGGCTCGTACATTTTGACTGACACATACCTACTATCCTGTTAGGTTTTACGATTTTTTGTATTTAAAAATATTAGACCAGCTATTAGTATAACGAGGCAGGATAATTAGAAATGTCTGCAGCAGACATGCTGCATGGTATGAGTGGAAGACGATGCTGGTGTCCCCGATCTGTGTTTTTGTCAACATGCAGGACTCTCTGCTGTGTTTTAGGGGAATTTGGTGACATTTAGAACAGCATCTATTATGTCTCCGCCAGTCACTTTTCACACAGAGGGACATTTCCGTTTTTTTAATGGCTTGTTAGAAAGCATGCAGCTATTTGTGTCCACGACGAAAGTCGCTAGCACTAACAAGCAACTGTTTAGCTTTTGTCACCAAAATGTGACAATTTCTTGGTGAAAGAAACAAGCTGGAAGATATTAAATATTGATTTCTTGTGTTGCCAATTTAAAAAAACTGTAAACGATTACATAAGGCAAAAAAGAGGATCAAGTTGCATCTTTTTACTGATTCTACGATTCTACGAGTGTGAAAATTCATTTAAAGACATGTTTTAATCTTTAGGCATCATTTAAAACCTTACAAAACTTTGAATTCATTATCTCTAATAAGGTCTTAAAAGACAACTAAAGAAACAGATAATGAACACCACTGTAATTTAGCATAATTGTAATACTGTACAAATAAATAGCTGCCATTTAAATAATTCAATTTTGTTCTATTTTTCTGATTCTGATGTTTTAGTTGTTTGCTGAAGAGAAGTCCGGCTTTTCAGAGACTGTGTGGAGCAGTTCATCTACCTTCGATCAGCTAAATGTCTCCCTAATGAAGCTCAATAATGATAACTGGGTTTCCATAATGAAAAGCTTTCTCTGCGTATTGATTTGTTATAAGATCCAAACCTTACTGCAGAGTGGCACTGATCCAAATCAGCTCTGACCAATGAGCACCTTGTCAATTCCTGAACATTTGTTTTTTTTTTTGCTTTTCTGCTCATTTAAAAAAATGGATTCCTCTCATGCTTTTTGGTCTGCAAAGAATCAGCTTTGTACTTTGATACACAAATAAATCACAGCTTAGGGATATTTGTTTTGATCTAATAATATGGTAAATGTTGTAGTCAATTCTTTGTTGGATTCATAACTAAACCAAGGAGTCTTGGTATAGATATAATTAAAAGTGACACGTTTTAATTTTGTGGTTGATGTTTGTGTCTATGCCACACGAAAACAAAGTTTACACAAATGAGTTTGTATGTGTTTTTGTCCGTGAAAATCTGAATTAGTCAAAATTGCATAGTTAATGATGGGCTTTAAAGAAAACCATAAATGGCATCAACCAGTGAAAGCCTGGCTGATACAAGTCTAATACTTTGCTTATTTGGGTGCAGCTGAGCAAACTACACTTCCACCCACCATTTTTTGTTTATTTATTTATTTATTTATTATTTTTTTAACTAAAAATTTACATATTTAAACATTTAAGTGTAAGATAGTCAGAATATAGAAATATGTTGAAAATGACTAACTATAAGACTTTATGACTAACTATAAGACTAACTGGATTTATTAACAAAATGAAAGTACATTCACTTTAAGTTAGTACAATTTACAGGAAACGTGTTGTATGCTGTATGTCACCTCAGGCGAGTTGTATTCACACAGGCATGATATTTTGGGGAGTTTGGTAACTACCCAAAATATCCCCAATGAGGTTATCAGTTTGGTAGAGTCGCAGGCAGGTGGTTTTTGAACCCCCTCAAAAAGGAAAAAACCAAAACTGTAAAAATTGTGAAAGAAACCAGGCCAGCACATCCTTTTTTTCTTATTTTGTCTGTTTCCTTGACCTTCAGCATACACCAAGCTGTGTCCCAGAGTCTTCTAGAAAATTAAGCATATCTTGTGATTTGTACAGCTGTCACTCCTGCTCACCGTTGTTCCATCACTAATCAAAATTGACTTTGTTTCATAACTGTGTGTTCCAGCAACATGATTGGCTGTGAGGGCCTGAACAGCTGAGCTGCATCAATGGCGTGGGCCGAACCACAGCTCCATCCAGATCCACAGCCGCTACCAAAACAGACACAGTGCACACTTCTGTTTTACTCATTTTTACTACTGTTCTCGATCGGTTCCTTTGGTAATGCTGGTCCAGCAGAACCTGCCCGTCTTCCACTCCTGTCTGGACAGCCTTTCATTATCTTCTGGGGGATCCCAGACTCTTCCTGTGCCGGTCGCCTAAACCCTACGTCGTTTGGCATGGAACGAGAGGGTCGAGTAGCCGTCTTTTACGAGGATTCGCTGGGTAACTACCCATATTTTCTGGACAAAAACACACCAATCAACGGAGGGATTCCACAGTACACACGACTGGATGGGCATGTGCAGAAGACGAAGCAAGACTTGGAGGCGGCTTTGCCTGCGCCCCGGTACCTCGGCCTGGGGGTCCTTCGTTGGGCCGAATGGGTCCCCCAGTGGTCAAGAAACCAAGAGAAACAAGCAATGTACCTGGAGGCTTCCAGGAAACTGCTCCGGGGTTTCTTCCCTAAATGGACCCCAGAGGAAGTGGAGAAGTGGTCACGGGTAAGGATAGGAGGTCAGGACAAAAAAATTGAGATGTGGGAGTACAAAAGAGACAGGAAAAGAGTGTAAGATTATTTAAATATGATGTAAGCTGCTGTTACAGAAGTACGGAGGAGTTATTCTCATACTACCTGTCATAGCTCAGGAATTTCTGCCATTTAGTTCTAACATGTCTATTTAAACACACATCATCATGGCCATGATTTAGCCATTTCAGGTGGATTACAGGAATTTATTGGACATTTCTGACAGATATCCTCATCTTGCCACAGGTGGACTTTGAGGCAGCAGCTCAGTCAGTCATGGTGGAGACTCTGCGGGAAGTTAAAAGGTTGAGGCCCAAGGCATTGTGGGGTTTCTCCCCTTACCCTAACTGCTATAACAGCGACCCGGCCCAGACCCAGTTAGGCAATTACAGCGGCCAGTGCCCCCCTGCAGCGATGGCCCTCAACGATGAGCTTCTGTGGCTGTGGAAAAGAAGCTCTGCGCTCTTCCCCCTCCTGACCCTGGAGAAGCGGCAGGTATACTTTCACATTAGATAACTAACAGATTCCATTTTTGTGGACTTGGGGACTGTGTGGTGGTCTGAACCAAACATGAATGTAATTGAATATAATTGTACTTGGTATATTGTTTAAATCTATATTTTTCTACAGGGTGGGACGGTGGCAGCCAGGTCCTTCTTGTCAAGACAAATAAAAGAAGCACTACGAGTAGCATCGGTGGCTGGAGCAGAGTTTGATCTGCCTGTTTTTCCTTTGGTAAAGAGCGTGTATGTTTCAAGTAAAACTTTCCTATCACAGGTAAGACATTAGAAACAAACTGTCTAGTAATCTTAGAGTGCAATTCCATAAATGAAGTGACTAAAATCTACTTTGGGAAAACCCGCTTTTCTTTTTTTTAAGGCTGACCTCATCAACACTATAGGAGAATCTGCTGCCATGGGAACAGCAGGAGTTGTCATCTGGAATAGAAGTGAGATGAAAACAGAGGTACTCTACATAAGAAACACCAATATGAAATCACTGTGTAAATGATTATACAAGTATCCCACTTTGGATATATTCCATATACATCTGGGATTTTATCACAGAGTTGCTCTCTACCATCTTCAAGTTATCAAAAAGCTGACGTTTTGTAGCTACGGCTGTATGTTTAGGGCCGTGTTGCCGGAAGGCAAACCTCTGTCCCATTCTTAAGTCATTTGCAACCTCTCACCGACCTACATTTACCTCCATCCACCGTTCCATCAACTTGCCAGATTTCTTGTGCCCTCTGAGGAAAAGCAGCCTGACAGCATGATGCTGTCACCAACATGTGCTTCCATAGTGCACTTAGATTGATGTGCAGTGTTAGTTTCTTTGAAAAGAAACATTGCAACACAAAAAGTTCTTTTTTTCCCTCCCATATGACTATAATATATTTTTCTACATGCTTGCTTGTGGCAAACAATAAACTGTAATACTTCTTATCACCCTGGAATGAAACATGGTGGTGGCAGCATCAAGCTGCGGGGAAGATCAGATGTTTACTTGCAAAAGTGTTAAGAACGACTGTCTGCTAATCTATTACATAAAATACATTGAAATTGGTCGTTTCAAAATTGTAAAATAACTTGGAGGGTAAACACTTTTGTAAGACAAAGTGAGAGGTTATTATTTTTCAAGATTCCAGCTCAATCAGAACCTTTCTACTGTTTCGTTTTTTTATCTATCTGTCTTATTTTTGCTTCCAACCTCTTTCTCGTACATCATTTGGCATATCTACCTGAGTGCACTAATCAGGGCCCCTGATCTTTATAAATCAAACCTGTTCAGCCTTTTGCCTCCTTCATCCTACATGCTTCATCTGCTCATGTCTAATTCTGTCCCCAGAGAGAGTGCCAAGACCTGGCAGTGTTTGTCCGTAAAGTCCTGGGCCCTTACACCGTCAACGTTACTACTGCAACTCAGTCCTGTTCCTCCTCCCTCTGCCAGGGGAAGGGTCGCTGTGTTCGTCAAAATCCAGACAGCTCCGCCTTCCTCCATCTACCGTCCCAACCCAGTGCTGCAGACAAGTCCACAGAAAAGGTAGGAAAGTGGGATTTTAAAAGCAAAATGTTGATACTGTGTGTTCTCTGACTTTGTAAATTTGTGTTTTTATGATGTGAAGCACTTTGAACTGCAATGTTGCTGAAATGTGCTTCACAAAAAAACTTCACTGATTTATATTGTCAGAGCAGGTGCAAAGGTGGGAATTTTATGCTGCTACAGTAAACTATAAACAGAAGTTGACAGCTATTTTCTATAAGGATGGAATGATTAATCAAATATATAGTGGTTAATCGGTTATTGAAATAATTGTCAACTCATTTAGTAATCGATTCATAGTTAACTGGAGCACAAAGAATAAGAAGAGGACATTTGCTGGAAAAAAAACACCCTCATCCAAAACTGTACAAAAGACAGCTTTGTCATATATATATATATATATATATATATATATATATATATATATATATATATATAATATATATATATATATATATATATATATATACTGTATGTTTAAAATGCCAATAAATACAAACATAAAAGCTTCTTAGTCTTTTTTTGCCACAAATGAAGAAGCGTACACTAAGGGAATGCTGTGTTATTGCATTTTAGACAATCACTTTTTTTATTTAAAAAAAGGAATATAATTATCAGTTTGCCTTTTTAATGTACAGTATGTCTAATATTATATAAAAAGGCTTAAGTGGTTAAATTATAGAATAGTCAATAGAATTGCCGATTACTAAAATATTAGCTAGTTGCTTGCAGACCTAATTTTTGTTTTGTTTTCTTAAAGTACCTTTTTTGTGATAATTTCAAAACAGAAAAATAAAAACTACAGATTCAACCAAGCACGCCGAAATGTCAATGACTTTTTATTTATCTCTACTCTAGATAGGACAGACACTGTAAAATGTAAAATAATGGAGTTAATCTTCTAAAACAAAAGGATTACTTTTATCGTTTTCTCTCAGGCAGAGGGAGCAGAAGCCACCCAACAGCCAGATGCAGAGACTAAAGCGGCTGAACCAGATCCAGCTGAGATCTGGAAAAAAGACTTCCAGTGCCAGTGGTACAAGAGTGCAGATGGGGAAATCTCTGAACGGCAGCCCCCCAAGGACGGCGTGTCTGTTGGAGGAAACGCTGAAGGCAACACTGGGAACACAGCGGAGACCAGGACATCTTCCACAACAAAAAGTGCCTCTGAGAATTTGTTTAGAGGAAGTGATGTTGCTGGTACTGGAAGTCAAACAGTTTCAGTAGAAATGCAGACAGACAATGGTACGAACCTACTAACAGTCCCAACCCTACAAACTTTGCTTCTGCTGCTGGGGGCTGGATGCTTATGCCTGTGACCTTAAAATAAAAACTAACCCAGTCTTCATCAAAGAAGGCCTGTGATGTAAACTGCAAGTACAAACCTCAACAAAGTGCCTTTTAAAATGTCTTGTCTCTGACAGCTGTAGGATTGCTGCTTTGTAGCTAAATTACTCACTTTATTTTTAATAAAGGAATTCAAACTATATTTAGAGCAGACATCACTGAATGTGCCAAGACACGGTGATACAGACCTTAATACTGACAGAAGGAAAGAAAAGGAAACAGCTGTTGTGTGGGCTGGCTAGCGAATGTAAAGGTTTATGTACTATGGCAGAACTTTAGAAAACCGAACCCACACCTCTGTCTCCACACATTTACATTCTTGTTGATCTTTGTACGTCGGGTTGGTGTAATCTCCTCTTCTCCATTTCCAAGTCATCTAAAAGGACATTTCATGAGTTGAAGGTCAATGATAGAAATTATTTTAAAAGGTTATTGCTTTTTCACTCCACCAAATCACACGGATGATTTAAAAACCCACCAAGGATTTGGGATTGTTGACCCAGCTCTGTTCAGAAGTTCCTAGGTTGCACCCTGACAGACAAAGGGGAAAGTGCTAGTTTGGTGGCTTTACCAAGAACCCCCAGAATGCTGTCAGACAGGCATCAGTCCAGAACTTAAAAGCGGAATCCCACCAGGCGAGATGCTACAAGAAAGGGATCCTCATTCGCACAGCCAGGTCTCTGTGGGGTACATTCGGCCTGACGCATCCCCAACGACCACAGGCCGTCAGCCAGGACGCCATCATGCTGCGGTGTGGCCCACGCCCCAACACAAACGGCAACACGCAGAGGAGTGCAGCGACACCGCCAAAGCCTCCCGAGATCATTCCTACATCATCAGTCCCATTAAAACAGCGCAGGCACAAATGCTTGAGACTGTTTTAGTTGATTTTTTTAAAAACTCAAAAGGAAAAGTTAACATGTGTAATCCAACAATACATTTGCACATATCCATATACAGTCACAACCAGTGTTTTTTTTTTTTTTTTGCACTGCAACCCAAATGTAGTGCAGCTGAAAACAAAGTGGCAAACTTAACCGTCACCTAATTTCATGGTGTGGAAAGCTAACATCTGTTAATTTAGCACTAAATCCCAAATATTGCTAATTTACTCTCAACTTTCCACACTCAGAGGACGTTTTTCTGCTGACTCCATGCGGTATGATGTGAATTTCAGGCAAAGTGGCTATTACTCCAAATAAATAATTCACCGAAGCCATCCTACATTTGGATACCTTTCACTTGGAAGAAAAAAAACACCTCTTCAAAAAGCTTCCACCTTTACCTGGTCTTCAATTGATTGTATTCACATCGCTTTCTTTTATGTGCTCGTGGTGTTTTATGGCTGATCCATACTTTTGTAATTTATGTTGTTAGCATTATTTACATCTTGTCTGCGCAGAACTGTGATATATTAAATCTGCTCTAAAAACTGAATAAAAATGAAAGGAAACTTTGTAAAAAGTGAGCTCAAACAAAAACGCAGCAGCATAAATAGATACTACAAAAGATATTTAGCTCTATTATATATCTAAAGGATTAATAAATCCATTCATATTTCAGATATTGTTTTACGTGGGAGGTCATCTCTAATGTCAGATCACACAGTGAACAGATCCATCATGGAAAACAACTTTCAATTTGTAATTGCTGGGAGTAAACTCTACATAGAAAATGAATTGAGCAAAGATTCAAATCAGGGGATGTTCTTGTTCTCACAGCCACTAATGACTAGTTTAAACTCAAAAGTCACAGAATATGAATCTCCGACCTTCTCTGGGCTACAATTTTGACATATTTGTATGTACAAAAAATCTAAATTTACAGACATTAAAGCTTGTATGAAAATTTGCTGAATTTCTGAGATCTTTGGCCTCCCCTGTCTGAGTTTTGGTGAAACTACACCAGGACCTTGTTACAGGCAGACAGACGTAAATGGTGAACAATTAAACACAAAAAAAAAAGAGAGCGAGATTTTTTTTTACCTTTTTAGTATGAGGCACAACCCCATCATTAGATGTGCAAAAGGAAACAATAAAACAGTTTTTTGTCCATATGGGTTTCCCTTGAGCCACAGCAAAGAGGCAGAGTGTGTGTTTTTTGATGTTTAAGTAAATGTTATTTTTCTTTTAAAACAAACTCAAGAAAAATTCAAGACATGTACACAGATACAACCGTATAACAGAAGGGAAATGAATATTACACTGTGTCTAATTTCTTTCACATTCAAAACTTCAAACATTTTTAATAAAGCCATTTGGCTCATTTCAGATTAATTTAGAATTTTTGTTATTTTTTTTTTAAATATTTGCATTCGCTCATTTAGAAAGCCCTGTGCTGCTTTTGGTGCTCAATGTTGGCACTTTTAGACATTTTTGTAGCAAATGTAAGCAACAATAAGGAGCAAAGAAGTGCTGCTAAGCATGGATTTTTAACTACCTCCTCGTTTATGTCTATTCCATACATTTGTTTTTAGACATTTAACTATGAAGCCATGCAGGCTGCATAATGAAGATGCGCCTTAGATCATCTTGTTTTCTCCCCAAACAATTTTATACATAAGATATAAATGGTTTTAGGATAAAAAGGCAGTAAGATCAAGGTGTTATTGGCTTATTCCTCGTTATTAATTTTCAGAATTAAGGCATGGGCTGATCTGAGATTCTCGGAGTGTAAATGAAACCATTCTTTGGCTAACTTTTAGTTACTCCATGTTACATATGGTTGGAAAAAAGCTCAGATCACACCAGGATTTTTTCCTGCATCTTGTTAAAAGGAATCTAGGAAGGGAAATTTTTTAAAACCAAGAATTTTTATAAAACTTTGGCACACCCTGATGACAAAATGGCCCATGTATTTTCTTTGCAAGGACACAAATGGACTTATAACCCACACACAAACCTTTTGAAGGTCACACCTGCAGTCTGTTCTTCGCCCCTGCAGTTGTCTATTAATCGCTCCGCACATATGGTGCAATTAATGTAAACTGGAAAATTTAAATATCCAATGCTGGGCTGAGAGAATAAGAACAAGAGGAGCTTTCAGAGACAGATCAGGAAAGGTTCATCAGCTTTGACTTCTGAAGTTCACAGACGATTTACCAAACACAAGGGGAGCAAATAAATATCCAGTCTGTCCGTCCGAACAAACCTGACTGGAAGTAACTTTTCTATTACAAAGTAGGGCGGTGTTTTCTGACAGACTGAAGAATATGCTTGATTTCATCATCTAAAATTAAATCTACCAATCATAAATCCTTAGGTTTTAACTCTTTTGCTGAAAAACCTACTTCTCAGGAAGAGAAAGCAACACTTGAGCACAAACTGAGGATGAACGAACCTCTAAACTGAAGAAGGGATAAGATGTAGATGTTTGCATAATGAAATCAAAATACTTCATGTCTTATTTTTCGCTAATTCCACATGGAGTTTATGTAGACCGGTGCAAAAAAAAAAAAATTATTGCATGCATCAGTGTTATGTTCAGAATATTACTGTGCATGTAAATGTAAACACTTTATATGTAAATACAAACTCCAACTTCGCTCACCTCTAACTCATATGTCCAGGCTTCATTTCCCGGTGATGAAGCAGCAAACAGCAAAAGAGAAAACATTTATGTCGTTTTGAGAGTTTGTTTTCCAGGTTTTATTTACAAATAATATTATTAAATAGTAAATGAATGTAAATGTTAAGGACACCAGTGAAATTTGTTACTACAGTCAAAAACACCAATTTGTTACTGACAATTAGAAACTAATATAAGTTGCAACATCCTAGAGAATGTAACATATTTCTTTATTTATTGTAGTTTAACTTCTGAGTCTGACAGAAAGCAAACTAACATAGTGGACAAAAATAAATAAATTTAAAATAGATAAATGCATAAGCTCTTAAACTGTTCGGATCTGGTGTTAAGGATTATGTTTAAATAAATGTTTTATATTCAGTTTTTCTTTGATTAGTTGTTTGCAGAGATAATTGGTCATATTTTAACCAGGATAAAAGTAACATTTCCACACAAAAATCAATTTACAGAAACATAATATTGCTTTAAGCTGACCAGATGAACTTTTAAGGAGTTTAAACTAAATTTATTTCAACTTATTTCGTGCTTTTGGGGGGGGAAACAAGGCAGCAGAGTGACTGGAGTCTGAAATCAACTTTAGAGCCGACTGATCAACACAAATAAACCAATTCATATTTCAGATGCAACACCCAGGATTTTTCTAACTGATTTTGCATGCAGAGTGTTTGCAATTACATCTTTGAAGGGCTTTATAACCAGAGTTGAGCAGGAAGCAGTGTTCCTGAAACTTTGAAGATGTTTCTGCTTTTTTACTTGACACACTTGGAGTGAGCGCAGCGTCATTAGCCAGCACTCTTTCAGCAGTGAAGGCACAGATATACAGAGAAACTTTTATGGCAATTTTTTAGCTTTTTTTTTTTTTTTTTGCATGAAGAGTTGCATTATTTGCCCACAAAAACCACGAGCTAGACGACTGTTGAGTGTGCATGCGTTCAGGCCGTTAACGAAACTACTTGTCTTTATTGACAACATACACACCTGTCCTCTCAGATGGATGCATTCTGACCCTCCTTCCTTTGCCGTCTGTCGTATGTTTATGTGGACAATATTGGCAGCTGGCATGTTTAAAAGGAACACAAATTTTCTCAGTGAGGAACACCAGCCTTATAGGACTTTAAAATTTTAAAATGTATATTTCCAATGAGCATTTTTTAAAATCCCAATTTCTGACGTTTTGCTTACTGAAACCAAAGCAGGGAAACATATCAATTGAAGCAGCTTTATTGGGAATTGGTCAATACTGGAATACAGTTTATGAGAGCAGAGAGAATTGAGGAGAATTACAAAGATAAATGATGGCACAAGCCAAATGATACACAATGAACCAACATTTTTGCATACACTGTATAAAATGGCATTTCCCCCCCTCACTGTCAGAAATGATCCTGTTTAAGGTTTAAGGTTACCAAAATTGTTTGATTTGCTAAATTCCAGAATGACGAAAAATGTTTAGCACTTTCTTCAACATCACAAGTTTACGTACACTAAGATTTCTATGACTTAAGGATTCAAGAAAGCCCAAATGATGATGATGATGTCATGGCTTTGTAAGTTTCTGATAGGTTAATTCACAAAGACGCCGTCTCCTTGTTTCAACTGCGATACCAGGAAGTGAAGTCTGGTTCATCTTTGGGTATCAAATTCATCTGTTCAAACTACTATATGCAAGAATAATCATAGGAATGTCCGGGCAGCACAATGTTCAGGAACAAAATGGGTTTTGTGTCTCAAAGTTGAAAATGTTTGATAAACCACTGAACAAAATCTCAACATCTGGTGAAGATGCAGGTAAGAGTACCAACAATGGCTGAAAAACCGCACAGAGGAAGAACATAAAAAGCCATATTAGTTGCCATATGCACTCAAGAACAAAATCCTTAACTTTTGGAGACATGCTGTGTGATTAAACTCAAGCCTCATAAAAAAAAGAAATTGTGGCAGAGCTGAGAAGGGGTACGTGAACGAGACGACCTCCAAACCCGACTCATACCAGTTCTGAGAAGCTTATGGAAGGACATCAAAAAAGGTTGACCCAAGTCATAATATCTAAAAGGTAATTCTATCAAATGCTAAAAAAAACAAATGGACGTAAACTTCTGAATTTGAAAAAAGCTCAACAAAAGCCCAACCTGGTAAAGATCAGACCGTTTGCTTCCTGTAGAGGTTCTGGATCCTCAACTACTGAGAAAATTAACTAACGCCTCCCAAAGAGCTCCCTGTCATTATTCTGGCATTTAGTGAGTAGAAATTAATTTCTGTAATCCTAACAGATTTAAAACTAACATTTTTATACAGTGTATGTAAAAAAGTAACTACATATCATTGTATGTCATTTGAAACTGAAGCATTTCATGTAAACACTGTGAATTTAGTTCAAAAGGTTTAAGTGATGAATCACGAACATGAATTAAGTCAATTTTAACTGGCAGGGAACTGAACCCAGGCCTGGTCTTGTTAAGAATGAACTTCAAAAACAATTTAAAACCCTGTGTGACAGGCTGTTTGGAAAAAAAAAGAGAAGAAATGGAGCTGCAGTGAAATTTATATTCCCATGAGAAGCTCTGAGGCAACAAAAATATTATTGACTTAAAAATTCAATCAAGTTGGAGCATAAAAAGTTATGTCTAGCCTGTCGGGCGATGACATCTAGACGTCAAATCAAGTAAAATATCTGGCACTTTTTAATGTTTTATTATTTGGACAACATTCAAAGACAGTTTTAGGATCACTTAAGATTACTTTCCCCGGTTACGTTGCTCACTTCGTCTCGTATTACGCTGCCGCAGAGGACGAGACGGAGATTCGTGGCAGATTCAGGGTTGCTATTAACGAAGCAGACCTGTGATTTAACGGTTGACTCCTCCTTTTTAGGTGATGGGAGAGAATCAGAGTGGTTAAAGTGAAAGACTCTCAGTACAGATTGGGGCTCATTAGACAGCAAACATTACCGTGAACTGCCTCCCCGCGACACACAGACTCAATGTTTTGGGTTTTTTTCGTTCTTTTTCTTCTGAACAAGCACGCATGCTGAGCAGACTGAATAAATAAAAACATACAGACACACACAGTGAAGGAACCTGCTTGTTGCATAAGATTAAAAAATAGACTTTCTGTTCCAGTGCAAATGTCACCGTCTTCCAAGCAGTTTATTCTTGCCTCTCCAGAGACAGAAGTATTGCCCCTCGTCTGCAAAGGGGAGGTTAGTGCAATCTGAACCACGCAGGCTGGACGGATAAAAGTATCACACTCCTCTGACTTTTAAAGAGGAACAAAGAATGCATGTAGCCCACCTGCTGCGAGGTTTGTGTTTGTGAGTGGGCGCGACCTACTAAGTTTCCGGGGCAAAAGAGTTCATTTGGTGGAATTTTCGTCTTGAAATTTTGAAGAGAAGAAAAAAGAAAAACAAACAGCTCCTCCTCAAAAGTCAATGCGTTTCTTTTTGGATCCCACAACACAAAACCTGATCATCTTCAAACGGCACACAGAAGAGCTATGAGTGGAAATCATTCAGCATGCCGGGCAGCGGCGTGTTCCAGACTCCTGAGGTGAACTTAATCTTCGCTGCAGTGTGTGTGTGTGCTGCCTGCGAAAGGGCTGCATTTGCTTGCCGGCATCCTTTTTTTTTTTTTCTTGTGGCTGAGCTTTAGGTTGGATCTTTGCAGGTCGGAGCTGTGTTCAGATCTGGCAGGAAGGGGGAGATTACTTGCAGATCGCTTCTAGAGCATCCAGGGTGCGTTTGATGTCACGGATCTGAGCCGCCAGCGTGTGGATGGGCTGCATGGAGCGATCCAGCTCCTCGCAACGAGCCATTAGTGTGTACATGCCCTGGAGGAAAACACAAAAACAAAAAGAAATGAACAACGCTGTGTCTAAAAATACAGAGCTGGGATACAATTTGTATCCCTTCAGCTTCGTACTTTGTCACATTGTCATCACAAACTTTGCATCACATTTTTCAAAAATTCCATAGTTTTCCAAGTCCTTCACTTTCACCTTAGAATATAAAATACAAAAAAATGATAATACAAAAGGGAGGGAGGGAAGTAAATGAGAATAAAATACAAGTTTGTGATTACAATGTAGAAAACTGGAATAAGTTACAATTGAGAAAATGCAAAACACTTAGAGGATACTAGGATCCAGTGGCACCTACAGTACATTACAGAATCATTTTTCAATTTAAGCAGATTTTGTTACAATTAACCCACTCAAAATGAAATAATAATCCATCAAGAATCCACTGATGCTTTCTAAATCAGTTCCACACAATTATAAAGATGAGTCACACTCCACGTTTCACCTTTATGCTCATGTCTACAGACTCTCCCAGGCTGTCCACAGAGTCTCTGTAGGTCTGGATGTAGCCAACGCTCAGAGCCGTCATCTGAAGAAACAATGAGTCGGACAGGCAGATGCGAAAGTGAGAAAACAATACGGCGCAAAGAGATTCTGTGTAGCAGGAGGAGAAGAAAGCTGAATGGATATGAGCACCGTTTCTATGAATGATCCAATAACAAACGTGATTCAGTGTAACACACAAACTAAAACGGCAGCAAGTGAACTTGGCCATTCGAGCGTAGCACCAGCTCACATTCTGGATGGTTCCATTGAGGCTCTTCATCATAATCTCCACGCTGTGGGCCACCTCCTGGGTGTGTCTCTGGAGGTCCAACAGAACTGTGGGGTCGATAGGCGGGATGTCCGCTGGTCTCCGCGACAACCCTCGGCTTCGGTAGATTGGACCCGAACAGTCAGCTGCAGGTAAAGCATTATGAAATTAGACAATTAAACGCAACAAAAGGGCTATACATGTTCTCTTGGTTGAATGAGTAAAGGTTTCAAATCAACATAATAAAAACCAAATTGATAGCGCTAGCACACCGACGACACAAGGATTATACTTGCAGAAGAACATCATGTCAACACATGTAAGAATACAGAAGTCGTTGGAGGTCAGAGGATGTAAAAAATAAATAAATAAAAGGAGACAGCTTTTTCATCCCGGCAACAGCAGGACTTTAATAGTAAATTCTTCTAGTCTACACAAAGTGAGTCATCCATCTTAATTGAATCAGCAGGTAGAGGGAATGAGCTGCCACACAGGGCATATTGACTGTGTCGCTGCGCCTAAATTAAATGGCTGCTTTAGCCGTCACTCTCATCCGGGAGGAGTCTGAGAGCGAAGAGCGGCGTCTCGGCGTGTTCCTCCGTGAAATTTAAACATGCCAGGCTTCTGCTAATGGACCATCTACATTAGGCCAGGCTGAAAAACTTCAAAGGACTGATTTATTCCTGGGATTAGATTTACACAAGTCGCCTCAAAAGCTCTACAGCTGGCCAAATGCTGACAGTCATCCACTGATATCATCCATCACAACGCCAGGCAAAAGTATTCACACCTTGTGATGTTTTAAATTAAGCTTGTTTAACTGAGATTATGTGCGACAGACCAACGTACATGCTTAGATAATTGCAAAATAGACAATAGTTTCTACATATCGTCTTACATTTTTTTAATTCTATGTAGGGCTGCAACTAACAATTATTTTGGTCATCAATTAATCAATTTTGGTGATTAATCAAATAAAAAATTGGCACATTCTGCCAAATTGTGATCATTTGTAGCAAATGAATCATCTTGAGTAAAAAAAATTAAAAATCCTTCTATCAACATATTACAAAAGCTCAGCACCAACATAGCAAAAAACTGATTTGTTGACTAGTTTTTTGATTGACCAATTAATAATTAGATAACAAAAGGCTCCTTAATAGGAGATTTTTTTCCCCACAGATTTGAAACCAAGTGAAGCTAAAACGATGCCACATGAGTTTTGGGTAGTGCATATTTACAAAGATTATTTTTTCCATTTGAAATACAAGATGTGTATATTTTTTGTAAATACTGCTGTATCTGTGTTGTTCTTTCAGCAAACTGCCTTTTTGAGTCGATTACTAAAATAGTTAATTATTTCAATAATCGATTCGCCACGATTAATCTTTTCAGCCCTAAATCAATAGAAATCAAATATATGCTGTACTGATGCAACACAAAGTACTGCGCAGCTGCAAAACGAAAGTGGAAGGAAAATTATATTCTGTTCTCAACTTGGATACAGTTAAGTGAGTTGTGCAAGTTGTCTTAGCCCCCTTTACTCTGACTTCTTAAAATCCAGCCTTATCAACTTCTTTTTGCAGTCATCCAATGAGTAAATAGAGTCCACTTGTGTGGAATTTAATCTCAGGATAAATATAGCTTCATATGACACCCTGTTAACATAGACATAGACATTTCTCAGAGCACTGAGGGCACGTCTCGGGGCGTCGTCTTTAAAATGGTTTTGTGAAATTCTGTTTCATAGCTTTAAATGACGTTAATGAAACAAGAGAAATGGAGTTTTTAGAATTTCACGCACAATCACTGCAGTCGAGGCTGGGCTTGGAGCTCATTTTGATCTTCTGCTCCAGGTTCTTTGTGATGAAGTTGGTGAGGTCTCCTTCATGGCTGACCGTCCCCTCCAGCTCCAGAGCTGAGGAGATGGTGGCCCTGCGGCCCTCTGACTGCCCGCTTCTGCCACCTCCTCTGGCTCCTGGACCACCTGGGTGGGGGGTAAGCAAAAAAAAAAAGAAATTACGGAAAGCACAAGAAACTACAGTACAGACCAAAAGTTTGGACACGCCTTTCTAACTCAATGGATTTTCTTTATTTTCATGACTATTTATAAGGCAAAAATCCCACTTATTAACCTGACAGGGCAACATCTATGAAGTGAAAACCATTTCAGGTGACGACCTCTTGAAGCTCATCAAGAAAATGCAGAGTGTGTGCAAAGCAGTAATCACAGCAAAAGGTTGCTACTTTGAAGAAACTAGAATATAAGGGGTATTTTCAGTTGTTTTACACTTTTTTGTTTAGTGCATATTTCCACATGTGTTATTCATAGTTTTGATGCCTTCAGTGTGAATCTACAATGTCAATAGTCATGAAAATAAAGGAAACTCATTGAATTAAAAGGTGTGTCCAAACTTTTGGTCTGTACTGTACATTCAATCCAAACTGTCACAGAAATGTACCTCCGCAGGCTTGGCTGATTTCATCCAGGCTCTTGCTGTCCTGCATCCCCCGGTTGTTCCGGACCCAAACCTGGGCCATGACGTGGGGAGGACATGGGGCATCGTCTGAGGTGAGAGGAGCAGGTTGAGGAGTAGAAGAAGAGGAGGTACTGGGACCGGGGGCTGAAGAGGAGTAGTGTTGCGAGGGCTGCAGAAACAGGTAGAAACGGATAAATGGTGATAACTTACCAAAAGATTATAAAAACTGGATTCTGAGACCAATCTGTGATCATGAAGTAAATCTCAACTCCTATTGGCTCAGCTACATTGTTTTTGTTCTTAATCCTACTAACCACTTACCTCCTTCTTTGTTCTTCCTCCAGTGCTCCTCCACCTGTTCTCGTTCTTCTCATCCGTCTCCATATCCTGTTTCTCCTTCTCTCCGTCCTCATCTTCCTCTCTTCTATCAAGCCTTCTCTCTTCACTCTCAGCCTCTGTCAGGTATCTTTCTGCCATGCCAGGGCCTCCCTGCTGACATATGTCTGTGGGCTCTGCATGCGGTGCTGAATCCCACATGAGAACCAGATCCTCTGCCTTCGATCCCTCAGGAATGTCTGTCTCTTTGGATTCGGAGTTTCCTGTTTCTGCGTCATCATGAAAAGAGAGGTCTACCACCTGGGAACCGTGTAATGATAAACTAGATGTTCTCTCGTGAAGATTTGTCTCAGTGTCAAAGTTGCTTTCTGCAGCGTTCAGTCTGTTTGCTGTGTCAACGTGGTTCTCTGTTCTCCCGTCCATCGACTCCGCTCCGTTATCGGGTAACCTGCTCCCGCCGTGTTTTACCGAGACCGGCACACGAGGGCCGTTCTCCAGAGAAACGGGCGTCGCCACCCCATTAGCTGCTTCTGGCACTTCTGTGCCAATAACAGGGGAGAGACTCATCCCTCCCTCTGCTGGTGAAAACAAGAAAGAAGGTGTTAAAATCCTTCATAGAGTCAAACGTTGCTTTTTAAAAAGCAATCAAAGGGATTTCAATGTTCTAATATTACTCTCTGTATACTGTATAAACAGCTGTTCAGTTAACAAAACACACCAATTGTATTGAATAAAAAATTATTTTTACTTGCATTTTTCGTAACTGCCATAAACAGGTCATAAACTTATAAAAATATAGTCTGATAGTGGAAAAGCAACTTGACTGGAATGAAAAAAATGTAGCAGATATAAGGGTTCTATTTGGAAAATTGGACAGAAGCAAGCAGTAATTATAGTTTTCAATTACTGTACAATATATAAAGTCTTCATAGAATATTTGATAGGAAAAATTTTGCAGTTGATGTGTTAAAGTCTGAAGTTTGTTTCCATTAACTTTGTGAGAGAATGTTCATTTGGATAAATTCTGAGAAAACAAATTAGCTTTAAAGAAACAAACTAAGTTGTGATGGTTCTTTATTTCTTCAGCACAAAAAAAATATTATGTATCAGTCGAGTATCCCAGAACCATCACAGGCTAAATTGTACTGCAACCAGCACTGCTTCAGAATGAACTTCAGTTTTATAGCAGTTTTACAAATGAGTGTGTAACAAGCTTAATCATGAAGATGGAGTTGGAGAAAAAATGTTTTTTGGATAGATCCTTCCTATTAAAGAGACAATGAAGTGAAAAAGTGATAAAGTGCTCCAACCGGATGTTCTGATAACAATGACAAATAGCTTATGTGGTTTATTATTAGGAGCAACATGGGGTTTCCTGTTAACAAAATTAGGTTAAGTGGCTCCTAATCACCTTCTAATCCTGCTGTTCTAATAAGCGCTTCATCAAAAATATTGTTGAAAACTCAGATTTGGATCATTTTAGAAATGACAAATAGTTCCCCCCAGTTGTTCTAACTTTGAAAAAATGCCATGGGAACATTTCAGTTTCCACAGCTGCGTGCAGGAACCATGTGATCTTGCTCCTTGAAAGGAAGTAAACAAGCAAAGTCAGTAAAAAAAAAAAAAAAACTACCCGTCAGGATTATGACAGAGATGGTTGTGTAACTGCATTTAATGCTGCAGTTCAAGATCAGGTGATCCACTCTTTAACTTATAGTCCCTAAACATTTCCCCGAGTTTCTACACACGTTTTAAATCCAGACGTCAACATTAACCAAAACTGCAGACTCCTGACAGCCATTTAATACACTAACATATTAACGCTAAAATAACTGGTGCTTATTAAACCAACTTGGTGTTATTAATTGTGTTTGTTTTACCAAACTACGAAGCTTAAGGACTTGCCGTGACACAAAGTGAGACATAAAAAGAACAAGTCTGTCATCGGTGAGGAAGTAGCTGCGCTGCTGTGTCGATGCGGCTAACATTAGCTGCTAAGGCCTCCGACTTACAAACCTCAGCAAACCTGACCTGATTCAACTGACAAGGTAACAAAGCGGGACTTATTTTAGGCTAATATTCAGACTCATTTCGTAAATGCATCAGATAGCGACGCCACAGGCCCCAATTTATCGAAAGAAACACTCACCAGAGCAGTTTCTATCCTGTAAGATGTAAGCAACAACCGAGTCCGACCAATATATTGTTCCCCACAACTCCCCAAAGAACCGTTCCGCTTCGCGAAACCTTTCAGGGGATCACATAAAAATGTAAACAATTACCTTTTAAAATTGCCATGTAAATAATAACTCAGAAAATAAATTATTCATATGTTTAGAGTTAGGTTTAACAATAATTAAATTAATTTGATTTTCTACAAAATCATCCAATAAGTCTGCGATCTGTAATCAAACTTAAATCAAATGCCTACACATTATTTTTATTTTAACAATGTGCGCCACTAATTTCACAAAACAAATTTTACAAGCATTCGTTTATTTATGTTATTTATTTCTGAGTGAAAAATGTATGTTGCATTTACCACAATTTTCCCAACAGATGGAGACAAACACCAGGGGCCTTCAGGCTGCTGGCTCTGTTCGTTGTCAAATGAGAAAAAGGTGAACTGAAATCTCCAGTGTTCTGTACGTTTGTGCTATGAATGGATGAATAGAAATTTATATTTAAAAATATACACTTTCAATTTATACCAAGATCATGTAGGTAAAAAATTAAATAGTTGTTGTCATGTGCGCTAAACTTGCACGGCCTGAAAAGGCACTTGGTATAACGAGCTTAAAACAAAAGCAAACTGATTATTAAACTTAATATCCTCTGAAAAATGCGCCTTTACTTTGTTGGACTTATTGCACAAAGGTCCACCACAGCTATATTCCTACTTCAGTGAACTCAAAACCAGTTAGTTTTTTTTTTTCTTAGTCTCTACAATCCTCTACAATCAAAATGTTGGTGTTTTCTTTTCACAGTTCTTTCCAATCAGAAAAGTAGATACATATTTGGCAAAAAGTCAGGTTTTAACCATTTAAGAACCATCAAAAATGTGAAACTACAGTATATCTCCTTCGTAAACACCTATGGGAAGTTGTGCATGTTTTCTTAATGTCTTGTCTACACATGTATGATGCTATTTTTTTTCTCTCAGGATCCGCTCTGTCTGGAGTGTTTCCACTCTGATCTAAATCCAGCCAAATATCTATTACCTGGGACTAAGAGGTGTGATCACAAAACTCTGTTTTATTGTCTCTCCACTTGCTTCTGATTCACTTGACTTAAAAGTTTTATAATTAACTTTTTGACTTTTAAATAGGCTCATCATGCTCAAGTGTACACTGACCACCACACGTTCTCATTTTCTTGAATGTTCTAATATCCAAAATGTAAAAAATATGATTAAGAGTTTGTTAGAGCGCCACTAAAAGCTTTTATACTTTATCACTTCATATATTCATTGCACAAAAGTCACAACTTTTAAATTTTTTAAGGGACTTTTCAAGGATTTTGTGGTTTGCTTTCAGGCCAAACTAGCTTTGAGTGCCAAACCTGGGCAATAGTTTTTGTTGTCGTCTACTTACTACGTTCCATACCATACAAAGACTGATTTCAAACATTTTTGAGCCATCTTTTACCCCTCATCAGATGCATCAGACACTACAATATTCTCTTTCTTTTAAGCAGGTCTTTTGATTTTGCCAGTGTTCATTCTTTCTTCAACAACCAGAAGCTCACCAAACAAAATGTCCAAAACTTTTAACAGATTATGCTCGAATCATGTCCACCCGATGTGATACGTCTGTGATTTTTCCCCATGTGAAGTGACAATGAGCGTACAGAGTCCTAATTTATTCTTCACCAGAAAAATTAGGTTAATTAGGTGCTTTTATTGATTGAATTTTTTGTTGTTGTTGTCTTTTTACAGTAGCAAGAACATTTGTCCAAATATGTTAGACAAACATGCTGTTGTAAGCTTTCCCAATTCCTTCATACGACTGCAACCCACTCACATTTAAACAGGTACCATATGTACAAAAAGTGCGTCTTGGTGAAATGTGTATGTTTGAGTCTGTCTCACACACCCGGTATTTTTGCTTTCGCATCGTCATTTTGGGAATGAGTCTATAACTTATTTCAAATGACAGTGAATAACCTGCCAGGAAGCTTGAAGTAATGAGAAGATATTGGTTTGGACTGTGTGCCTCCACAGTGGAAATAAAGCCAGTGTCTTGTGGCTTTTTTTTAAAAAAAAAAAACTTTGAATGGCAAACCCCTTCAGAAGAGGAGAGAGGACTGAAAAAACCCACAGTGCAGCCACATCTAAAGAGTTTGTAAAATAACTAATCCACCTCATCCATCCAGCCCAGCTGCTCCCTCAGTGGGGATTCAGCAGTTTTATCCCATTTGCTGCCTCTCCAGGTGCAGCACACATCAAAGCTGAAGAAATCTACCTAAAGACACACAAGTTTAAGAAATAAGCTTTTGTTCCAGAGCACCCCTACAGAGAGCTCCATTACTTAATTATGTTTCCCCTTTTGGGATTTGACAGTAGAAGAGAAGCAATTTTAACAGATTTTTCTGTTTCCCACATAAGGAGAAGCAGTTAAGACAAGGAGGTATACGAAGCAAATTGAGAGCATGTGGCTTCATACAGATGTGGTTTTTCATTATAGAAGTTGGAGACTGCACGTTTTACGTCGGTGGCCAAAATGACAGTAAACGACCGTAAATCAGCAAGCCACTAATCCTGGCTGTTAATCCTCTCCAAGCTCGAAGGCAAGGCTTCTCATGACCTGAACTCGATGTGCTGTTTCAATTAAACAAATGTAGCAAATGACGCCCTCTCAGCACCGCACCGGAACGTCTCAGACAGTAAAAACTGAGTCTGCAGAAGTCAGTTTTCATCGTTCCCTGACTCAACATGACCGCCACTGATCACGCTCAGGTATTCAGGAAAACGTATTCGAGTTTAATGCAAGGAAAGCTGCTCGAGATGGTCCCCAAACCAAGAATGCAACATTTTATGGTGGTCTCGGAAAATTGTTTTTGGATTCATGTTTAAAAGGCTGTCGGGGTTTGTGTTCAGAGAAACGTAAAAAAAAAATAAAAAAATACATCCAGTGGTTTTACAGAGGAAGGGGGATAATTAAAAGTTTGCGGACAGGCGATCGGTTTCCAAAGGCCATGATATAATCGCCAATGGAGTTTCGGTTGAAGAGATCTTACTGTAGAAATCATTTTGGGCAGCAAGCAATAAAATTCAGTTTTGAACATTTAAGCAGATTTTGTTCAGCCTGAGAACTTCACTGCGAGGGGTTCGGTGGTGACGTGAACAATCTCTTATTAGACCTAAAGGGAAATTTTATTGGCTAAATTGTGTGAAAAACTCTCTGTGGTTGTCAGGGCACAAGGAAAAATAATAATAAAAAGGCAACATGAAGCTAATGCCAAATCTTTTCTGCAGCGCTGTGACTTCCTTTGGCATGTTTCCCAGCCACTTACTTTCTTTTTATTGAGTTCTTTACAGAGTCCTCTCAAATTGCCAGAAAATGTAAAGTCGCTTTAAGCTACCAGTGGGTTTACTGCTTGGCTGATTCTGGTGCCAAGTATCTCATGAGGACCATTTTGATTTTTTAGTTTCTGCTTTGAGACAAATTGAAAGCACATATAGTGGTTTTCAACTCATTGGAAGGTCTTGAATCATCCTTTCGTTTACTTACATTTTGCTGCCAAGTAGGCTTTCTGTGGCTTCTTTCTCTCACGTTTGTAGTCCAGTATGTGCTACGTTTTTGATTTTTTCTTATTTTGATGCATCCATAAGGCTGTTATGTAAATGGACTGAACTTATATGCCGTTTTTCCGATCATTTTGACCACTCAAAGCGCTCTACACTGAAGTCAGATTCACCCATTCGCACTTAAAAACACACACATTTATACACCGATACTCAGATCTGTACGCAATTTGGGGTTCAGTGCCTTCGCCAGGGACACATCGACATGTCACAGGAGGAAGCTGGAATCGAACCTACAACCTTCCAACCACAAGACGACTACTCTGATTTTACAGGGTACCATTGTGTTAGAACTATGGTATGAATGTCATTGGATTAAGCTGACATTATTTTGTGCTTCTGTGTTAGTGTTGTGCTAAAATTCTGAAAAGCGGCAAATCCGATAAAATAAATCTCTAAAACTTTAGCTTTACTAATAAGAAAACAGGAAACCACTCTTAAATCACAGATAACATTGATGCCATGACAACGAGAAGGGACTAATATCAGGATAATATGTTCTTTTACCAATTAGGACCTCTGCTAGCTTTCATTTAAAGTGTCACTGTTGCAGGGATTATTTTGCAGTGTGTTCACTAGGTTTCAAAACTGTCAGATGAGATATGTTGGCAACAACAAGAACAATGCAGAACGGAAAATCTGTTTCATCAGTTAACTAATGAAAAGATGATGCAGTGGCTTGTCCTTAATGTCATAAACATAAAAGAGTGAATGAACTATAGCTGACCCAGTTTTTGCCAATAGAACCCATAAGAAGAATGCTCTGGATATCTGGAATGAATGGAACGTATTATCTGCACACATGATTGCTCAGCAATCCATTTGCTAAACACTGCGTGATAAAATACTGACGTGGTCAGTCCGGTGGTTTGGAAAGATAGGGGTTTGGTGCTGAGCGGTATGTTACAGTTTTGGAGTAAACACAGTGATGTACAGAGAGATTGCAAAATAGCATGACTGGAAAGGAATGAATCCCACAGTGGTGTGTCCAAGCAGAACTTTGAGCTTGGAAATGTGCGCCAAACATGCTGGTTAGGGGGGGAAAAACTGCAAAGTGAGCTGAATTATTTCACCACTGGTTCAGTGAACTGATTGTTCTTTATTAACTGAAGACTCGGTTATTCCACCAAACATGAGTTTGATGGAAAAGAAAGAAAATAAATCGCAGAGCTTGCTATTTGATTGCTATTGGTGGTTTAATAGGGTTGAATGTTACATCCACTCCATCAAATTTGAAGTTTGGACATATTTTTAAAGGAAAACTAAACCGCAAAACACAAACATCCTCCTAAGAGCTGGTCTTTATACAATGCTTTGCAAGAGTTTTTATAAACGTTTTTTTTTTTACATGTAGTAACATTACAACCACAAACTTCAATTTATTTTATTAGGGACTGTATGTGAAAGACAAACACAAAGTAGTGAATGTCTGGAAAAACGAAACATGATAAATTTACACAAAGAAATCCTGACAACTGGTGCGTGCATTTACATTTAATTCACTTCGTTGGACTACCTTTCACCGCAAAAATAGTTGTGAGTCAAATGAGATAGAGAGCTTCTGTAAAAAAAAAATATTTTTATATCTACTGTATTATGCTTTAACGTGTTCAGGTTGATATTCAACGTTCCTCCACATATTGCAACTTCAGTTTTGTGATCGGGGCATCTTCTTCCACGTGTTTGTTGCTGTTTCTCCATACAACAAACTACAAACTTTACTTCTAGTGGCTTTCTCATCGCCACTATTCCACAAAGACCAGGAAGAGAGGAGTGCACAACTAATAGTTGTGGTGTCAACAGATTCTCCTACCTAAGCTGTGGATTTCTGCAGCTGCTCCAGAGTTCATAGGCCTCTGGGCTCCTCTGATTAATGCTGTCCTTGTCCAGCCTGTCACTTCAGATCAGGGGAGTTTAAACTTCAGCCTGGGGGTCATTTTCGACCCCAGGCACCAAGGGTCCCAGTCCCAGTTCAAGAGAGGTACAAAATTGCCAACACAAGCGATTGATGGAAAAGACACAATGTTTTTATCTTTTCAGGTGTGAGATTTTTTTTTTTACTGACAAATCAAATTTTCCCTGAAAATGGAAAATGTCAGCTAAGCATTTTATTAATCACACTGTTTTCCTTTCATCCTAATTTCATAGTCATGAGTAAAAGAAAGAAAAAAATATACAGCAACTTTAACTCAATGGCAAACTTTCTTGTTTGTGAATCTACAAGTGTTTTTAAAGTGAACCAAAGTCCTGCTCTTGGTGAAGGTTTACTTTTTATGTTTCAAATGTACATTCCTTCACAGATCCATTTTCTTCAAAGGTCTGATTAATTTATTTGTTTTGTTACCTTTGTGCAGGTAAGAAGAACACTTTGTCATAATGTTTGCATTTTTAATTTTAAAATATCTAATTTTGCTGCCTCTGAATACTTTGAACTTGGTGTTTTTGGCCCATATGAAAAAATACTAGAATATAAATATAAATATAACAACATGGGTTTAGTTGAATGGTTCATGTCTTCTTAGGCTCGCAGTTGAGCTGTAATCCTTACAGTTTAGCTTTGTGAGATGTTTAGATCTTGGGATATAATTTTATGACCTAAACCTATTTTAATTTCTCCACACTTTTTCCATGATCTGTTCCTTGAACTTCATGATGCTGTTTGTTCACCGGTTTTCTCCAACAAATCTCTGAGGCTGAATTTATACTGAGACTAAATCACATACAAGTAATAAGACTCTGTGTATTCATATAGGGATTTCTGAG
Source organism: Xiphophorus maculatus (assembly GCF_002775205.1). Taxonomy (NCBI): domain Eukaryota; kingdom Metazoa; phylum Chordata; class Actinopteri; order Cyprinodontiformes; family Poeciliidae; genus Xiphophorus; species Xiphophorus maculatus. The sequence continues at coordinate 8,921,020 of NC_036443.1, read as the reverse complement.
GACAACTGGGGCTGAAAACAAATGCAGCCCACCTTTTTATATTTTTTGTAAAAATGTTGGAAAGTAGTGGAAATAAGTTCCTTCCACTTTATACTTTACTGTTACTGTTTACCATGTGCTGCCATGTGTTGTTTGTTTGCATAAAGTCACCAAAATACATCATAGACTGTGATTGCAACCAGACAAAATGTGTAAAGTTTCAACACATACTTTTCCAAGGCATTGTTGCAAAAAGAAAATCAAAGTCTCTAAATATAAAATGAGACATGTCTGTTCCAGCTCCAGAGAAGCAGCTCTGGAAAATTACATGAGACGGGTGCTGGCACGGAGACGTAAATAGACCATGACAGAATGAAACACAGAAGGTCCTTGTGATGACTGAGGAGCCGCCCTGCAGCATGTCTTCAAGAGAAACATTGAATGTTTAGAACGAGTGAACAAGGGAACGTCATGGAAGCTCCTCGTCTTACTTGAGTGCTGCTTGGATCAGACAAAACCTCCGACGAGCTCAAACAGGCTAAGGTCAGGCACAAACCTGTTCATAGTTCTGGACCTGATGCTCCTTCAGAATGGCTGGCCAGTGATTCTGGATGGCATCAGACTTCAACTTGCTGTACAGCAGGGACTAAGTGCACAGTCCAGGTGGACACCTGTGTTGAGGTGCAGTATGGATTAGGTGTCGTGTCCGATAGGTACCACCTGATGTCTGCCTGTCAAGGAGTTGGGATTAAGTTGAAACATTGAGATGCAGAACGGAAGAGGAAGAATTGACATACAACCTTTTCACTCAGTAAAACACATTATATAAATGACCTACGCACAGATGGATGTTTGAAGTTAATTATGATGATTTTCCACTTAGTTAATGAAAACATGACATCTAAAATTAAAATTTATACCAATAAAATTATAGAAACAGAAATGTAGGCTTAATGAAACACTTGCTTAAAGGTTGATATTTTCAAAAGTTACCTTTACTTTGACAAATGAGGCTTATGTAATTTATTTCATATGACTGCATGACAATAAAAGTTTAACTATTTTCAATGAACAAAGTTCACATATTTTTCTGACCAAAGTATGATAGTACAGGCTTTGAGACAAAAGCTATTTGATCATCTGCAGTTGTGTTTGTAATTTCGTCACACTGTAGAAGGGCAAAGGAAGCAGATACAGAAGACTTTTCAAGGCCTTGAACTATGTCCTCAACACACAATAGCGATCTTGCTTTTTCACTTTTGAGTTTATGTTATTTTAACAGTTTACCACTACCAATAACAAAGCGTGAAGTAAGTTGATTTAATTTGAAGCAGAGTGTTAGATTCACATTCCTAAGCACACAGTCTGTGTCTCCACGACTTGCCCTCCTTTCCCCTTCCAAACATGTGCTTGTGAGTAACTCACCGCTGCTGGGTACTTTAATGTGGGTGCAGCTGAGAAGGTTCAAACCAGGAAGCCAAAAGCCAAGCCCACATTAGGTATCTGCACTCTCTCTCCCCTGGTTATTTTTTTTTTCTAAAGCAACAGAAGTGTCTCCCATTTGTTGCTAAGTTCCCAATTTGGCAAATTTACTGGCTTAGCCTGTGAACTGAGCTGCTTTCACTCAGAACCCACAAATGTCAAACAGACGCTAAAGCCCACACAGAGATGTTCTGTGCAGAATTGCAAACTTGAAGAGGAAAAACGTGGAGGACTCCCGTTTGATTTATACCGGGCTATAATACAGGTTTAGCTCCATGCTTGGTATATTCACGAGAAATGATACTGAACATGTACGCAGTGCTGTTATTACTAGACTTCACCATGTACAATGCCTCGCATAAATATCCCTTCAACTTTTCTACACAGTGTAATGTTACAACCACATTAAACTGTGGTAATGTAATGGAAGTCTTAATGCATTTAATTGTGCATTACATGCATTAAATCATAATGCATTTAATTGTGGAGGACCTCTAAAGCAGCAACAAACACAGCTTTGGTTATTTTATTTAGCACAGTTCAATTTATAATCCAAAGACGGAAAGGGCAGAGTTCTCCAAACCTACCAAGACGTGGTCGTCGATCTAACATGTATAGTTACTTTTTGAGGATTTGCAGAGATCCACAGGGTCTATGTTGACAGGATAACTATTGGTTACAGTTAGAGCAACAACGTCATGGCTCAGATCAAAACATATGCACGTGTTAAACAGGCATAGTCAAAGTCTTGCTTAAAATCCAATTGAGAATCTGTCGCAAGATCTGTCGTAAGATTGTTCAATCTGTAATAGACTTCTTTCTATTAAACTTAAAAAAATATGTACATTTATGTTATTAAAGCTAAAGTTTAATCAGTAATACTTTTATAACAAATTTATGTCAGATCATGATGTCTTGGTTAATGACAAGTTGTCATAACGAAGACATTTTGAATAATGTCAACTTTGTATTAAAATGACATGATTTACCGAATGAAACTTTATGACAACAGTCATAAATATTCATGAAGACTTACTCATGTTCATGACAGGTGTTATGTCATGTTTATGACAATGTCATGACAGTCTTATTCACATCCCGTCAAAGTGTTAATGAAACTTGCATGTACAAAATGTGCAAAGTTGCAATTGTGGCAAAAAAAAAAGAAATGGTTTTATAAAAGGTTGAAAACCATGTAATATTTTCAACACCTTGTGTTGGTCAGTCACATAAAATCCTATTTAAATACATTAGTTTGTGGTTGTAACATGAGAAAGTCACTAAAAACTAATGTACTTTTGGCCATTTTAAATGTAATGAAGCAAAACAGAAAAACATTACATTATTTCATCACTGGTGACTGAATATGAAAACTATGGCATCTGCAACATCTAATTACAAGAAAACTAAACTGAAAATATTAACTTATAGTATTATGATACTTATTCATGTACTGTATTAAGCTATTTGTGGATTTGTTACATTTTCAAAAAAAAGTTTTACTTTCTCAATATATTGTTACATTGTTGACTCAAAACCTATATTACTGGCAAGGTACTACACTATCACATTACTGATTCCACAGACCTTCAATGTAATGATTTATTTTTATTGCTTCAGACAGAAAATGTTCATTTCCAACACAGTTTGCCATAAGCAGTACTGGTCTGAGCTTTTAGTTTAAGTCAGTGATATGCATATATTAAAGACACAGACAAAGACAATGTTTTAAATACTTCTTTAGTTCTTGCTGCCTCAACTTGAAACAGATCAACTTTTAAATACCAAGAGATTGGGAAGGTTTCCCTAAGACGTTATCAAAATAATACAAATAAAGACGCAGCTGGAAGGTTTTTAAACAGGGGAAATGGTAACAACTGGACACCAGATATACATATAAAAGCAAGCAAAGATGTTCACATGTAAAAAAAAATACAACAAAAAAAAAAAAAAACAGTGGGGGCTTTATGGCTTGGTGGTGAGCTTTTACTAACCAGGATGCTTTACTCAAAGTCAGACTAATAAATACAAGAAAGAATAAAATCAAACAGATGATGGAAGAAGCTCTGTTTAACATGTAGCACATAATAAGTCACATCTCACTGTTTTGAAAAGTCACTGTCTTCTGACGAGCCAAAGTCCAGCAGAAAATATTCCCGTCGAGCCCTGCCTCCAGCATTCAGGTAGCACAGCTGAAACGTCTTCATCACACACTGAGCCTTTTTCACCACTTGCAGTAAGACGACATTATAGGCTGGAGCTGCAGAACCAGCTGTCACACAAAGTCACCTGCAGTCTGAAGGTTGAGAAACATGCATGTTATGTACAGAGTCCTCTGCCTGTTAGGGCCTCGTCAGCTTGTGTTTTCTTGTTTTGTTTTTTTTTTTTTTTGGTTGTTTTTTTATTTGATCAAACACAAGTGGAAAATCTTTTGAAAGCATATTTTACAAAGTTCAACATACTGAGAAGAAACACAGTTCAAATTACAGAACAGTTAAATGTCATCTTTAAATGACAAAGAGTTCAAAACCGTGCAGGTCTCATCCGATTTGAACACCAAACGATAAACCAAGCAGTGAACGTTCTGTTTATGACCCCTGTTGAAGCCATTCAAACCACATTCACATCTGCATGGAAAACCCTTTATTTCTTATTACTTTTTTAAAATTTCAACAGATTCTCCAGATCTATGCAAATATGCGGATTACAAGCTAAAAGTAGAATTGTACATGTTTTGTTTTGTTCACTCTGTCCCCCACATGGCACAAAATTAGCAGCAGGACTGCTTCTGAACCTGGGTTGACGTCACAGCGCCAAGCACTGCGGCAAACACAATGGCAACCTCTTTTTGTAGTGGTCGGCACAGCTGCAGCACGCCGTACCGACGTCCTGGGAAAGTCAACCATCAAAAGGATTGTTGCACTCTTCTCTGCTTTTCATCTCAGTGGTCACAGTACATAATCTTAAGGTGGAACCGCTCCTTTCTGAACAAACTAACAAACGTCTCACTGTTGATGAATAGTTTGTGAATCTACTGCGGTTGATTGTTGTCAACCTGTTTTTTTTTTTTATAGAACAGCTGTCTTATTTATTCCCAATTGAAAGCTAGTTTAATTTGTTTCTGGACATTATTACCGTGCTAAGTTTCTGTCTGGAAAGTTTTGAATGTCTTTAATTAGCAATCACTGCTGATTAGGGTCGGCTCGCTATTCAAAGAATACCAAAATGTTCAAAAGCTACAATTCAAAAACCACAGAAAGGCCAGAGCCTGTTCATGAGATGCCAGGGGAAGTGTAGTAGATGCCCCTCCCCCACATGTTGCTGCACATTGCTGGTCAAAGTTGACTGTTTGGAAATATTTCAGGCCATGGTGTGTAAAACTAAAGAAGCGCCACCCATTGCTCCTATTAAGGTAGCACTGCTTTAGAAGTTCACACACAGCTCTGAACTACAATTAACACTTGAATACCACTGCTAAATTTAACATGTGTTTATTCCATATTTCTGTTCAAATATGTGCAACAAAATAATTGATAAATGTTATCATTACATTATTATAACTGTAATAATTATTGCTTTATAATAATGTAGCAGCAGCAAGAATAGTTGTGGCTTTTCTGCTGTAATTTGATCGTGTCATTTTATTTACATTTTTGGCCCAATTTTCATCTGACTGTTGATTATTTCTCCATTTGATGCCTTGGTAACAACATCCAAGTTCTTTTCAGCACAGTCTACATGCGTTTTCCCTTGTTTTGGTTTGACCCGTTCCATCGCTGCAAAACAAGTTGCTGTATTCCTAATGATTCCCAATTCTCAATCATCACAAGCGGGGCAACGGTCCAAAACTGGGCACAAAACACATTAAGAAAATTCTTCCTCCAACCCAAATTTCTTTCCACTCTCCTACTCGTTTTGCTCTTCTAAAAGATGACTGAGACAACAGGAAGCTTATTTTTGCCTGTTAAGTTAGTAACTGGATATGCATTTGGTAATTAAGTGGGAAGAACATACAAAGCTCAAAGGTTTTCCTTTAGGCTCAACATCCTTTCAGTAGGGCAACATGTGTTTAAAATGTTAAATTTTAGCTTGTGGAAAAATGCTTCCTCAACCTGAAAAATATCCACTTAAATGTCCTCATCACAGCACAGAGTGATCTGGCTGTGCTGTTCGTTCTTCATTCGGCATGCTAAGCAACTTAAGCTAATCTGCTTTTGCACGTTTATTCACAAAGTCATTTGTCCGAGCAAAGCGGTCCGCCGCTGTCCAAGCCTTCCTGTACAAAGTTCAGATGATTATGTGGAGTTTGACTACTTGCCACTAAGATGAGAGGATGCCGTTTTCATTTTAGATAAGTGCATGCGCATGACGTAGTCTCTGTACATACAGTATGAGTGGGTCCTAAAGTATAAGTTAAGTGTGTGCATGTTAGGGTTACACAAAGTGTGTGTGTCTCAGTCAGTGACGCTGTGTGCTCAGGCGCTCCTCGGTGCCCTCTGTTGAGGCTTGCTCCTGCTCTTCCGTCCCACGGCGCGTCCTCCCCCTCCTCCTCCTTCTTCTCCTCCTCTTCCTCCACCGTGCTTGTGCTTCTCAGCCCTCTCTTTCTCCTTATGTGGCGGAATCATGAAGTCCCCGCGACGGCGCTGGCTGCGCGGCGGACGGTAACCCAGGGCCTTGCAGTGCTCGCCCAGGTTTCCGGGGTGAATCAGGGCCATCACATCCTCGTACCAGGGCTGGGTTCCTGCGCTCTGATAGGACGAACCAGCCCAGGAGGAGAGGACGCGATTGGCAGACGGGCTCCAGACAGCGAGGCGGACGGTGACTGCGGTCCAGTGATAGCCGTGCTCCTCCACCTGGCAGTGGTAGACGCCACCGTGAGAGAGCTCGGCTCGCCGAATCAGGACGCCGCGCTCTATCACCACCAGCTGGTCACCTGTCATCACCTGGACGGATATTAACGCCATTAACATAATTAATTTTGTTGTATCAACTCAGTTTGATTATTTTTAATTAATTGTAATTTAAGCCAATTAATTCAATTAATACCATTTTAGTTTCATCTTAATGAACTTAATTTAATTTCTATTCAACCTCAGCTTCATTGTATTCAAATTTTTTCAGCTGACTTAATTTCATTTTGATTAAATTTTTTCACAATTTAATCCAATTCAAATCGATGGATTAATAGGCTTATTTATACAGCTTTAACTCACAACAAAATGACAAGTCAATTATTGATATCAATGTTTAAATTTGAAAGTAACGCGAACATAACGGTGTTAGATTTGACTGCGTTATGGTAAAATGTGTGTACCTGGTTTAGTTCGGCGCTATTCTCTCCAGCTTGTTTGTACCAGGTAACGGCAGCGTGTCTGGACCGAGGCAGACACTCCAGGTAGGTGCTGTTACCCTCGGCAACCATCATGACCCTCTGCTCCGCCTCCACCTGCAGCCCAGCTGAATTAAACCAACAAAACACAGTAACTCATTAAACATGGCTTTGTTGCTGGTAAAGCTTCAGCTCTGCTCCGTTTCTGTGTTTATTTTCTCCCTTGAAGTTATTTGTTTACAAAGGACAGATTTACTTTTTTGCTAAAGATGTGTAAAAAAACTTTAGTAGATATATCAATCCTTTACTGCAATAACATAATCTCACACTGAGAAACCCAACTAATTTAATTTCAGTAGATTTATTTTGTGAGAGAGTAATTTAACCTGTTCAGAAATAGTTTTTAACCAAATCACTGGTGCACAGCCTTTAATATCTCTAGCAATTTCTTTAAATCAAGTTCAGCTGAATCTTTTTAATAATTTATATTTAACTTTTCAAAGATTTGAATTACTTGTAATTAGTAATCTATGACTTCCTGTTTCCATTGGCTGAAAATATGACACAGAAGCCATGTTCTTCTAGCCACAGCCAACTGACTGTCCTTGTTTTGACATCACAGAATGAGGTGCATATTATATATATATATATATATATATATAAAAATTCCCTTCTCACCACCGCGGGTGGTTCTTATCCTCTGAGCTCGGGTCCTCTACCAGAGGCCTGGGAGCTTGAGGGTTCTGCGCAGTATCTTGGCTGTGCCAAGGACTGCACATTTCTGGACTGAGATGTCTGATGTTGTTCCTGGGATCTGTTGTAGCCATTGGTCCAGTTTGGGGGTGACTGCCCCGAGGGCCCCGATGACCACAGGCACCACTGTGGTCTTCACCTTCCAGGTCCTCTCCAGTTCCTCCCTGAGGCCCTGGTATTTCTCTAGTTTCTCGTGCTCCTTTATCCTGATGTTGCAGTCGCTTGGTATTGCTACATCTATCACAACGGCTTTCCTCTGTTGTTTATCCACTACGACAATGTCTGGTTGGTTCGCCATTACCATTTTGTCTGTCTGGATCTGGAAGTCCCACAGGATCTTAGCTCTGGCGTTCTCCGCCACCTTTGGGGGTGTTTCCCACTTTGATCTCGGGGTTTCCAGTCCATATTCTACACAGATGTTTCTGTACACTATGCCTGCAACTTGGTTATGTCGTTCCATGTACGCTTTCCCTGCCAGTATCTTGCACCCTGCTGTTATGTGCTGGACTGTCTCAGGGGCCTCCTTGCACAACCTACACCTTGGGTCTTGTCTGGTGTGGTAGATCTGGGCCTCTATTGCTCTGGTGTTTAGGGCCTGTTCCTGGGCGGCCAGGATGAGGGCCTCTGTGCTGTCCTTGAGTCCAGCTTTTTCCAGCCATTGGTAGGATTTACTGATATCAGCCACTTGGGTTATTTGCTGGTGGTACATCCCATGTAGGGGCTTGTCCTCCCATGATGGTATCTCTGGCACCTCAACCTCCGTTCCCTGTTGTCTGAGATATTCACTGAGCACATTGTCTGTTGAGGCTTTGTCCCTGATGTATTTATGGATCTTAGTTGTTTCGTCCTGGACTGTGGTTCTCACACTCACTAGTCCTCTGCCTCCTTCCTTGCGGCTCGTGTACAGTCTCAGGGTGCTGGATTTGGGATGGAACCCTCCATGCATTGTTAGTAGTTTTCTAGTCTTAATATCCGTGGCTTTTATCTCCTCCTTTGGCCAGCTAATTATTCCAGCAGGGTATCTGATTACTGGCAGGGCATAGCTGTTTATTGCATATATATATATGTATATATATATATGCTAAAATAAGAACCTTTACATCACTAAAACACACCCTAAGAAGCTGTATGGGTCGCTTCATATTTACTGCAGCTTAGAACATTTTCTCATCTCTAAATCCAAGCAGAGGGCGTTAAGAGAGGTAGGTATTATAGACTAAGAAATTTAAATTAAACTTGAATTCTGTAGCTTTCCACAGGCCACATACACTCTGTTGTTACTATATATGTAATTCAAACCATGTTGGACTGTAAAGTATTCATACATAATGAGCAGTTGGACACTTCACACTTGGTGAAATCGTTGGATTTGCTCCTCACCTCCCTGTCGGACGCACTGAGTTAGTGGATCCTCCTCCTCCCCTAAATGACGAGCATTTCTCCTGCAGACAAACAAATATAACGGTTAGTTGCAGGGATGTACGCTGATAGACACTAGGTGGTGCTAGACATCCTGCCCCTTTTTCTCTTTAGAAAAAAAGTGCCCTTTTAAAATGTGGGAGTGTGTTTTTGACAGTATATAGTGTGTAGCCCAAGGTAGCATTCTGGATTACCAGTGCTCTATATTTCTATAATTTTGCCAAACAACATAATTTCGACCTTTTTTCCTCTTGAGCACCCTGCCCTCCAACAAGTCTGTGTACTCCACTGCTTAGTTGTTTTTAGCTCTACCAGAGAAAAGCCTCAGAGTGATGACATTGATTTGCGAATGCTGGTTACTATGTAAATTTTGTCCTGATGATGGCACTAGAGAGAAGGTCATGTAGTGCTTCAATCTGATAGAAGTGAATCAATCTGCTCATGCAATCACTGGGGGAAAAGGTTAGATTAGAATATCCCCAATAAACATGAAAAAAAAAACTGGTAGACGTTTTGTAAAGGGGCCACAGTGTTATTCATCTGGAAAAAATGCATAAAGCCTAAACAGAGAAATCCGAGTTTAGATGTGATCAACTTTTAAACTATCAACAGATGTGCTTCTAATTTCAATCTAGATGACTGACTGGAGATTGCATCGCCCACATTTAACTGAGAGGGAAGACATTTAGCTACACTATAATCACGTTAGCTGTTGTTTGGATTTTTAAAATAATGTGCTCTTTCTTTCTTCCCTACCGGCGCACGGTGGGCATATATGGGCTGCAGGCATGTCCGTCCCAGGTGCAGTACGGATCCCGGGCCAAGCAGCACTCCGCGCAGGCCTGGCCGTACAGCTCACACTGGTACAGGGCCAGCTGAGACACACCCTCCCTGGAGCCCACAAACAGCCACTGTGGAAGACGAGAGAGGTGACAGATAGAAACAGATTGAGGAGAAAACAGTAGAATGGAGGATCATTAAGGGGAACAGCAGAAAGAGGCAGAAATCCAGTTCAAATGATGAACAAAAAGACAATATTCATCTCATTTAATGATGTGCAACACACTGAACTCATGATGTTTGTGTATAGGAGCAAAAAATGTGTTAATGCTTGTTTTTTTATAGACTAGATATCTAAATCTGTTGTCGAGAAAGATGTGGGTTTGTCTTTTTCAAGGATCGCAGACTATTTTAACAAAGTAAGGTGAAAATATATGTGTGTGTGTGGGTGTGGGTGTGTGGGCGTGTGCACACAAGTCTGTGTGTACAGTGTGGTATCACTTCATTATGCCACTGACTGAGGTGAGGTAACCATAGCAACTGGTGGTGAAGATGTCCTGGGAGACGCAAGGTGGAAAGATGAGTGATAAGTGTGACGCTGAGCATGCAGGGGTGTGTGTAGGGGTGTGTGTGCGTGAGTCAGGGAGTTTATAAGTTTGGCAGCGACTTTCTGTCTCGTTCATTTTGTACCTTTTTCTTTGACAACGCCATCGCCGTCACGGGTGATTTGTGCTGCGAGTAGAAAGAAACATGCTTAGTGTCTAAAGAAGCAAATAGCAACATTATAGATCAATATTAAACAGTTTTTATGAAACTCAAACCTAAGAAATGTAAAAAAAAAAATAAAAATGCACAATGAAATAACCTCCTTGAGGTAATGGGCCAGAAAACACTATGCAGATTAATCAAATTACAAGATTTATACCTAACATAATCTGAAATTAAGCTGAAATATGCCATTTTCTTTATTTCTTTAATATTTTGTTGTACCTGAAAAACCTGCAGCTGCTCCAGAGTGACCTCCTGACTCTGACCATGCTCTCTTGGCAGATGGATAGCCTTTAGCACAAGTCCTGAATCTGACAAAACAAAGAGCAAATAATAATATTTAACATAAAAAGCAGGACCGGGTTTAAAATGAGCCAGCCGCTCCCTCTGCTCTCTACCTGTGCCGATGAACAGGACGTCATACGTGCCATCCACAGCCTCCACCCGGTCCACCAGCAGCTTGCTAAACTTGTAGTGAACACCCACTCTCACCAACAGTGGGCGCTCTCCCAGAGGCAGCACATGTTCCTGAAACAGAGGTCATTATGTTTACAAAACCGGTCATATTAAATATAAAGTGTTAAAATTGCCATTTTCCAGCCAGCTTTGTAAATCAGCCAAAATATGATGGAAAATTCATGTCATCAAGGATGAGGCGGTGAAAGCCGATTTAATTTAATTTCTTAATTTTATTTAGACCAAAATAGAGAGGGGGGAAAAATGACTGGGCCCTGCGTTAAACAGGGCAGAGTCTTATTACATTAAATGGGTTTAATTTAATAATGTTAAGGAGGATGGACCTGCAGCAGCGGATGAGTCCTGCTGAAGAAAATTACGTCGTCAGGATATTCTCTGGTTGAGCTGTAGCTTCCATAAGTGCTGCTGGGACACTGTCAGTGAGAAACAGAAAAAAAATGCATCGCTATTTATGCACTGCATTAGCCTTAAAACGACATGTAGACATTATTTTTTTTAGACACTATGCAGCTTTTTTATTTGGGCAATAAGTGAAAGTGAAAGCTAAAATCTGAGGGCATCGTCTTGTGTGCTTGTTTTAATCATTTTCAACTAAAATCATGCATCAAGTCAGACGGTTGGGAGTTGTAGCTTACAGTTCCCGGCCGTGGATAAGGCACTTTTCCTGTGAACTCGGCCCATTTGTACTGGGGCCCCTCTTTATGCAGAAAGTTGCCCTTAAAGGCTCGAACCACGTCCTCCATTCGATAAACGCACACCGCCGAACCGTTCAGGATGTCACTGAAAACAAAGCAGGAGAAGAGCTGTCAGGTAATTCTGTCCACCTATTATTATCCTTCCACCAGCAGCAATAATAACAGCATCACTTCAGTCAGAAAGTGATGTAAGGCACTGGTAATAAAGTCTACATATGCTCATCTTCTTATTTTGGACTTTTAATGATGCACTTGAACTTTTCATTTACTGCACTGGCACTTTAAGGATGGCTGCGGTCAGCAACTAGCAGAGATGCAACTTCCTAAGGGACATTTATTTCGATTTATGTACATATTTATGTCTGTATGTACAATTTTGACCATACATTAAAACCAAAAGTACAAATTCCTGTGGTTCCTGAAATCCCTATCCAATAAAACAATATTTTGATCGTAACAACTCCACATGTAAATGTCCTCCTTATGTTTGCATGTTAAAATATTTATTACATTTTACATAACAGCATGCGGTTTTCTTCCACGACTTGAAGAAGGAAGACAATGAAATCATCTTCCTTTTAACTTCCAAGCAAACACAACATCTGCGTTGTTCTGCTTCAGTCAGGGAGACATGACGCTTCACTCATTTCTTGTTGTTTTAAGCCTGTGGCACACATCTGCCTGGAGACCGAATTATTCTTCACAACACAGTTGAGAACGCTCTTTTAAATTAATTGGATTCTGGAACCTTTAAGTTCAGGGCATGCATTTCCAGCACAGAAGGCGTCAGTGCTTTCCAGAAGCGAAATGTTAGCCTGATCTGTCCATTCTGGAACCAGATTTGATGTGTTTGGGATCACTTCCCTGTTGGAAAACCCAGATGTGTCCAAGCTTCAGCCATCTACCCCAGCGGCGGAGTGTTTACTTGTACTGGGCCATGAAGCAATCATTGTGTGCAGTAATTGTGAGCTTCCACAAAAATATCTGGGAGGACATTTTCAGTCTTGGATTGGGACTGCTGGTTAGAAAATTATTAGAGAAGAAGGGAAGAATTTCAGTGTTCTTACTTTTTAATTCACCCATCTTTGTAATAGGAAAGTACAACAGGAAGAAAATGAAACCCTCCACCATGCTTAACAATGAATACATTGCTCTGAAGTTCGAACGCCTCACCTGGACTCCTTCTTTCTCTAGGGGCAAACAGCTACATTTTCACATTTAATATTTATCTGGAAGAAATGTTTCTAGTGTAGATAGTTAGCTGCCAGAGTTCCAATTGTTTTCTTTTTCTAGTCGGTGACACTTGAGTCCATAGACATGTGAAACCTGCACCACTCAGAGCAATGCCTTTAAGCTTTGAGGCTTTCAGTTTATGGTAGACTTGAGCCTTGTTGATTTATGGATTGTTCTCTTTTCATCAAAGGGTGACAGTTTGGGCCAAATGGTTGAAACTCCTATTCAGCACAGGGTTTTATCAGAACAATAATCCTAAACACGTACCAAAACTGGTTTTGGAATGGTGAAGGCACGGTGGCATTACGCTTTTGGAAAACTCTGACCTCAGTTATACCAAAACAAGCATGGCCCAATGCTCAACAGCTGGGTTTGTGCCAGGAAACCAACCAAGTTGACTCCACTGATTCTAAATAGAAGAATATCCAGCAGGACGTATGCTAGAAACTTCTGGGTGGCCACAAAATACATTCAAATTGCAACTTTCTAAGGGGCACTTACCCACTGTATGTATAATTTTGACCCTGTGAGGATTACAGGAAAGTCCTAATGAAATTATTTTGCTTTTTCAATTATCTGGAGTTGTTTAAAACTCATTCTACCATGAAAAAGAATGGTTCAGTAAATTATTAAGAGCCCAAAATCAATGTGAGTGTTTTGTCTGCAGTGTTTATTACAAACATGTGACTGGCACTGGAAATGAAAAGCAGCATCTCATTGTGGCTTTTCTTTAACTTTTACTGACCTCTCTATGCCAGCAGTCAAAGTATTGAAATGTGCTCCCTTTGAGATTTTTACCGCAAAACATACCAACAACTGTAGCTACCATCGTCAGTTCTGGAAAGGATTCTTATAAACGCTTGTTTAAGTAAAAAAAAAAAAAAAAAAAAAATCCACTGAAATAGAAACAGGATAGACAGAAAAGCCACATTTAGATGACTCAGATTGGTTTCTCTTGGTTCATTTGGGTGACACATATGCAGCATGTATGCTCTGACGCTCCGCTGGAGGAATCCTCCTTTCATTCCTCTCTGTGGCCAGCCTGTTGTTCACTCTGACACATCACAAAGCCCGAAGAATCACAACTACAAAACCACTTAACTCCTTTAAAACCAAATTACCTACTCAGGCTCATAAATTTATGGAAAACCTGGCATTCATAGTTAAAACAGACTATTTTTGCGGAATTTTACAAGAGTATTTACAATGGTTTTTCTGAAATAAAAACATAATTTTCTATAAAATCTCATTTTCAAAAGTTATTCCAAAGTAGGTGTGCCTTCAAAAGGAAAAAACAATACAGAAGACTGATTCAGTGTTCATTCTCAACCCTATCCTAAAGTCAGAGAGAGTGAGCAACCATGACTTTGCTGCAGGGAGGAGTTTCCATTCAGAAGGAGTGACCCCTCTTCACCCACTCTTCTGTGGTTGCGACCCCACCCTGCGCGATGCTTTGGATTTCTGTCCATTCCCTGCTAAGATTCCAGATACTTTCCAAATCCCCCAGAAGCAGGCCAACACCCTGCTCGGCCGTGCCAAATGCAGTCATGCTTCTGCTGCTACTGTAGAGCTCTGGGGTTTAACTCAGGAACGCTGTTAACTCTGGGAGTGTGTGGTGCCAGCAGCGATGTGGAGAAAATGAGGAAATCCAGGCTGTCTTAGTTGGCCATGAGGGTGCTCATTTTCCTCTCTCTTTTACTAACTTTTTCCTAAACTGCTCTTTCAGATGCCGCCTGCTCTTTGGGTTCTTTATTTGTTGATTTGGCAGCTGCCTCCGCCTCTACGAGTCTGTTTCTTTTAGACATCGGCCATTTTCTTTCTCTGTCTGCCAGCAGTTACAGCTGCAGGTGTTTTGGGCGACGCCTCTGCCACTTTGCTGATCCTTCTCATGAACAACTCGAGCTCAGTCGGGTTGGAAAGAGAAGAATTGAGTTTAGCTTTTTGCACAAATTAGCAAAAGAGGATTTTGTATAAAAATCAAGAAAATTATGGACAACTATTAGCATCCTATTCATGAAAGGGCGGTGGCAGCATCATGCTGTGGGTAGACATTTATTCAACACAGACAAAGATGATGCTGGGTGCTTAATAGAATGAAATACTGGAATGGAAACTGTGTGTGGTGGCAAATGATATGAGACTATGAAAATGACACAAAATGACTCAAAGTCAGAACAGTATGGTTTAAGACAAACCATGTTCAATTCAGTTCTGTTCAAAACTGTTTTATTCATTCCAAAGGGAAATTAAAAACTCGTATAAATTCAAGATTCTTTAGAGTTATTGTAGACGGTGATGGTTGTGGGCAGCAAAGATCTTCTGTAGCAGTCTGTATTATAGGAAAGCCTCTGACTGAAGACACTCGGTTTTTCTATGACACGTTCATCATAGGGACAATGTGTTCAGGGTTTTTTGTGTCTTATGCATGATTTCTGACAGACGTTGGCTTTCCTTTTGCAACTCTTACATAAAGACTAGATTTGTGATTACACTGGACTTTATTCTGGGATATCAGAGTAAAGAGGGGTTAAGAGTTGTGAACTCTGTTCTTGTTTTGCACTGTAGGTGTGTTTATATGTGAAAAATGTCACAGATTGGCCCTAAAGTCCGTTCACAGATGACGACAGCGACGATGATGATGCGAAGATGAATGTTCATTGTTGTTAAAAGTGAATGAACAAGAATTTCATTCATGACTCAGAGTGACATAAGAAAGAGCAAGCGGTGTGTAACCGGCAGCGTGTGACACCAACATCTGTGTGCCACGCACCAGAGTGCGATATGAGGCACCCTGTCACAGACAAGCTCTTCGTGGCGAAGCTTCATGTCTCCCTGACTGAAGCAGAACAACGCAGATGTTGTGTTTGCTTGGAAGTTAAAAGGAAGATGATTTCATTGTCTTCCTTCTTCAAGTCGTGGAAGAAAACCGCATGCCGTTATGTAAAATGTAATAAATATTTTTAACATGCAAACATAAGGAGGACTGTTACATGTGGAGTTGTTACGATCAAAATATTTTTTTATTGGATAGGGATTTCAGGAACCACAGGAATTTGTACTTTTGGATGTCAGGGTTATTTAAAGTGCTATCTGGTCGGTGCAGGAATGCTCACTGATTAAAACCGCAGAATGTCCTTCACTGTACTCTGAAGTTTCATTTGAAGCCTGAACATTGCTGCAAGCTTCTGAAATTATATTCATTCTTTTTACAAACACAATTTCCAAAATGGTTACATACTACTTTAGAATAATCCCAAATGAAATGGGGAGAACTGAAATCACTGAAAAGAAATATTAGATATGTTAATAGTTTGTTAATATTTATTGGCCTCTGATAGATTAAAACAATATCAACAAATAAAAATTGGATGGTCAATCCAATTTTATTGGATTGGCTCCAATAAATAGCTGCCTTATTGGCTCAGTAATACCTGAGAAAACTTTCTCCATCACACAAATGTAAGCACAATTTTGGAACGTATCAATCAAACCCTGTGATCGTTCTGTACAGAAACACTTCAGACTTCTCTGAGCAAATTCAGATCTTAGAAAAAAAACAAAACACAAAGCACACTAGTTCGGTGTTCAGAACAGACAATATGCAGGTTTCATCGTCGCACTACTCGCGTAGCGAACGTGGAGGTTTCATCGATGCAGGAGCCACTTCTAAAGCGTTGGTGAAAATAATGTCGCTGTCAAGACAACAGAGGTCTGTGATTATTCCAGCAGGAAAATCCCACACCTCATTCTGCACGGCCGTGCTTTCATATACACAAAGTGCATATGCTCGACTGGCCTCCCTGCAGTTCACACCTGTTTTCCACTGAAAATGTGATGAAACACATCAGGAGGAAACCAACCAGAGCAGCTGAGATCTTGTTGTTTGCCAGAACAGAAACGGCTTACTATTGCAAAAGTGCCACAGATTTCATTTGAAATGACCAATGATGGAAAGGTTTAGTCAAAAGGAAGACCTTAAAGCCATTTCTACAAAACTGGAATGGACACTGCAAAACAAACAAGTTAAAAACCACACATTATAAGTGAAATAATGTACCAATACAAGCAGTAATTTTCATCACTATTCAAGAACCAGTGGCTTAAAACAAGGTCCTCAGGTTGCTTGTAAGTTAGTTTTGTCTTATTCACATAAAATAAGAGCTGCATTACAAACTAGACAAAACTACTTGGTTTGGCTGTGTGGGAGACTGAAGGATCTCGCTTGTTGAATTAAATGATAAAATGTTTACCTTTAATTCTCTTGAGTTAGGTACCGTATCCATTTTTATGAGGAGATCAGGTAGAATTGAAACCTTTTCTAGTCTTTAAAAACCCAAATGAAAAACAGTTGAGCTCGTTGCCGTCCCTGTCCGGCCATGACAAACCTGTGATTAATGTATTTAAGGCCAACACTTAAAAAAAAAAAAAATTTAAGACATTTTAAGGCTTTCATTTTAGATACATTTGTTAGTACACCTGTAGTTCAGCAAGTGACATTTGCTGTTTTATGCCTCTGCTTCTCTTATGCTTTTTTGTTTTAAATACTCTATATTTTTTCTTTGCTTTGACACTCTAGCTTTACTCCCATAAACCGTAACAGCAGAGTTTGGATTTAAATGCCCCGGTATCTCCAAAACGAGCTGATAAGCATCTGTAACTCCACGTTTTTTTTTTCTCATATAAACCATGTGTAGGAGGACAAACTGTTTATCTGCTGTAAATTTCAAACACTCCCTCTCACAGCACATGTGCAAGAATATACATAAATTACAAGTATATAGGACTCTGCTCCTATTATTTCTGCATTATGGAGGAAATACCTTGAAGTTGTGAACAGGCCGTAGATGAGAGGATTCTTCTTGTCTTTCCCATGAAGGATAAAGATGTCCTCTGAATGGAGACCGTCGGAGATGAGTCAAGAAAGGACGGATGAATGAATGAATGAAAGAAAGAAAGAGAGAAACAGCAAAGTAAAACATCAGTTAAATAACATTTCACATTCTTATTGCACTGTGTGTCTGAGCATTATTCTGTGTGAAGAACCATGCTTGTATGTTTAAAGTTAGACACTTTGTATTCATCCTATGCAATCCTGCGTCTATAGGGCGGCCTGTGTGACTAATGGCGTTGGGCGTACAGGCAGCATGGCTGACTGGCTGCTTGTAATGAATTTGTAGCCATTAATAAACAGCCGCAGTGGGAGAGCTGGGGGCTGAGTCCGCTGCAGGAGAACAACACCTGCTGTTACACACACCAACGCCACGCCTCGCTCTTCGCTCCTCATTTTAAAAAACAGCAGTTCGCAACATTAGCCGGGTTTTTCTCGCTCTGCCGTTGCTCAAGCTGTGTTCTCTCAAGCGGTGCAGTCAGGTGGAGATTGTTCTCTCCATCTGTCCGTCTCTGCACGGCCATCCTTTAAAGCCAGGGCAATTTCATTTCAACTCAAACAGGTGGATTTGGAGAGATTTGGAGAGATTTCTCGATGCGGTTAACTATGAAATCAAACCAGACTGATGGAAACTATAGGTTAGATGCTAAAATGTGCAGTGTTTTAGAACATTTGCCTTCTTTTGAGAGAAATTTTTTCAATTTCTCTCAAAAGAAGGCAAATGTTTTGCACTCTGCTAAGGTGAGCAGAAAAAAAATTCTTGGATTGGAGAAAAAGTATTTTAAAAAAAAGGTTTATGCGTAACTTGCCCATCAAGTATAGCAGATTAATCCAGTTTATACCATTTTTTGTACTAGATTGTCAGTATTGTGTATGAAAGAGTTCAAATAAACCCGATGATGAGCCGGAGTCACAGTTTAGAGAACAATAAACAGAATGAAGCTGTTTTTAACTGGAGGACATGAAGGTAACACTGATCATTTTTGATGTTGCTCAACTTTTACATTTTTCTGTCCGTTTTGAAGTAATTCTTTAGTAACTTTGACTTTGTTGATGTAAATATAACACAAATTGTCCAGGGAGTGTAATAGCTGAATTTTAGTTTGTTGTCTTTTTATATGCCTTTTAACCAATTAAAACAATCTTTATTGCTTTTTTGTTGACTCCAATTCAACGTGTTGTTTTTTTTATTTACTCCTACAGAAGTTTAATGTCTGTTTTGTAGTTTTTGTTTCCTTGCATTCAAACCTATTTAATGTTTTGCTTCCATCACTTTCCACTATATGAAGACATTTATTTATACGCTGCACATCTTATAGGTGGGCAAATGGATTGCAGCTAGTTTTTAAAAAGTTGCTTTAGTTGGTGTTAAAACATCCTAAATAACGTTCGTTGCATATGTTATGTTTTTAAAAGAGCAGTAAAGAAATGCAGTGTTAAATTTCTCCCTTTGATGTAAGGTTTTTACCTGCCCACAAACAAACTAGCAGTTTTTAAAGGGAGCAGCTGTATCTGATGTGTGAAAATTGGCCTCTGTCTCTTTAAGGACCTCCCAAACTTTCTGACATTTCCCCTTTAGCTGATACCTTTCCTCCATATCTGATACCTTTTACAATTATTCTTAGGTGTGCTGGATAATGAACTCAGGAAAATTCGCAGCTCCACCAGCTGCTAATTGCTAATTGCTAGTCTGGAGGAGCTGTGTGGGGTTCTCTGTGGAGCAGAACCTCGACTGGGAACTGCAGTTAAAAGGTGGAAAGGTTTTGGGGAAAATAGTCGCTGCATTGTATGAGGAAGCATTAAGGCATCCAATGAATGGTTGCCATGGGAGATTCAAGGATTTCTCAAACATGCATGAATGAGTCAAAGCAAAACTGCAGGTGTGTTTTTGTCATTATAAAATGGCATAAACCCAAAAAAACAAGTCAGTTTTGCATAATGCCCTCCCTTTAAGACTCAAACTTTAAACATATGGGAGTAGACAGAAAGAGAAGTTATGCAGGCGACTGCCAACTGTACCAAAGAGATGTTTACAGGTGTTTCTTCAAGTCTGATGTTGTAATGAGAAAACAACAGTTCCTTGTCTAACTTTGGCAAATACTCAAGCTTTTATTTAATCTTCAGAGACCAAACTTTAACGATACACTTTTGCCTCTTTCATCAAATAAATTCCTATTTGGCACCTTGTCGTAGCATTCATCTTTTTTGCCGTCTCGGCTAAGACAAGACCTTGGCTCTCACAGTTTATTTAAATCACAATAAATCAAAGCTGTTCTGTTTCTGCACTTTTGTCTCAGATAAGAGCGGCGAATGTTTTATCGTCCCATCACAACAGCAGAGAACAGAGCGCTTTGTTTTCTGGGTGGCATGCTGTGATAATCTATAAATACATGACTTGATTCAGCTTCTGGGCTGAGTTTGCCAAACAGCTTTGAGAGTCTTAGAAACTCTCAGAGCTCCTGCTGATGTTGAGGCACAGAGTTTGTAGCACAGCCTGTCTGAGGTAATGGGGAAATGCATTATTTGCTTAACAAGGAGAACTAAGTGGAAAGAAAGTGGGTCTATATATTTGTTGAACTTTTCTTTAAGTGTGTTGTTCAGATCTTCACATTTTATGTGGCAAACAGAGTGAATAAGTGGGATTATTCACTAGTTTGCCTTAGAATGTTTATTCCTTAGAATGAAGGGAGTAAACACAGGTCACGACGTTTCCTCTCTCGTGTTGAGGAGGGGTGGAGATGGAAACAGAGAGGCGGATGAAAGATCCCACATTCCAGGTGGCCTCCAGGAACGACGGCTAATCTCATCTCATCTCATCAACACATCTTCACCGCACAAACAGTCACATTCAGGATGGAAACCTTGTGCTTCCTAAATTTGCTTGTACATGTTCAGATCCTGGAGCATAGTTGTTTTAATACATATATTTGTTATTATTAAAGTGTAAATGTGTTTTTGAGCTCCTAGGCTTTGCTGTCTTTTACACCTGCTCGTCTCATCTCCATGATTCCTTCTTCTTGGTTCTGTTTTCAGGGTCAGAACTTTCAGAAAATGTCCCCCATTTCTAAGCTCACATAACAGATTATTACTTTTATCATCTGCTCTTTCCACTCCCATTCCACTTGTCTTGAAAGATTTTTATGGCAGCCTTGTTTTATAACTCCAGATAACTCTTCATGATGTATGCACTGTGTGCTATGTTCTTTTTTGGTTCTTTCTCTCTCTAAATGATGTGATATTTTCAAAGCAGGAAAGATAGCCAGACTAAAAACAGGAGCAGTGGGAGAGTCAGTGCTCTGGTAAGATTTAGAGCTTTTCAGCCAGTTCAGTGGATCCCATTTAAGTGTTTTTGTGTCTTCCAAAGCCTGAACAAAGAGCAGAATAAGCCGATGTCAAAGAGTACCCCCACTGGACAGGAGACCACCATCTCTTCGCACTAAATGGTTGAAAAGAACCATATTTGTTCATATCAGAGATCTAGCGCAGTGGTAAATGGAATGATAATTAAGATGTTACAGTCGCTTGTACACATAACAAACCCCCTTGAAGTTTTTCTGCACTTTGTCATATTACAACTGCAAGTTTCAAAATACTACATTAGTATTATATAGGATTTTAACCAACACAAACAGGTGGTAAGTGGGAGAACTGGGATTTATGAATGTCTAAAAAAAATTCAAGAAGAAAACAATCTGAATAGTGTGGCATGAATTTGCATCAAGCCCTTCTGAGTTGATAATAAAGACATTTTTATGTCAGGACACACATTCTCAATTAGATTTAGGTTTGGACTGACTGTGTTGTTCCGATATAAATCTATTTAACCCGTCCCACTGTGGTTCTGACTGCATGTTGTTCCTCTGGAAGGTGAACTTACACTCTGATCTTATTGAAGAAAAGCTGTTACTAGAAAAACTCAAAAGAATAAAACTTGACTTAATTTGGACCAACCTCATCACAGAGTTCACACAGTACAAAAAAAGAAAAAGATTCCTCTCAAAACAGTAAACACGTGCCAGGAATGACAAAGAAATAAGATCTAAAGATTCAGAAATATCAACTCTCTGTGTGTAATGAAGTGCAGTGTTTCAAGGATGGGTTAAAAAGGAAGACCTCACAGCGTGTAAAAGTAAATAAACAGAGTTTGGTGTTGAAGAAGTACGGTGTAAAGTTAATAAAGACTTTGGATTATCCCTGTAGGGAAAATCTGAATCCTTGCCTTGAGCTTCAAAGATACTTCCCGACTTCTTCCGCACCTCATTGTGCATTCATCTCCACTTGAAAACGTTGCTCAAGTTTGGAAGACGCAGCTCGACAATTTTTTTCGACAGAAAATTATAGAAGAAGCCTCAGTTATTTATGGCTTACCCTCAGAAAGAAAGGAAAAAAAAAAACAGAAAAATCTCTTATCATTCATGGTAAGTTTAACTCAGAACTGATTTAGAGACGTTCTCTCCTCCGTACCTTTAAGTGTCTGATTTATTAAACTGCACCGGCTTTCACTTCATTAATCTTTCATGGCAGCAGGAGGGGCGAGCAAAACCTTTGTCCATCACATGAGATCAGCCAGCATCTTTCAGTTCAGTCTGATTTGACTTTGTGAGATCAGTAGTGCTGATCTAACCACATCTTTGCTTTCGTTCGACTCCCTCTGAATCTTTGTCGTCTTTTTCTTTCTGGCTCTCCAACTTTTCATCAGGTGATTATTCCGTGCCCCTTTCCACACCTCTACTTCCCACGATCCCTCAAGGAGGCACTCGCTTTCATTGTGTCTCACTTTCTCTGCCCCTCCCAGCCTTTATCCCTCTATCATGCTATCTCTCTGTTTAGTTCCTCATCCATCTGTCTGTCTGTCTGGCCTATTTTCTCCAGAGGATTGTTCTTGTGTCTTCTTCCCAAAACAAAACACGGCCGTTTCCCCCCTGAAGGAAGATAGTCTTGTCTGACCCGCAGACCTGCTGCCTCAGCCCCTATCTTCCTCCTCCTCCCGCTCATCCTAATTGTCTGGTCAGAGACCCCCAGGCAAATACCCCTATTCTCCTCATGTCTCCACTGTTGTTTCTCTCCGTTCTCAAGCCAGCCACCCTGAATACCAACATTTTGCAGACTCTTTCTCCTCTCAGTCGTCTTCGAGTGAGGACACCATCTCACAGTAATTTATCAGGATCAGTCCTCCATCTTGTCTTTAACCCGTTCGGTCAGCGGTCCTAACCTATCTGTGCCTCTGTCTCCATCCTTCTTATTGCAAATGAAAACCTGAAAAGTGCTGAATCTCAGCCCCCTCAAGTCAATATTTTGATAACTTTATGCTGCGATTGCAGTTTTAAGTATCAACCAGCTTGCAGATCTAGCATCTATATGTTTTGCCCATTTATCTTGGTAAAAGCTGCAGCTCAGTCAGATTGGATGGAGATTTCCTCTGGGCAGAACATTTTCAATATTGTTATAGATTCCTACTGGGATTTAGGTTCAGACTTTGAATGAGCCATTTTAACACATTACATTTTTATCTAATCCATTGTAATGTTTAAACCAATTTCAGATTCCTTGTATCTGCTGAGTTAAAATCGTCGGCACAGGATGATGCTGCCACCACCAACTCCATTTGAGGAGGAGATGCATTTTTTAAATCTTATTCTTTAAGCTTCGTTACACATACAGTATAGCGTTGAACCTTAGACACTGTGACGGTTGTGACATGCTAAAAAGAGTAAGGTGTAGGAAGCATGGACACTCTGACAAGGCCCTTTCATAATAAAATATATTTTGTTTATGTTTCTGTTTTCAGCTGTATCTCTTTAGATGGATTTTACTAGCAAAGCAAAACGGGGATAATATTGCTACTTTTCGCAGAAAAAAAAAAAAAAGATGAATCCAGTATAATCTTTATGTCTTCAAATGGTTAAAACAACAATTTATCTCGAGAGGTATAAACTACTGTAGATTAGGACATGAAAATAAAGAAAACATTTTCGGTGTATCTAATTAGAAACATTTATATTTATTGTTTGTAAATAAGGCTTCTACATCGTTAGAAAAAGTAAAGGATTTGATTAGGATTTTCTCAGTCTTGATAACGATCTAAAATGAAACATAAATATGGAAAGAAGTTTGCGATTCCAGGCGTAATGACTTATTTGTTTAAATAAAAGATCATTCCAATTTCTCAAAAACGAAGGCCTTTTAAAGTCTGTTTCATATTTAGATGATTGCCATTATCTTTGACATGCCACATCCAACTCACTGATGACTTTGTGTTTGACAAGCTGAACAAAAACTGTGATTCTGATCTCTGGCGGATTGACTGGCGCAGCTCGAATTTAAAGGATCTGTGTTTAATCCAGTCCAGAAGTCTATAAGTATTATAGGTTTTAAAGGATCCAAAACTGCAAAAAAACTTATCAAAATAGAGCTTCAGCATAAAACCCATCTAGATGAATGGTGTGTGCTTAAGTATCCATAGTATCATAAAAACTGATGTAAAGAAAACTATCTGGAAAGTTTTATTTTTCAATATACATCGTGTTCCAAATTATTATGCAAGTCATATTTTCTCAGATTTTCTTAAATGGTCAATGCAAATGATGATTTTCAAGTCATGAACTATTACAGTATAAATCAAATTTTACTGAACAAAGCTCCCATGAGAAGAGTTTTTTTTTTTTCAAAAATAGAAAACTCAAAATGCACTGTTCCAAATTATTATGCACAGCAGATTTTCTAAACATTTTATGGATTATAAAGAACTTCAAGGGGTCATTCTTTGAATGTGCAGCATTAAATGGTCACATGTACTAAAATCAAAAGCTACTTCAATCAAAAACATCTCAACAGACCGAGTTACATGTTAACATAGGACCTTCTTTGATATCACAGCACAATTCTTGATCCATTGAACTTGTGAGTTTGTGGAAAGTTTCTGCTTGAATTTCTTTGCAAGATGTCAGAAAACCTTCCCAGAGCTGCTGGGTTGATATGAACTGCATTCCACCCTCAGACCTTCTGCTTGAGGAAACTCCAAAGGTTCTCAATGGGGTTGAGGTCAGAGGTCAGAGGAGGATGGTGACCACACCATGAGTTTCTCATAGCAGCCAATAACACAGTGGTATTCCTTGCAGCATTCATTGTCATGCATGAAGATGATTTTGCTACTGAAGGTATGGCTCTTCTTTTTGAACCATGAAAGAAAGTGATCGGTCAGAAAGTCCATCTACTTTGCTGAGGTCATTTTCACACCTTCAGGGACTCTAAAGGGGCCGACCAATGATTCTCCACCAATGATTCACCAATGTGACTTCGGCCCAAAGCATGACTCCACCACCTCCTTGCTGACATCACAGCCTGTTGGGATGTGGTGGCCGTCCACCACCAATCCACTACTGCATCCATCTGGACCATCCAGGGTTGCACAGCAGTCATCAGTGAACAAGTCTGTTTGAAAATTAATCTTCATGTACGGCTGGGCCCACTGAGACCGTTTCTGCTTGTGAGCTCTGGTTAGGGGCCCAGTAGTAGGTTCATGCACCACAAGCCTCTGGAGGATCCTCCACCTTGAGGTTCCAGAGGCTTCAAATAACTGTTTGCTGCTTTGTAAGGGCATTTTAACAGCTGCTCTCTTAATCCAATGAATTTGTCTAACAGAAACCTTCCTCATTTTGCCTTTATCTGTACAAACCCATCTTTGTTCTGAATCAGCCACAAATCTCTTCACAGTACAATAACAACGCTTCAGTTTTCATTAAATATCTAATGTTTTCATACCTTGTCATACTGCACTACACTATCTGATGATTTTCTTCAGCAGAGATCCTTTCTCTTTCCCATATTGCTTGAAACCTGTGGCCTGCTTAATAATGTGGAACATCCTTCTTAAGTAGATTTTCTTTAATTGAGCTCACCAGACAAACTAATCAACCAGCTCTCTGAAATTAATTATAGTGATTCAAAGAGCGCTGTACCGGTCCGTCGTGGTGAAGAGAGAGCTGAGCCAAAAAGCGAAGCTCTCGATTTACCGGTCGATCTACGTTCCCACCCTCATCTATGGTCATGAGCTTTGGGTCATGACCGAAAGAACGAGATCGCGGATACAAGCGGCCGAAATGGGTTTTCTCCGTAGGGTGGCTGGGCTCTCCCTTAGAGATAGGGAGAGAAGCTCAGTCATCCGGGAGGGACTCAGAGTAGAGCCGCTGCTCCTTCACATCGAGAGGAGCCAGTTGAGGTGGCTTGGGCATCTGGTCAGGATGCCTTCTGGACGCCTCCCTGGTGAGGTGTTCCGGGCACGTCCCACCGGGAGGAGGCCCCGGGGAAGACCCAGGACACGCTGGAGGGACTATGTCTCTCGGCTGGCCTGGGAACGCCTCGGGATTCCCCCGGAGGAGCTAGAAGAAGTGGCTGGGGAGAGGGAAGTCTGGGCCTCCCTTCTGAAGCTGCTACCCCCGCGATCCGACCTCGGATAAGCGGAAGAAGATGGATGGATGGATTCAAAGAGCCATGACGCACAATACCATCTAGAAATTTAATAGCACAGCACGGGAGGTGCTGGTGTCTATCTCAGCTAACATTCTGGGCGAGAGGCGGGGTCACCCTGGACAGGTCACCAGTCCATCGCAGGGCAACACAGACACAGACAGGACAAACAACCATGCACACACACACTCAGACCTAGGGAGAATTTAGAGAGACCAATTAACCTGACAGTCATGTTTTTGGACTGTGGGAGGAAGCCGGAGTACCCAGAGAGAACCCACACATGCACAGGGAGAACATGCAAACTCCGTGCAGAAAGACCCCGGACCGGGAATCGAACACAGGACCTTCTTGCTGCAAGGCAACAGCTCTACCCACTGTGCCACTGTGCAGCCCTGCTATAATCCAATTTGCATAATAATTTGGAACACAATGTAGAACTTTCAAAAGTTCTACAAATCATGAAGTGATTTGTTAGAATCACTTCATGAAGTTTTTTTTTTTAGGTCAGATGAAAATCCTCTCGTGGTAATCCTGTTGTGCATTTGTTAATCTTTAATGTTTTTCATTTTTATATTTACTCTCTCATCTGCACCTCGTAAATATAAACCAAAATGCCAGCCAGAAGTCAGTGCATTTCAGCTGAGTTTTGCGTAGAAACCGAAAGACTGAAAGAGAACAGAAGTAGGAGAGCGTTACTTTTGCAATTTCCAATTTTGAAGTCTTACGTAACCTTGAAACACCTGCGACATTGGAGATATTCCCCTGACTTCATTCTTTTTATGTCTTCCTTAGGAAAAATACTTTGTTCTCCCTTTTTGTCTCTCTCCTGAAGCCATGTCTGTTTCTAGTGCTCCTCCTAATATTCTTTCTCCTGCTCCCTTTATTCCCTCAACTTCTCGTTAACAGCATAAAAGCAATAACACAGCAATAACAGCTTCTACACCCCTCATCATCTCCTTTCCCCAGCCTATAACTCTGCTCCATCCCCTCCTCCATCCTGGCTCTCTTGTCAGGTCAAAGCCCACTTGTTCCCTCCCTGCCCCTGCAGCTAATCTGACTGATGGCTCCACCTCTCTCCCTATCTATTCTTTCCTTTTTTCTTTCTTCTCCTGACAAACTGGGGCTCCCTTCAAGCAGTGATGGATTAGACAGCCTCACTGGGGGAGTAGGAATAGAAATGTATTTTCCACTTACAGAACCTGCTTCCATGCCACTTGTAGCAAACTGTAATTGCTGATGAGGCAATTAGGTCAAGAAACATTTTCTAGATTCATCTGAAAGGATTGGAAGATTTTTCATTGATTTATTTTCAAACAAGGAGTGAGCTGGATTTTCCTATTATTGTTTTTTTTTTTTTTTCCTGATGCAGTGTATGATTAAAAAATGACACAACAATTCCAGACATGAATAAGACAGGATTTTAAAAAAGAAGGTTTAGTTGAGAAATGTTGTCCATTCATCCCGACAGGTACAGTTTAAGGTATTTGGAAGCCGGATATCAGAGACGCAGGCTTAAAGGTTCAAGAAATTAAATTCTACAAACTGTATTTATTTTTTAAATTTTTGCTTTTTGTCAGAAAAGCCCTCCAATCAAAACAAAATTAATCTAAAACAAAATCTTTTTATTTTTAAGGACCTTCTGGAGATCAAAAACAAAAAATAAAAAAAGTAGTCATTTTATGAAACAACAAAACTAGGATGGTGAGATGAAGAGTTGAGTTAATTTTCTCTCCACGGTCAGATAAAGTGAAATAACCCCTTAAGTTGACCAGTCATAACGGAGGCTGGTGGCTCACTTTACCTGAGTGTGGTGATTTATTTAATAAAAATAATTATTTTCTCTCTCTGCATATCTTTTTCCAGATCGTGGTCCAGTGGCTGTCCTCAGTTTCTCTAAGAGATCAATAACGGCAACGCCTTCACAGTGGATTTGACCACTTTGTTTCAAGTAATAATTACAGAGTCAGCCATATTTTTTAATAGGCATACCTGAAACTGATTTGAGATTACTTTGAAGCACATGAATATTAATAAACAGGGAATAATCTGGATTTTGACTTCAATGATAAATTATGACAAGAAACACTTTATATTTTAGGTTGAGGATGTTTGTTACTCAATCGTGGCATCGTTTATTTAAAAAAGAAAAAATATGACTCAGTGTTTTGTGATTTTTTCTTTTTTTTTTTTTTTTTACAAAAGAAATTGATTTCTTTTCATTTTATTTCAGAACTTGTCTAATTCTGGTCTAATTTTGGGTCAGATGATTGAAAGTCAGACACAATTCGGTGTTCCAGCCCAAACAAACATCAAAATTGATTTTGGTGTGGATATAAATCTTTCTGGCATGGCACCGACCTCAACCTAAATGTAACATTTGGTCAAATATCCAATCATTATTATAGCCGGGCCCTGATGATGGCTTCAAAAAGAAGAATCCAAAAGATACATTTTTTTACACTAAAGGAAAAACAGGTAAAAAATAATTAAAAGCATTTATGATACATGCAAGTACAGTTTTCTACTCTTATATAAAGAAAAACTAAGAAAATCATATTGTTTAGGTCAATGATGTTTGCAGTTTCCTTTTGTGGATGTAATTTCTAAAAAAAAAACATTTAAATGCAGAGGGTTCTATATATTTTGTTATTTTGAACAAAGAAAAATATTATTTAGATGTTTCTCTTCTTTATGCTCATTTAAAATCATTTGAAAATTACTAACAGGTGCCTGCTTTCTCCTAATTGTCATCTTTTCCAACTTTCAGGAGCATCCTAAACTGTTCCAGGCTTCTTTCCAGTTTCCGAAACGGTTATGGGCTTTGTTTTTTGTTTAGGACATGACTAAACGTTTTACACCCACACAAAAACAGACGAGGAAAAATAACAAAGTATTTTATTGTCTCTACTGGCAGACCGCAGAAGCTTGTCTGTCTCCAGCACTAAAA
The DNA here is from genome assembly GCF_002775205.1 of Xiphophorus maculatus. Classification (NCBI taxonomy): domain Eukaryota; kingdom Metazoa; phylum Chordata; class Actinopteri; order Cyprinodontiformes; family Poeciliidae; genus Xiphophorus; species Xiphophorus maculatus. Next base: position 8,891,801 of record NC_036443.1, on the reverse strand, counting down.
TCTCCCCGCATTGTTCTCCTCGACAGGCAGCAACTACAACAACAAGGACATCAACAGAAACCCACTGAGAATCCTTTCCTGTGAGATAGACTCGCATCTGAACTGCCTGACCTTCTTCTCCACTGGTGTTTGTGGTTCAGTGGGGCTCGACTTGTTTCACGCTGGCGGCATCCACAACAACGAGAAGCCCACAGATTGAAAGTGAGACATACGAGCGTGAACAAAGTCACTCCAACAGCAAAAGCAAAAGCAACAGAACAATGAAGTCCAAGCAAAACTGTCTGGTGAATCGAGCCATGAGGTGATCACAGACCAGATGCTTTCTCGAAACCAAACACAGTGGGAAGTGTTACATAACATCAAGTATGTGAGTCAACAGCCTCAGACAAATGGTAAAAAAAGATATTTATTCTTATTTGGTACAAATAAAAGCTAGACACAATATTTGGTCTAAATGCCTTGGTTGGCCTTGCTGACCAAGCTATTATTACCAATCTTTTCATTTCTTCTTAAAGGCGGGACCATTACTAAACAAAATGTGAATTGTAAACTTCTCAAAACGAATATTTGCTGCTCTAACGGATCTTATTTACATGTTTTACCAGTTTTGTGAGGCTTGTCAGTGAACACCTGACCGGTGAGCCAGTAGGTGGCAGTAATTCAGCTTTAACTTTCCTGCCAACACGAAGAAAAAGAAGTTGACAGTCGGTGAGCATGTTTCTTCTGACCTTGTTGGCTCCACATGTTTGCCTGCATTGGTTCTGTAGCATTACAATGATTCGTGGTGCTGTAGCTGTGAATTTTGCTTGTAGTTTAACTGTGCTAGTTTGTTAAAATTCTGTTGTTTTTTTTCTATCCACCTCATTTGATTTGTGCAGAGCCTGCGAAGAGTCATTGGGATTTTTTTTTCTTTTGCATTTCCTTGCAAAAGTTTTATATTATCTGGACAAAGCTGTGCATTTTGTAAGAGAAGCATGCATGTCAGCATTCATACAATTCCTGTTCTGTCTGTTTTAATTCAGCAATTTTATTCACTAGTGGGGATATTCTGGGAATGATTTTTGGTTTATCTTTAGCATTGTGATGAGTCTTTTGGCCAAATGGACATTGGGTTGCCGTTGTTGTGGAATAGCTGACAAAACCCTCTTTTTTTTAATGTAAAAGTTATTGGTGGTAACTTCAAAATTACCACCATTTTGAAGTGGTAATTCTTCCACTTCAAAATTACGCATAATTTTTTGCTGGTCAACTACATCAAATCCAGATTAAATCATTGAGGTTTTGTGGTTGCAATACAGCAAAAACATGAACACATTTCAGGGGGATTAATACATCTGCAAGGCACCGAGTGTGAGCCCCACAGAGCAACAGAGGTTTATGGGATTTGTAGTGTTTCCGTTTGACAGAGCATGGCATAAACACAACACAGGCAGCAGTCTTAAGCCAATGTGTAAATCCTCAGAATGTGGGACTTGTGGTTTTTGTGTTTGTGTGCATGTGTTGCTGAAGTGTATTCATAAACAAATTCATATGGAGTCTTATCAGATACGTAGAACATGGCCACAGGCACGAGGGACGGAAATGTTTATGCATCTGACAAGTCCGAACAGTTTTTGTGTATACAGACGAGCCGAGGCCTGTGCATGTGTGTTAGCAACTAAAATCAAGCTTTACCTTCAATTTGTGTGCTTACAAGTGCTTCCTAATTTCCCATGTGTGTTTGTTTAAGTTCTGGGCTACATGAAAGAGCATGTGATTTACTGTTCATGAGCTCAGGTACTGCATAAACAAACTAGTTCACTGTGTGGGTCTCTCTGTTTACTCTAAAATCCCTCTGTTTACATGACCAGCTGAGATAAGAGTGTAGCTCAAACCCGCTGCATGCCCGTCTGCTTTTCTATTCACTCGGTCCTCCAAGAGCTGAGAAGAAAAGGTAATGTGGGGGTTGAATGACTGCAGATGCATGCTGGTCCATAACCTGCAGGTCAATGCAAGCATTCACGCTACATTTAATTCTTTATTGTACAAGCCTAATCTTTTACACTGCTGTAAACTGTGAGGTTTATGCCCTGTTGCACATATTTCTTTCAGTGTTGATGTTTTTGTCCACTCACTATTAAAACGACAAAAGCTCCGGCAGCCGGATGGGGAAAGGCAGTGGCCTCCTAAGCCAGGGATCTGTCCATCAAGGGAATCCTTGTTAATAAATAAAGTCTGAAGATCTCTATGTGAGGCCAGTTACCGTGGCAACCATGGGTGAAGCACAGCCGCAAACCCAAGGTGACCAGCCATTTTGTTGGTGGCGGTAACAGTCTGGCTATGCAGACGTACAGTAGGCCGAGGAGGCCGTCAAGCTCCTTTAGGTTTCCTCGGTGTGTGAAATCTCTTAGAAAACACCAGTGGTACGAACACACACCCACACACACACACACACACACACACCCCCCGAGTTGGCTGAATTTCTGAGCTCAATTCCTGTTTTATGAAGCATTCAGTGGCAGAGGTCCAGCTGTTGTTGTAACTCTCGCAGCTAAGGTCTGATTGCGTGTGTAATGTGTTTGCCTTTTGTTTTACTCACGCAGCTGGTCGAAATGTGTCTGCAGGCCGTCTGGTCCTGGAACCGAACACACCATCCGGGCCTTCTGGAAGGTGCTCCACTTATTCACTAAACTCCTCTGACCTCCGATGTCATTCTACAACACAATTTAAAAAGACTTAATATGTTCATGTAAACCTCAAGCTGACAATACAACACGATTAGAAGTGTTTTGTTTTTGTGCACAATACGAAGAAAGGAAAGACGTTTTCCTCAGGTTCTAGCTGCATCACATTACATATACTCAACAGCGCAAAAGTTCATATTATGGTTTCTAAGGAGCCACAAACTGCAAGCTTGTCATCTTTCAATCTGGTTTTGATCAATAACTTTCTAGGCTTTCGGAAATTCTGACAGGCTCTTTCCACTTATTTTCAGTCCACGACTTAAGCATTTTTAGAAATTGTTTTTGTCATTTTTATTGTTCAACCTGGACATTATTAAACTTTATTCAGCAATTAAAATGCCCCTAAGCAATAAATCAGATTTAGAGTTTTAATCCCATTGAATCTCGATCAATTGAATATATGTATACAGATACATATCAACTTAACTTTTCAATACTATTCCAATTTATTGAATGGATCTGTAAAAGAACTGACATTGAAATTAATACCGGCAGTCTGTCACAAAGAAATTACTTTGACATTTTATTGTTGGGTTTTCCAATTGCAGAAGAGCTTTTCGCTGAAAGCTGAAAACTGTACACAGCTGTTGATTGAATAAAGGCTGATGCTTTTCTCAGGACTTGTGTCAGGTTTTTTCTTCACGTTTCTTTGAAGACACGACATAAAGACATTTCAGACACTGTTCATTTCCCTGTCTCCATGCTCCTTTTGTCTTGTACTTTTCCCACATTTCTCGTTTTTATAGGCACACACTGCACAATATGCTGTCATGATCAAGTGTAAAAAATGAACCGAAAATAAGTAAAGCCCAAAAGAGACCAAATAAACTTTTGAAAGACCCTGAGAAAACCTTTAGTACAATTGGTCCATATCCTTTAAATCGTTTTAAGAGGGTCCTGCTGCTTGGAGGTTTAAAACACTAAGGGCATTTTAAATTAATTGTAAATACCAGATATTCATTCTGACATAATTTCTGTAGAAGTCCCAGACAATAAGATCCATTGAAGTATAAAAATACAGGCAGCTGAATATAAAAACCCACAACCAACTTATTAGTAGTTTATTTCCCCAAGAAACGTGAACATTTAAGGTTTTAAACACCAAACGAGTTTTAACAGACAAGCAAATAAAAAAATCTGTTGGTTCTCATTGATCATACATTTTTAAGAATGGTCAGTATTACCGTGAAGCAAGAGATTCTCTATATACAAACTTCAGACAAGCCAACAGGGACATTCAGTTGGACAGAGTCGGTGACTTCAGCACACACCCCAACCTGTGCAGACACACTAATCTGCACGTAGACACTCGCAGGAAAATACCTCTGCGAAAACTTCATGCAGAGAACCTCTGGTCTGATCTGTGTTCCATCTCTGCTCGCCGGACGCACATCGTACCTTGCAAACTCGTGCCACTCTGGAGTAGAGAACCTTCCCAGCCGCCCCCTCTGCCTCCTGGGCACGCTCAGTGAAGAACACGTAAACTTTATCGTCCTCTGGGTTATCAGTTTCAGACAGTGGCGCTACCCGCACAAACTGGGCATCTGGAGACACACACACACAGAAAGATAGCTAAATTATAGCAAATCAACTGTGGAGCAGCACAACTACGCTAACGTCACATTTTCAATTGTGTAACTGAATATGGGAGAGTGACAGCAGAGAGACGATGAAGGTGGAAGTGAGTTTACAGAGAGGAGAGGTGATTGGTGGTTATCGGCAGCAGACATCAGCGTGCTGGTCTGATAAAACACCGACCGGGTGAGCAGGATGAGAGATGCTGATTTTGATCAGGTGATACTACATTTACCTTTTTGTTTACCTTTAATATTTATTTTTCAAATTGAGATGCAAAGATGAAGTTGTGGCAGTTGTTAGTGGGTTATAATTCAAAAAATATCTAGTTAATTCAAACTAGCTGTTGGAGAACAATTCACTTATTCCTAGTGGTGTCGCTGTAGACGTTAAACCAAATCAGTTTCTTTTGGCAGCTAATTGTGTTTTGTCAAACTTACATTTTTAAGTACCGGTAAATGGTTTGCAGTTTTGCTAAAGCTGTTTTTTTCCCCTTGTTTTGATATTCACAAATGTGCCAGCAAAGCGCAGACATGTTCTGACATGACTGCTAGCTGCAGCGTCGGTTGCCTGCTTCTGTAATCAGAAGCTTGACTTGTGTCTTCTGCAGGTGTAGACTGAACATGCACACAACAGTTTCTGCTGCCAACAGTAAAGCAATCGACAAATGTGGTCAAAGAAAAAAAATATTCAACTTGAACTACGTCTGAAAATCTTGCATCTTCACTTTGTCAATGAAAATAACAAACTCTCTCAACTGACTCCCAGAAAAGAAACATTGGTTCCACAGAAAGAAAAAACCTTAACGGCACCACTGAGAGCAGAATGGCACAATTTTAGGTTTTAGGAATAGCAAGCAAGTAGATGTCGGCTTTTATAATAGGAACCAATCATCGTTATTCCAGTCTGCCCAACTCTTACTGCATTCTCAAATTAGAAAAGTATCAAAATAATATTCAATTAATGTTTTTTCAACTAATTAGAAGCACAGAAACAATCACATTAGTATTTAATTAAACTAATAATATTGCAGTGTCTAAACGTGTGCTGTTATGACAAAGATCCAGCTATGATTATATTAATCTGTTGAAGGTGTGAAAGTTAAATGTCCCATGTGTTTTTGTCCATGTGTTGATATGTATTAATCTGGTTTGAAGGTTGTAAACACAGTTCATGCAAAGCATCATGGATTACAGAAAGGTGGACTGGAAAAGGCGTCAGAAAAAAATGAGACCTTTACATATTTTGCCTTAATAATTCTACTGATAATAAAACAAAATTCTTAGTAGAATTATCAATAAACTTCTTAAGGTTTTGTTTTTTGCACTTGCTTGAGTTTCTCAAATGTGTTTCCAGTTCTGGGACTCACCCTGCAGCCAGGTGGAATCGTACTGCTCTGTACGGATGACGTGTCGCCTGCCGAGGCTCCGAAAGAAAGCGGAGTCTCGACTCATGAAGTCTGAAGTGATGCCGGCGTATAACTCTCCATCTAAACAGTAAAACCATTGATTACATCCTTATTCAACACTGCATGACAACTCTGAACAGTACATGTTCAGAGTTGTCATGGTTCTCTCATTCACACATTGAATCTCTTCTTTAGTTAGACTTACTGTAAACATACCCAGCAGCCTAAAGGTCTTTACAACAGTTAAGGTGGTAATATACTATGGGAAAGCTTTGAAAACAAAAATATCCAAAACACAGTCAGAGTCATGCTTTTGTAAACAACACTGCCACTGCCCACCCACATGCTGTCTGGCTGCTTTTCTCACGTTAAATGACCAATTCAACACTGAATGCTTTTAGCAGGCTTTATAAAACCTTAAAATAATCTGACATATTTATCATCAACACCTACCCAAAACCGTCAGTCATGTTGCATCAAGTGCATGTTGTGAAGTGGGGACATGATATGTGATTCTCACAATATGATCTTCAGAGACAGAAGGTTTTACTGTGTGATGGCGTTGACAGAGAAAGTTAAAGATGTAACATCTCTTTTATCTAAAGCAAGTAACAATTAGACGAACTTAAAAATATTGCTGGACTCAGATTTTCTTAAAAGTGTCCTTCTGCCAGCTAACTTTTAGTATGCAGCAACATGTGGGTCAGTGTTGCAATTGTGTGGCTGGAAAGAACTTGATCATCCTAACACTTTCCCTGACATCAAAAAAATCTTCAAACCACAGGTGGAAAATTATGGTGGAAAATTATAACTACACCTTGTTTTATATTGATAACTCTAACCAGCATTTAATTACATTGAAGAATAATTAATATTACCAACAACTGCAGAAGCCGTTTTCTGGAAAGGGTCGTAGGGGCATTTCCCTTTCCCACACTCTGTCTGGCTGTAGGAGAGAGTTTGGTACTCTGCCTTAAAAAGAAAAGCCACACAGTCGAGATTAAGCGAGCAAATCTGCTGAATAAACCAGAAACAGATCAGAGTTTTGTTAGGCATATTAAAATAAGTCCATTGTAAAATTTAAAAATAATCCTATTCATTGAGGCGATGAGCTCTAAGAGCGTTTGAGCCAGCTCAACACAGATGGCTGCCACACACACACACACAGAGCAGCTAACTGAGGCTAATCAGGCTAAGTGCAGGGAATCTAAAATGTGTGAAGTCCAGACTAAAACCAGCCAGTACCACCAGCTCCTCTAAGAGCCGTGTCTGCTCTGATCTCACAAGGCCTTTCATGGGATTAGCTGCTTTCTGACACACATCTACTGCAAGACACACAAACAACATTCAGCACTCTACTGAAGGATTGCACCCAGACATGTGTATAAAAAACTGGTAGGAGAACAATCCCCAAAGTTCTTGTGTTTTAAGTGAATATTATGTGTGGGTGTATATTGGAAAACAAGGCACATGTACACACCCGTCTTCTAGACATGCTTTACTCTGTGTTTGACATTTAAATGTCAACTAAGTCTCAGGTGTCTGGTGAGCTGCATAATGTTGCCACATATGAAGGACAGATGACTTTAGGTAAACCCTCACAGGTTGTGTGAGCATGGGGGAAGACACCACATATGTTATTTCAGCAGTTCAGCGGCCACCATGAGGGGGATGGGAGCCCCATCACACAGGTAGGATGGAGGCTAGGACGAGCACCGGCTTAACTACGGAAATATCTGCAGATACATTTGACTTCTCTAATCTTTTCTCTTCATAACTATACGTCAGTAAGGAAGGTTCTCCAGAGGCGAACCTCTGAGGAACCTTATTAACTTTTTACACATTTTGTCATCTTCAGTGTTCTACTACGCTTTTACTTACGAAAACAAATAAAAAACTCGGACCAGACCTATAAGCCATAAGTAAATGTGCGCTCAATGACTTACATGAGTATGTCATTAAAGTGTGTAAATATCACTGTGAGATATTGAAAAAGAAAAAGATAGATTAGGCACAGATATGTTATCGTTTTAACAGAGGCTCATTTCTAAGAAGCACATTGATTAAGTTATAAGTCCAAGTTTATATGTAATTTTATTTTGATAGTGTGTGTGTGGGTGTGTGCAGTTTTACCTGGTGGAAGATGCTGGTAGCTATGAAAGCACAGCGGGGATTGAAGGCCCCGGTGCCACACACGTACAGGTGCGTCTGATTAAAAGGCTGCAGAACTCGCAGGAAGTTCGCACAATCCAGCTGTTCAGGGACACAGATGCACACAAAGAGAGCAGCATCTTAGCACAATGCAGCAACCTGCAGCGTTTCGTACTGGAGTGTTCAGTAACAGCAGAGTAATTGTTTAATTTCAATCGTAATCTGTAGTTCTAAATGTGTCGGCTTGTTTCTTCCTGAATCTTGATTCCCCTACCAGCGTCAGAGTGTTGTTTGTTTACAGTTCCTTAAATGAATCGGATTCAATCAGCTTCAGTTCCGCAGTAGATTGCAATCTATTGCGCAACTGTTTCGGGGTTATTGTTGCAGAACATTTCAGGCAGGTCTCGTTTGGTCGTATCACATTGCAGCCAGCAGGGAAAATTAAAAAGAAAAAAAAATAAGAAAGGTGATATGGCCTGATCTGTCAGTCAAGAGATTTTGATCTGTGCAACATTCTGACTGAAATCACGTTCTGAGATGAGCTAAACGATGGTTTACCTGCGTAAAACATGGAAGCTCCTGTTTTAAATGTTGCTGTTGTTATTCAATCACATGTGTTTGTGCTGGAATCAGTGAGTGTGTCTGGAATCACCTCTGAATCCTTCCCAGCCATGAGACATTCTTGGACCCGGTCCGGACTGGCTGGCCAGAAAAGCTACAGGGAAGGAAAGACAGGGAGAGGAGGAGACGAAGGAGGGAAGAAACAAGAACAAACAGAGAGAGAAAGACATTTAAAAAATCTTTTTCCTGTTCAAGTTTGCGTTCCTGCTCGTGCTACGTTTCTGATAAACAACTATTGGAAGCAGCAGGTGCTCTGACGGTCAGCCAGGAAGGGAGAGCCAATAGCACATGACTAATCTGGATGGAATAAGCAGAGCAACAGCTTCAGGGAGGAGAAAAATAAAAACCAACTGGCAGCATTGATGAGTGCTGATAATGGGCCAAACTGTCAGGGCAGCAGGGACCGTGACAGCATGACTAATTCACAATTTGACCGCACCTGCAGAAGGAATTGGACTGCTTTTTATTGAGCCTCGTGCATTGAGAAGTGCCCAACAGCAGAAATAAATAAAGAAATAGACATGAACATTTAAAGGAATGAATGTGGACTTTTGGGAAATATCTTTTATTAAACAAACTGTTGAAGACACAGTGCATTCCTGCCCACCTTTTAGGATATGCAGTAGCTCTCCCAGCTCTGCACATCTAAAAACTTTAACTGTATTGCAACTGCAGCACATAAACAAGCTTTAATAAAGATCATTCAATTCACTAATTTGTAGAGCGGATGACTAATAGTTGTCCTGTGAACAGATTTTCATGCCTGAACTGAGGATCTTTGCCGCTCCACCAGATTTACCAAAGACCTGCCGGTTGGTTGTAATGTTGAGCAGATTGTCAGATGAGGTTAAATAAGTTCAACTCTGCTGTGAACGTTTCAACAACTTTCCCCTGACCTGCCTGCTGTTCCTCGTGTCCTTGTTTGTTCATTAACTTTCTCCAATGAACCTCAGCGGTCTTCTGGGCCATTATGGATAAAGGGGCCGTAATACAAATGTCTGCAGCTATTTTCAAAATTGTTCGTTAAAAAAGAAAAACTTAAAAAGAGAATTAGTTTCCAGCAATTCACAATTACGCACTATTTTGTGTTAGTCACAAAATAGTGACTAACATAAAATTTTAATAAAATGTATTGAACCATGTGGTTTTAATTTCATAGGATGTCATAAAGTTTAACGGCAGAGTCAGGGTTAAAAATCTAATGGAGGCGATTCAGTTTCAGGGTTCATATTTAGGCTGAAGAGAGACAATGAAAGGCCCCTGTGGCTGAGTGACAACTTTGAGTTTTCTAACCGATTTGCTTGCTCTGACTCTGTTAAAGTGTGTGTGAATGTGAGTGTGTGTTTTGAATGGTGGGGGGCTGGAAGGATGAGCTCACTCTAGGTTCAGGTAAGACTATCTTCCATGAAACATGTACTGGTAACCATGAAAATGTCTGACTTCACTAATCAAAACAACACACATCGCCCATCATAATCACATTAAATATCACATAAATTAAATAAAAATAAATAAAAAACCCAGGATGGGTCCAACCCCACCCCCCGACTCTTTTTGATGAAATCAAAACTGAGAGGAAATAACTGAGCTCTTGATAATGTGCAAGCAAGAGAGAAACAGAGGCTCCAATGGCAGCTACATGACTAATCTAACTATTTCCCTGACTCAGTCATTCCCTCAGAGACCAGAGTCGTGAGGCTGAGATAGAAGCGATATGACCATGAAAACTGCTAAGGCTGCTCTGAAAAAATACAAGAAGCAAACAATTTCTCAGAAAAATCACAACCCATAAAACTCCAAGATATAAAAACGCTAATTAATACTTTAAAGGCGCATGATCTGACACTTATTAATTGGTGGTCCAAGCAGAAAATCACCACTCCGTGGAAAACAAAATGTGACGCACAGTCAAATAAAGCCATTAGTGACAAAATACTGGTGGTTTTAGGAAACAATTTCAGAATGTCCCGTAATCGTTCCCCGATGCAGTCATTCCCGCAGAGCCCGCTGCGGAGCCAAGATGATCAGATTAGATTAGTGACCGCACTCGGCCTAATCTCCAGTACCACACACTGACAGGAACACGGACCACCGCTGAAAGAGTACCACCAGGTGAAAGCTGTGGTTGATGGGAATTTATCCTGCTGTGGAAAGCATGCTGGCCGTCATCTGAAACCACATGCAGGAAGAGTGAAGGGCTAGTAAATCAACGGCAAAAAAAAAAAAGAAAAGAAAAAGCAAAACAAAAAAAGACAGAAAAGTGTTGAAAATGCTGAAAGTTCTGCTGCGAAACCAGAGAAGGGGCAACGATGAAAGGAGAAATTTGAAAACAAAAAGCCACAGAAACACAACACAACCCATGGTGACCTCTCTCTGGGTAATGGTGGCTGCCAGCTGTAGGCTCACAGAAAAACAATGCCTTGAGGTTTTTTTGGTTTTTTTTACTTTGCAGTATTTTTTATTTTATTTTTTTAACTGTAGCCTCATCAAAGTCAAAGTCTCCATAGGCGATAGTTAATGGCTGCCCTGGGATGAAGTGGGGGCAGTAGTTACATGTCAATCTGTTAAGAGTTTCAATGTAATCACGCAGTGTTTAAAAGTTTGGACAAAAAACAAAAAGGAGAGAACATAGCACTGTGAATATTAACAACATAAGAGGGAAAATAACTACACACAATATAAAATGGTATAAACAAACTATAAATACTGTATGTGAAAATGCAAAACCCACATGAAGCTAAGTCACGAGTTAAAATTATCTCTCCTTTCACTGGCGGCGAGCCGGGCTCAGTGGGTGGGTGGCTGGAAGAACCGGTGTGTCTGTCCGTTTCAGAAGCTGTTCGTCTGCTCGCCTACCTGTTTGTCCCCCTGACAGCTTGCGTGCGCGTCTGACTGATGAGGATATTGATTTGATCCGACAGATCACGGTTATGAAAAGGCAGCGCTGTCGCTGTCCTTGCTGTGACCCTGAACTCAGCCAGCCATTAACGTGTTTGTCTGGCCGTTTGGATGTGGTGTGAAACATCAGGGTAGTGTATACTGTTTGTTTGGTTTTTTTCTTCCTGTAGACAGTTTCCTCCCATATGTGCAACTCTACGAATATGAGAGTTCAACTGATTTTGTATTTGATGTTGTGTGAGAGTATGACGTTTATCCACATCAATGTTTGGTGAGTTTTGCTGCACCAGTGCCTGCAGCATGGGAACGAGATCATCTGGGGGGTTTTTTAAGTGTACGCTTCTTGCCGGAGGGATCCTGTCCACACCATCACTGATTTTTCACAAAACTGAGACTTTCTAATGCATTTGTACGTTTTGTCCACATGCATGTACATTTTTTTAAATAAAAAAAACCCCTTAGGACGAGGTAGATGCCAAATAACCAACTGTCTAACTCAGTTTAAAGATCAGCTGACTGAATATTCCCATTTTGTTCAATGCCACTTAAACAGAACAAACATACTTAGACTTTGGCTTCTCAATTCTCTCCATCAAGTCCAGTTTATGTCAGTAACTTCTGATCCCAACTCAAATCTGGACTCTCATGGAAAATTTTCTTTATGTTCTGGAATTTTACAAAACTCAGACCTGTCGTACCATCCTCGTCACTAAAATACGTTTTAATGCATTTGTTTCTTTACCTTTACTATTGTATTATATTGTTTAGTAGGCTAGAATGTTTGCAAGTCTAACAGAAAGCTGCAGACCACTTATAATTGTTTATACTGGCTTCCTGATGAGTTCAAAAGTAACATTGAAATGTGAATCGTCCAACAAAAAGCAGTGGGATGATCAGACTCCGGTACATTTAGATGCTTTCATTTTGTTTTACAAAAGAGATAAAGAAAGTTTTGGTAAATTTAACAATCAATTCTTCTATTTTGTTTCCTCTTCTCATTATTTTTCCACTGCTCATCACAAACAGTTGAAGAAGATGAAAATGATCCTTCTGCTGCTGAGACTCTCTTTATATTGCTTAATGAAACATATTTCAATAAAGAATGAATTAACTAGAAATGAAGGTCCAAAGAAGGATTTGTACTGCTGTAAGTTGCTTACAGGCATCAGGACAGATAAGGGTTCCTGATGGGATATAAGTCAGAAGGGTGTGACTTTGTTCTTAAATTGTCAGTGATTAAGTTATCAGATTTGTAAATCTGCTGTTATTTGACACAATTTTGGGTGACAACAGTTTGTATTTACGCCAATACGCACACACATTGAATGGTTATCTTCCTTTGGTTTATTGGTATGTGTGCATCTTCCACTTCATACCTTCCGCGGGTTCTGTGTGATGTCATCCAGACTCGTAGAGAGAAGATTATCTTTCATGGCCACATATAGACGCCTCCTGTCTTCATCAGGCAGCAGGGAGTGGAGGTCTCCTGCTTCCAAAGGCAGCGTCAGCAGACGGCCATTTTGAATGAGCTCTGCAGTGGAGAAGAAGAAGAAAAGCATATGACATAAATATAACATAAGACCAAGTGTAGGCAGAGAAGGCTGAAACTTCAGCAAATGCACCAGCATGTGTAAAACCTGTGCTTAACACTTCGGCTGCAAGGCCCGAAAAGGTCAAAGGTCCAGAAAGAGGGATGCTTTTCTGGACTTTTAAAGTTTTTATATCCTGTTCAAGTTTATCTTTAGGATAACTCAGTATTGAATAGCCTGTTTGATCAATCCAGGTAACTTTTCAATCGCATTTAAGCATCAGAAAATGTCTCCAAAGCTCAGAGAGAATTACCATAACTAAGTATAAAGACTGGAAAAGTTAGAAAGACCTCCGCAGACCAGCTACTACCAACCAGAAACTCTAAGATCTGATGTCTTTCTGGTCAAGGAACACACCATGCCAAAATATGAAGTGGTCCCACCAACACCACCCTCTTTAGTGTGGAAGCTAACAGAAGGAAGCCTCAAAGTTAGCTATTTTTATGTCAGAGAGAACTTTAAAATGAAGTCACATGAAGCGTAAACGGTGTGAGACAGGAAACTACTTTCTACTTTTAAACAGGACGCAAGCAGATAATGTGAAGGGTGAATGTTTTGCAGTAAAATTGATTTGTTTTAAAACAAGGTTTTATATTCTCGATGGATTTAAACACAGAATGCTGTTTTCAGTTAGTATAATTGTACCCATGCCAATTGTCGTAATCCCTTATATACTGTCAAAGACATTATAATGTCTATAATCATGTTCTTATTTTAAAATGATGTAAATAATATTACAACAATTCTGCTTTTCATATACACCGTGTGAATGCCTCTAGTCTAATATAGATTATGAATGACTGCATCAAATAAGGAAGGCTAGAAAGCAATACTATTAATTAATGACGTTAATTAACAGAATCTTTTTAATAATTAATTAATTAATTTTTTTTAAATTGGTGTAATCTAAAAATCAACATTGGCACGTCAAAATGTACATCTGAATTCTTAAATGATAAAAAAATCATGTGCATTACTTAAGTTTAAACTCCAGTATGAATGAAACAAAATATAGCAGTAAAAACAAGATTTAAAAACCAGAATTAAAAGTGGGGATAAAACTATGTCAACAACAACAACCAGCTCTGACGCAAAATGTTGTTTCACAAGTGATCAGATAAGCAGACAGACATAAACTTTCCCACACCTACAGTTTCTATGAGATGCTCTTCTCTTGTTTGTTTTTTGTTCTGCTTCGTCTCTCTCTAACAGCCTGGACTCTCACACTAAACAAAAAAGTTGAAATGCATGTTTTATGAACACACACACTCACATCTTGATACGCTGCACTTGTGTTTCAGACAGGCTGTGGGATAACAAGGGATTCTGAAATGACTAATGATGAACGTACTGATTACATTTTTCTAAAATGACTCCTCTGTCGCACTATGTAAACTATGAGAACTATGGTGAGGGAGATCGTTCGATATCTGAGCAAGGACACAAACGGCACGTCAGTCTGTTTTGTGTGAACCATCACAGCGTAAGAGCCAAGCGTCCTTCAGTGGATTGGCGTCAAAAAGCAAAAAGCAGTGGCAGACGTGGCTTCACGCACTGACAGCTCCTAATAGTACGCTGAAGTACAGAGAGATTTTGAAACACATTTGTCTTATTAAAAAAACTGGATGACACTGTGTTGGTAAATTACACTAAACATGTTCTCCTGTTGTCAACCTGGCCCCTTAAATCCAAAGAAACATGTTAGGACCACTATCTCAGGGCAAGTGTTCAAGCCAGACGTAAAATGACCATTTATGCTGTTTTAGGCTGCTGCATTTATGCTCCAGCAACTAATTTACATAAATTGCTGCTCAGAGCACCTAGCTGTTTAACTTCATGATTTATCACCCTTCACAGCAGCAGCAAACTCAGCTCATTTTTATGTTAAAAATTAGGTTTAGTTTTGGTGTCTCCAGACGGTGGGCAGTCGTGTGCTGCCTGTTCCTGTGCAGTGATGGATAACAACCTCTGAAACACACTGTTTGTTTCATCGGACTGGTAAATGTGAACCGACATTGTGCTCTGAAGTGTACCATGCATAATATAATTGAGTTAATCTCCTTTAATGTAGCGCAACAGTTTGAATTTTTGGCACGAGTTGTTTCTGTGAAACGTGAAAGTCTCACTGCATTATACAAGAGACACTTTCAAATTCGATTTAGGATATAATTCAAGGTTATGAAGAAATTTGTTGTTACGTTTATAAAGAGAGGAAGGTTTTTGATCCAACGATGAAACGGATAAGAGAGGACTATTTAATCAAAGTCCTCAGAGGTTCTAAATACCTCAAACAAGATGCTCTGTATGTCCTTTATTATTCTGCATTTTATTGTGTCGTGCTGCACTGTATAGCGTGAACGAAAAAAGAAAACTTAGAAGACGAGGAAAGAACAAATCAGACAGAAACATAGCTGTCAGAGACAGAAAGAAGTGGGAAGCTGGTGGTGGAAGAGCACGAAGTGATGACACACTGAGAATAACATGCAGGGATGGATATAGACATGGCAAACTGCAGACTGGGGTGACAGAGAGGTCAGACACAGCGGGAGCATATTTGCAGTGTCTTAGCTGAATAGTTGTTTCTTCAGGTGGCAACAAGAACATTTTAATTACCCTGATACCAAACAACCACTATGCATGTAAAAGGCAGGTCTTCGGTTTTCAGCTATGTCTTTGTTAACCAACTTTACCTCGAGAGCTAAAAGACAATGAGCAATACAATCTTCCAAACGCTTACAGAGCGCACAACACTGAAATATAGGTTTTAAAATGTTAAAACTTCAAAGAATGTGTCCATGTGTTACATAGTCCTGAAAATAATTATTTCTACATCAACAAGTTACATTTCGAACATAACTAACAATGACCTTATCTAACAAAGACAAAAACTTTCTGGCTGCTAAGATACATCCTCAGACAGAACCAGATCACACTGGATGCTATAATGTATAAGCAGAGGCTCTTAACTTTGCATTTAGCTGAAAGTGTCTCACGCATTGATGAACATTTGGTAAATGTAATAGATGATACACCAAGCATTTTTAGTTTGCTCATATTTTTCTATATGTGTATTCAACAAAAGCCAGTGTTTGTTTTTTGTTTGCCAACTCTGCAGATAATTGTTTGATTAGATGTCTTTAGTGTGTTTTAAGTATTTTTCACCACAAATATGAAAATGGTTCAATATGTTCCGTACATAACACGCCAAGTTGAATCAAATAAGCCTTCCTAATATGTAAAGACAACTTCAATTTCTAGCTCAGGTAATAAGGATTTTCTCCCGACTTTAGCTAAAGTTGGTGTTGGCGCCTAAGGAAATCTGTTCAGCAACTTGTGCCTGTCATGATATGCAGTTGTGAGGTGCTGAGGAAAACGCTGAGGACCCAGGTTGGAATGAAGAAGTGATCATTTAATGATCCAAAAAAAGCACAATAATCCAGGCAGCACAGATGAGCGGAAGGCTAATGCTCACAACTGGTAGCAACTGGAACAAATGAATAACTGACGGCAGACAAAACGACAGACTTGACTAGACAGATTAGACGTAAGACCTGACAAGGTAACAAGGAACACAGGTGGGATTAAATACACAGAGGGTAAAGCAGGGAACGAGACACAGCTGGGAACAATCGAGGGGTAGACAGGACAACACGGAGATTCAATAGACTCAGAAACCTAAAATAAACACAAAGAAAACTCAAATCCTCACAGTGCCAGAGTCATTGCTTGAGTTTTTCTCCATCTAAAGTCCATTTAAAGCTGCTGAAATCATCACTGGGTGTTTTTTCCCCCTCAGATTATTTCTAGAAAGATATATATATATATACTGTATATATAAAGAAGAAAACTAACAAATTTACAAAATGTACAAAAAGCTGGGTGTGATTTGCTGTGATCCCTTGAAGATTCATCAAAATGACAAGTTTTCACAACTGGATCCAATTAAAAGGCTTCATGCAGAGGGCTCATGTGACTTTTCTTTACAGTTTCTGGGTGGCATCATTTTCACCAAGTGCAAATTTTGACCCATTTGAAAAGCCAAGATTCAAACCTCTCTGCCTTGATATG
Source organism: Xiphophorus maculatus (assembly GCF_002775205.1). Classification (NCBI taxonomy): domain Eukaryota; kingdom Metazoa; phylum Chordata; class Actinopteri; order Cyprinodontiformes; family Poeciliidae; genus Xiphophorus; species Xiphophorus maculatus. The sequence continues at coordinate 8,874,768 of NC_036443.1, read as the reverse complement.
AAAGTAGCATAGTCTCCAAGAAATGGAACATGAAATTGTTCTCTTGCTGTAAAATGCAATACATAAATAGAAGAATAAAATGTAGAAATTCACATGGCCACGCTTTGAAATTCTGAAAAAGATAAACAAAAATATCTTGTTAAAATGTTTTAACCTGGTTTAGTAAAATATTAATTGCACGCAAGAACTTTTGAAGAAGATTCATGAAATTTGTTTTTTTCGACATTAACAGGACATTGACAAAGTTGTGGGCACATTTGTAATGGGAATTTGGATGTAGATATTAAAATGGATATTTTATGAGTTGGTGTTTTAAGCTAAATTTGACTAAACCATTTTGTAACTAGAGTCAACATGCATATTGCCGAATATGAATGCAAATTACTGGATAGTATTGGATTGATTTTATAATATATTTCTACATTTCCCAATCTGAGTTCGCCCTGTTTGTCTCAAAGTACAGTAAGACGACGTTCGCTGTTATGTGGCACAAAATAAATGAACGTAATTGAATTAAATGAATGAGCTACTGGATGTTTGGATACAATCAGGAAACAGTAGTGAATATTTTTCTTCTCATCCTGGGAAAAGGAGTCATTAGAGCATTGCATCTTACAGTTTCATAAAAACACAAGTTCTTTCATTCCTCCTCCAATAGCGCTGACAGATTAAAATAGGTCAAATTGAATTAAGAATAATGAAAAACCTTCATTGTTTCTCTGCACTGTTAACTATGAAGATGATAAATAAACCCATAGGGGGTGAAAGCCAAGTGGATAACGGGGAGGAGAGGAGGAGAAGGTCAATGGGGAGATGAACAGCTGGAGGGAAAGATGAGGAAAAATGGAATGGCAAAGTGACAATGAGATGAAACTGGGCTGATGGGTGAAGACAGCTACGAGATGAGAACGGGAAAAACGTCAAAACAACGGATGATGATGGACAGATGAGAGAGGGAAGGAGAGGGGAGGAGGCAGGAGGAGGCGAACAGACAGAAAGTAATCCTGATGGACGAAATTAATAAATAATGATGGATAATGATGAGGGTGAGGGGAAGAGGAGGGATGAGGAAGAAAACAGGGGGATTGGGCGAGATAGGTCGATACGGGTGGAGGAGGAAATCGTGTTTTGACGACAGCGGGGGGCAAATGATGGACACAAGGGCGGATTGAGGAAGAAGTGGAGTCAAATGATTAAGCAGATATGAGAAGAAAATGGGAAAGCCACATTACAGTAAGCAAGAGGAAAAACAGCAGGTAAGAGGAGGGAGGAAGAGGAGAAGATTAGCTGAAGGTAGATTTAAAAAATAGGGAAAATGAAACCTGAAAGAAGGGCAAAATTCTTTGATGACAAGGTGAAAAATGATGAGGAAAAAGTGTCAAAGTGAGAAAAGAAGACAGGAAGGGAAAAGGAAAAGAGGGAGCAAAGAAAGAAAGATTGACGCAGCAGACAGAAATTAGAAGAACTTCAACATGCTGACAGTTGAGTAAAACACACGACGTGGATGAGCAGAAAGGAAATAAGATTTTTTTTTAAAAAGAGGCGAGGAAAACATGACTCAATGGAAACCGAGAAATAATCAGCAACAGAGAAACAGTAGGAAAGAAATGGACTTTCAGCCCAAAAGAAAATAGCAGAAACTTATGGTTAGCTCAGCATGAAATCTCACTGGGTACTCTGTTGTTATTCAGCAAAGCATCAAGGAGGCAAATTGTTTTGCTTCACACTGATCTGTGTCTCATTAATCCAAGACAGTGCAAAAGCAACAAAATAACTTCGACTAATTCTATCCCCATTCCTCCCTTCATTTAGCTTAGATTTGGCTGAACTCAGACGCAAACAAAGATGAACGTTTTTCCAAGCAATCACTAAAAGAATGAAAACCTTCAAGGTTTCCAAATGGAGGTTTTGTTGAAATGACAAAGTTCACAATTGCTGAAAAGGAAACATGTTAGTTTAAAAAATCAACAGGGAAGACAACTCTTTCCGACTATTCCTGCTTTGGTTTGTTTACATTTAAAATGGGTTTTTTTAAGATCTTCTAACGTTAGATGTGCTGAGCTTTTAATCGCTACCAGTCCAAGTCATTTAAGATGTCATATTTACTAATACCTGAGGCTTAGTCAGAAAAGTTGTGCACGACTGACTGTAAGTCCAAGAAAGTTATTAAATCCACTTAAAATAAACACTTATACTCACTGGCCAGTTTATTAGGCATTTTTCTTAGTGATTAAATTACTTGCTTGGTGCCTCAGGAATGTTCAAAAAAAGTTCTTGTTTCCAGCAGGAAAGTTGATTTTTGACTAAAATAGTAACCGACTTTAAGCCCAACAAATCCACTACAATTACAGCCCCAATTTCAATGAGGTTGTGGCGTTGTGTGAAACATAAAAACAGAATACGATGATCTGTAAATGCTTTTCAACTTGAATTAAATTGAATACTCTATAAAGATGAGATAATGTTTGAATGCATAAACACATTTATTGATATTGTTGCAAATATTCACTCATTTTGAATTTAATGCCTGCAACACGCTCCAAACCAATTGGGGGATAGTGGCAACAAAAGACAGAAACGCTTGTTTGGAACATTCCACAGATGCACAGGTGAGTGTCATGAATGGGTTCACCACTTTGTGAACAACTGCGTCAGTAAATACATTATACAGTCACCAGTTATGAAACAACCAATAAACATTACATTTAGTCAAAAGCCATAATCAAGCTCATTAATGCACAAATATGTCCATCAATGTTCCATTTACTGCTAATAAAAGGCAGTTCTAAACAGGTGCCTTTCTAGCATCAATGTAAAGAAACTCAGTGTTTCAGCTGCTTTGTGGTTTTCTGGAGGTTTGTTCCATTCAATTCCACCGTGTAGGAAATTGTCATTTTCTTTTTTTTTATTATTATTATTTGTGCTTTACTCAACATCTCAACTTCATTGGAATTGGGGTTGAACAAAAAAAGACCTAAGAATGAAAGAAAATCCCCAAACGTTTGTTGATGTTTTTCCAGACAATTCCTGCACATGTAGAAATAAGCAAGTGTGCTGAAGGAAAACTCAATCAAAAGTTGTTCAACTTTGTTGCGTCAAAGAAGATTCATAGCACTTCAGTTATATTTCAGTCAACACTTGATTATGGCAGTCACGTTGCAGCCGCTCTCTGTGCTGGCTGTCTCTTCACCTCATGAATATTTCAGCAAAAATAAAGAAGGAAAGAGAGTGATCTAATTTCTTGAAAATAAATCTACTTACCTGCTTTGTCACCAACTGTGTTTAGCCAATAAATGTCTTGAATTTCAAACATTCCCGGCTTGCCAGCCTACATCTGAAGGAAGGAAGTTTCTAAGAGGCTCTTACTTTACAGGATATCAGACCCTGGTGGGGATTCATGCCTTCCTGCTCCTACTCAAGCATCCAGCTCTTCACCAAAATTACTGTGTGCACCTCAGGAGCAGCATGACCTTGTTTCACGCAATATGAGGGGAAAAAACTCAACTTAATTGAATGTGAAACCACCGCTGTGGTGAGAATGCCAGCAAGATTCTGCATCTGTTACCCTCACAGGTTCCTGTTGGGTCAGACAGGCTGAAACATGTTGATGTCGGGGTTTAATAGGATGGAACCGTCTCCATGAAGGACCCCGTCATAAATTTGTCAAGAGTTCCTAGTGTAATAATAGAAATCAGATATCCCCCTTGAGTCAGGATCACATGTTTTATATTGAGTCAACTCTCCATGTGATTACAACTCTGACTTGTTTTCTTTATTCTGCAGACACGACAGCATGAGCGCACACTGACAAACCCGGCATATTTAAGCCCATAGGAATGAACAACTCTTATTCAATATGAAAAACCAAAACAAAACATTGTTTCATCCGCCACAAACACAGAGCGTTCCTCAGTCATAAAACACCAGCTGCACCTACTCCACCCTAACTCTTGGGACAGAGTTGCCTTGGATACGGCAACCATGCCAACATAATTTAGAAGGGGGCACGGAGGGGGTGTCTCTTGACCCTCCACCCGCTGCCGCCCCGCCTCACACACACACACACACACACACACACACACACACAGATGATTGATTTGGCCAACACCTCTGCACAACATTTCTAACAGGGTCGATTGGAATAATGGAGTATTTCTAAGACATCAAAGACATTTGTCAGCGGGGGGCCGGAGGGGCGAGGGTAGGGGGCTGTGCCCTTGAGGACACACACTTAGACATATTTCCTGATACAACAGAATAATAAACTTTCCCCCATGCTTCTCACTTACATGCAGCCAGGGCTGGATTTACAAAAATGTGGGCCCCTGGGCTGGTATCCTATCCACTAAAGGGAAATTCTTTTGCTAATGCAAATTATAGTACACTATTATTATTATTATTATTATTATTATTATTATTATTATTATTATTAGGTAGATCTATACATAACTTAGAACTGATGATGCCAAATGATGATGGCAGGTTTAATGTGTCACTTGGCCAGTAACTCCATGTTGTTCCCAAAAATCTTCATAATTTTGAAATATTTGAGTACTGTTTTTATTCATGAAAATCCCAAAATATTATTACAAGGTACCTGATATGGGCCCACGACTGTTGTATAAAGTACAATGCCTGCAAAGAATGCATTCATTTAAAAAAAAAAATGTAAAATTCAAAAATAAAAATCTGTGGGCTCCTCCAAAATTGGAGCTACTGCAAACAACATGCAGCACAACAAACCTTATGCTTTTTTTATTGACATTTTTGTCAAGTCATAACCACAAACTGCAAAGTTTCTAATTGGGAAGAAAAAGATAGATGGTTTTCAAAATATTTTACAAATAAAAACTCAGAAATTGTGGCATGCATTTGTATGCAGCTCCATTTACATTGATAACCCTAAAGAAAATTTGGGGATAATAATTGCCCTGTGAAGATTCCTTATTAGGATAAAGACTCCAACATCCAAGATGAGCCAGGAATATGTTGTTTGAAGTTATAACAGATCATCCCAAGTTATATGTCATAGAGAACTGGGATATCCATTTTCTCAATATAGAAAGAGTGTGACACATTCGCAGACCTGTGGATGTATGGATACACAAGAAGCACATGTAAGAAAATGCTCTGGTCACACGGCAACACAAGTTGAGCTTTATAACTACATAAAAAACTACCCTGGTGTTTGTTGGAAAGCCAATACTGCACAATTAACCTAAATCTGGAAAGAAATCAGAAGTGGCAGCATAATGCTGTGGGTCGGGTGTCAGGGAAAATAGGTGGAGCTAAAATCAGAGCAATCCTTGACGAAAACCTGTTGGAGGCTTTAAAAGACTGGGGTGAAAGTTCACCTTCCAGCAGGATGACGACCCTAACCATCCAGAGCAGCAATAAACTGGATTAGATCAAAGCATATCTACGAGCTAGAATGGCCCACTCAAAGTCCAGCTCTAAATCAAGTTGAGAATCTGTGGCAAGATTTGAAAATACACACACGTTCTTCATCCAGGCCTTAATGAATCCGAGTGTGACATTAACCGTAGCTGCCAACCTGAAATGGTCTGGCCTAAGTAGCCCGACACAGACAGAAGAGATGAGCCTGCTCTCATTCCAGCCTGCAATAACTTTCCAGATTAAAGTTTTGAGAAAGTGTTCTAAAAGACCAGAGAGCAAAAGTTTCAGAGACAATTTGATGATTTGATTCGCCCATGGGCAATTTCATTCCACGGCTCCGCAACCTTTTCAGAAACTCTGAATTGGAATTGATTTTTTTCAAAACAACTTGCAGCTCCTAAAATGCCTTCAAACAACACTGAGAGCTGAAGGAACAATTTGACACAAAAATAGCAAATTGCTATACAGCATACAGAGTAGGGCATTAAAAAAAGCATGAGAGAAAGCCATCAAATGGCGATTTATACTCTGGGAAAAAATGCTTCTAAGAGTAAAGAGTGTCAGTAGTTGCCACAGGTGTGAAGTTATTCTTCACATGGTTCCTCAGAATAGATCATTTGAACCCACCCTGCAGGTTGTAATCTCATTGAGTAGTACTGCAATGACTTGTGAAATGTTGACTAACTTTAGGGCAGCCAGAATTCAGACAATGGTCAATAAAAATGCTTCAAGTTTACATTACTTGACATTTCTTATGAGTTCAATAGAAGAATTCTAATTACTTTTGTTTTAACTTTTTCTTATGATAGAAATGAGATTCATCCTAGTTACTATTTGCTACTAATCCTGTTAATAATCTTGTTACTGCAAACTGTTCATTTTCTGCAAACATGATACTGTTATTGTCTCTTAAACATCATTATCAGTTTAACTCTGATATGATTATGGACACTTTGGCCCATTTGTTTACATTTTTCTAGTTGATCAATCAATTATTTTTGCTGCATTATTGCACATGGCACAATTTTAGAAGAAAACGTTTGTACAAATTTTGAAATTCAACTTTACATGTCTAAGAAATCTAAAGAAAATTGTGGAAAAACGATGGAAAGATTTCAAAATAATGCTAAATAAAACTTTAAAAATTCTTTTTTTTTTGCTTTCCTCTGCTTACATATCTTAAGCCACTTAGGATCTGGTCAAAACTTTCTACAATTTTGATCATTGTAGCCCTTAAATGCCTGTTTAATTTATGGAAAATACACAAAAATGTATTGTGTTGAATGAGCTGTGTTGCATGTAGCAATTTTTGGGAAGCTCGAAAATATTTTAAATCAGTCTTAGATATGTAAAAGATTAGCCAAATATTGACTTTTTGCATTAGTAGGTTTTTGTAGCACCGCGTTTAAAATGTTGTACAACATGGCGTCATTTGCTGGCAATAGAATATGCCACTAATCTTTGTTAAGACCACAATTTATAATCCTACAGATGTTGGAAAATATATGCAGGTACAAGATGTCAGGGTTTCATCTTGGAGAAAAATAAAAAATTTCTTGCAGTTTTCACCATAAAATTCACCATCATGAGGCTGTATGATGAATATTTATAATTTCAATACTCAATGTCTTTTTGTTGTTGAAATTGATTGGTTACACCGCCGTACTTAGCAACAGGGCAGTACAATGTATCACAAATTTATTGTAATTTAATATTTTCATGACTAATAAGGCAAAGAATTGGCTGGAATAACAATTATCTGCTGCTATGTTAAAGATTAAGAAGAGATAATGCAGAGAAAATGAATTAGCAGGTCGTTATAATAGGGAAGCAATGGTCAGTTGTGGTCAGGGAAAGCACAATCTGTTCAAACACTTTAAAGTACACACACACACACACACACACACTCACACATCATTGCAAAGCGCAGCAGGCCTTATAAGCATCAAGTTGACAGCAGGGTAGAGAAAGTTCTTGACCTCTGATCAGAGCCAATTGGCCTCTGACTCCTGTCGTCGGGAATCAAAGACGGAAAAGGTTACGGTGTAAAGGAACAGACGTCCTGCGCCATAATCCCACAAGTCTGTGCCTACATGCTAAAACCTGTGCATGAATGGTCCCTTTCTTTCAGTGGATGGCTCTGCCTGTCCACATTTGCCTCTGTAAGTGTGTTGTTTACACCGTGTTCATAGGTGTGTGTTCACATGAATGTGTGTTTTGTCAGCGGCCACGTATTTTTATCCATGGTGAACATTAGATTAAAGGCTGCTGGTCATGGGAGCACTGACGGACCTCAATGTGATTAGAGCAAATGTGCGGCGTGTGATGCAGCTAAGGACATTCCTACACTGCAGAACATTCCCTCTCTCGGAAGCACGGACAAGCAAATGCATCTGTGTGCTGTTAAACTAACAAGGCCAAATTAATAAAAAAGAAAAAAAGACTCTGTTAAACAGTGGAGGTAATTCTCGATGATGCATTGAAGCTTCCTAAGTAGGTGTTAAATAATATTTTTGACTCATGGATGTTTCTCCAAAACTAAATCTTTGAAACGTGCAAAATCAAAACAAGAAAATGTGTCAGCCCTGAAAACCTGCATCAGTCCGATTCAGTTTTGTTAATATATTTCCATAACAAAAGGCACCCCGGGGGGGTTTGCATTAAAAGATCTGACAATTTCCTCTGAACAAGCACTTGGCAACAGTTTATCATGACAATCACCGAGCTCGGGCTGCTTTATTCAATTTGCCACATGGTGTTTCAGTGCAAATAATCATATGCTACATAATGGAAAGACGTGAATCAATAACACTTTAATTTGATTCGTTTGGCTAGAGTCGGAGTAGATATGAAAGACGAGATGAAAACATACGATAAAATGTAAAGGGAACTGAACAGAAGACAAAGTGAAAGTAGCTTTAAAATTAGCAAGCAGGTGTCGGCCAGCACTGCTTAAGATGCCTGAAGCATACAGTAGCTCTGCTCTGAGCTACAGCTTCACTTCTCATCTTCTTCCAAGGCCAGTGCCCTACTTGCAATTGTAAAGAGAGCTGTCAGAGAGTTTGAAGGTGTCTTCCTTTTCCCCTGCTCCACTTTTCAATGCAATTACCTTTTTTTTTCTTTTCTTTTTTTTTTTTGCTGCAGATTTGGAGGACGAATCAATGCCCAGCCAGATCCAAGTTTCAAATATTCAAACTCTGGAAAAGAAAAATATGTTTACTGGATTTTTAAAATACAAAAAAATGAATTCTTAGAAGTACAGCACCATCTGGCACAGCAAAATCCACACTGATATTTTATACTAGATAAGCAATGCTTGTGACTAAAGATGTGTTTGTTTCCTCCAGCTGCTAAAACACCATTCCTGCAATCCTGTTTTGATTTTGTTTGTCTTTTTGAATTAAAAATATACCAAGGAATAACAAAAAAGATTGCGTTCACATTATGTCAGGCTACAAACAAAAATGTCAACGTATTTTATTGTGTGGAGAAAAACTATCACTGTAAAGACACCATGGTGAAACATGAGGAGGAAAGCATAATGTTCAAATGTTCTTTATGATTTTTTAAACTTACAGCTAGCGTGGAACACACAGTGAAAGGATTAAAGCGATTAGAACATGTGTTAGAATGGCCCAGTCAAAGTACAGACTTAGACACAATAAGAAATTATAAAATACTCGAAAATTGCTGTTCAGTTTCAGTGATCTGTTACAAACACATCCCAAAGGGCTTGAAGATGCAATTGCAGCAACATGTTGGTTCTGCAAAATTTTGATTTAGAACAGCAGATTTCCATTTGTATAAGAAATAATAAAATATGGATCTTTTCACTTCTCAATCACAGGCTACTTTGTGTCGGTCTACTATATGCAGCATAATCCCCCATAGTCTGTGGTTCAAATGTGACAAAAATAAGCTAAGTGAATACTTTTGAATGGTGTCTTATGTGTGTGGGTTTTTTTTTTTGTTTGTTAGTTTTTTTGCAGGTTGAGGCTGACAGATATATCTGAGCACAGCTGTTGTTGTCAAGGTGATGCATGGTGGTCATAAGATGGGAATGACGGGAAAAAATCCTTTTGGCACACAGTGCGGCGAACGTCAGTGCAGTTTTTCCATGCTGGCGTAACAAGAGCGTATGAGGACAGATGTGACGTCCTGGTCTCCAGGGGCCGGAGTTTATGAATAGTTAGATTCAATTCAAATGGTTTTCATCTGAAATCTCCTTAGAATTGCAAAATATTTCAGTAGAAATAAAAAGTAGATGGGGGTGAAATAAACATTTTCTCTACCTTTAGTCCCCAACTATATTATATTCCTTATTGCAAAGCCTTTTAACACACAAACACAAGCTTCCTTTACCATTAATCTGTCCAATTATTCTCCCCCAGCCTAAAGTATTGTCCATGTGAGAGCATTAAGGATCTACACATGTGTGTACCTTTGTTTCTGTGTCTTTGTGAGCATCTGTCTTTGTCAGTCTGTTTGTCTGCTCACTGAGCCCCAGGGAACTTTAGCTGTCTGGTGCAGCGTTCCCAAAGGGAGGACTTTGTTGGCTGCGCCACAAGAGGAGGGTGTCGTTGGAGGGGCAGGAGAGGGACGCGGGGGGTGATTTCCTGTGGAAATGGGGTTATCACTTCACAATTACTGGTGCAATTACAGTGGGAGGCCTGCAGAAGCTTGGGAACAAAGCCTATAGGCACACAGATGGGCACTCAGATGGAGACATGAGCGCACATGGAATCTTGTCGAACACTCGTGTCTATAAAAAAAACAAAAAAACGTCGCACTGTTTTGTTAAGTATAAGTGCCCTCATGGTCTGTCTTTCACAGAGTGCCTGAATGTGCTGGAGAAGGTCGTCTTGGTGTCTTAACCTCCCGCTGTGACAAGAGTGGCTCAATCCATAATAGACAGTCATTGTGTTTGAGGTTACAATGTCGTTATCTATCCACTGGGACACTGTAAATTTTCCCAGATGCAGGATTAATTGTCTGCTTCACCCCTCACACGATGCCACATACATTTGGAAATCCAGCCCCTCATTACTGCTCAAGCACCCTTATTCTCTATATGGGACCGCTTCTTCTCTGGGACCGGGACTTGTTTCTCTTTTATTTTTCTGAAAAACTAGAATCATCTTTTAACCCGTCAACATCATCAGTTTTCTGATGGCTCCCGACCCCAATTTGTGCTCCACAACTTCAGCCAACGTAGAAAAATATACGCACACAAACGAGCTCTGCTTAATGCGCCGTGCTGCTCCGTTTCAGTTCAAATCCTTTAACACAGATACACACACACACACACACACCAGCACAGAATTACAGCCAAGCACAGACACACCAGGTCTGGACTGCATCACCCAAAGAGCAGACCCACGTGGACAGCTTGACCTCCGACCTTTTGACGAATGAGTATTTATCATCATCAAACTGTTGGGTTTAGGTTAACGTGATGCTACGTACACACAATACAGTCTGGCTATTGTTTACATTTAATCTAATTTGTTTTTTCGGGGGGGTTTATTCCTTGTTGTCTGACTTGTAGTTCAAGTCGGCCTTGAACGACTCAGAATAATGTTTTCATGCCAGGTCACATAGATTAAATATTTCAACACAATGGTATTTTCCTCATACTTAAGCTCATTTATTTGGTTTAAGAACATGAACTCCCAACTTCCTTTATAGTAGTCCAAGTGAACATGTTTGTCATTTTTTTCCTTGTAGGGCAACATCTCTATTTATATTTAGAAAAAGTTATACAGATGTTGATCAATTGTTAATCAAGTTGAATCTAAGCAAAATTCCCTAAGTTTGATGATGCAGAAAATGTTTATGAAACTCAAACGCATCAGAAAATTGTTTTGGGGTAAATTCTAGCAGCTACTTTATCGTTTACTCAGCTTAAGGCAGCAGTAGAGCCTTCTGGCTTTCCCCATGAAGCACCACGTCCCTTTGATCAAATTGTTTGACAGAAATGTGAATGCAAGTCATTCAGAGGTAAAATAGTCCCATTTGGTACTTTTACAGGTTTGGGGTTCTCACTTTTTCTGCCATGAAAAGCAGCCATCTGCTGGAGGACATTTTGCACCAACCAGATGTCAGTATGGAGCCTTGGAAACGATTCATCCAGCTTTGACAAATGAACAGTTTCAGTAATTGTCTAAAATCAACTCCTAGTCTACTGTAAGGAGCTGTAGCTTCAATAAGTTCCCAACAATATCACAGTACAAGGTAATTTTGAATTTGGTTTGGTTTGATAAGAAGCCGTCATTTCTTATGGTTCACAGAAATCAGCAGGCCAAAACAGAGCAGAGTGTAGGTCAACGTACGCAGGATATAATATAAAATCAAAATAACATTTCATATAAATATAACTAAATAGAATACATGTCTACTAAATTATTAGATTTGAGCATCTTTATGGTCATTTACATCTCTGATTAATAACCTGGACAACAAAGAGAAAATACACTGATATATAATGATTATATTGATACAAAACTGAAGGAGGTTGGGACAAAATGGCAGCTCCAATATGGAGGTATGAATTGACCCAAAGCTTAACAAGCTTAAAGAGATCATTTCAATTTTTTTTAAGTGAAGTTATTATTAGCAAGAGTTCCCTCACCTATTGTAAAAAGATGACAATAACCATAAATAAATAAGTCCAATAAATCCTTGGAGTAGTGGAAGGCACAAAAATCGGTAATCAGTTGTTTCCACTCCTCAGAAAAATTCAAAATGAAAATGTCAATATAGTTGGATTTAAAGTGCAAGTGGATTTAACCGCCCACTATTTCACAACGTACCATTGGTGCTGTGTTTTTTCAGCCAAACAACCTCCGGTTCCCTGTGTGGAGTTATGCTGGTTGAATCTGTCAGCTGTATCAATCCTCCAGTCCTCTCTAGCTCTGCCAAGTGTAGAGTAAACTCAGACCGTCAGAATAACAGCATCAAAGATGGCATGTTATCGGTCTCTCCAGGTCTTGTTGTTGCTTAAAAATTCTGGCAGATTCACAATCAGCCGATGAAACTGACAGACCAGCTGTTAGCTTGAATTGTTTCGAGTGTTATTTTAATTTTCCAACAAACTCACATTGCTTTGACAGCTTTCTGCAACAGGTTTGGAAAGTATTATCAAAATTATCCGAGTTAAACTTTTAAAATAAATAATGGAAGCAGTTTTGGGATTAATTGCACTGATCTGATCTAAACTTGAACAAATTTTCATTCTATGTAACTGAATATGTATTGACATTTGTTTAGAATTGGTGCTTCAAATGAACTGAAATGAATTATATTGAACCAAAGAGCATGTCCAATTCATTCTATTGCGTTCCTGTGTGTAAATGAGTCGGGAATGGCTTGTTATGCCACTTTAGATTTTGATTCAGTGTGGCAATGTGTCTTTGTTCCTGCTGAACCTGATACTTTATGACTCTGTGGACGCGAGCCAATTGGTCCGGGCCGGCAACTCGCAGAAAAATCACTGCAGTGTTTCTTCCACAGAATTTGTTACTGCAGCACACTTTCCTGGAGTTTCCAAATGTCTGCTCTAAGGTAAAAAAAAAAAAAAAAAAGAAATGTCTGCAGCTTTCAAATTGTCTCTGGCTTCTGCTTCTTGGCTGAACTTCAAAGCAATTAAAATGTAAAGCATTAGTTAGGAAAAGAGGCAATAAAATACCCCAACATTTGACAAATGGGCGCTTTCTGAAAATAGTAGCTGCCCTGTGAAGGTTAGTGGTAGTCGTGATGTCTGCAGTGATTTACAGTCGGCTTTGAGGGTCAGTTTTATGAAGAATCTATGCTTTAAAGCCAAGCTAGATGATAAAGCTCCCCTATCTGTCACTCTACATCCTCTCATTTTTAAACAGGAAAAGGAAGTCCGACTTTCAGCCTTTTGTGGCACATGTCTGATCTCTCCATCACTGACAAAGTAGAGAGGATCAGATTCTTGTGGTTTCTCTTATTTTAGTATGCAGTCATGGGAACTTCAGCACGAAAGCTATAAAAGGTTAAAAATTCTGGCGGACACTTTTCTGAAATCTCATTTCATGCTAGTGCTTCTCTAATCCATGTGATCCATCAAGCTACTTTCTGTTTTGTTATGGTTTTATTGTACTGGGGGCGGGGGAAAGCAGCACAATAAACTCTTCAATTTTCACATCAGGTCCTGCCTCCTTCAGACTGTATAGACAGCTGCTTCTCCCCTTCTGCCCCCCTCTAATAGTTCACGCTGCGAGAGCGCATCTTCAGCAGAAAAATCACCTGCTGTTAGGCACATATGTGAAGAAAAACTGTGCAAAACATGCACAAGAAATGAAAAAGACTTTAGATTCTTCTAAGCGTTCCTGTCTTTTAAGTAAAACCTAAATACCAAAAGCATGAACTAAAAATACACATTCCTGCAGACACTTTGAAATGACCCTCAGAGTATTCACTCCATCTCTGAACACACCCTCATATCCTGCGTCTCCATCTCGCTCTAATCTACAGCTAATGAGGTAAACTAATGGTCAGAGTGAGTCTGACGCTGCTGATCCCATCTGCTTCTGGTTTCTAGCAGGCCGACAAGTCAAGTGTGCCTTTGTGGATTAGAAACGCTAATGCTGCCGGGGTGAAAGGAATGCTGTGAGAAATATACGTCTGCAGGATGCTGAAGAGAGAGGCAATAAAACATATCTAGATTGTGTTACATTGGACCCTTTTTTTAAATTTAGTTTTAATTCGGTCTTACTTTGCTTTAAAAGTAGCACAAGATTAAATTCCTTTGGGAATTGTAAACAGCACTTGGATTACATGAGTAAAAGTTTTTCTCAATGTTCCCAAGTTTTAAAGAAATAATGATAAACACTTAAAACTCTAAGGGAAGCAGAAAGAAATACAGTGAAGCCAGGTCAGATTGGAGTAAATTAATACTTGGGGGAAATTGGTAGAAATTCGAAGCCTGTGAAATTTTCTTTAATTACAGACCCCCGGCCAAAGATGGCTTCAGATATTAGCGTCGGAAATTGTCCCAAGGGTGAATTTACAGCATGTCCACTGCTGTCGGAGGTTGTTGCCAAAACAAGGTTTTAATTAGACCCCATTAACTGTCTCTGTCCAAAAAGGGGAGAAACCCACAAGCATTGAGTTTCTCATGAGCGTTTTCAAAGTCTTAATAACTACATAAAGTTGAGCTGCAGGGATATTTAAAGAGTGCCTCAATCTATTGCAGAAAATTAAGTTTCAGATAGCACCAGAGCAAAAAGTTTTTTCCCCTACAAACAACACTTCTAGGTGTGCAACACTTTTTATTTTTGCCTATTTGCGATGCGAGCTGCCAGTAAATCAGGACTCCTTCCAGACGACAGGGCGTCTCCGCTCAAAAATATTCTGAAATGCGGGGTGAGGAACCAGCTGTCGTTTGACTTTAACAGTGGCAAGCGATGTTACTGTCACCACTTGGGTTCCATTAAAATTAATAACAAAGAATATCCGGAGTGTGTGCTGGATGAATGTCCCAGTGAAATCTACATTTCAGCTGCATCCCCAGCCCACAGCCTGGAAAGCACTGGCCTAGATAGGAACAGATCTGAAAGAATGTATGAATAATAGAGTATCTCTTGATTTTAATACTGCTTTGAAAGCTTTTGTGCTTTATTACTGAACTACACAGAGAAAACATAAGAGAAAGGTGAAGTTGGGGAAAGTTGAGGAGGGATATTTACGGGCACCAGGCGATGGGACCTCCCTCACACGAGGGAAATATCATCATCGAAACTGAGGACATAAATAATAAATCTTGTAACAAATACACTGCCTAGTGTTCACGCCCACTGAACTTTTTTTTTCTGTTTTCTCTTTACAACAAACTTTACTATATTTCACAGGGATTGTATGGTTTTACATAAAAAACCAAGACAAAGTAGTACAAAGTACCGGAATGAGATGTGAATTTCTTTCCAGTCCACCTGAGTGAGCTAATACTTTACTGAGGCATTTTTCATCGCAGGTCTTTCTTTGTCTGTGAATATCAATTAATATCAATCAATCTATGAACATACTTTAACTTGTATTAGACCCGGACTTTGACTAGACCATTCTAACATGTTAATAAGCTTTGAACGGAATTGCTCCCTGCCAGCTCTTTCTGTAGGTTTAGGGTTGCTGTCCTGGTGTGACAAAACTGAGACTTTTAAAGCCTTTCGTAGATTTTCTCTCAGTTTTGACCCTCTGCTTATTTAGATCTATATTCTCCATCAACTCTGATTAGCTTTATGTTGAAGAGCATCCTCACAACATGATGCTGCCATCACCATGTTTCACCTTGGGGATGGTGTGTTCAGAGTAATGTGCAGTGTTCACGTTCGCCAAACTCTAAGGCCGGTGTCCTGCAATTGTTTTTCTACTTTAACACATTTGAATTAATTAATAAAGTCATTAGTAGTTTTGTGTTGGTCCATCATATTAAAATCTGAGTAAAATGCATTGAAAGTTTTGGTTGCAATGTGATCACATGTGGTAAATGTTAGGAAAAATATTGTGAATAGGAGATGTGCTTCAAAGCAATGTGTTTGTGCTGCTTTTTCCTGCATTTTCATGTTAACTGTGTTGGCTTGGGGCTGATTATTCTTTTTCATTCAGAAAAAACAAACATTTACACAAAAAAATGAAGTTGTTTGAGAACATATGGGAAATGCAGCTAACATATGTGTGCACCGCGTCTATCTGTAACAAAACATACACGGAAACAGAAACACCCACATGAGTAAATATGCATCTTGACAGCCGTGATTTAATGGCTAAAATACCCAAACAACCTGCATGCTAATGCCATTCCCTTGGCTTACATTAAAATGTGGATGTTTGCCCACAAAGAAACAGCAGGGGAACTTTACATAACCATTATAACTTGCAGGTAAAATCTCTATTCATACCAAAAACAACTTACATGTACTCCCAATAATCTCCTGTGACTGATAAACATAAACGTCTCCGGCAAACCAATTCGTGAAGTGAATGCTGCATGAATAAAACATGACTGAGCCTCTGTGGGAGCTAATAGATTCAAGCTGACTTAATAAAGCAGGCATAGTTTTATTTTCTAACAGTGAGGAAGGTTTTATTGCCATGAATTTAAAAGGAGGTGCCAGTGATGATGGAATATTTATATGCATTCGCCGACAAGAGGCACACATAAAACATTTGCGTCCTTTTATTTTTGAATGCATACAAACAAGTCTTAAATACACTTGCAACTGTTAAAAGTCAAATTGTTTCTTTCCTGTGTGTGCAACAGCAGTCTCTCGCGTGGACAAAAGACATGTTTCACCAAACATTTTGCATTAAACTGCCTCTTTTGTCAGAGTGTATGTGTGTGAGGTAGAGATGCCATCTCTAATGGCCACCTACCAATGGCTGGGATAATCGTTTTATTAGTTAGAGTGTGTTAGCCTACAAGTTGGATTTCATCATTAAAAGACAGGTGAAGGTGTGGTACAGGAGATAATCAGAAAATTATTCAGGTATTTTGATCTTCTTTTCCTGTCCAATTTAATGGAGCTCTGTTTAATCTGAAGATAGTAAATCACACTAAAACCTTTTACTGAAGCATGAGCTTTCTGTTTAACCTTAGTTTTGTTTGGGTTTTCGATAGTTCCCTTCTGTCCACACAGACCTGTGTCTCTGTGTAATGCAAATATTATTTATTCAGGATTCCGTTTAGTAAAAGAACCACCACTATGCAATTTTACTGCATAGATTGATTAAATTTAAGGTCAAATCATCTTAATTATCCATGAATGGAACCTACCACTACTACTACTACTACTACTACTACTACTAATACTACTACTACTACTACCTACTGTGGTTCTGATTGTGCTCTAGCATGGCTAATAGCAAATTTGGGGCCTCTTACCAGACAAAACAATAATTTTGGACATTTTATCAGCAGCACTATACTACCTGTAGATCCACCTTGTCCTTTGTGCAAGGGGAAAAGAGTGGCTTTACATGTATCCAAGCAGATGCGCTTCAGTGTCCTCATGGTACGGTACTGGATTCCTAAGACATGGTTGGGGATCTGAGTCTCAACTAATATGTTTCAACAGTTTTCTTTGCTTAGTCGTGCCAACTGATTAGTAAAAGTAGATAAAATACTTAACACTGGAACCAGCTCATGGAAATTTCACTATAATCATACCAACATTTCCCAGCTCTACATTGCTTAGTCCCACCTGGTATAGTATAGTTTGTCTCCATTTGTCAAAATTAATCTAGAGGCAGACAAGCTACAGATTGTTAGCGCTGCTCAGTGTTTCTTAAGTGCTTTAGCACAAACGAGATGTTTGCTGTACTAAAGGAAAATAGTTTAACCTGCTGACTTCCCTCATCGTTCCACGATTTTGCTTTAACAGTTTCATAGTTGTTTATCTGGACTCTGCTGGTATTCAGAAGTGATACAAGCTTGGAATAGTGATCCATGCATTCAATTTAAAGCTCTTTTTAACTGAGGGTACTGAGGGTTAGTATTGCATGGTGCTGGCCTAAGAGTTGATTATGAAGCGTGAATGGAAGGTTATTAGCAGCTGATTGTTCTTACAGTTTATAAGTCTGAACCCCCAACCCCCTCAGTCATTAAAAGAAGCATTGTTGCTGGTCGCCCCATTAATGTCAATGCTTCTTGTACTGTTGTGACGTACTACACCTTGGGCTCGTAAATCATGATTGGGGTTCAATTCCCATCTGGGGTAACAAATAGAACGCACTAAAATCTCCCTTTGCCTAAAGGTCAATTGACTTAATGTGCTTCCTGTTTAATACACAAAAGAATGGTTAGCAAAGTCATCCACAGAGCCTTTTTGTAGATCCTCTGGCTTGAAGCAACTGAAGCAGGACATTTCATTTATAAAAGATCCTACAGAGGCAGAGTCTACCTACTATATAATGTTTTAAGTCAACAAAGACAAAGATTGAGCCATAGGAGGAGTCAATGTGAGGCTTTTCAAACGTATCCATACCATACCAACTGATAAGCATGGTAATAAAAGCAGCATGCTGAGGGCCTGTTTTGTTGCCAATTCATTGCACAAAGTGGGTGAAATAATGAAAGAGAAATAGCCCAAAATTATTAAAGTTTTGGGTTATTCTTAAATTCTTTACTGCACTTAAATACTTCCTCAAATCAACAACTAGCTAAACTTTGGAATGGCCGAAACTTTATACCCAGCGAAATGTGGGGGATTATGGTAAAAAAAAAATAAAATAAAAATACTGTTCAGTACCAGACAGCAACATTTTTAAAGGAGCTCCAGCATTTCTGAAAAGAAGAAAACGGATAAAAGATCCAAGTAGTTTTATGGTAGGAGCTTTATGATGGCCACAAAAAGCAAATGGTTTCTCTGCAACTTGCTAGTGGCCCTCAGAGAATGCCCTGCATGAACTCAAACTTCATCGCCCGTTTTTAAAATTTATTGAACTTGCATGTATTATTATAGCATGTCAATTTTTATTGCACTTAAATACGTAAAATTGGTTGGCAGATTTACGTTTATTCATCTTTTTTAATCATCCCCTGGCGTTCAGTCACTTGCTTTTCTTGCGTCACTCTATCATTATTATGCAGCTGCCACACTCACTTAAATTACAGGGCTTGCTTACTTTTTGCTTCGTAAATCTTTATAGGACACAATTTATTTCACCAAAGCAGTGAAATCCTTCATTTAAATGTCAGACTTCACTGTTTTGTTTCTCAATTAGTCTCATACTATGAGTCCCACGGATAAAGGAAAATCCCACTGTACACAGCGTGTTTGAGCTGCCAAACAACATCAGAGTCAAAGTGTTTGAGTGGAGCTCAAATCCTTCTCTAATTACAGCAATTCCCTTCCAAAAAATCTCCATCCTAGGAGTGAAAGCTACATCGCAGAAAAGACCACAGTGTAGAATCTCCTGCGGAGAGAAAAAAAGAGCACATGCGGAAACACATATACACACAGAATGATGGACATCATAGTTCTTGCATCCATCACACTTTTTTTTTTGCTCTCTGTTCAAAGACAGGCATATTGGCCATTGTAGATATAGGACACACAAATCTGTGCTGTTCAAAGACAGAAGGGTTTGCCTCAGTGGAGCACAAAACAAAGACAGGAGTGAGCGCTCATCCTGAAAGCGAAGCAGCTTTGTTTATGGACGTATACAGAAGCTTTTATCATAACGAATCTTTACCCACATCCAACCAGACTAATGGGATGTACAGGAACATGTGACTTACATCCGTCACACCTACACACACACGCACACACGCACACACGCACACACACACACACACACAGCTACAGTGCAGAGAGAAAAGGATTTACGCCAGTACAGGTTTCTTCTTTTGTGGTTTTTCTGTCACAATGGAATGTTTCAGACAATCAAGCAAATTTTAATATCAAAGATAATCTGAAAAGTTTGTTTGCAAATTATGATTTTCTTAATTACTGAGGAAACGGCTACCCAAATCAATTCTATGTGAAAAGGTAAATGCCAGACTTCACTGCTAGACCTGCAGCATCACAAAAACACCTTAAACAAACCTCTCCCAACACAAAGTAGGCTAAAATATTTCAAAAACCAGTCAGTTCCTAATCTAAAGAAATTTAAGAATAGATGAAAAACAAAGTCACTGACAAGTCTGGAAAGCAAACTTGGACCTTTTTGGATGGACAGTGACCCTTTATGTCCACAACAAAACCAGAACAGCATTTCAGAAAACAGAAGATCAACTAAGACAGAGTGATGGTGTGATGGCGGTGAGGGCCGTTTGCTGCCTTGGGATCTGGAAACTTTCTGTGTGTTCATGATGCTGCAACCAATGATACCCTATTGGAAATTTGCAGCTACAATCTTGGTTTAGGAAAACTTTGTTGTTCTGATGACACAGCCTTTGAAGCAGAAAGGTTGTTTTGAATAGTTTTTTTTCCATTTTGTGTTTACTTTTACTCTTTGTGTGTTAATAAAATGTGTTTGAGAATGTAAAACATTCGAGTGTAGTAAAAAAAAGTAAAAACTAAAAAGGGTGCAAATACTTTTCAGAAGAAGGTACTTCAGCAAATCCCACTGATGTCCCATTGGACAGATTCCCACTTGAGAAAATCAAACAAATCCCTCCATCTTCCTTTCTTTTGTCTTTTCCAGGTTGTTTGTTCAGCCTCAACTTATTTACAACACAGACACTTTGAGCTCCAGCTTATGCAAGGAGATGTAATCAGCTGCTTTCTCACACCACATGATTAGAGGAGGCCGAGTTTACCTTGGTTTAACTGAGGGCTCGGATGCTTCGACAATCCTTTTAATTTGTAGGAGATTCATCGTAACAAGAACTAAGAGGCCAAAATCTAAATCCTGTTTTAATTACAAGCAGATCTCTGCTTTCTCATTTCTTGCGACCGTCACGATTGTTGCTGGCAAACAACAAATCACCCTGAGTGGGTCACAGTGTTAAGCCCCACCCTGTTTGGTGAAGCTTAATGCGTCAAGACAATACCAAGAGCATCAAATCCACCCTCTGTCACACAGACATCGTGTTGAAATCCTCCCATCCTCCAGTGAGGCAACCCAATCACACTGCCGCTCCCACAAGGTTAACACATACGTTTAACTACTGACAGCTGATGCAGCACCTCAAGAAATCCATAATTTTTAAAATCCATGAAACAACAACTTTTTATTGCTGAGTCTACGCTCTGGTCCATCGTTCATCAGTGTGTGTATATTCGTTCTTTTGTAAAGTGAGTGGAGAGAAGACACACGGAAAAAACAAAACAAACGTGCTGCAGTTCTTAACCAATGAATAGCTAACATTTCATTGACTTCCTGCCATCCTTTCTCATTTATCACAAGGCTCTGTTAAATCCATTGACAAGGTTTTCCAACATCCACCACATGGATCTCACTATGGTTACCAGATCCGCCCGCAGGGACAAGAAATAACTAGTTTGGTTGGGATTTGAATCTGGGATTTGTGCCATCTGACGATCACACGCACTTCCAAATCCACAGTAGGGGCTGATGCCGACAATGAGTCAATTTATGACAGGGAGTATGTTCTTGGTTGCGAAAGTTATACGGCAAAGAATATTTCAAAGATGTTGGCAAAAGACCAAGAGGAAATAAATTTAAAAGCAACAAAATGATTCCCTATTGGAAACTTGCAGCTACAATCTTGGTTTAGGAAAACTTTGTTGTTCTGATGACACACAAAAGAATCTGCAATTACAGGATAAATGTCCTTTTTGTGTGGTTTTTAATAATACTGATTGGGATGTGTCAGAAACAGATTGTTTACCAAGAAACTAGCAAACAAAAGGCAGGTAGGAAATGTGTCTGTGTCCCATGGGACACCAAGTCACCCAGCATGATGTGGAATGCTGGGTGACTTGCATTCAAGTTAAGTAATTTTCTATAATCTACTGATTGTTTATATGGCAAGGAAAAGTGATTGTATGACTCTGAAACAGAAAATATACGAGCAAAAGGCAGCTTAAAGCTTTTAATAAGCTACATCTGGGGGTCTTATATTCATAGGGTCAATCAACACAAACAGGGATCAGAACAGAACTAAATGGAATTATGGTGTAATACTAAGTTTTTGTAAAATTAAAGTATATGCAACATTTGAGAATTGTTACTTTAATTCATAAAAATACTTGACTATAAAAATGCTCAGATATTCCATCCTATGATGCATAGCAGGGATACACAGCACCAGGAATTTTTTAAATTGAGATAAGGTTGCAAAAAAACTTGCTATAGAAATATCAAATACATTGACTCACCATTGTCCTGACACTTTTCTTTAACAATGCAGAATGCCTCTAATACTCCATAAGCTACAGCACCTCAGCAGTTAAAGATATACATCTGTTGTTGCCATTGAGGGCAGTGAGAGTCCATCAAACTGTCAAAATGTGTTGTTAATATGCAGAGTATGAATGCTTAGCAACGTCAATATAATATTTTATCCAACATTTCATCCACATGAACTGCAATTTTCACACTCATAATTTACAATGATGATTACGATTTAATAGACTGTGCAGCTCCCCATATAGGTATGAAATGGTTTGTTAACAGGTATAAAATGGATGAAGGAAAGGACAAAATGACAACTTATGGGCGTGAAATCAGGCTGTTAAATGGCAAACTGACCCAAAGCTAAAGCCACTCAGTTTGTTTATTTCACTAACTTAGCTTAGCCACGCTGGTGCATAAATGAGCAATAAAATTATTACCAAGCCTGCAATAGTAATCAGTGAAGACACAGAATCTAAGGTTAACCTTAAACTAGTGCATCAAAAGCTGGGTTTATTCAGCTTAACCCATTTCCTGATTCATTTTTTCCATCTACAAAATGGTTTAACAACTATTTTAATATGAGCTATGCTTCTCCCCTATATCAGTTTTATTTCAGTTTTCCAACAGCAATAAGAACAATCTTACAAAATACAAAATAAACCAAAAAGCATGTATACATTTTTCTTTCATTGCATCTCAAACCACTTAAAGTCATCAAGTGATTACAATTCACAAGTCTGGAGAGACCGTGAGTTGAGAGAAGAAGGTGTGGTGGTGAGGACCTCAGACACATTTTCATACTGAAACCAGACATAATAATTTAACAATGCAAAACAGAAAGAAAATCAAGAAGTGATTTCTCTACTACTAGATCAATATGTGGGTATCAACAGGAGATTAAAAACTAAAAGGATGAAAGAATAGTGAAAGTAACAAATAGTGTCTGAATACAAGACAGTCACATCATACAAACTCAGAGCACATGTTTCCTCTTACCGGAGTGTGTAAACTGCAGCCTTGGTTGAGCTGCTCGCCACGCTCCCGTCAGAGCGCCTCCAAGGTGGGCCAGCAGGACCGCTGTCAGCAGCCAACACATCTTCCTCCTCATCATGCACACTGAGCGGTAACCTGGCAGATTCAGACAACTCACTCAGCTCCAGAGTCTCCTTCCCGAACCAAGTGCTGCACTCTAAAACCACTGACACGCCTCGCAAAATAAAACAAAGTTTGAATCTGTGAGGAGTTGAAGTCTCTAAGACACTAAATCCAAAACAGTCTTTTAACAGTCCAAGTGTGTTCGCCTCCCCTCCATCCAGATCCATAAAATAATTCCCTCCTTCTTCTACGAGCGTCACCCACTCCCCGTCTGTGTGTTTGTGAGTTTACATGCGCGTGTGGGCTTCAGAGATGAAGAGGAGAATGTATTCCAAGAAAAGGCTGAGGCGTCTCTCCGCTGCCTCCTCGCAGCTTGACAGCTCTCTGCTGTTCATGTGTTGCCCCAGCTCCCCTCTGCATGTGCTTTTCTCTTTCTCTCTGTGGAAGGCGGAGAATGAAGAGATCCCAGATCTTCGTGACCACCCAGCACACACGCGCACCCCCGCGCACTCACCCCAACACACACACACAAATGTGGACGAGCTTGGCTATTCAGTGTTCTGGGAAAACCTAGTTGAAGTGGAAATGAGACAGACAAATCAGTTTTCATCATTATTCACGTCCTCCCCACTGCTTTTATCCCCCCAACCTCTCACTTGTAATATTGTTTGTTCCTCAGTGTGTTGTTTATTATAAGGTGTATAAATCTAATAGCTTGGAATAAGACTCTAAGAATGATTTAGAGATGCAAAACAAGACAAATTCAGTAAACTCTAAGTTTGTTATATGGCTACGGCTCCGTCAGACACAACAGAGTTGTGTGCAACATGTTTTGCTCTCATGGGAAATGGAAGATAATTGCTGCCTCAACAATCACTGTTGGTTTGCAAGTTTTTAAGTAAAACTAAAACAAAACTCAGGAGTTGCTTTATAATTACAGCAGGAAACCTGCAGTGCAAAACCTCCAGATCTTTTCTAAAACAACCCTCCTTTCTTTCAGCTCCACACTATGTTTCTCATTATGTCTTTCCACTCCTAGCCCACATGCATTCATTAAAACTTCTCTCTGTTTCTCTTGTTTTCTTCAGATACCAGCTCACTGGGGTAAGTGTGCGCGGGCTGAATTTTTCACCAGCTGAAGTTCAATTACGGGCTGGTGGGGACAATTTATTCGCTCCCCGGAATAAATAATGAATTTGGGTTGCGTGCAAATGAAGTCGATGCTCCCTCTGAGGATTTTGGGGATTTGTGAATGATTTATTTTGCAGGGTTGTTTTTATTGGGTAATTAGAGCAGTTTCCCGCCACCCCCGATGAACCTATTTAAATATGTGATTAATGCAATTACTGTCATCTAATCTTATGTTTTCATACCTTAGTTGATATTTCACTTTGCTTTAAATAAGTGTGACTAAATCTGCTTGTTAATGAAACAATCAAACTGGTGTAGAGAGGAATTTGTTGCCACATTGTCGTACAGACTAACCAACGTTCCCCCTGGGAAGAAGCTTGCTGCTTTAAAAGTGACCTCTAGGATGTTTCTGCAGCTGCTTGTTTTGGTAATTAAGATTAAATGATTGTGTTTGCAGTAATGAGGAAAAACCTCAATTACAGTTCAGTTAAAGTCAATCATCTGTTTGAGACGTTGGCGTAGTTTTGTCTAATTTACAGAGTTGCTGTTCTCTGTACAATGCAAGCTAATGATTCTAGGATTGCTCAAAAGTTCCCAGTCCCCAGATAAAAAAAAAAAAAAAATTAAAACACGTAAATTAATTATGAAGCAATGTGTTCTGTTGCCAAAGTTTTTATAAAACTTTGAACTGTTACTGACAATCTGATTTATCTTTAACCCTCCTGTTATGTTACGGGTCAAATTGACCCGTTTTAAAGTTTAAAATTTTTTTTAAATAGTTGGAAGTTTTTTTTTTTTACATGAAACTTTTTCTATTTGTCTTAATAGGTGCACTCTACATATAAATTTAAAATGTATTCATTTTACACATTTTCAAACCCCCCGCGTCTACTTTTTACATAGATACTGTTTGGGTCAATTTGACCCCGCACTCAAGTTGAAGTGCAAAAAAAAGATTTTAAAAAATGTCCAATTCTACAATTCTATATGTTTCCTTGCAGCTATGAACCATATTTGACCACACACACACAAACACAGCACACCACACACTTTCTCACTATTCTCTTTACTTCACTAGGAAACTGCGAGAAAGCAGATGTTCGCACAACTTTTTATGGGAATCTTTTCTGTTCTTGTGGGCAAACTCCACCCACACTGAGTGACACGCAACAGAAGTGGAGGAAAACATAAATACTCTCTGCATGACTCATTTATCTTGATATTGTTCAGCGGGTCAATTTGACCTTCAACAGTATGCGTGTCTCAAGTTCAATTATAAAGATCACCCACTGAAAAAAAAGTGTAATATAAAAAAATTTACCAAAGATCAATTTCAAGGAAATTATAGTTTTTTTGTGTGTCTAGGTTTTTATCAGTGGACATTAAAAATGTAAATTCCATTTTTTATGTCCAAATGAGTAGATGAGCAGGTTGTCGTCATTGATCCTTAATTTCTGAGAAATAAACAAACGTCATTGCATAAATATTGATTGAAATGGTTAGTATTGGAGTTAATAATCAGATACAAAAATATTTTGGTTTCTGACACTATTGCATGATTAAACACTCCCTGGGTCAAATTGACCCACGGACATTATTGCTGTACCCTAGAAACGAACATAAGAGAAGGGTTTAAAAAAACAAAAAACTAATACAAGACGATATAAAACTGTGCTAAAACTACTTTTTTTGCCATAAGAAGTCATCCATTATTTATAATAAGGGCATAGATGACCTCACACAGTCTGTGTGTCATTTCCAACAAAGCAGTTCTGGTACTAAACCAGGGCTGGTGCCTCAACCAGTTATTAACTGGTTTTATAAGAGAGCTGGATTGGTTTACCACAACCAGAGAGCCAACTCAGAGCCACATCACTGTGTCACCAAAAAGCTTTCAGGCAGTAAATGTTTCATCCTCCCTCTGCTTTGAGGGTCCATGAAAATAGTTTAACTACACAAAAGCTCTTAAGTATCTCAGTATCGCTGCAATAGATGCCTGTGAACCCTAATGGCACCATTCTGCTTTATTAACACAGCTTTAAATAGCACAAAATGTGGGTAAATGCTTTAAAATTATTTGTCATATAATCCCGGTTCTGACCTGCACCAGCAGCAGTGGAAACGGGAGTAAAACACAATATTACCAGCGAGATTTATTAATAACACCTAGTGACAATAAAAGACTGGCAGAGTTCAAGAACTGAGTCGTTTATGATATTTATGGATTCACGGGAAAATATCTGCTGTAAGCTCAACGCAATAAACTGAAAAATGGAAACTCCATGTATGAATAAACAGTGTAAAGTTAATTTAAATTTCTTTTCATGCCTCAGAGTTTTTACATCCAACTTGTTCCTTAACACAGACTGAAAACAAACTGGAAAACACCTGTGCTGTAATTCTTTCAGCCCGTTATCTGCTATCCCAGTAAAAACCAGTCCCTTGTTCTATAATTTGTTTCGTACTCAGAGTATGTACTATCACAAAAACTGGACCCTCATTTATTGAGAAACAACTGCTTGATAGAGATGTAGACTCTGCTGAAGCTTTGAATTTTACCCAATCGCCAACATTTGGCTGTGAGGTATGTGATGCATCAGTTTGATGCTTTGAAGCTCACCGGAAAGGGCCTGCACTATAAACAACCGCCCTCCGCTGCGAAGAGAGAAGTGGCTAGCCAAACAAGGCGGCTGTTAACATTAATCACACACAACTTCTTCTGCTCGCTAGTTGACGTTCTACCAGGAAAGTCCAGCTCAATGGGAAAAAGCCCAGTCCAAACACTGAAGGGAGACTAGAGCAGAATTGCAAAGGAAGGCAATGACCAGGTTAGTTATCTGCTGAAAGGTACTCCCTCTCTCACAGCCTGAGTGAAGCGCAGACATGCTTTGGAAAATCAAACCTCGTTAAAAACTAGCTTGTTAAAACACTTTTACTGGTACAGATAATAGCTAATGTTGAATCTCCCTCCCTCAGTAACAGTGTTCACCCTGAAGAGTGTTGTTACCGGTAACTGGCCATGCTCAGGAACAATGGGTTCCCTGATCAAGAAAAGACTGACTGGCTGGTCACCGTCGCTGCAGCGTGCAGCTATAATTTATGGAGAATATGGTGCTGAGCGCTAAAATCAAACTGCACACTTTCCCAAACCTTTGCAGACCATGCAGGAACTTTGCACCTGTTAATAAAAGCCATGAACATCTTCTCAGTCAATGCAGGTAATGCCTTGTTCAAAAACTTCTTGTTATTCTAGTTTGTTATTGCTGTCTGAACTATTCTGAGGAGAGATGTGCAATAACGCAAATATATAGCATTTTGAGAAACATTGGGCACTGGAGTGATTACTTCAACATCTGAGTCAAAGAATCATTAGGCGCTGCTTCTTGAACATCTTTTTCAGTCCTCTTATTGGCCATAACCACGAGCAGCTTTTGTAGAAGAACCTCATAAAATATAATGCTTTAAATCAGAACCCTAATAGCAAAATTTAGCCATCCACTCAACAGCAGCAATCTGCAGACTGTTCCTGCTCCTATCAGAATCAAAAATCAAAGGGTTGAGAGATTAAAAAATAAAACACTCCGTGTGACGTTCCTCTTTGTGAAATGGCCCTAACAGACAGACAGAGACCTCCTAAACTCGCAGGCCATTAACGGGATAATTTGAAGCTCGATGCCAACATCATCAGTCGGCTTGTTAATTACAATAAATGAATGTCCAGTGAGCACGGACAGAAAGCCTCTGGTTCTGGTCAAACAAGTGACCTAAATTAGTTAATTAGCGTTTGAGCTGTAGCTTTTGTTCCCGCTGTGACAAGTCTCAGATCCTGCCGTGGCTTTTTTCTTAGAACCACATAAACATACGCACTCACTTCCATTAGCTCTGGTAGATTCCCTGTGTTTCCTACATAAAGGGAGAATGGAGCAGTTAATGAGTACGCAATGCCATCTTGTTGTTCTGTTTGTTTTCTGACCTAACATGACCAATTCACAGTTCTCAATTACTGGCACGATGGTTCTTTATGGAAAATATCTCTATTAGTAATATTCTTGATGTATTATTTGATTAATATGCAACTGATAAATCCAACTAAGCTTAAAAGTTACAAATAAATCCGTAATTTTTATTTGATCTTTACTATAATATGAACATGAACAAAGTTATATTATTATTCATTTTCATCACAGGATTCCCCCTTGTCCCAGAGTGGGTGGTGGGAGACAAAAAAATATCCATCATCATCAGACATGGTTTTCCACTCTATGCATAAAGTTGTTACTGAACTAGAGAGCCCTTCCGTGACATCCTACATGCAAAAAATTGCATTACCACAGATCCTTCCTCCCAGGAGCAGTGAGGTGTTATAATCTCAACATACTCAATAAGTGTTGACATCCCTGTTGTCATTTGCAGATTTTCCATGTCTTGTCAATTGCTGTTTTCATGCACAATCATGTTCAATTCTATTCTACATCTATTATGTACTTCAGAGGCCCCAAACCCTGCTCTTTACTGTTTTTCTTATATTTTAGGTGCTTCCCTCCATCTGCGCACCTGGCCTAAATGTGATTAACAATAACAGACTTCCACAGAAATTTGGGGCATAATATTGAGATAATGCAATCATTTGACACAGGTGACCTGGAGTGGGAAACATCTAAAACATGCAGGACATTGCGCATTGGGTT
The DNA here is from genome assembly GCF_002775205.1 of Xiphophorus maculatus. Classification (NCBI taxonomy): domain Eukaryota; kingdom Metazoa; phylum Chordata; class Actinopteri; order Cyprinodontiformes; family Poeciliidae; genus Xiphophorus; species Xiphophorus maculatus. Next base: position 8,845,627 of record NC_036443.1, on the reverse strand, counting down.
GGGGACCACTGAAGCACATGATTTAGTTTTTGTAACATTGGACGATAATTGCTGAATTAGCAAGAAACATTAAGATTATTGCACAATGATAGATTTCAGCAGCTGAGCAGCCCACTGTTGGTCTTTCAATATCTTCTTTGTGCTGTGTCTTATATTTAAATAGGAGGCCAACAATGGATGGCAGGCATGGCCAATCAACCACAGACAGAGTGGGTCTATGAAGCAATGTTTTTTTGAATTATGCCGCATTGAATCTGACTACAGCTACAAAACGATAGAAAGATGCCACATTTAGAGTAGCATTTGTCTATCCAAAGCTTACAAAGTCTGCCAAAAACAAATATGGATATGCATGAGTGATTCCTTCATGCATTTGCAAGTTACCCATGGTAACTGATGCACCCCCATCACAACACAGATGCTCGTTTTAGCACCCTTTTCCGATGGAAGCCTGGATGGACTTTCTTATCATGGCTACATACATTCAAATGTCATTTTTTTTCCCACAAACAAACTAATACTGAAACACGGACCTACTGACTTATTTACACGTCTCAAATGAACTTGTCTGTGATCAGCAGATGTCTGGAGTTTGTTTGTAGAGATAGATATGTCTTTTTCTCTCCTTGTATCTGTTGAGATTTTATTTGCACAAATTAATGCTTTACAGATTACATTTTTTTCTTGCATATTACTTATTTTTCAGACCCAAACAAGCATTTAAAGCATAATTACAATAGTCTGCCGCAAACAATAGCAGATAATTTTGCAGTAGACCAGCTTTAAATATGAAACCTCTAAAAAAAAACAGAGTATGGAAGGAGGACTTGGTTGGCAGATGGATGGATGGATGGATGGATGGATGGATGGATGGATGGATGGATGGATGGATGGATGGATGGATGGATGGATGGATGGATGGATGGATGGATACAACCCATACAACATCTACAGTCAGATTCATGTCCTTTTCTTCCATATAAACCTTCTAACCAGACATTCTTCACAATTTTCCTGTAAAATATGATTAGATATATTAGGATTGCCAGTTTTTCCTCATATGATATGAATAGAAACAATACACTTTGCCTACTATGGTCTCATAATATTTTCTTATAATATTTTCATATGAGAGAAACCTATCAAAATATATGCTCACTTTATGAACGAAAACGATTTCCTTAAGAGCAAAATAAGACGTATCCTACAGAGCTAAATGTAACAGCGGGACTATTTGCTAAACTGACCCACTGTGATAGACATATTTTGTTAGCACAAACATCAGCTCCCTACAAGGTAAGTAAATCATATAAAAACATAAACTTACTAGTTTCGAGTCGTTGTCAACTGAAGCTCCACCACAAGACAGTGCTGCCATCTAGCGCTGATTAAAACCGCTGCACTCAGGCGTTCTGATTCAATAAGATCTCGCGATACTGCAACATTTGCGTTTGAAGTGTCATATTGCTCGTTTCTTTAATTTTACAAAAAATAAAAAATATCAAAGAAATCTACGACTACAAAGCTTGAAATAAAGACGGGTTACAAAATGAAATTAAAGAAGAACAGGAAGTGTTATATATATATATATATATATATATATATATATATATATATATATATATATATATATATATATATATATATATATATATATATATATATATATATATATATATATATATATATATATATATATATATATATAAATGTTTGTAAAGCCCGGCTTTATTTGTATTGTAATTAGATATTTCCGCCGCTGGAGGTCAGTCTGAGACAGTTTTTCATTTCAGTGGCAACAAGACGATGTTTTTTTTATGCGGATATTTTTTTTCCGGGCTGAGTGACAGTTTTCGCCGCCTTACTTTTGACCTTTATATGGTGCTTTTAATATCATGTCAATTCTTGCGAACTTTAAAATATTATGAACCAAAAGAGCCCAATTAAAGTAAATATTTCAACGCAATTTAGTTATTGATAAGATAAGATAAGATTTATTTGTCATTGTCATCAACAGATTACAACGAGATTGAGATTTGCTCGACTCGAGTTAAGATGCAGGTTATGTGTATATACGTAATATACATAATATATTGTTTTTGCGTGCTGTGAGGTTATAGTTTAGTTTTTATGTAGCTGTGTGAGACTATGAATTTCATAATTTTTCTTCCTGTGGACCATGTGTGTCTGTAATAAAATGAACAAAAAACACCAATGATTCCACAAGTTTGAATAAAAATCTAACTGAGCTGAATGCAGGGTCATTCAGACACAATCCGGATGTACAACTGTACATCAGGATGCACAACATAATGCGACAGGTGGGTTCTCCAGCACTAACAAATAACTGGCGTGCATTGTTCCATCTTGCAATCAAAACAACAGTTTTCTGCATTATAATGAATGTTAAATTTTAAACCATAAGACCAGACCCCTCAATCGCGGTTGAAGGTTTAACATTATTATATTACTTCTATACATAAAATCGTTATCATATGGTAAGACAAAATTATACAATCATGTTACAGCTTTGATAGTAAATAAATAAGAAAAAAAAAATTGACTGTCTTATCCGATTTCCAAATTAAAAGGGGTAGACACATAGTTAAAAAAACAAAACAAAGTTTTATGTGGCTTTTTTTTTTTTCAATAGATATTTAGGAGAGGGTGGAGTGGGTATTTTGGAAGGATGGGATTTTTTTTTTTTTTTTTTTTTTGAACGCCGTCCGCGCTCCCGCTGGAGCCTTTTGTCCGGGAGCGCGGCCGACTGACGAGGGCGCGCTTTCGAGGCTAACCGGTAGCTGATAGTTTAGAGAAGAAAAAACGAATATGAAGAAAAGTCACGCCACAGTCTCGCAAAAATGCATAAATTGAAATTTTATTTTTGTCTTATGATCGTTTTTTTTTTTGAAAAATTATGTTATGTGTGGTGGGCGAACTTATCCAGCGTCAGGAACTGAGACAGATGAGTCACTACTTCTTGAGTTTCCGTGCGGGACACCTAAAAATAAAAGTTTGGTATCAACAGAATAGTTGGGTGTTGCTGATGATTCAAAACGCTGGGCAATCCCTGTCACAGTCTCTGTCCGAAACCATAACAAAACACAATACTTGCCAGACAGACAAGAGGACAGATAAGCCAGTCCTGCCTGTCGAAAGTCAAAATCAAAGATCCTCTATTGTAAAGATGACTATCTTCAGACCTGACGCTTCAAACTCAGCTCGCTTTTCATTTTATTCTTCAAATTTTAAAATAAATAACACATTTATTGCTCAAACACCAGGCTTTCTATTAACAAGCTTTGCTGTGGTATTCTACTGTCTGATTTTATTTTATTTTTTTACAATAATATCTCTTGAAGCAGGGACCTTAAAACACACATTTTGTTAGGGCTACTATGAAATGTCTTTATATAACAAGATGTTGAGAGGAAAGAATAAACATGGAATCTAAAACTAAATTCTGACCTGCATTTTAACTGAACAGGATTATATTGGGTTCAAATTAACCAGATTATTTGGACGTGTTTATCTACGCTGTTTATGTATGAAAGTGTTCTTTTTCTAAGCTTCTCCGTAATATGTAAATAATAATATATATTTTTTAATTTATCTATATTCTTTTATTTAGTTAGTCCCATTTGACACAAAAAAGGGGTGATGTTTTTCAGAATTAAAGTCAAAAGGTAATAGTAGAAATCGTTTAGAAGAAAACTTGTTTTTGATCAAAAATGGCATTAATTAAGTGGGTTGCAAGTCACATTCGGTGGGAAGGGGGGGTCTAAAATAAATCCGACTGTAGGTCGCAAGCTGTATATGCATCGGTACTTCAGAAAAGTGAAAGAGTGAGACGCTTGTCTTCTTTTTCTTGTTCCCCTCTTTGGCTGGATGTATCACTTCAGTTAATAGGCTCTTATGCAACCCGCCCCCTCATTCCTTCTAGTTCCTCCCATTGGTCAAGAGCTGCTTCCATCTTTAATCCTATTGGACGAGGTGCCAGGCATGAGCTCATATTGGTTAAAAATAGTTGGACTCGTGAGTGGCTAAAAATAGAGCAGTATATAAAGTCGGCAGCTGAACGCCGTGGTGCGCTAGTTTTCCCCGGCTGCCTGCCGGAGGAGCAGAGGGTGAGGAGCTTTGAATCACGGGGAGGGAAAAAGAAAGAGGGAGGAAGATCGCTCATCACCCGCAGCAGCCCTCCCTCCGTCCCTCCTTCTCTCTTGCTCATTTCTTCACAAGTGTTGCACCAGAAGTAGCGTTATGTCTTACATTAAGCCCTGCCACCAGCTCTGGGTGGAGTAGGCAGTGACGGACTTCCTTCCTTCCTTCTCCACTGTTGGGTTTTGTTCTTAGTGTCTCTGTAGATATAGTCATTCCCCTGAGTAGCTGAAAGCTAAAACTGTAACATTTAATGACGTGCTGTAACGTAAAAAGGTGTTTGTCTCTTACAGATGTCTTCTGTTTAGTTTGGGTGTTTTTTTTTGTTTTTTTTGTCACTCTTAAATGTTTCAGATAATCAAGAAGTTTTATATCAGACAGAGGAAACCTAAGCAAATAAATAAAAATCCAAAAGAATATTTCACCTATTAAAAGAAAAAAAAAAAAACATTTTACAAATCTGTGTGAGGAGGTAATCACCCCTAGACATTTATATTTTATGGAACTGTGGATGAACTTTGGCCTACTCTTCTTCAAAAATAGTGTTTTTTAACCCCTTCATACCTAGAGCTGCCTAATTTGTTGCAAGTGACTCTGGGGAACAAGAGTTAACCTTAAACCACCCATTTAAGGTCATGGAAGCATTTGAATCGGATTGTAGTACAGGTTTCGACTAGCGCCCGCCCACCGTCGCCCCAAATAAACCCTTAATTTTCTATATATTATTTTTTCTCGAGCCATTCAGAGGTGGACTTGCTGGTGTCCTTTGAATCACTTTCCTCCCGCCTTACGTAAAGTGCTCTTAAATTCTGAGGTCACAAGCTGATGAACCCTCAGTATTTTAGCGAGCAGAATTTATGTTTCCATTCGGTATGTGAAGACGTCCAGGTCCAGAAGCAGCAAAGCAGTCTCACACCCCCACCACTGTTACCGCCATCACACTGTCTGACTGATGTGATGCTAATTTTCTGAAATGCCATGTTGGTTTTGCCCCCGACGAGGACACTTCAGAAAGTTCCAGCGTGGTCCGCAGGACATCTTCCTGACAGGATCAGGGACTGTGACACACACGCCATATTGTTCTTTTTGATCAACACTGACCTTGAGGTACGTGAAGCCTGCAGTCCGTCAGATGTTGTTCTGAGGAGTGAGGAGTTTACGTCCAGTCCAATAGCGATCGGACTGGACTCTGTCTATTTTGTTAGATAGTGGCATGTGATGTTGCCTTTTTAATTTTTTGTTTTGTTTTGGTTTGGTTCTTTTTCTAATGAATGATTTCTTAATTCTATAGGTCTGGCAGAGGTCAAGGCTAAATCAGTACAGAATGGTCCAGAAAGATCGATTACGTGTGAAAAGAGTTGATTAAATATCCCAATTTGTTTGTTAATCTCCAACATGAATAAATGTTACATAGGAGGATCTTTGTTCTCTTGAGAAAAGGACAAAGTACAAGGTAGTGACAGAAGAGACACATATTTGCCCTACGTACAAAATGTGTATTAAATAAATGTTGATGATTCTTATAATCAAATGTTCAGTGCAAAAGACAGAAAAACAAACATGTTCACATAAGAACAGAGATGGAAAAATAACAGTGAGGATGTGCAATGTTGTTTCTGAGTTTTGAAAAGGAGACAGAACATACATACTACACGGAGTCAAAAGAGTTGACAATGAACGTCACATGAAGCAAACATAAGAAGTAAACCTGTGTACAAAGTGGCAAAACGATCTATAAAATATGCCAAAGCAGAGCAACTATAAAATAAATATGAAAGCTTCTGCTGTGTTCGTGTCATGTTCAAATTAGTCTTTAAAGTACATGGTTAAATCCGGTAAACCCCTCCTCCTACAAACTTTTCATCCATGTTTTTCTAACATATCACATGGATGTTTAAAGTCAGCTTCATTTATACTGAGTGATATGAATGAGCTATAACCGCTTAAGAAAATATTATACAAACTTCTGTGTAAAATGTCATAAAAAAAACCCACTATTTGTGGCGTGGAAGTAATTAAAACACTTGTTCCCACCACATCAGGTGCTCTCGGTTAGATTTCAGGTTTTCAACATTTTACAGGGGGCTTCCCCTCTTTAAACCTCAGAGATGTAGTTTGGTGTCTTCCTGAAAGCTGAAGTGAGGTTGTGCGATCAAAGGAGCTGTCTGAGGCCTCCACAAAGAAGAGTGTGGCTGCTTCTAAAGAGGTTTCAAAGGGATTTTAGAGTCCATTAGAAAATCGTCTGCAAGTGGAAAGACATTCATAGCTGCCGCCAACAAGCTCGGGTCTGTCCGTTTCCAGAAAACCTAAAAGTCTGTCTGCAAAAAACCAGAAACGGACGACGCAAGTAATTTCAAACATTAAGAGTAAGACGCAGCATTGAGAAGTAAGGACGGAGTTCATTTTCCACAGAATACATTTTTGTTGATATATTTTGCTTAGTAAGTAAAATTAATGTGCCTGAAATTAAATTATTTTCTTTTCCATATGTGTAAAATCATGATTTCTTTTGAAGGAAGTGATACTTAATGGTTTGGTTTTTTTCACATAGCTGTATTTGTAAATGGTGTTATTTATTCTCATAGAATACAGGAAATTTGAAGCACAAAGGACCCCCTTTATAATTACACAAGCCCTTTTCTAATAAGTCCTCGAGGTTTGGCATTATTACTCCCATTAAGACCAATCAGACTGACTGTCACCTTTCTTCCTGTTATTGTGTGCTCTTGTTCCCAGAGCCGACATGGAGACCAAATAGATTTTAGTTTCTCCAGCTCATTATCTCGCCGCCAGGCTCGTAAATAGGTTTTAATGTAAGTGAGTCTGCAAGCAAATGACACTATGTAGAGATTCTTCCTACAAGATCATGTTAGCTTATTAAAAAAGAAAAAAAAAAGACAGCTCTAGTCTTTTTCAGAAACAACAGAGAGCTAATGTGAATGTATAGCTGAATATGAGCTGTATATTTGAAAGTTATGCTGCTGAACAAAAATGCTGCACACAATGTTGGAGAAAACTCGCAGCTCCTCGAATGTCAACTCGGCATCTAGGATCATCCCACACAGGCTGGAGCCGCCTCACCGCAGCCTCCCACGCTCACAGCAGCACAGGTCTCGCTGCGGGAAGCTGCTGCGCAGGAAGCCGTGTTCCTGAGTATCAGAGCGTGGAAGCTCTTGTTCCGCTCAGACCACGAATCCTCTTCATGTCTGCTGTTCGCTGCAGGTCAGAGACTGAACATCTTTTTCTGAAAATCCACCTTCTTAAAGCTGACTAATGTCTGACTAATATGAAATAAATCAAACATTGGAATCATTTTATCATTAAACACTGAGATCAGTATATTGCCACAAAACTTATGGCAATATATTGTATTAATCCCAGTGTTATTTTGACACTGGGTAAAATGTGGAAACATGACTACTGTAATAACACAAAAGCAAAATCTGGCAGAAAGTTTTTTCTTTGAATCAGCAGCTTAATTTCTTTTTGTGTATGTTGTATTCAAAGGCAAAGTTGATGTTTTCGCTAAGCACCACTTTATTTTCATATATTCCGTGCATCATTCCGAGGTTATCCTTTTTTCAACTGAAATTATACTCTGAGAAGATCACCACTCTGACAGTTGAGGTATTTTCCTAAATTGCTAAATTATTGTAGCCAAAAAAATATTTTATTTTTTAAATCACTAATCTATTCTTCCAGTGGCCAATTGGAAAATTAGACTGAGGTTAAAAGTTCTGATTTTAGAGCAGATACCATTATATTTGGTTTGAATGGATGATTTAACATGTATTGCAATATATTTCTGAACTAGAAATATACAATAGAACAAAGGAAATTACTGCTTTTGATTGTATGAACGGCCAATTCAGTCTACGACTGGGCAGAAAAACGTTTTATGGTGTAATAAACTTCAAATAGACCATTAGCTAACCAGGAAGCACAAGAATGAATACCTCACACGTTTTATTTACATAAAAAGCCCCTTAAAACCACAACGAGCATAAGGTGGGTGTTATAGAAAGTAATTTATTACACAAACCAAAGCTAGTTTACAAATACAGTTTCCAGTCATGTGCGTGTGTATAGTTTAGTATGAACAAACCCCCACATTTCATATTTACAGACTTTGCATACAGCGTGGTTTTCTTGTTTCTTTCGTTTACGTCACTGCTTCAGCATCCAAGAAAAAATAAATCAGGATTTAAAAATCAAGAGTAAAATCTTAAAAAAAAATAAAATAAAAATTCTACATTATGAGTCGAGCCGATTTATGCCGCCGCGCTCCTCCGTCTTTTCAGCCACATTTGTGTGCAAAACAAACAGGAAAGAAAAAAAAAAAAAAAAAATTTTCAAAAGCCAGCACTCCTGACCCTGGCGATGCCCTAGACAGGCAGCCGAGAGGCCAGCCTTTCTCCTGACTGCCTAACAACAGCATTTGGCAGGGATGATTGACAGTTTCTTACAACCAAATGTAAATCATCAGAAAAATTCTGGTAAAGCGCCAAGAAGGCAAAAAAAACAAAAGCCAAAGAAACTCGAGCAATAACACAAATAATTCCCGAAGACTTCCACCTCCTATTTTTTTTTTTTTTAAATACTGATAGACATTGTTTATGACTTTCTTATTTTTAAAAAGCTGGAAATAAAATACAAATACAACACAAGACTGGTTTCTGGAACAGGCTCCACCCAGTAGGCCAGGAAGAAGAACAGGAGGGTATAATGCTGCCAAGAGACCCTGAATCTGCCAGTTAGACATTAAAAAATAAACTGTTTATTAACCCAAATAAAAACTGGCCATACATCTTTTAAGAAAACGTCTTTAAAATATTCCAAAACGAACAGCAGGAGGTTAATCCTTTCACTGCACAGCAACTTAAGATTACCTGCACAAAAATCCATCTGGTCGACCAACCCGATGAGTGAGACGTTCCCGTGGAAAATCTTCCAGATAAATGTGTTTTTGTTTGTCCGCTTCACCGACGAAGCAGATAGTTTACTAGCAGAACTCGAATATGTAAATAAGGGTCCATCAGAGGCACCTTACTTCCTCTAAAAATATAATTAAAATAAAGAATTACCTCTACTGTGTGTTCAATCTCTTTCTTTACATGCCTAAACAAGAATTTCACTGTTCATCTCAAACAAGAGGATCAGTTTTTGTGCATGTAAACAGTATTACCCCCCCTCCCTCTCCTTGTTCTTTGTCCTGGTCTAAACGTCAGGGCAAGGTGAGCACCAGCGGTCAGCTAAGTGGAACAGGAAGGGATTGGAGCTGCTCAGGCCTCGCCATGCGGGGCAGAAAGCTACCTCTGCCGTCCAATGGGACGTCGATTCCTCTGCCACTTCCACTGATTCAGGGCGACTCGATTTACCGGTAAATGGAAAAAGAGCATGCAAATGATCACCGATCAAAGTGGATGCACCAGGAGCAGAGCAGGCAGTCGTTTGGTTGCCTTGCGTGGCCACAACTAATCTTTTGGACGCTGCTAATAGAAGAAGTCGACAGCTTGACGACCAGATCTGGTGATGACTCGTTTTAAATAAGATTATCAAATTTGATCTATAATCAATGCTCGATATCAGGCGACCTGTGGATTATCTCAGCAAGACTAAATCTAACTGTTTGGATCTGGTGATGACTCGTTTTAAATAAGATTATCAAATTTGATCTACAATCAATGCTCGATATCAGGCGACCTGTGGATTATCTCAGCAAGACTAAATCTCAGCATGTTTGTCTCTGGGAGTGTGTAAGCGTGGGATTAGACACAGTGAGAGGCAAAGAGGTGTGAGCATGTTGCCTCTGCTCATGTCCGATCTTAGAGACGATTTTCTAGCTCATGATGAACGCTGGAAGGCTATTTGTGGGAGGATCCTGTTAATAAGAGTCCACTGGTGTTTGCCTACTTTTACGGAAGTTCAAGTAATCCATCACGCAAAACTAAGAGATGCTGCTCTGGTTTGGTGTTTACTTCGTCATGGCAACTTTTGTGGTCCAACGGCAGCCTAGAGCACTCGGGGAGGAATAGCTCCCCTTCACCCCTTGTGGCAAAAACAACTAAACTTCGGTCTTCCTTAAAACAAAGGTCTACCAGTCTGATTTTAACAGCGGACTGGGATTCCTCGATCATCTCAATCAGTGTCAGTGGCTTGCCAAAAAAGAGCAAATCTAACCAGCTGTCAGCTGGTAGCTGGTGTAAATCTCCTGCCCCAATGAAACACACACAGGTGAAGAGCCTGATGGTTTACAGCGGCAGTCATTTACTGTGCTCCTTCCTTCCTAAACCCAAGTCCCAGGGTAAATAGAGTCCAACAAACAGCCAGTTTACAGCGGTAGTCATGTACTGCAGTCTTTTCTTCCCCTTCCCTCCCCTCCCTCTCGTTCTAGTGATCCCTCTTTCCCCACTGAGCCCTATCCCCGGGCAGAACAGCCCAGGGCAAAAACAGTCCATTTATGTCTGCCGTTTTACAGCAGTGTACATCTATTGCTCTTCTTTCCGCGGCGGGCCTGCAGCGCCGCCCTGGTGGCCATCTCGAACACCTCCCGTACACCATCCTTAGTCTTCGCAGAACACTCCATATAACCAAAGGCTGCGATGCGCCCGGCCATGTCCCGGCCTTCCTCTGACTTGACTGGTTCCTGTGGGATGAGGAGACGAATTGAGTTGGGTTCAGCTTCACACGTTCATTATGAACAAAGGAGACAGTTCCCATTTATTTGATCCAGCCTCCCCTTTAGACACAATTATTCACCACTATAGAATAATCAGCAAGTCGACGCACAGCAGCTCCCAAATAAAGACACCATCACTGACATTTTAATGAAAAGGATTTACCTAATGAAAACTTGGTTCTTGTAAAAATAACATCTTGATTTTTAAGCTGAATAATTTTTAGACATAGTTTTAGTTCTATGTTCAAACTGTAGCATAATTTGACAGTCCAAATTATGCTACAGGTCACATGAATAGGATAGTAAAGAAGAATGTACTTAAATATGTCAATAAAATACAATTAATAGAAATGTTTGTGATTTACCATTTGCTTATCTTTACTGACAGTTTATTTGCAGTATGATAAAAAAGATTTTCAGCTATTTTTGTCATCAATTGTGACACCCACAAGCTTAATTTCATACACCGTTTAGATCTCGACACCTTCTATTTGTGTGTGAATTCTTACCACCAGGCCAATTCAGATGTTTTGTAAATATCAATACACATAAATAGCTGAAATACCAACAGAGAGCCTCATGGTACCCCAAAACAATGCTGAAATATTCAGAGAATGACCTAAATAATTTGAAATAATCCATAAAAAGAGGTACCTGCTTCATCTTGGCCAGCTCTCGACGCGTGTGTTCATCATTACGTAGATCTTTCTTGTTTCCTACAAGGATTATAGGGACGTTGGGGCAGAAGTGTTTGACCTCCGGGGTCCATTTTTCAGGAATGTTTTCTGTCATTTTAAAGACAAAAGAAAAATAACCGGATTATGTAGTGTTTAATGTAGGAGGATGTATTGTAGAATAATAAACAATTACAATTAACAACAAAAACAATATTTTTATATATATGCCTTTTATTGCAACAGCTATCTGATATTCTTAATGATCTAATTTGACCTTATAAAAATTATTGGATCATAATAACTTCAACGTGTGATTAGAAGATCTGGAAAAGAAAAAACAGGAAAATGTGTGACTACTTAAAAAATGTCAAATGTTCCTTTTCAAGAAGCTCTAAAACTAAAGTTGAATAATTTCAATCTACAAACACCTTTAAAGAAAATAGGAAAAACAGGAAAGTGTACAGCAAAAAAAGAAGCATTAAGTTTTTTTATGTTATGCCTGGATGCCTGTGTGGCTTTGTACTCACCCAAGCTGTCGGGGCTGTCTATGGAGAAACACATGAGGATGACGTCAGTGTCTGGGTAGGAGAGGGGTCTCAGCCTGTCGTAGTCCTCCTGACCGGCCGTGTCCCAGAGAGCCAGCTCAACCTGACGCAAACAATCATTAACATGAGAACACGGCTACATGTTTTAAGAAAAGGGAACAAGGAAAAAGAGGAAGAGGGAAGGAGTTTTAGCTTTCATTTTAACAGAAAAACTTTATATCCGTTAGAATTTGATTCAATTATATAAGCCCAAATCGACCAAACAGAATGCAATTAGAAGAGGCAGACAGGATCAAGACCGTTCTAAAAATCTGACCCACATAAAGTAGCTTGTGTTGTCCTTTACAGCACACAGGGTTAAAAATTAACCGGCCACTAAAGACTCTGTCTCAGCTTCCCAGAATCCCATTAACCAAGAACTAGGTCAGGACTTCCAAATTTGTGGCCAGTGAGATGTCGTGTCAGGCAGTTTCACAAAAAAATAAAATAAAACATCTATATCTAGATAGATTCACAGAGAAATGAAAAACCTACTGTAATCATACAAAAACCACTATGTGAATAAGGTGCCACCCCATGAAAAAGGAAGATTGTCCAACCTGTTTGCCGTCCACTTCGATGTCAGCAACATAGTTCTCAAACACGGTGGGAACGTAGACCTCAGGGAACTGGTCCTTGCTGAAGACGATAAGAAGACAAGTCTTCCCACAAGCTCCATCGCCGACTATCACCAGCTTCTTACGGATGGCTGCCATCCCTGGAGAAGAGCAACGAAAAGAGGTACAGTTAGGCAAAACATCATCATCTGAAGGAAAATAAAACATTTTTGCCCTCTGGGATGAACGTGTAATTAGTGCAGGCCTGCATAGTGCAGATGCAACACCATGCTTAACACATTTAACCACACAGACCAAGAACAGCTTTCACAACCTCAGGTTCAGTAAACCTGGGCTGAGAGGAAATAATTCAATATCAAATTAAAGTATTGACTGTACATATTTAATTGAAGTTTTACCACTCTATAAATGACCAAAAAACAGTCAACATAAACTTTTTGTGTCAGAGGATTGGTTCATCTCAAAGACTGTGGTTGTCAGTTTGCCCCAATGGACGGGTTGGAATCACGCTTTAAAGGCTAAACATTGTTCCAGATCTTTAAATACCAGGAGCTTCCTGTTCTCACACGCCATCAAACAATCATAGCACAAAGCAGGAACATGTGAGCTGCCAGGAAGTCGCATTTAGCCAATGCTCCAGTAATTCAGACCAACACTAATGTGTAGGTGGCCAACTGAGTTAAAGGAAGTCCAGGCAAAAAATGACACAGATTCTTACAGGTAAACAAATAAGACTCATCTCTGACAAACAGAAGGGTGTGGACAATTACTTTATTCACAACGAGGAAATTAAATACACCTCAATCATCAGAGATTAATTTAATAGAAAACAAACTGTTGCAATGGTGCCAAATCTGTGCCTTCGTTGTCTGTTGGATAAAAAAAAATAACTTCCTAAAAACTCTTGTGCTCTCTGACTCACCAGCTTACAGTAGACGCTAGTTGGATCTGTAGAGCTAGCTATGCAAATGCCTCTCCTTTGTTAGCCTCTGACAAAAAAAAGCAAAAAAAAAAGAAGCTCATGAGTCATATTCAAAGAATTTGGTGACAACATCCGGGTTGATTATGATGCTAACACTTCATTCAGTCTGTTCCCATCAGGTTTCATCTCAGATGCACCAAAGCCCTGTGAGGTGCTGTAATGGTTCATGAATAGTCTTAAGTAGGACGGCAATGTCAAATAACATCCGACCGTTCCCTTTATGATGGAGGATAAAAAGAAAACGAAATGGGGACGGCTGCAGCCTGCAGGCCGGTCTATGGTCAGTGTTTGAATAAGACTGCTAGTGGGGAAACAGATATAAGTGACCTGCTTTCAACAAATGCTTTTTATGTGTCTTCCACCGAGTCTTTAAAGCTACCGCACTTAATTATGAGGAAGAGACGTAGCACAGATTGTCTAAAGCAGCTTCTGATTCTCAGTGGAAGGATGAGATTTGCTAGTTGGTGTGTAAATTTGATGGGCATAAACAATTAAATATATAAAGGCTAAAGAAAATAAAACCCACCAGCAGCAAGGAAAATTATTGTGCAAAACTTGGACCACAAAAAGGAAGAAGTTTTAACAATAACCGTTAAAGCTTCTTCCTAGTCACAGTTGACCAATCCTTTTTTTAAAGGACTGTGTTCATGTGACCTATCAGGAAGGGTGCAGGATTATGGGTGTAAGAAATGAAAGTAAAAATGGCGAGTCAACAGTTTTGAGATGGACATATGAGCTAAGGTTGGGCAATGTGGCTCAAAATCTCTGAATTTTTTTCATACGAATTCTGATTTTAATTTTTTCTCCCTTGCTTTTGTTTTTCTTAAAAAGAAATTACAAATGATAGGAAACATTTTCAAAATCTTGCTTTATTTCAATCATCATGGTAGTTGACCTGAATTCAAAGTCCAACCAAATTCAAACTGTAAAATGAAATGGTAGGCCATGGGCAGGCTGACTGCTTTGGTGGGGGAAAAAAGCCCAGATTTTCTAAAGAGCAGGACTTTAGTGAATCAGAATTTGATTAACTGATTAAATCTGATTAATCAGCCAGTCCTACTGTGAGCAGAGAGTTTCCAACAAAATAATTTGATTCCTATTCAAACACACTGAGCTGATAATTAGATAGATCTAATTAGAAATTTCTTCTTATAAGATTTCACAACTCTTTCAGTAGGGATAATATCCAATAGAGAAGGACCGAGTAGAGTACAGTGTTTAGGAGTTTATCAAAATAAAGCCACAAAAACCAACAATCAATGATGCAATCAATATATTTGTGAACTCATCAAACCACCAAACTGACTCCAGAGGCTTCAAAAGCAACTTATCAAAATACAGCTACCCGAGGTGTTGCAAAGGTGTGAAGTGAAACACTTTCCCACAGGCATTACTGCCTTGTATGATACGGATCTTGGTGCATTACCAAAGTAGCTAGCTACCGTTTTACACGATGATTCATCATCTTGTCCTTTACACAGGATGAAGTTGCATCTACAGGCAGGAAATATCCCACACAGTGAGAGTACAAAATTAGCTGCTATTTAAGGCTGAGAAATATTTCAGCCTTAGACAGAAACCTGGCAGGTCCTTTGCTTTTACCACCTGATAAGTGTTTAGGAAACGGACTATGTGTAGATGAAACTGGAATGTGTAATTAAAATGTATAATAATGCTGCTTGATTTGTTTAGTTCTTAAGAATGAAAAATCACTCTGCAAAAAGTTCTTCTCGTGTTTTAGAAAGTTATGGAAAACAAAACCAAACTTGTTCCCAACATCTCATTACCAAACTGACTAACAGGACTGAGTGTTAACCTGTGGAATGACAATCATTGGGTCCAGCCTACTTGTGCTTTAAATAGACCTCTATTCTTAGGTTGATGAAAAAGAAAGGACAACGATCTGAGACAATGCCTGTTAATAAGATGCTATCTTGCACTATAAGGTGTGATGAAGTCAGTGCCCAGTATGTGTACTTTACTCCAGACTTTAAAGTAAAACAGCAACAATTAGCTAGAAAGAACATCTGCAAATATCATAACATGTTAGGTGAATAGCCACACATATCACACAAGTCTTCAATTTAATACTTTCATTTTAAAAAAAAGTATTTTTTCAGTGGTTGTGAGAGTTTAAAGCTAGGAAAACCAAACATTTTATATTTGTGTGATTCAGGTTGATCCTGTTCTCGGGTAACTTGGAAAATTACAAAAACATCCTTTCAAATCACTGCAGAGACAATTACGTCTGTTTGCAATGTGGTGCGTCACACCAATGTTAAACTATCATCAACGCAGACACCACAACAGCAGCAAGACAATCAGATAATTAGTGGTCTCTTAACCTGTCAAATTTATTATATCAACAAATCAAAATAATTCAAATTGATTTTTATAAGAACAGTGATGTTATAAATCATCTTTCAACATCTCACAGTTCAAACAAAATTAAGTTGCCTTATTGGGGTCATACTTGATATGTGTAACTAAGAGCGGATGTAGTTAACATGAAAATAAACAGTTAAAGAAACCACTATTTGGAAAGTGTGTCGGCATTAAAAAAAACATTTAATAAGTAAGCGAAGCTTCAGAAACTGAGCTTAAGCTATCCAAAATGTATTACAGAGAAATTACACTCAATACCCAACAAAGCATGAACGCATAGTCTAAGCTGTGTTATCCTTTGTTTACTGGAGGATCTTTTCCCCAAACTAAAGGCGTTGAGCAGCCGTCTGTTTACAGCGGACGGTGGCTGACTTCCTTTGGTGAAACTGAAAAGATGAATTTACTAAACAGCTTTGAGGTCGACGGCATGACAACCCTGCAGTGAAATCCTGCTCACACCCACCCATGTCTTAGGCACAGCTAAAGAGCCACAGCAATATTCATGTGCTGTACAAGCCACTCACTGGCAAGAACCACAAATATATTACATTTTAATAAGCTATTTCAGCAAAATTGGGCTTTTTAATTAACAATTCAACTTTTGATTTATGTAGGATAATACAACTTGTCCTATAAAGTAATTTTATGCTTTGATAAATAATTAATAGTAAATGCATAGATTAAATACAATCCATATTTAAAATACCACTGGCAGACATGGTTATGGAGAAAGGAAAACAAAGACTGTTGCAGTTTTTAATCACAAAACACGAGAGAATTAATATGGAGAAAAAAAAAACAACGTGAAGGATGTCATTACCGGAGTGATCAGACATCTAACCAGTTAGAAAACTGGCATCTGACGTGAAGGGCGGCAAACCCCTACGAGGAAGTCACGGAAAATGAAAAAGAAAAGCTGCGCATACCCACCGAGAGCTACCAGTGTCAAAAAAAACAAACTTTTTTTCTTTTTTTTCGTAAACTGCAAGCCACTGGGTGGGTCACCAGAAAGATGGCGTCATCACAGAGGCAACAGATGGCTAGTGTGTCCGCAGTGGAAGAATGGGTGGGTGGCCCCGACACACATCAAACTTGCATATCAATATATTTTATACGCTTATTAGTGAAGGTTACATTAATTACAAACAATACATATTTAAATGCCGAATATATTTAGCTGAATAAAGATGCTGTCTATTCACTAATATGGCACAAAATCTACACACACACACAAAAAAAACTACTTCTAACGCGAATGTAGTGTTTAAACTAACTTAGCTGTTTAAGTGTAGCTCAATAGTCCCTACATATTTTTTTGGAAACTAAATTTACAAAAAAAAAGACAAACAATTGAGAGATGGTAAGCCGCCTGATTAGCCGAGGGAAGAAAAAAAAGACCTCATTGTTTGGCTACGGCTCGCAAATCAAGGCCAGTCTTTGAGGCTCAGTTTTTAAGTCTGACATAGTTTTCGCAGTCCCCCATTAAAACCTCCATTGACCGTATGTGAAATGTGTAATACATTTCCGTCTTCGTATTTCTGAATTTTTTTTTTTTTTTTTTTAAACCAAGTAATGTGGCGACTGCGGAAGAAGCACAGAAACCGAGGTCGGACAGTGGGGGGCAGAGTACTTAGCTACGGCAAGCTAACAGCGCTAGCATTTAGCCTCGCTGGCTTGGCCTCCCAAAACCAAGGACAACTTTACAAATTAATGTTCTAAACTTTTAAACTAAGCAACACCAAATAAGTGTCTTATTTAAAACATTATGTAATCAAGAAAGTAGTTTACCTTCAGTTTATGTGCCAAGCGGTCGGGTTTTTCAGTATTTCTCGAAGCTAAGCGGCTCTCCAGTCTGCCCAGTCGGTCGCTGCTTCCTCCTGTCTCAGTCTGATACAATGAATTAGTTCACGGGAGCGCGCCGCCACCGTGCTGGGGGGGGAGGGGTGGCAGGCACGAGCCCAAGAGCCACGCCTGCGCGGGCACGTCTGGAAAGGAGCTGCAGCTAGCTAGCTGGCTGCTAGAGCTAAATGTGTAATGTTGGTGAATTTAGCCATCAACACGGTCTGTTTTCAGGCAGGCGTGCAATTTCATATATTTCTAATTACACACTCTTAGTACCACAAATAGTACAACTTTATGACAGTAACGGTTTACAAAGGCCTATCCCTAATGACTATTTATTATATTTTTACTTGAGTCCAGAAATACTCAAAACCCAAAGTTTCCTTAAATTTTAAGCAACAGTAGTGTTTTTCAAGAGCCCAGTGTCAATAAAAACACTAATTTTAGCATCAAACCCAAACATGTTTTTTTTTTGTTTGTTTTTTTTTTGTTTTTTTTTTTACTGGCATCATGTTATTTTAAAACAAAAATAATGTTTACACAAAGCCAAGCAGATTAACAGGTTTAAACCTACAGTTAATTAAGCTACAACCTCAATGAATCGGGGAAAAAAAGCTTCTTGCCCCACCTAGCGGCAATTTAACGTAATAAAAGTACTCAAAGCAATGGGGAAATACTGTAAACATAAAACCAATCCTTTTAGTTTTTATGAATATATTTGAAGAATTTTGCTACAAATTTGTTGAAGTTAAAAGTTGAATTTCAAAATGATTGTTTTTTTCTAAATATTTAACTTACTGGGTTACTGGGGCCTCGCGGAGCAGTCAGTCACAGCCTCCCACATAATGCATGGAGGCACCTATTGTTCTACCGTCAACAGAATGTCTCTTTAAAATTATA
Source organism: Xiphophorus maculatus (assembly GCF_002775205.1). Taxonomy (NCBI): domain Eukaryota; kingdom Metazoa; phylum Chordata; class Actinopteri; order Cyprinodontiformes; family Poeciliidae; genus Xiphophorus; species Xiphophorus maculatus. Next base: position 8,826,842 of record NC_036443.1, on the reverse strand, counting down.
TATTTTTAATTCCATCCTCGTTAACCCTTGTACAATCCTAACATTCTGTTTACTCCCCTTGTCCTACGGGTCGAAAATGACCCGCCCTAACAAAAGCCCCAAAATAAAGCAAATTAATTGCATTTTAAATCCAGCTTCACTGCTATTCTAAGTTGTATTTGTTTTCAACACACATTATAGAACATTGAAAAGTGTAGGAAAATTCTGTTATTATTTTTGCAATTTTACAACTTTAAGTAAATGGTTCATAGTTACGTAAGGGACTTGAAAGATAAGAAATATGGTTGGAATAGATGATTTTTTTTTTTTTTTTACAGAAAAGAGGATCTGACTGGTGGTTTCGCTGAAGGCTGAGAATCTTTGTTTCTGTAGAGATCACAGTTGAAGTATTGATCTGCACAGCTCTGGATTCTGACCAGTAAATAAAGTTTACTTAGTTTATGAACATCAAAACCACAAGAAGTTCATGATTCCCATTTAAATTAAATCCAAGCTGAACATTGAATTAAGATCTGTTGACTTATATTTGCAAAAATTAATCAACGATCAAGAAAAATGTATTTTACAAAACTTTATTGTACATTTTTAAATAGGCAATTTATGAATAAAGTTATGTTATTTAAAGAAGGATCAAAAGACACAGCTCTTTGGACAGTGAAGAGTTTTAATAAATTAATGGCACGCTTAAATAATTATTACATAAGTTATTTATTGTCGCTTGACATGCTTCACTCTTCATAAGATTAACTCTTATGAACTCTTTCCAGGACACACTGGAGCAGCAGTTTGGTATTAAGCTTTGAAAATGCAAAAATCAAGTTTGGCCCTCATATAGTTTTAGTTTTTCTCTAAATTTTTCTAAAACTGTATTGGTTCTTAGAAAAATGTACATTTTGAAAACTTTAAAAAGAATCTTCAGTCCTACATTATAAAAAATAAATCTAAAATGTTCTGTTTCTCTAAATTATTCTCAAAATATATTAGGGATAGATTATGAGTAAAACATATAGTGCTATTAACATGAGTTTTATTAGATTCTGGCATTACACTGGAGCCCAAATGTGAACCTGAAGACGAAGGATGTGTAGCAGAGGCTTGGCCAGCAGAAGTGACAGAGAAAACTTCACCCGTGGAAGACTGTGTTAATCTGGAATCAACTGAAGAACTCACTTCGGTGGAGCCCTTAATTCCTCCAGAAGACATATCTGCTATTGTCGATCTAGAAAACAGTGTACCTGAGATCCAGTCAACTAAAGATTTGCAGGTACAGGTGTACAAAACAAAGCCAACGTTTGGGGTGGACTTAGTTCTTCCAGGACAAGTATCAGATTTGGAGGTGGAGGAATTAGAGCCGGAGCCATGATTTGATGGAAACCCCCCTATGGAGGACGTCTTTCTTTATATAGTATCACATCCAGTGGCACAGGAACTTAAACTGCATCCAAAGTTGAATTCTCATCTCCCTTAACTCCTATGGAGGAAGTTTCAGAGTATTCATCTGATCCATCTGAGGGAGAAACTCTGTCGGACAGAGAGATTGTCAGCTTCCTCTGTGGAAAAACAGAAAGAGGCTTCACATTTACAATACAAGAAAGATTTATTGTCTTTATTGATGTACTTTTTGATCGTCCAGGCCATTAAAACTTCTGGCTTTCACTTCTGTCTTCGGGACGATCGTACCATTCATAAACGCCTCTTAGAAAAAGTTTGGGCTGAAGTTCAGGGGGAAGAAATTGATGGTGACCCAGTAACGATCTCAGTCCATAGCCAGAAGAGTTTTGAGGCTATTTGAAAATTATTTAGGGGATCCAGTCAAGTTCTGGGATGTTTCTTACAGAAAACATAGTATTGGAGATTATAGTTGTGGTGTCAGTCTTGAAATACATTGCAGAGAAACTGTCCTTAATTGCGCGTTTTTTCAAAGGCCTGGGTGAAGCCATATGGTGAAGCCCTTTAAACAGAGACGTGTGAAGTCCACCCCACCTGTGCAGAATCCAGTCAGCCAAGAGGAGACTGCCCTGGATGGAAACCAGCCGTCTGAATCATCTGTGGTTGAGGAACTCTGCAGTGGAGATCATGCAGGAGATGAAGCATCGTCAGGTTCTGCTGCAAATGTAAATCTCCAGCAGAAATCCCTGAGGAGACGACTCCCACTGAGGCTGAATCAGAAGAACGTGTTCCAGAGTCTGGCAGCAAACAAGTGGAAAACCAGGGAGAAAATGAAGAAGGTTTCTCTCCGGGTGCTCTGGGTTTTTCCCATAAACAAAACTATGTTCAATAGACCCAGCGTCCATGTTGGGTTCATTGGTGTTTCAACAGCAATGAGTGAGTCTGGGTTTTAGCATTTCTATCTATGTATTCATTTGATTTTCTAGTAAAATCACTTCATAATCTATCAATTATAGAAAATTGTTCTTTTTAATGTTCAAATGTTACCAATAGAGTGAATGCTGAGTGTGACATTTGTTCTCTTTGTTCTTATATGGGTTATATATAGGACTCTGCGTATTCATGCCTATTGTCCAATCAGCGATTTCTTAGGTCTCCAACTGGGACATACTCTTTCCGTTTTGTTAATGTTGTAGTGCTTTCATAATTTGTAATTGTGCTTCGTAAATGTTGTAGTGCTTCGTAATTTGTAATTGTGCTTCGTTAATGTTGTAATGCTTTCGTTAATGTTGCAGTGCTTTCGTAATTTGTAATTAGAATTCTTTCTCCACCTTTCTGTCTCCCACACACGATAGTTGGCAGAGAGCAGAGCTCCCCTTTCGAACTACAATGATGGCGGAGCTCTCGGTTTACTACAGAGGAGGGCTGAGCAGAATGTCAGAACTACAGTGATGGTGGAATGTTTTGGGCATTATATGACTGGTTTAACTCAACCACTGTTACACATGGTATTAGTGTGGCCCTTTAAAATGAAGCTTACTGAAAATTTCAAAATAAAAGCCTCAATATTCCTCTCAGGTTAGTGCACCGCCTCAGAATTTTGGCTATTTTTGTCTCTCAGGTTCGTGCACTGCCTTGCTTTAAGTAAGTGTCTGCTTCGTTGGGCTTGTTCCTCCAGATCCAGGACAGCAAACAGGACACAACCAGAACTGAAACTTCTTACAATCATATTTTATTTAATTGTGAGATAATGTATTCAAAAACCGAAAAACAAGTATCTTTGCACAGCATAGAGAGAGAAAAGGAGTCTGTTTTTTTTGTTTGTTTTTTAAAAAAAAGATAAGAGTAGATTTCTGGTGAAGCATACACAGAGACAGAAAAGGAAAATGACACTTCTCCAAACCATTTAGGGAATGAAAATAATGAAAGAAAAACACTTTCTGACAATCTTAGGGGGGGGAAATGACAGTTTCCACAAGTGAGTCATGAAGGCTAATATCATCTGCAAGTGTTTTAGCCAAGGGGAAAAAAAGACATTCTTTGAATGGTGCCTGGAAGATTTGACAAGTTATAATTTACACATCCAGACAAGTCTTTATGATTGAGAGCAATAGGCACTTTATCCACTATAACTCATATGTAGTATTATGTTAAGCAATCCTATGTTCAGTATTATTTTGTTTTTTATGTTGGTAATCAATTTTCTATTTGCAACAAAACAGGAATTTTTGTCTTCTCAACACAATCTGAAACAGAACAAGGATTGGGTGAAACCAAGCTAACTAGACTCAGTCTAAAAACCCCCATCTTCAGTTATTTCATAAACAGTGACAATGCGTTTCACTCTACTGCTGTTTTTCCATTACAACATACAAGCTGAAGTGAGCTGGCAGATAAATTTGACACTATGACACCAGGTTTTTTTGTTTGTAAAAAGTATAAAATCAGTATATGCTGGTATGTAAAAAATTAAGTATTTTAACATAAATATTGGTTACTAATAATCATTTTGACAGATGATCAAACCCTCACCCTGAAGTTAGATTCAGGATGTTCCAGGCAAAGTTTGTTTTTCTAGACTTTCTACCAGCATGAACAGAGCTCTTGTTCATTTCTGGTTTGTACAAAGCTGTAAAAGTACTTCTCCCAGAATTGATTTCTTCTGCTTTTACTTTCCTGTCACATTTGCAAGTTTTGGGTCTTAAAAAGCATTTTAATTTTAGATACCTGACATCAACATAAACAGTTTTTAAAAGAGGATTTTATTTATTAGGGGGGGAGGGGGAGCCTATCCAAACCAATGTGGCTCTACGTGGAAAAAGTAATTGCTCCCTAAACCTAATAGCCAGTTGTGCCATCCTGCTTTGTGATTCAGCATTTGTGATAATCCACAACAGAGGAATTTTGGTCCACTCCTCTTTGTAGAATTATTAAATTTCAGCCACATTAGAACATTTTCTTAACATCGGGCTACTTTGAGACTTTTCTTTTCCTTTTTGTTTGCAGCCATTCAGAGGTTTTTTGCATCAGTGTACTGTCCTTCTGCTAAACCCATGTGCACTTTAAGTCATAATTTGACAATTGTTTGTGTGTCTGTGTTATGTTTGAAAGCAAAATTGTGGTAAATCTGTTCAGGGACAAATACTGGAACAACACAAGACAACTGCCAAACGAACACACTCCAACATCTACTTCAATACATTGGGAGGCTCTTGCCCGTCTGAATTTAATTTAGGCAATAACAGTTTGTCCTACTTTTTTTTTGCAACTAGTGGGTCATCAATGACAAAATCCTCTCTTCAACGAGGGAAAACTGTGTGAAAAGTTAAACCTGTATTAGATACCAAGATCATAGTTATGTTTAACATTCAGTATTTGTTTAATAGGACACACTAAAATTGGGGTAAGATTCTTTTTATTCCCCCCGTCCCCACTTACAAGAACATTAAGATATTAATTAGAAAATAAAGGACATGGTGCAGCTTAAACTAATTTATCTTCTCAGCTCAACTGAAGTGACTAAACTTAAATATATATATATATAAAATACCAATTTGACATCCTAGTAATCACTTCCACTACGTTCCTATCCGCTAATGACGTTAATCAAAAAGGACACAGGGGACATCAGACCTCCAAGTAATTGATTCTTTCCCCCCCACACAATAAAATGTGACATCTCCAGCAACGACTGCCAAGAAATTGAACAAATTGCTGACCTTTCGATCTGCATGGACTTCTTCATGTTGATATTGATGAAACTATTTAGTTCACGTTGGAAAATCATTAACTGCCTTACACTTTTGAGCTTAGAAATAAAACATGTTCCAGCAAGAGGATTTTCTGACACATGGAATATAAATCAATGCGGCAGGAGGAGTGGAGCTACGTGTTCACGGGGTTTAATGTGTAAAATTTGCAAAAATAAAAATAAATAAATAAAAAATCCAAAACATGAACTGAAATTAATAAATCATAAAACAGTTGTCTATTAATACCAAAAACTATTTTCTGCACTTCCTTGTGCATCATTAGCTGTTGTTTTATTAGTAAATGTGAAGACATAGCCCACCTCTTTATACTGTTTACCATATTATAAGACAATGAAATAGGTACAGACCCCAGGATGTGTAAGAGTTGAACAGCAGTGCGACAGGCCCAACACTTCTTGTTAGATCAAACAAAACAAACTTTTAATTTCCTTTAGAGACCAACAGAACCAGAAGAAGAAAAACTAAAAGTTCTTTTCTACTGTTTGAGCAAAGCAGTGAAAAATAAAAACAGGCCATGTGCTCCATTTCTCTCTCTGTGGGAAACAAAATGTTTCTGGAGAATCATCTGGCACTTCTTCAAGTCTTTGAGCTTGGCATCGCCGTTCAGCAGGTTGGTACCACCTAGACGCTGTTCATACTCTTTTGTTACAAAGCTGGTGATCCAAATGGAACCAACACACCAGTAGCAAGTGTCACTAGTAGCAGCTTCGTCTGCACTCAACAAAGGATAAATATTTTCACCTTGCGTCTTTGTCATCAACCGTTTTCTTGTAGCAGGCAGGTAAAACGACAAATACGTCTGTTCTGAAAAGACTTAGAAAAAGAGATCTGCACAATGATTTTGTTATTTCAGAAAGAAGGTGAAACACTTGTAGCAGTGATCAGAGTTCTGCAAGTTGGGATGTTGCCCTAACATACAGATTTTCTTTTATTTTCAGTTGCACGTGGGAAGGAGAGTAGGAACTAGGTTTGCCCAACGGAGCCGAGCTTTTGTGACAAACATGTCTGAACTGAAAGCTCTTTGCAGTCTTTAGACAGTTTGTGAGAGCACAATTTCATGTGTTGCTCATCACAGATGTTGTGTAGAGTGAAATATCGACATCTAATCATCGTTACTGAGTGTATTACCAGCCGGGGACGCGTGAAGCACTAGCATACTGCTCAGTGACACCAACGAGAGCGTGCATCTGCATACACCAGAGGCTCCACTTGCTATGACCTAGAGCTTGCATCCTCGAAGGTGATGATGCTGGACTCGGGGTGTTGCACTCCGCCTGGAGACGCTGTCCCGCCGCTCTGTGATGCCGACGATGCGGAGGTGGAGGACAGGTAAGTGCCTGAGGGCCCTCCGGACGTTCTCTGTGCCGAGGACGAGGCATCGCGCCCACCGGGGAGGAGCGGCTGGCTGTCGGTTCGGACCTCGTCGTCGTCATCTTCTTCCTCGTCGTCCATGCTGGGCCAAGCGGACTGGTCCTCCACTCGCTTTAGGCGTTCGTTCAGAGCTTTCAGGGCCAGTTGTCTGAGTCAAAGAGGCAACAAGAGACAATGATTGCTAAAACCAACAGGATACGTAAGGTAAAGCTGAGAGGAAGCACACATTTACAGGGGATCTGCAGGTTTCAGCAAGTCAAATTGCTGAAACTTGCAATTTCATGCCATTAACATGGCATTAACATGGCAATGTTAATGCCATTGCCAACTCTAATAATTTAAGAGAAAAGAAACTACAAATTTGGGGAATGGATGGAGCAAAAACAGTTTATGACTCTTGTGCCTCTCACCCTGCATATGGCTCCCTACAGACATTTTTGTACAGGATGAATGTGGCATCTTATAGGTTGGCAACAGAAGTGAGTCAGTGGCAAAGACAAACATAGTCCGACTAACTGGAAATAAATTTGAACTTACCCATGATAAACACAAAAAAGCTAGCTGGCAGCAGTATATTAGCAGCTAGTTCAACTGTCTCCAGTCACAGCATGTAAGAAAAATGTCTGCACAACTCAAGCTTTTGCCTGACAGAAAATTACATGTCAGAACATACAACATGAAATAATCCTGCCATGCCAAAATTTAAAACCTTTACTTAACGTATTTAAGGCAAACTTTTCTAAAAATGAAAAAAAAAAGGAATTGAAGACATTTTAAGGCCTTAATTTTAGATACATGAACTAAAATTCCACACATCCATTTTTAAGGATGTGCAGAAATCCTGATTTAAGCACAAAGAGCAAGTCTTCATCACCCACATTCTAGATGAAATATCTGTCTTCTGCTGACATTAAACCCACTCTAGGGAGGGCGGGGGGAAGAGTGCAGAATGTTTGTTACATTTCAGCTCCTGATACCCCTAAATAAAACCCAGTGCAATCAGCTGCATTCAGAACTCCACTATGTGAAACCACAGCACCCTCTATTGTCCGCATAGCTGCAGCTGCTCTGTGAAGGCCTCGAAGGTTTGTTTAGAGAACATTGGTAAACAAACAATGACATGAAAACCATGAAATACTAATCTAGGAACATTCTAGATTAATGCCATTCTAGATTAATTAACTAATGCCAACCATTGGCATTAGTAACTCCTTCTTTTCCACTGTAGCAATTTCCTATGAGCCACTTAAATTATGCATCTGGTGCGAGTATCAAGGGCAGTTAAACACTAACCAAAGGGCAAATATATTACAGGCGTGCAAAATATGAACATTGATCTTGCGGCAATCAATTCATTAATTAAAATTGAAAAAGACTACAACAACTGCAAATCTGCCAAGACATGGCCGTCCACCTAAACTAACAAGCTGCTCACAAGGAGCTGCAGGAGCGGCAAGAAGTAGCCCATTGCTGACAGAAGGACAGTATGCCACGAGTAGTGTTGTAGACACAGCAAACACTGAAGCAGAAGTTTACTTTTCAGCAGCAGCTAAACATACAGCCACAGTAACAATGGAAAGGTTTTAGATCAAAGAATATTCATGCATTACAAAGGCCCAGTCAAAGTCCAGATCCAAAATCCAATTAAGGAGTCTATGGAAATATTTAAAAATGGATGTTTGTAGGTGCGCTCCTTCCAATCTGACTGAGTTTGAGCTATTTTGCAAAGAAGAATGGGCTACAATTTCAGCCTGTACGTGTGCAAAAGTGGAAGAGACGAACACCAAAAGAATCGCAGCTGTAGTTGCAGGAAAATGCAGTTCTACAAATTAATGACTCAGGAGGACTGAAAGCAAAAAGGCAAACAACACTTTTCCTATTTCCATTTGCAAAATATCTTGAAAACCTTACACCCTTATTGACGAGAATAAAATATTATATATTATATGATACAAAGCTCAAAAAGCATAAATTTTGCATAACTCCCCCTTTAATCATTCCATTCTTTCTCAGTCCTACACATAAAAAAGATCAAAACATTTGCAAGGCAATGTTGCTTCACACCCGAATAGTGATTCAGCTGTTCTGTGGTAACTCTTCATTTCTCCTAGAACCACTTCAGCAAGTTCTTGCACAAACCGAACACATTTGTCAGACATTAGTCTGTTCTGGTATTTCATGTCTGACAGCCCGGAGAAAAACAAAGTAAAATGTCTTCACTTGATTGTTTGAATGGAGCTTTGGATTTGCTGAATAAATCTATATTTCTATCTTGATTAAGGCCCAGTCTAATCAAAAAACAGAAGGCCTCTCAACTTCTAATGCAGCTAATCAAGAAATTTCAGAGGGATCAGAATAATTTACATTTATTCATTTAAGTCATTGTTATGTCTGTTAAACTAGAAAATACCCAACAAAACAACTAAGTGCAACAGAAAAATCTGCCTTTGCTCAGCTATGGCTTACATAATTCTTTTACACTATAAATACCATGATTTTTGGGATAAATGTAATAAAACCGTCTAAAACTATCTGCGTGCTCGGGATTGCATCTTATATTAACCGAATCTGAACAGCAGCTTGCAGGAGTGCCTCTGTGACAATCGGGCTCGTAGAAAAATAATGTTTAACAGCTTGACAGAAGGTGTTTGTGAGTGTGAAAGAATTCATGGAAGGCTGCGACTGGGAAAACAGCACAGCTGCATAACAAACCGCACAAGCAAACAAGACAAAAAGGAGCCTTTTATTTCAGAGCAGCTGAGAGGAAGGAAAACTGTTTAATCCCATGATTTATAAGTACAACATATTAACCATCGGCTTGTAGTATAAAAACTTCACATTCCTGTTTAACTTGATCCTTTTTATTGCTAAAAAAATCTAAACTTCATACTAGATTGCTTAGAATATTACAGTTACTTAAAACCAACTGATCTGTGACCAACAATCTATTCACCAGAACCTCACCTCCGCCTCTCAGCATCCTGGGGGTCCGTCCCTGGCAAGCTGATCGTAATGGCGGATGGCGCCCCCACGTCGTACCTCTTCACCATCTTCCTGCACACCTTTATCTTCACCAGGGCGGCGTGCACGAGACCGGCGAGCAGCCCCACCGCCGGCTGGACCGCCTCAGGGAAGAAACTGGCAAAGGCAAAGTGGTCGGACATGTCCCCGCGGCCCCGGCTGTGTCTCTGGTAGAAGCGCAGGTAGACCCAGCCGGACAGCGCGCCGTAGCTGTACGCAGCCAGCGGGGCGCAGCTGCCGAGCAGCCCGGACAGTCGCAGCAAAGCCAGGAGGAGGAGGACCAACGCCGGGGCAGCTTTGAGTCTCACCTGAAACCAAACGCGGAACATTTTGGGTGAAAAGAATCGGGAGACGTGGCTGGCAAATAGTTCAGTTTAACATAAGTAGATGAATAAACTTTTTAAGCTTGTAAAACCACAGCTGTTTATCTTACACAAAACAAAACATCCCTTTATCAAACACTAATCTGACTGAGGAAGATAATTGTCTGAATTTGCTTGCCAACGCAAACAGTAATATCCGTCGTGATACAACAGCGTATTATAAGAAAATGAGCCCTTAAAGGAGGCATTGTCAACAAAACGCCATGATATTCAGCAATAATCTGCTATATATGTAGCATGAATATATAGAAACTAAATAAGGACAAAAAACATAATGAAAAGATAACATGCCTGAACTTTTTTGACAAAAAAGAACAGTAAAAAAGATAAATCTAGAGAGATGCTTTAAATAAATAGGTATGACCTTTTAATTCTGGTGTGTTTTGATGGATAAAAAAAAAAGTATAGAAGAACTTGAAGCATATTTTTGTCTTATGTGCTAAAGTCCTATGAAAACAAAATCTGAAACCCAAAGTCAGGAAAGCCTTGACTGGTTCCAGTGTTTTCACAGTAATTATTTTAAAATTGTCAGCTTTATGCATATTTTCCAAATTCTAAGCTGTAAAAACTTGAAAGCTTTTTAGATTTAAGCATATCAGGTGACATGTAACTTTGCAACGAGAGAGAATGGATTTTTTTAAATTTTTTTTAATCAAAATAGAGATTTAACTGACTCTGGAAAAGAAAAACCTCTATAGAAACTATTTCAAAAGGATACAACACACTTAAAATTGCCAAACTATCGAGGTGTGATCACAGAAACATCAAATGCTTTGATGAAAATTAACTGTATAAAATTAACTTTTGAAAAATAATGACACAACTCCATTCCTCACCTAAACCCTAAAAGAACTCGTGAGCCGTGTCTTAATGGGAGATTGAAAAGAAATGTGCTTGTACTGGTAACTTTTGTGTTTTGTTTTTTTAAAGGTCTGAAATCTTCATGTGTAAAATTTTAATTGCCTATTATTTTGTCTTTAACAAAGAAAATAAAAAGGTGAGATTTTGTTCATGCTGTCATGATATGTCTGCAGCGCACATGTACATATATTCTCCTAAAAAAGCCTGAAACTCACTTTTATTTTCATAAACATTCAGGCCTGAAGTTTATTTACCTTAGTTCAATATACAAAGGAATAATTGAAAATACAACTTGCTTGACAGCTGAGCACAAAGTGCAGGACATATACATTCTTAAGATTATGTGTTCATCCAAATTAAAAGCAAAATACTTCCAGAATCAAGTGACTACATTGGTGTTTACACTTGACACTTGATTTTGTCCAAATTTTAAAAAAACAACTATGTTTCAAACTCTCTACATACATACATAAGGCCCAGAGGACACTGTTCTGTTTAACTTGTGCAACATTACACTGATAATGCACTCCCATTAAACACACCTCACTGTAAAGACACCTATTTATGATGATCCTTCAGTCTCACCTGTGGGACTCTGAGTACAGTGGTGTCCCCCATGGTCTGCTTCAGAGCCACCAGGACACCTCCCAAGAAGCCCGCGGCTCCGTAGATGCGCACAGCAAACAGGAAGTGCAGGTCAAACGTGGCCACGTAGGTGAGGAGGTAGGAGAGCCCTGCCAGGAGTCCCGCTGACACGTTGACCACGGCGAAGAAGATCAGGAGCTCCAGGGCCCCCCACAGAGGCTCCAGGAGGCGCCCACAGGCCATGACTGTCCCCACGCTGGCCGCCACGCCCCACACATGCTGCTCCACCAGCCCATGGGTCACCAGCGTCCACACCCAGAAGTTGGGAGGAAACAGGTAGCCAGGGGTCACGCCTAGCGCGTAGGAAGTGTCAACCGCCCAGGCCAGCAGGTAGAGGAGGACCACCAAGGCGCTGATGGTTTTCACCACCACGCTGGTGCTCGCCAGCGCGGCCAGGAAGTGCTGGCGTGCCACAGGGAGGTAACGATTCATTTTAAGTCTGCTTGGAGGAGGGTGTTCCTTGAGCAAATAAGCCCAAAGAGAGAGCTTACAGGCGGGTCAGTTCGTTCTGGTGCGCCGGCTGCTAGATGTAGCTGGAGGAGCGATAATGACAAGCAGAACTGGAGAAACCAGCGAGTCCTGGCGACATCAATATCCAGGCTTTTCTGTGAGCCTTCATCCAGTAGCTGTCTGGAATGTGGACAAAGCTGCCTTTGGTTCTCAAATACTTCTCGTCAGGCGTTTTACCTTTAAATAAAGTAAGCTATAACATACTCTTTGTAGCTAAAGACGGCAACGTTGATAGAAAGTCATAATTTTACACCTCAACAAGCTAACAAACTTTGTAGATAAGCCCCAAAGTATGCGATAACCTCAGCTAGGCAGCTTTTTGAATTAGCCACCAAGCTAGCCACCTTCACTTTGTAGGTAGCAGCACAACGAGCCGACAAAATGTCTAACAAATTTCTGGAACGTGCTTGGAGTCAAATATGTACATTTCAAACTGAAACAAATACAACCAGCAGTCTGCTTTTAAGGAGACGCTTCTGGTTGAGTTAGCTGGTAAACACCGGAGTGCTAAATGCTGGCAAACTGTCAAACTAACCCTCCAGGTACGACTATTCACGTCCGTCGCAAAGTGTGAAGACAATACAGTTTCTCTGGAGATGAGAAAACCCAGTGAGTGTCAGAGGAACCTGGTCGTAGTGAAGCAGCAGCCCGGAGCTCCAGCCTTCGGTCTGCTGCTCTCTTGTCCCGGTGTTTGCCTGCCGAGTCAGCCCGAGGATTTCCCGACGTTAGCAACAGGCCCAGGAAACAAAGCTAAGATGCGTTGAAGAACCCCACAGGCTTCTGGTAAACTTTACCGGCTGTTGGGTCACTTCACCTTTATTTCTTCATTCTGTTGCCTTTGGATAGAAAAGCTGCCTGGCGAAATAATGTTGTTTTAGCAGACACTTCTCTTCCCAGCCATTTACCACCGTCATCAGCAATGGATGTGGAAACGTCACGTAACTGCTTTGGAGCAGAGCATGCTGGGTAATTGAGTTGTTAATTACAGCGCTATAGGTAGTTCCTCTTTAACGTTTTCATAATAAAGGCAGTTTTCTGCAGGGATTTTATGATTGAAATACACAGAGGAGCACATGTTTGTGAAGCGGCGATGAAATTGATTTATTTTTCTTAAGCAAATAAATATCTGAAAAATATGGCATGTACAGTACAGACCAAATGTTTGGACACACCTTTTAATTCAATGAGTTTCCTTTATCTTCATGACTATTGACATTGTAGATTCACACTGAAGGCATCAAAACTATGAATAACACATGTGGAAATATGCACTAAACAAAAAAGTGTAAAACAACTGAAAATACCCCTTATATTCTAGTTTCTTCAAAGTAGCAACCTTTTGCTGTGATTACTGCTTTGCACACACTCTGCATTTTCTTGATGAGCTTCAAGAGGTAGTCACCTGAAATGGTTTTCACTTCATAGGTGTTGCCCTGTCAGGTTAATAAGTGGGATTTCTTGCCTTATAAATAGTCATGAAAATAAAGAAAACCCATTGAATTAGAAAGGTGTGTAAAAAACATTTGGTCTGTACTGTATATTTGTATTCGGCCTCAACAAATCGAGATTTTGTAGAACCATTTGGTACAATGAAAGCAGCTTTACTCTACAAAAATCATATATCAAGAGGGAATCCTAACTATGTGATTGATTTTATTATGTTAACTTAAAAATAATTATTGAACTAGTTCTTTTTATGCAGAAATATTGAGAAAAATCCTTTCAAATAAATGTCTTACATTTATTTTTGGTACTATATCCTAACAGGTTATTCATTCGTATACTTCCATTGGGACAGAGGAACTTTAAAAAGGTCTAAACGGCAATTTTCTCTCTGAGAAACCAACAGAAAGCCTCACATGCGAAAGCGGACAGAGATACAGTGTATAAAGTTTTATGTCTGTGTAATCCACACACGCTGTCACGTGGTCAGTCATTTGTAGCTTGCATCTACAAATAAGATAAAGAAATTGGGGGGGAAAAAATATTTAGAGCATGTTTCTTTTATTTACAAAGTCAAATGAAACAAACAAAAACATGTAAAAAGGCGAACCATTCTCATGAAGCACTGATCATCTGCTCAACAGGCTTGGAACAGAGAACATCCTCAAAGTCAGGAGACAATTTTTCATTGTTTTTTAATACACCTTCTCCTCGGCTAAACTGGAATTCAGACAGTCGGCTCAGCTTGCTCGCTCAAACCGCTTCGTATTAATAAATATGTAAATTCAAGTAAAAAGCTGTAAAACTAGTAAGCAGGTCAGTCTTCACAGCAAAAGCCGAGCCGGAAAGTTCATCACAGAGGAAACTCGTTGGCATCACGGGACGACAAAACAACTTAAGATGTGGTGAAATATGGAATGAAAAGCATCTGATGAAGTTGCTTTCTTTCCCCTGCTGATTTTTTTTTTTTTTTTACATTTTTTTAGATCCAGGTTTTTTGGGTTTTTTTTTTAAATCCAGATTCAGTTGTTTTTAGATACATAAGTTTAAATTCAGACAAATGTCTCTCAAAACCCATGTGAATGCTTACGTGTCCATGTGTCCAAATACTAAATGTAGTGTTTAGAGTTTTGTCTTATACGTAGCCAATTTTATTTTGGTCTTTTTCTCCACATTTATTCCACACAGTATTTCAAATATAGCCAGTTTGTTCTCAGATCCTGGATCTTGCTCAGCAAACACAGTAATCAGTTGGTCCAGTAATTGTTTTGTTGGGTCATTTTTCGGTTCATCATAAGCGAACCAAAACCTCTAACAAGTCTGAGGCATCTGTCGGAAAAACATTACAAGGACCCTAAAAATCTTACAAATATTCTCAAGAAAAGAAAATGGAAACCAAAAAAAAAAAGAAGAGGAAACACTGTACAAAAATAAAAATACAAACGAATAAATATGCAAAGTCATAAATAAATTAAATTTGGTAATATTTCAGAACGTGTCGAATGAGAAGAACCCAGAAAAAACAACAACAAAAGAAACAAGCATGAGTAAACATTTCAGAATAAAGAACAGATCCATTAAAGAATAAAAAACAAATTAACAAGAAATGCTCGAGTCTTGCTTTGATGATGTTTGGAGTTTTGTGTTCATGTGAGGAGACAAAACTCCTCACATGTCTCCTGTGAGGAGTGTGTGTGCTGTACTGGGAAACACACAAAGACAGTTTGTTAAAGCGGATAGGTTTTGAAGCTGACGTTGAGTTATGGGAAAAGAAACTGGTTTGTTTTAACCTACGTACACAGATTAATGTCTGTTTTACAGTGGAGCACAGTGTATGCTGCGGATATGTATTTCTCAACCATAGCTGCTATAGACTAGGCATGGGCTGGTAGGAGATTCATGGTTGCATAACCTTGAGTAAGAATACTACAGTTTTAAGGTGTCATGGTATTATTACAGATATTCAAAACTAAGATGAAAAAAGAAAAATTCAATAGCTTCTAGTTAAAACAGCTTGCCAACCAGCTCACAATGTTAAAGCAGTGATATTAGCACAAGAGTGATGGTGCCATTTGTTTCTGTGTTTTTCTCGACTGGAAACATTTCCAGACATCAAGATGAAAGTACTCGAGGGCCACAAAAATATTTAATTTTAAAATTAAAAATGCCAAAGTTATCTTAATGATATTTCTCCATGTTTACCTTCAGGTAAAAGAAAACAAGGTACATTGCATCAAAACGACCATGTCAGTTAGATTTTTGTAGAAATCATAGACAGGAAACATAAAAAGGGTCTCGCATGTTTGCCTTATTATACGAAAGGCAGAGAGTCTCCTAAAAAGTTTTGGGTAAATCCTTTTCTAACTGTGGTTCAGAATTTTTCTTTAACATGATGTGGATCGCTCCTTCTTTGAAAAACACAAAATCTAGTGAAAGAGCACATCCCAGTCTGCCTCGGAGTAAAAGTCACCATGTGCTTGTGGTCTTACTCGCAATAAAATTAAGATGAAGCAAATAATATGTGATTACTAAAAGTTTTTGTTGTAGCCAACATCTTGCTTCATGAAGTTTTAAATTGTCAATGAAAATCTCCATTCGCTTTGACCGCCTGTCCAACAGGTCAAATTTGTACCATTTGTGAATTGTAAAACAAACAGAAAAAAAAAGTGAAATAAATAAAATCATTTCAGTGGTTATTAATGGCCTGTGGAATGCATTTTGAATGTTTCTGCTTCACATCATAAGATGATTAATTAATTGTTTTTTTTAAAGTTTGGAAACCCTAAGTTTATAAATATCTTGAATCACCTCATTACCGATAACCGGCCCATGCCGTTTGTGAACTTCTGCTCCGCAATCAATACCTGCTCTAAAATGTGATCCTCTTTGTTTTTGAGGTTTCTAGTGAGTTTGTGCTGTGTGTGTTTTTTTTTTTGTTTTGTTTTGTTTTTTGGAAAAGCCACACGATATCTCCAAAATGAAGTTTGGTTTTACGTTTCAACTCTGCTCACAGCACCAGACAGAGAGACAATGAGTGAGAAAAAACAAAACAAAGCAGCAGAGTGAAAGCATGAATCGACGTCGGACGTTTGCATTTTTCACTTCTTGAAAATGATTCCTTTTGCAACCTTTAGAAAGACAAGGCGCCGACACAAACACAGTAACAACACGAGCGTAACCAAAGCTTTGAGGGGCCGCGGGGCAGGGGGCTGTGAAGCCCAGCGCCCCGTAGGGTCGTGTCAGTATATATAGGCTTTAGTGAGTGTTTTGCATCGTTTTCAACTAGGCTACAGTAAGACTGTGGGTGAGATCCAGTCTCCCTTTACCTCTTCTTTCTCACAGCTAACATTCAGAAAGATGGGAGGCAAATAAAGGCATCTTCTGTTGGTTGTTTCTCCGCTACAAGGATGACGCCTCATTAGCTTTTTTTTTTCTTTTCCACCTGCCTGTTTTTAGGCGATCACCTGTTTGTTTGTTGTTTTTTTTGTAAAAGTAGATTACATAAAAAAACAGTAGACATTAAAAAAAATTAAAAAAGAAAATCATCCCACGCCCCACGCCTAAATAGAAGGAATCTTTTCAGACAGAAAAAGGCCCGATATGAAGGCATTTGATTATTCGTACATTCTTATTTCACTGGAGTTTTTAAGTTTCAGTAAAATGTTTTCAAACCTCATCAAGCCTTAAGATGTCACATCATTTCACCCTTCAAAGAGAAAAAAATACAAGACATCCTGTCCTGGCAGTGAAGTATTAAGCGCAACAATCCTTTTTTTTCTGAGTTTGGTTTGATATTTTTAGCTATTTTCTTTAGACGTCCAAGGAAATATTCAGTAGCAGTATTCAACAAATGACAAAACTTTCAGTTACTGAACACGTTTACTACAAGCTACCTCAGCTGGAAGGACCTTTTTCTTTAATGGGATAGGTCAGGATTTTCAAAGTGAGGCTCTGATATGATGTTTTAAGCAGTTAGACTCCTACTGCCTTGGCTAACTCTGGTGTCTTCATTTAGTCAAAATCCTGATTAGCTTGGGCTAAAGGCTAATGCTAATGTCTAGTCCGAAAGAAGCTCAGACCAAAGCAGGCTTCCACCATCTTAAGAAAACTCCAATTGCCAAAGCTTTATACTCTAGGACACAGGTGTCAAACTCCAGTCCTCAAGGGCCGGTATCCTACAGTTTTTAGATGTGCCACAGGTACAAACCGCTGGAATGAAATGGCTTAATTACCTCCTCCTTGTGTAGATCAGTTCTCCAGAGCCTTAATGACCTAATTATTCTATTCAGGTGTGGTGCAGCAGAGGCACATCTAAAAGTTGCAGGACAGCGGCCCTTGAGGACTGGAGTTTGAGACCCCTGCTCTAGGAAGTAAACTTGGTGATGATGTTGAGAAAGAAGGCGCTAATTATTTACACAGGGAGTTGGCACAGGAGGCAGAGTTGCAACAGAGGAAAAAGCACACGTTTCTGGACTGCCTAATAAGCATGGCAAGGCAGTGCAAAAACGTATAAAATAATGTCCACTTAAACTCCAATTACATTTTTTCTTCTTAAAAACCTTAATTTTAATATCAAAATGTGACTCTAACTGCAGACACTTTACATGTTCCATTCTCAGTGTGCGTTTCACATGGGAAGATCACTGGTGGCGCACAGCCTCCAACCTCAATTTCCTGTTAATGTAATCATCAGCGTCTGTGTAAATTCCAGCCAAAAGCAAACGCAAAGATGGTTTACACTCATCAAAGAGCCTTCACATGGACTGCTGTGATAGAGCAGAGTTGTTCTAAGGCTCTTAACAGACTGGCTGTTAGCGTCGGGCTTTGGATTCCATTGATCTGCATTTATTTTAAATATACCAAAAAAAGTTAGAACTATTTAACAGAACCTCACTTAAAGAAAACCTCAACCATCACATAAAGAGAAACTCCAGCTTCTGGCTGCCATTTTGATTAGCTGTGAGCAAAGAGTCTTCACGTTTTGCAAAGCTGCAGAACTACTGCAGAATCTCTAACGTTGACAGTTCAACTAATGGCCGTTTGTAGTCACTACAGGCTCACACTCAGCAGTTCTCAGTCCAGTGATGAGCTTTTTAATACCAGGATTGGACAAACAAATCTGGAAGCTCAAAGTCCATAGAAGTTAAAACCCTCCCCTTTCATCCCCTCTGGATATTTTTAAATGCTTCACATTTTGATATTCAGCATCAACATTTGTCACTCAGTGTCCAGTCTATTCAGTCACCCTTCAGGTTGTTCCTCCAAGGCAATACAGGTGACCAAAATGAAGATCTTAGACCTTAACCTTCCTTAATTCTTTGTCCATCCTCCCTCAGAGGACACTGTATTCTGACTAACACGTCGAACTGAAAGTTGTCTTACTGTCCCATCATCTCGATGACGTCATCATCATCATCAGAGCTGCTGCCGCCACTGACCTCCCCGCCGTTCACCAGAACCGGGACGCGGTGGCTTTCTGAGCGCGCTGAAGGGGAAAACGAGGAAGGGGAGGAGGAGGAGGAGCCAGAGGCTGCAGTTTGGGGGTACTGAGACAGGAAACTGGCTCCGGCTGGACCTGGGGTGGCAGCTGGACCTGGCAGCATCGGCCCAGAGTACAGGCCGGCTAGAGATGGACTGTATGACAGAGGGAAGCCTGGCGGGAGCATCCCAGCCATGCTGGGGCCCAACATGTACGGCGGGAGGGCTCCCGTCAGAGAACCGGCGGTGCTGACTGACGTAGAGGGACATGACGAGGCAGAAGTCGTGACTGTGGTCGACGAAGACTGAGATGAGGAAGAAGGGGCGGCGCTGACTCCACTCAAGCCAAACATGTCTCGGTACATGTAAGTGGGGTCGCCCAGCTGGCTGTTGGGTGGCTGGAAGTAGTGTGAGCTCGACCCCATGAAGAGGGGATGCCCCACTGAACCGCCCAACATGGCCGAGTTGAGACCCATCGGGGGAAGGCCGTAGCCCCCAGAGAATGGGAACCCTGGCGAAGATGAGGAGTGTTTTCCTGCGTACGGCTGCTTGCCGGCTCGCTCCTCTATCAATGGGCTTGGGGCTTTACGCTTGCTGCCTATTCTCAAATCCTGGGGAATGCAGGTGTCCTTGTTCGGCTGGGTTACATTAGTAACTGAGGCATCATGGTGGCTCGAGGCTTCCCCAGAGTAAGTGCTGCCACAATTTTTCTGCAGCAGCTTGTTAGAAGGCAGGGCGTTCGTGCCGCTCTCAGCTTCTCCGTCTGTGGCGTCAGACCCCGAGCCGGCCGCGTAGCGCTGCAGCTCGCTGATGATCTCTGGGCTGTCGGGGGAAAGAGGGCGGGGCACAGCTTTGGAGGGTACCTTCGGTTTCCTGTCAGGGGATATGCAACCATTGCTGCCACCGGAGGAAACTTCCTGAGTTGGAGCCTTCAAGTCTGAAAGAAGAAAGACGATCAATGTTGGTTTCAAAAGAATAATATAACTTATTACATATCTAAACAGTATTTTCTATACAACCTTTTTACTAAAAGACAACATAAAAAGCTCCACTTGCATTATCGAAGCTGAAATGTTGCGGTTTAGACTAATCACGTGTGAGAATGGCTCGGTCAAAGTCTAGTCTGAAATCCAAATTTTGGTAAGATTTTGAAATTGCTGTTCGGAAATTCTCTCTATGCAGTCTAACTGAGCTTCAGTCATTTTGCTGAGAAGTATATTAATACAGACAGTGAATGCCACTTTACCTGAAAGACTTGCATTCTAACTGCATCAAAATGTGGCAATGCAAATAATAATTGTAATTCTTAAAATGTATAGAAAGCAATCCATCATTTTTCTTTAGCTTCTCAATTACTCACTACTTTGAGCAATAAAAAAAAATTAAATTCAAGTTGCGATGCAATGTTAATGAATGAATAAGTAATTACCTTTGGGAGGAGCTGCGACACTCTCATCCACAGTCTTAGCCTTGTTAGCTGCTCTAATGGCAAAGATTCGGCCATCAGATGTCCTGATATATGTCCCTAAATACAAGAAGAAGTAAACAATGCTTTTAGTATGCACACTTACTGACATGTAACTTTACCTAAAGAATCAAAAGTAACTACATTTTTAAGGAAGACACAGCATTGTTGATGTTTATTAAGTTTCAGCTAGTGATTGAAGATGACAAAAAAGGCTTGTACCATTTAATTTAAAGTAGAAAATCGAAAGCTAAATTTAATTTAGGAGTTCTGGATCTGCACCTTTTGTGCCCCTGATAACATGAATGCTTTCTCCGGAGTTAATCCTCGCCTGAACGTCTGTTGAGTTGTTGGTGCCTGGAATCACTATGTCTGAAAGAGATCAGACGCAACTTATGAAACTTCAGAGGCATATGCTTATGTACAAACAACAACAACAAACAATGGATGGAGACAAAAGCGTTAGCGCCGCTTGCCTACCAGTAGTGGTGACGATCTTTTGCACAAACACCCCAGCTTTTTGCAGGCAGTTGACAGGGAAGCCTCCAAGGCTGGATGAAGAGGAGCCGCGGTCTGGGGCTGAACCCGCAGCCACATGGCGGGGCATCATGGGAGCTGATGCAGACTGAACTGGCCGGACGCTTGCCACTGGTTTCTCCTCTGTGCGAGTGGGAGGGCGCCTGAACAGAGGTTGGTTTTTTTTAGTTACTTTATTACTAATGCACATTTTAGAAGGGTTCAAACCTGATTAGAGAACATGTTGTAGAAAACTTTACAACATTTTTCTGGATATTTTGTCAAACAGCAACTCACTAACCAGTTCCTCTGGCTGAAAGCAGGGATGTTGGTGAGGCTCTGATCACTGGCAGGGTAATAGTGAGCGTAGGACGGGCGTGTGTACGGCACAGACGCCCTCTTCTCCTCCTCATAGCCCTTCTTGGCGGCTTTCTTCTCAGCGCTGCTCAGTTTTAGCTCCCTGCGGTCTATCAGGAGGGACTCATGGGGGAAGGGTTGCTGAAAAAGAGGAATATTATCGGTGATTAGAGTTTTAATCTTAATCAACTTTGTTACAGTTTTTTAAAATAGTGCCCTGCAAAAGTATTCATATCCTTTAGGACTGCAAGTTATATTTGTAATTGATTGTTCTATTGATCAGATAAAAATAATAATAATTAAAAATTTGCACATTCTGCACATTTTCATTTAACCATTTAGACCTTTTTATACAATATTAGAAATAGATGAAAAAGGCAAAGAAACAACTAAATTCCTTTTTATGTTATGTTATGGCCTAAAATACAATAACACTGAATATGTTTAGAGTACGCTGGATCATTTGCAGCTAAGAAAATACTTCTAACATCAACATGTGAAAAGGTCAGCTTGCTTGACTTAACATCCAGTGTAGCGAGAGAGACTTAAAATGAGATTTTGTTTGCAGAACTTAAACCAGGTTAAGCTAAAACGATGGCACTTGAGGAGACCTGGGTTAAACATATTTACAAACAAAGATTTGTAAATATGGATTTGATTAATCACAATTAATCAGATTAATCATTTCAACCCTAATATCCTTCTAGAGTGTAGAAGGATATTGCAATCTATTATCTAGAATCTAGACCTTCCACACATTTAATTACTGTATAGCAACAACTACTCCATTGTATGTTTATAGTTGCTGTCCTGCTGTAAAGTGAACCTTTGCCTCAGTTTTTAACTGACGTCTTTTGCAACCTTTAGGTTCTCCTGCAGGTTTTTTCATAATTTGGCTATAGTTCACTTTTAAATTTGCATTATATCCACCTACCTTGGTGATTAGGTGGGAGTAGAGATGCAAAGCTCTCTGCAGAACGCTCTCCCTGATTTCTCCAGGCAGCAGCCGGACCTGGGATGGATCCGGTTCCTCCTCCACAAAGTGAAGAAGGGACTCGACTTCCCTCCTGGTGAAATTCAGCACAGGGTTCAGGTCGTCCACAACACGGTCTGGTGGAAGAAGGGAGAGCAACATTTTAATTCTATAAAGTACACTTAGCTGAAATTGTAAAAGAAAAAGAGTGAGACCAAAGAACTCTGAAAAGATTTAAGAAAAATCATGCAATTAATACAAAAGGATATTTAAAAAAAAGAAAAAAGAAAATCCAGAATGAATGTTTTTCATCTTCTAAACCTCATAGAAAACATCAAAGGTTGGCTTCTTGCCAAAGACAATTGTTTAGTTTTATGGTTTTTGTTCATGAATCAACATTTATTAAGGAGCTGAAAGCGTCTTGCAATCATAAAATTTATGGTTTCGGTTCCAGCTTCCCCCGACCACATTTCTGTTTTGACTGTTTAAATGTGTTTTGGATATGTGGTGGAAACTAAACAGAGAGAGTTTTAAAGCTACAACTGACACCTCAGCAGGGAGCCAGGACAGCTGGTGAAGCACATTTTAGAAATATTCTTCCTGGAGAACTCAAACGATTCAAGATTAGAACACACCGACTCAGAACTCACCAGACATTCCCTGCTTGGAGATTTGACGATCATAAATTTTTTTCTCCAGAGTGAAGTCGCACACCAGGCGGTAGATGTTACACGGTTTTCTCTGTCCGTAGCGGTACACACGACACACAGCCTGGGCATCATGGCAGGGGTTCCAGGAGGCGTCAAACACTACCACTCGGTTCGCTCCAATCAGGTTCACACCCAGACAACCAGCCCTGAGGTCCAAACAGAGATCTTACATCATTTCTGACTTTGGACCTTGATATTAATAATGGTGTAGTGTGAGTGGGAGGACAGGGGGGGATTACCTGGTTGAAAGTAGGAAAACCCAGGCTGAGGTATTGGTCGGATCATTGAACTGATTTATCAGCCTTTCTCTCTCTGAAGCTGTTGTGCTTCCATCCAGTCCTGGAAAATATCCC
This sequence comes from Xiphophorus maculatus, assembly GCF_002775205.1. Taxonomy (NCBI): domain Eukaryota; kingdom Metazoa; phylum Chordata; class Actinopteri; order Cyprinodontiformes; family Poeciliidae; genus Xiphophorus; species Xiphophorus maculatus. The sequence goes on along the minus strand of NC_036443.1, from coordinate 8,803,594 downwards.
ACAGCAAATCCACAGTTAAACTTAAGTAAAAAAATATACAAGCAAAAGTAAGAAACTACACGTGTTTTTGTTTGATAGAGAATTATCTTTTAACTAGTCTGTGTTTTGCTTGATTTAAAAAAAAAAAATAATAAGGTCGTGGTAGGTCATTCTGCACATAAATTACAGACCAGCAACAATTTCCGTGACTTTTAAGTATTTGAGTAACCAGGGGAAGTGAAGTCTTTCTGCTACTTAAAATCGCCTGCAGGTGGCAGCACCCATTGCATGTCATTGCAATTGAATCACGACTGATGCACAGAATCACTACAGTCAGAAGAAAAGACTCTCCTTCTACAGATTAGACAAATTTATCAGTGTATCAAGGTTAAGACTTGGGCATGGAAAAATGTTGATGCAATATTCAAACTAATTGTAATTTCTACAGAACATTTATAACTCAATATATAAATGTTGAGTCATGACTACTTTGTACCAGATAAAATAGAGATTGAAAGAAATCAGTTCTTCCTTAGGTGTGTTTTGGATGGTCAGTATCCAGTAAGTCTTTGAAACTTGTTGAAACCATAATCAGTGATGACTTACTGTAGTAGTTGAGATTGCGGACCCAGTTCTGGTTGGGTCGGTCTTTGTCGGTTGGATATGGTGAAGGAGGCACTGGTCTCTTGGCCAAGAAATCCTCGATCACAGTAAGTGTGGACAAACTTTGACTGAAAGAGGAGCAGTAGAAAACGTAAGATCACATACAGAAGGGCCAAGAAGAGGTAGAAAATGATGAGAGGGACAATACAGCTAAGAAAGCTTTGGGAATCCCACAACCAAAAGTTTCTATCCTAAAGAAAACAGATTTGCTTTATTTTAATCTTTCACCTGAACACAAGGATTTTGTCTCCCTTCCTGACACTTTCCTCTATCAGGTGGAACAGAAGCACCATCTTTGCCGAGTTCTCCAGGATGCCAGGCTTGTAGTCACACATCAGTTCTTTCGCCTGGCCATGTGAAGGAGTAAAAGAAATGCCATTAGAACTGTTGTCACATAAACGAGTTTTGAGATCTAATGTTAGAAAACCTCAAACTAGCACATACCCACTCATATGTGATGACCTGATTGGCTTTTTCCTGCAGCTGGTTCAGACTCAGTCCACAGATTGGATCTGGGTTGTCCAAACTCTTTGACTTTGGAGCCGGTGCTGCCGTCGGACATCTGCCCTGTGAAGTGGATGTGATGTCGTCAAGGTCCAAATCCTGCTCACTTGCCAGGTTTTCTTTCTGCAAAGCTTCGTACAGCACGTCTGGATGATTCCAAATCTAAGAAACAACAACAAAATACATTTGGATGTTAAAAAAAAAGAGTTCCAAATGAATAAAAGTATAATACTGAAGAGGATAAGCAACATTTTGGACACACACAGACCTTGCAGCAGACACAAAAGGCTTTCAGGGGGTTGAGGCTGAGCCAGCCGGTGTTCCCTGCCTCTCTGAAGCGGTTCATGAACTCAGTGTAGAGTGCCCTCTGCAGGGGAGACAGACGCACCAGGATCACATGCTCGTCCTTAGAGGGAAGTTGATCCCTCAAGACATCATGGCCTCGTCTGGATTATAAATAAACCAGTCAGTATTAGAAAGAGTTTCTTAAGAGAGACTAAGTTTAATTTCCTGAGTGGCGATGCTCTTACCTCTGCACAAAGCCTTCCAGCAGGCTGTGGAGGACGTGGCTCCTGTACCTCATCAGCTGGACATCCTGGGGCGTGCTGTCCACACACTGTCCATTAAGGATGGGTCGCTCAAACATGTTACTGAACTCCTGTCTTGTTCCTGAAATATGTAAAATTCAACAAAAAAAGTAAAAATGAGCACCATTCAGAAGGAAAGCAGGCATGCAGAATCACAACTCACCACATACCTAGAAAGTCGGGACGGACAAAGTCGACCATGCACCAGTACTCGATGAGATTGTTCTGGAGCGGGTAGCCGGTCAATACTACACGCCGCCGGGTTCGTATGTTCTTTAGGGCCTGAGACGTGCTGGCGTGGCAGTTCTTAATGCGATGTCCTTCATCACAGATCACCACATCTGGACCGGGTCGGGAAAGAGCTTTCTCAACACCTTAAGAAAAGACACAACTTCAGTGAGCTATTTCAGCTTCCTTCCCTTTCTTTACTCTAATTTTACTTGAATCTTCTTCACTTTCTCTCCCCTAACTTCCTCATTTTTCCCCATCTATGTCTTTCCTAACCTTTTAGAAGTTGCTGCTGTCTGTCTTCTTCATCCAGGTTTATGATATCAGGTGCTCCGGTCTTTTTGCTCCTCTTCTTCCGCCCAGCCACAAAGCTCTTCTTCAAAGACAGGAGACGGTACATTTCGTAACCCATCAGCAGGACACCACCATCCCGAGACCAGTCCTCCACCACCTTGGCCCTAGATGCTGTGTTTCTGGGTATCAGGAGAAAATGAAAGGCTATTTTTTTGTCAAATAAAAATGCTTTCCCCAACATAAAAATCCTCAAAACAAATGGTTGGGTGATATTAAGTACTGTAAGCTCCACAGACATTTTCAGTTCAGTAATTGTTCCGGTGACTTACTTGTGTTCATCGTTGAGGATGTGAACTTTAAATGCACGCGGTGCAACCAATGCAGGATCAGTGTCTGGAGGTAATGCTTCAGGAGGAGGGACCCATGTGTTGAACTCTGACAGCCAGTTCTGCAGTGTATTCACCTGGAAGGGAATAAGTATGTGTATCAGATTTTGGTACACATACTTGGTCACATTGTTTGGCTCCCAGTGAAGATAAATCTTGTTTACACCTCGCCATTTTTGGGATACCATGGGGTTCAGTACTCAGGACAATTCTTTTTACGCTACACAGATGAAACCACATCTTTACATTTACACCTAACCTTTTTATAATCATTGTCCAGGCATCGAATGGAAGAGGCCCACAGAAGCTTACCGGTACGATGGCGAGCACAGTGTGAGTTTGAGTGTGCCTGAACAAGACGTCGATGAAGGAGATGACCTGAAGCGTTTTGCCTAAGCCCATGCTGTGAGCCAGGATGCAGCCGAAGCCGCTGCTGTTGCTGAAGAGCTCCAGGGACTCCACCAAGTTGTCGTACAGGAAACGGATTCCACCGATCTGAAGACAGATTGAGAAAGACCCAAGAGATGAAGTGACACAACCAAGAAGAGAGAAGAAATCCAAATTTTGGAGATTCCAGTGGACGGATATTTTAACCAAGCATCACATCTAAAGCGGAACATTTATCTATATGCTTATTCTGAGTGTATCCTGATACCTGGTGAGGTTTGACTGCTTGCGCCAGCTGTGGTGACAGGAAAATGTCCTCATCTGCCTCTGGATGGTTGAGGTTGACGAGCACCCTGCCTTGGGCGTCTGGTTGGTTCTGGGTATCGTTGGCATGTGCACCACTAGGCTCACTCTCCTCTTCCTCTTTGGAGACTTGAGCAACAGTGTCATGGTCATCTGTCCTCAAATCTATTATTTCTGAATAGAAGATAAATAAACAGAGAAATAATTAAGGTCTCAAAGCTTACAATACAATTATTATTTATCAAATGTCAACCTGGTCTTACAACTGTATGTAAAAAGATTTGAGGTTTGATGTTGAGGGAAGCATTCTGGCATGACAAAAACAATGCTGGCTACTCAGTTCCCCACAAAAATACACACAAAACATACAGTTAGTTTACTGAAGTAAATGGAAGCAAACAATATATTAACAGTGTGCAGAAATTTAAAATCTCCTCTCAGTAATATCTTTTTATTTGATTCAAAGATGCCAGAGTGTTGTATCTTCCTTAAGTTATCTTGACTAACAGCTCTTCATTCTTTCCGTAAATGTTTCCATGTCGGTCTTTTGTTGTTGGGAGGACTGTAGGTAAGGCGGTATGAGTTTTTAACATCATGTTTAAGTAAAAATAGAAAGAAAGAAGAAAAAACAACAGGTATTGCAGAAAAAAAACACCAAAATTTAGTTTTAGCTTTCACGCTGTTTTCTACCTTGCCATTAACGTAGTTTTAAGAAGCACTTTTTACATGAGTCAATGTGCTGCTTTTCATACACAGAAGGAAAAATAACATTTTTCATATTAGACAACTCTTTGAAAAAAAACTACTTGAAATGAGCTGGATCAACAGGACGGAACTGACAGTGTTCTGCTGAGTCACGACCGGTTACATTACTTTTTCATAACGTCACTGTCTTGTTTATATACAAACAGATTTATTTATGTTTGTATATACATTGTATATTTTTCATTCAGGTCATTGTAAACACAATGTTGGTGTTATTAGGTTATTGTTGCACAGTTATGTTGATTCGGTAGCAGTAGTACATATGTGTTGTTTACATGGTAACACTAATATGACTACAGTACACAGCTAAATACTTAGCAACGTGGGATCATTATTGCCTCATGGCTTCAGTTCTTCTAGCATCATTAAAACAAAATGCCAAGGTGGAAAGTTATTATGAGGATACAGACAATTAAACAAACATCTCTCTTTAAGTTTATCAATGTTTTTCAGCTATCTGCCCAGCGCTGTTCAGCAACAAGTGGGGGAGGGTAAAGTTGTGTGTGTGCTTATGGAATCCTAGTAATTTTTCTAGCATCTCATTAAAAGGGCTTCAAACCACCCTATAAGAAACATTTGAGCAATTTTAAAATCTTGATAAAAGGTATTTGACTCGTGTCTAATCAGCACTTCTATATACTTTGCAGAAAATATTAACGTTCGATTAGCTTGTCAACAAAACAAGCCTTCACAGTATTAAATGCTGGTATAAACATAATGACAGGACACTGATAACTAAATGTCTGAATGTAAAAGAGAAGCATAAACATCAGGGGACACTTTAATTCAGCCTTTCTGTGTTAAAAAACAAACAAACGGGCGTGCCGTGATGGCGTAGGGGTTAGTGCGACCTGTATTTGGAGGCCTTGAGTCCTCGACGCAGCCGTCGTGGGTTCGACTCCCGGACCCGACGACATTTGCCGCATGTCTTCCCCCCTCTCCTTCCCTGTTTCCTGTCGGCCCACTATCATATAAGGGACACTAGAGCCCACAAAAGACCCCCCTGGAGGGGTAAAAAAAACCAAAAAAACAACACCTGCTGCAATTTTTCTGCTAAAATAAGTTCCCATCAAATTTCCATAAGCCTTGATGCTCTCATTTCTGCTAGCTGGGGGTATCAGTTGTCCAATGATAACAGAAATTGAGTCTGTCTGTGTTTGTCGGACAAAATCTGTCTGATAAACGAGAATAGAAAGGAGTATCAAAGTTATACAAGCTGGCAGCCTGAGAGAGCACGCTGTGAAGAGGACAAGTGTGTGTTAAAAAAAAAAAACAGAGTGAGTTTATATAACTGCAGTGAATGGCTGGTTATACAAGTAGGATTAGAGTGGAGGGGGCGACTGGTTATGCAACCCCAACTGGAAATGTCACTGTCCCACTGTGGTGTGGGTGTGTGTTCATTATGAGTGTGTGTTCTGCTTCCTCCCTACGATCTGCTGGGTTTATTACCCCTCTCATTTCATCTCTCTTCCCTCCATTTGGCTGTTTTCTCACTTTTCGTGTTTTTCATCCCTCGGCCTCTCGTTATTTATCTGTTTACCTGTTCATCCGTCTCCAGCTCCCTCCTCACACTGCAGGTGTGCGTCTGCAATTTGCTTTGATCTCGACTGTGAAATTTATCCCAGTGTGTGTGTCTTTATTTGGTCTATTTGATTGACTTGCTGGATGTGTGTATCTGAGCACATGGATGGTAAAAGAAGAAAACTCAACTGATCTTAACTAACAAAAGTCATGTTAACTGCATTTGTTTAACTTTGTGTAACAACTGAGTTTTAAATGGCTCCAAGTAAGTTTTACAGTCAGTTAACTTAAAAAATTTTGCAAAATAAGAATCATTATCAGGATCTCGCCCATTTCTGTTGGAAATTGACTTTATGTTGTCTCTGCTATCTAAACAAGAAAAGAGAAGAAAACTGAAGAAAAAGACAGAAAGGTAGGCACGTTTATGCGACACTCAGATCTCTTTGTGGATGTTAAAAATAACCTTAGTCATTTAACAACCCATCTGATAAAACTTTAAAAAGAAATACTAGTACACATCCCTCCTGTGGTTTTTGAGTAAAAACAGATTCTTTTTTCTCTCCTGAAAATTCCCAGCGATAAAGTCCTTTGATGTGCTGCTCCTCCAAACCCTGGAGATCAAAAGTCAATTTCAAACAGGATGTGTAATTTAATAAATTGATGCTTGTTATATGGCGGTTGAGAAGCAAATAGTTAGTAGATATGAGGCTTTATGAAACAATGGGAAAGTCATACAATCTCAGTAACGTCTCTACCCAGATGAGCCACTCAGGAAGGCTCTGACTTAACCATCAGATTTAATGTAGCACTGAATGCATGCAGGCTTATAGGATGAGAAACATGCAGTAACATATAGCAAAGCTCAAAAGGTTTGGATAAAGGGAGTGAGATTTATTCTAGTCATTTTCAAAAACACTACGGTGAAAATCAATTCAAGGCCATTAAATTTTTCATTTCTCATCATTTGTTTACAACATCTTTTGGAAAGCATTGCACCAGGCAATAATGGCCTTGGTGTGAAAAGAGCCCACACAGCAGCAGAATGGCAAATGACGTCCTTAAAAAGTTACATATAATTACAATTCCAGGCCTATAAATGGCGCCGTAAAGCTGACAGGTTAAAACACCAGAAACGGAGAAGAAGACATCGACCATGCATATAAAACTAATTTGCTCCTACAATAATGTGTCTGTGAGGATACCTGACTGAAACAGAAGAAAATAGAACTAGAAACTTTATCATGTTCATTTAACATGGTTACAATGTGGATGGCACAAATGCAGCCAAGTATATTAATAATAGCTTTGCTGAACTTCACCTTTGCTTATATATTCATATTATACTTTTTTCATGTTTGAGTCCTTTGAAGCTATCTGGTTTCTACGACATCCAAACTTTATGGTATGATAACGAGTTTGAGGGGTTTTTGAGTGACAAACGTAACCAGCTCCAAGTCATTACTTGAACTACAGTCAAACATCAGAAAATAAAAACATTGAATTGCTAAAACAAGGAGAAATTAAAAAAAAAATGTTCTCAGTTTAAATCCAGAAATATACATACATCTGTGCTATTTGTTGTCACTTTAGTTTTTTTTACTTTGCACATTGGATTGGAGGGAGGGCATTTTGAAAAATGAAAGCCACCCCCTAAAATGAACTGAGTAGTTCATTTACATTCAAAACTACATTTTCGTATTTAGTCAAAAAGAAAGTACACCCTATTTAAATTTTGGGGTTTAGAGGTACATTAAACGTTTTGATGTTGTTTTCCATTTTGGTTTCAAAATGTGGGTTGTGTGGTTCTGTACACTTATGGAACCTGATCCAAAACAGTTCATTTATATGTTATGAACTTTGTGATTTAAAGCCCAATTTGCAGCAACAACTGTAGCACAGAAGTGCTTACACCATTGATAATGGGTCTTAAAATGAACAGGATTAGAAGTCCTCTTAGTGTATCTGATTAATACACTTATTTTCAACTATCAAAGTCTTCAAATACTTAATTTACCTGCTGGCTCAAGCAGTTTTAAAATAAAGCCCATTTTTTTGAGGATTGTGTATCTCACCTGTTTTTTGTGTTTGCGCTGTTGCTGCAGAGGTGAGTGTGTCAGTCTTGCATTTATCTGTGCTGATACTGGTGCTGCTGGAGTCCAGGCACATCCCATCCTGTCTGGTGGACTTTACTTTTTGCTGGAATGACACTGATGCAGACGATGAGGTCACATGCTGAGTAACATCGCCTGAGGACGGGGACATGAAGAATGCAACATGTAAGTCAGAAACTATGAGATGGAAGAAATAGAAAAAAAAATGGAAGCACACATGGAGTTAATGAATGGGCAATGAAGGAGAAAAGTTTAGGCAAGTATGTGTGTAATTAGCAATCATTTTTATTGTGCATGATAAAGAATGTTGATTACAGATTTTTCAAGTAGAAATGTGAGATTCAGAAACTGAAGGATTAATAGTCTTTGTGCACATCTTCTCACCGGTTGTGTATTCAGGCAGTAGCGGTACGGGAAAATCCTGCTTCCTTTGATCTTCCAGACGTTGCCTTCGCTCTAGCTCCTCCTGCTGGGCGACTTTGGTCACTGCATCTAACTGATGTTCCCTCAACAATTTCCTGAAATATAGCCAGATAAATATACTTTTAATTTAATCGAAATTGTGTATTTTGACAAACAACCAAATTCTATTACAGGAAATGTAGTTTTTTTTTTGTTTTTCAGGGATGCTCTTTGTATATTTATAATAAAGCATATCTTTTATGTTAAATGTAATAAAACCTAAACTATATGCTGTGAAATATTAGTCATCTGTAGCTTTTGCAGCTGGACATAAGATTGTGAGACATTTATAAATAGTACATTTAAACATTTTTAAGTAAAACCTCTCATAAAAACCTGTTCCATTTGAACTCTTCAGCAAAATTCCAGGATGCCTGGAAGACTATAAGAGTATAAGTTGTTCATATAAAAAAACTAACTTTAAAAACAATACCTGACATATCCAGATGACTCGAAACACAGCAACATTTTTTATTTAAACAAAATCAGTCAAATGTCTCTACAGTTACTCAGTCTGAGCCCATCACGTTGCATCAGTGATATTTGAGATTTCCTTTTCACAGCTAATAAAACATTGAATAAAAATTACACAGAACTTCCTCTGAAATTGCTTTGCTCTCTGTCCAGTAAATTCTAACAGTTTTTGCTACAGGATGTTAACCATGAACCAAAAAATTCTGGATTTTATTTGTTTCTGGGGGGATAAAACTCAAAATCAGGCTACTTAAAAGGAATGTTTTCAATAGTTTCATGTTAGCTGTCCAGTCAGGCTGCTGCAACAGAAAACTAGGATTTGGAGGCTGCTAGATATTTTGCTATTTTACCATTTTCTACTTTTTCTTTTTTTTGCAGTTTGCAAGCAAACTATATCCCACAATTACTACCAAAGGAGTTATTTTGTCAAACAGTCCATGGAGCTGACTTATCAGTAGACAGCAGGAAAGTGGAAACTTATAGCAACGTTGCTCAGCTATTTCATTTGGATCCTGTTTTGGAGCTGGAGTCAGGCTTTTGGAAAGCTCAGATTTAAAACAACCTGTATTCTGTTGTGAATACACACAGAGACTAATGTTTAAAATTGTTAATGCTAGTATCAGTTCCATTTAAAATAGGAAGTTATTTAAATAACTAGGACTATTATTATTGCTTTTAAAGAGAAACAGAAAAAAGTCACTGGTCAAAGGTTTACAAAAAAAAAAGTTTTGAAATCGACCACAAATCTATGATCAGTTCATTTAAAAAAAGGCAGTAAAACTTCTTTACTCAAGACTGTAAGCAATATATGGTGAAGATTGAATTTAAAAAAATAATAATTTTCTAATACAAATCCTTCCAGAAACATTGAAACTAATACATCCTCAATTTGGGGTGTATGTCTTAATTACCTGTGAGATGAACTCTTTTAAAAGAATCCTTAAGCCTTGTAATCCTCCTAATGGAAATATTTATGTATCCCAGTTTTAAAGGGCTCTAGAAACTGTTAATAGGATCCAGGACCGTCACTATTAACATATGTTTCATATTTATCTTAATGCGTTGTGTTGCAGTGAAGCAGCATAGTTGGGGTTCAGCTTTAAGACATTACTGGCAGTCGGGAGGAATGAGGCTGTAGACTCAGCATACGGTGTTTGAAATCACTAACACATTTTATGGGCAACTGGGATGCTGTTGATTTTCTAATAGAAAAAAGCTGCACAGTATAATAAAACTGATATATACTGGTAAACAAATTTTAGTGCAACTACAACTAAGGGTTACTAAGATAAAAACATTATAGAATCAGCTGATGTATTTTTAACTGTTTTTTTTTTTGTTTGTCCCAATGCCTAGCATTAATAAAAAAAACCACTTCTATAAGGCGTTTAGTTGAGCTTGCTTTAATAGATGGGTTTGTGCTGTTTCTTCAAGGATCCCTACAGAATAACTAGGTGGGTGTCCTTCTAATCTCTCTGACTCAGACAGTGTTTGAAGCTTAGCCCGAGGTGCCGACTTTGGTACCTGATGTTTCGTCTCATGTGGGCCGGCTTGGAGCTCCTCTTCTTGGTTCCCGTCAGGGCGGAGGGAGGGGTGTGGCTTTGGCTTGCCGGCCTAGAGTGGGGTCTGGACAAGGACTGCGAGGTGGGTGGGTGGTGCGGCGTCTCCGCCGAAGGCGAGGTAGATGGGGGAGGGGTGCACTGCCACACAGCCGGATCGCCACCCTGAGCCTCATTCTCCGACCTGAAGGGGGCGCTGTGGGACTGGTCTGTAGGAGGAAGACAGGAGCATAGATAATGATCAATAAAAATAAATAAAGGAGAGATTAGCTTCAATTCTTATCATTAATCATAAGAATTAACACTAACAAAAAAATACGATTACTTCAAAGTGACGAACAAAATTGCTGCAGTTCTAAATAAAAGCGTCTGTATCCATGTTGCATGTACTGTTTTAGCCAAGCCTGAGCTCAGGGTTTAAAAGGATCAGCAGCAATTTATCATGTATTTTTATTCACTCACATATGAGAACAAATATTGAGGCTGTCTTTGAAAGTACTGATGAAAAACTCATAATAGCACACACACAAACTGCAACATCTCAGCCAAACCAGGAACAAATTCATTCTTTGATAAATTTTACATGCAACTTTTCCTCACAGCTAATCTTATGCACTCTTATGCTGTTGTTTTACACCTTTGCCAAATTTAAGATACACTTTTGCAAAATTTGATGTGCTTATCATACATTTATATGTATTTTGTATATTTCTCTTTAGTTTTCATCAAAACCTTGATGGGTTTTGTATGTTGGATCAGAAACAATGACAAGTTACGTTTTGATGAAGACAGAGGTTAGAGAGGTATTTGGAATGAAAAAATATGGCGTCTGCCAACTCTCAACAGCAGGAAGGCTTGCATAACAATGTTTTATAATAGCTGATGACTCAGGGGAAGTGGCATGGGCTGGTATTTCACTGTTACGGAGAAGCAACTTTAAACACTCAGGCTACCCACTTAAAACAGGAAGAGCCACAATTTAGACATGGTAAGTATAACTTCCCTACATAGTGTATATTTGTTACCAATTCCCTTTTATGTTTCTTATCTCTGAGTTGAAATATTCACAAAGAATTGAAGTATAAATCTGAATGAAAACATGTCAAAATAAAGCACAGCACAGTAATGTATCATAGACGAACATTAGTTTAATTTAAACTTATTTTTTTTCAAAGAGGTAAAGTTGACAACTGTTATCTGACAGAAGTTAGATTGGAACAACTCCCAACTCAAATATAGGATAATATTTCAAAATATTTGATGACATGATATAGAGATGCATCAGGAAATCAGCTGGTGACCAGTAAGGAAGATTTTGAGTCCCATCTTCCTCCGATTAGTGAACTACGTGCAACCATTGTTGCTATTGCTTTGTAACAATTTCCACAAGTCAACAGTATTGCTGTCAATGTAAAACCGATTCAACAATAAGTTTAAAATAAGGTAGAACAAGTAAGAGCAGTACAAAAAAAACCAGTTGATATATTTTTTATGATATAGCCCGCAGGTCAAAAGTCTGGATAAACTTGAGGCCGGAAATCAAATCCAAAATTCAGGCGCATCTCTAATTTCAAAACTTTAGTAAGACACTGATAAGTTTAAATAAAAATGCTGAAATCTTTTGGTAGCAAAATATTAGGGTAACTTCTTGTAATTTTTAGGATTTATTTTCTGAGTTTTGAGTTTAGCCTTGTAGGGTTTAATAATAATAATAATAATAATAATAATAATAAAAACATTAGATTTATCTTGTTTAATCTTGGAAAATGAGGCTCAGGGTGGCATTTACTAACCATTGCAAGTAAAGTTCTTCTCTCTGCCCTAAAACCCCTCAGAAAAGTGAAAACTTTTATTGCTTTTTGTACTTTTTTGATCAATTTTCCCTCAAATCTGCCTGAACGTAACTTTAACCTTCTCTTTTTCTGCCCTCCTTCTCTCGCTTGTTCAATCAGGAGCACACTGAACCAGATCTGGAGCTTATGTAAGAGCTGCATCATAAAAATGGACAGCTTATGAAACACAAGACAGGGCACAAACACTGACGCGCAGACAGACATATTTCAGAGGACAAGCGCTCATAAAACAACATTAATCAATGATTAAATATCCAACACACATGTAAAAACGCTTGTGTTTATGTTTCTGTGGGAAACATTTTAGAGACTGAATAGATTCCTTAGCCTGTTGCTCTCCATCTAAAAATAAATGAAGTAGCAATAAAACCAAGATTTATCCCTCCTAAAAATCATTTTGTACATGATTTGGTTCCCCTGTGTACAGAAACTCCCAATAACATGATGTTCTGTCAGGTTTTGGATCCCCACACCATGACATGAAAACACACCAATCAAATTTATCCTTTAGTCCAGCCAAGATTCTGCCTGGGAAGACTGGACCAACAAGGACGCAACAATGCCACACACACACACATACACACACCCGCCCACGCACACCCCCTCCATTTCAATGCAAACACACACAAAACCCAGCACAGAAAACATGCTCTCAGCGTGATACCTGGCATGAGAATGTGAGTATGTTCGCATGCACTCGCACAAACATCCTTGCCATAATGGGGCACGGAGGCCGGTGATGATGATCTCAGTGTGAAGTGAAAAACAACTTACATAAAACGCTCCTACAGTCCATGGCAACATACTTCTTAAACAGGCTGCCGATGACACCAGCTCTGCCGTGGGTCTGAGCAATTGACGTGTTAACATTTAACGTTTAAAGAAGTTGATCTAACAACGTTGAGAAAAAGTTGCTGACTTGAGAGTCAGTAAAAAAAAAGAGATAAATGACTTTGTTCCTATAAATGTACGGCAATAGGTATCCAATTTCCAGCAGATCTTTTCAGTCCAACTGTTCAACCTCAGTAGAAATATCTGAACAACTGCAGGAGCTGTTATTGCAGCCTACAGCTTTCTCCAAATGTTATAATAATGTTGACATTTCTGAATAATTACAGTATACCTCCATGGTTTGAAAAGATCGGGTTTGTTTTAGTCATGGCACCTAATGCAAATTTATTTTCAACAAAAGACCATTGCAAAAACATGCAAGGCAGGTTCTTTTTTTTTCTGCCGTGGCACTAGCACTTCATAAAGACACAGCCTTCGACACTACAACAATCTAAATATTGACTGAGGGTCAGAAAACTAGTGAACAAAGTCCTAAAGGAAAACAAAAAGCAAACACTAATTAAAGAAGTGAAAATCTGAAGGCTTCAAGTCTGTTTGGTTTTATGTTCCAGACTGATATTTAAGAAAACAAGTGGACTTATTGCTGTTTGTCAGACGACTAACATGTCATTTAGCTCTACAGAGACCCAGTAATAAGCTGTTCCCTTGACTCAGTTTGGGAAAAGGTCTGCATCTAAAACTTGCAGAATAGTATATCTCCAGGACTCGACTTAGCCCCCTCTGACCTAGAGCGTATGACAAAAACAGCAAACAGAATAAATCTATGACGGGGCAGACACTTTTCCATTCCAGTTCCTGACATTTACGAAACCATTGCTTTCCTCTGATTGGATGCCAGCAACATAAGTGCATCAGATGGTTTAGTTTTTCCAGGAAATAGTGAATAAAAATTGTGGTCCTTGTAATTAAAATGAAGGAGGTTTCATAAAACGAGTCTTATTAACCTTATCATCAGATGAAGGACGAGAGAGAGAAAACAACCTTCGTTGCCAGACACATTATGATTTAGAAATTCACTCGAAAACACTCTGTACCCCATTTTCCATTTGTCCGGCACAACCTTACACAACAGTTATATAACAGTTCCTGAAATGTGCAGAGCATCGACATCAGCGCAAACACACAAACAGTCCAGCGACAACAAAGAGGCAGGAAAACCAAAGGAAAGAGGAAAAGGGAATAGAGACATCAAAGCGGGGTGGGCAGCAAACAGACACACACGTTAAAAATCCTGACACTGCACACACAAGCAAACGAAACACACACACAGATTCTGGGAAACAGGACTCCTTCCTACTGAGGGGGTCAAGAGGACAACAAGTCAAAGATTCATTCACCAATGTAAGAAAGAGGACATTTTGTCAAATTGGTTACAAAATGTGCTCTAAAAAGCTCTTAGACACGCCTACTGCACTTATACCTGCTTCACATGATACCGTCCAGTTAAAGTTTAACATGTTTATTTCACCCAAACAGCAAAGTAATATTGCTTGCCACAATAAATTGGAGGTTTCATTTAAAAATCCCATTAGCTGTGATTTTTATTAGCATTTAAAATTGTACACTGTGAGCCAATCAAACTAAAAGAGTAGAGATAAAACTGAAAGGATAAGTGCAGGAGAGACATGTTTGCTCACCAGATTTCTGTTTGACGTTACCAATAATAGAAGAGTGGGACGCTCGTGTAGGCAATTAACAGGTTGGCAGCAGCTGCAAGCGAACTCCAAACATTTTATGACTAACACACATCTTTATCTCATCTAAAACAATCAAACTTATGTAGTGAAATAATTAGAGAGACTGTTAAATGTTTGAACTAAGCTAATTAAAAAAAGACATCATATTTGACTTTAATGGAAGTGCATTTATTAATCTTAGCTCAGTATGACCTGGTAGGTTATACAACTCACCCACATAAAGGCACTAAATAAGTTATGTAACTAGAAAGGTTAATCAATGCTCCCTCACTGAGACTCAAGGAATCTGCGATCAAAATCAGTATTTAGACGAACGTAATTGATTGTGTAAAGACACAAACCCACATGACATTGTGGGAAAAAATAGAGAAAATCACAACCAGATAACTCAGCTTGTCATTTATTAACTTTCAGTTAATCAGCTCCTACTGCTGCCCACACAGGCCGGCCATCAAAGCATCACCACTGTTACAGCAGAGCATCCTGCTGCTTA
Source organism: Xiphophorus maculatus (assembly GCF_002775205.1). Lineage (NCBI taxonomy): Eukaryota > Metazoa > Chordata > Actinopteri > Cyprinodontiformes > Poeciliidae > Xiphophorus > Xiphophorus maculatus. The sequence continues at coordinate 8,788,476 of NC_036443.1, read as the reverse complement.
TTGAACATTTTGGGTAAACTTTTGGAACCTACTCTCACTTTTAAACCAACATTATTTTCTCTAGATGTTGTTATATTAAAAGAAGCCATGAGTTAGTCATATGAAGAACTTGCTAGAAGAAGAACATGTCAGCTATAAATCTAACAAGTTTATGAACTGTATTGTGATAACAGTACGATAACTACACAAATTGTTCTATGTCATCCAGCTGCTTCGGTTTAAGTTCTTAAAGCATCTTAGCAAAATAATATAAAATGTTGATTATAGTTAAATTACCATAAATCTTTCATTGTCTCACAGGAATATTATTTACACAAAATCTTAACATGAACAGTTTTCATTGTTATTTAGATTTTTTGCTACATGAGAAAAAGAAAACTGAATAAACGACTGCTAAATTTAGAATAGTATTTCACATGCTCGTTGCATATAATGCATCTTTTTATAGCTGCACTTTTGTAGAATAATACATTTCTACAAGATGATATTAGCTGTCTATTGAGGCTAAGCGTGCTGACCAGCAGTGCACAGCAACAGGTCGGGGAGAGTGACCTTAGTGTCAGCTGAAGAAAACTCCTGTCACTTTCTTTGAATTTTAAAGTTGCAGTTGTTAACTTTTATGAACAATATGTTTGTTTTTTTTTTTTTTACATATTTGTTTAAACTGTCACCGATGTTCTGATTGTATAATATGAGACAGATAATCTAAAAAAAATAAAAACAAATCAAACTCCCCTGCTTCCACCATGTGGTCCTACTGCCATCTGCAGAAATACGTCGCTCCCGGTGAAAAACAACCAACCAAAGCCAGGAGGAGGCGCCGTCAATCTCCTTTGTGTCCACGCTGTTCAGACCCTTCCTCTTGCTCTCTGCTACAATGCTCCAAACACTGCAGCCTGCCGCAAATGCTCAGGCTGGCTAGCAGACCAGCAAGGATGATGGTTAAGCAATCTTTCTGTACCGTTAAGTTGTTTCTCCACAGTTAGCACATTTAGCAGCAAGTACACAAGCATGACTGACATGGTGACAGTTGACAAACGTTAAGAAACATATTGTTTATAAAAGTTACCTACTCCAGCAGTGTTTCCTTTTAAAGTAATGCAACTTTACCTTACTATTGATTAATGGGTCAGTCACAAATTCCATATTTTCTACAATTATTGTAAGAAATAAATATTGTATTTTATATGACAGAAGAGCTGGAAATAATTTCTAAGTTGAATAAAAATCCCAATCCTTTTGATGTAGATAATATGTTTATGTGGGTTCTAGTACTTAACTTTCTGACGGCCAATTCTAAGCTTGCTAGTACAGTGGTCAGTTCCTTCATTGTATGACCAGAGAATTTAATGAACTTAGGCATTTTGGCAATGCTTTCAACATTTGTGACACACTGAGTCTTTGTTACAGTAACAGTAATCCTCTTATTATGATCTCTGTGAACTCAAAACAATAAAGTGGAGAACCCTTTGTCTTTTCCAGTACTGGAGACAAACTGAAGAGCTCAGAAGTAGCCGTAATGAAAGAACAAGAGGAAAATGCCACTGGTTCCAATCTTCATGCAATCTCAACATGTGAGACCTGCCCAGCTAATTAGGAGGAATTACTTTGAGATAATTCAAGCGTAATTGCTGACAGTTGCTAGGTGACTGAATCAAATGATCAACGTGCAACAAAGTAAGGTAGAAATCGGAGGATGAAACAAACTAACAAACAAAAAAAGCAGCTTCAGCCTCAAAAGGAGTTCAAGGTGAGCTGCAAAAAACACGTGAGCAAGCATCCCGATAACGGGCTGCCTCATCAAAAGTCTAAAGTGTGACTCGGTAACTCAGAACCCACAGCAGGGTTTCCAAACCATTCATTTGTTCAGTTAAGTGTGGGCAGAAAAACTTGGTGCTCCACGAACAAACGGCAGAGGGTGAAGCAATAAATGTAGAAAAACAATTCAACAAACTCCTGTTTGTCATGAGTATGCTATAGCGTCTCTGAGGGGAGCTGCAGCTGTAAACATCTACTGCAACCACAAAATTACGCAACTCCATCTGTGGTATATGTTGAGAGTTTATATAACGGTGCTTTTGAGTTTGGCTTTTTCAAAAAAGAAAAATGAAGGAAAAAATAAAACACCCATTGCCTCGCATGTTTCTTACTTTCAGATGGGACAAACATTTAGATTTAAACATTAGGGTCTCTTGCTACCCTAATGAACACATAATTTAATGCTTAACCACTGTAAAAGTGTTGGTTACCCTGTAAATTAAATTTTAATTCAAAAATACTTTATTAACCCTAAAGAGAAATTGAATAAATGGCGCCTCCTGAAACTTTGTTCAAATGTACATTTCTTGTCCTTCATGGCACATTCAGACTGAATTTCCAAATAGCAGAAGGCAAAATGTCTTGTACTTAAGCTCAAATGAGCTGTAAAAATCTATAAAGTGACATTATAAAATTTTCTGGAGCTGGCTCGTTAAATGCAGACAGGACAAAAAATAATCTCGTCTCCCAACTGTTTTTCTGAAAGCCGTCATCTTCATGGAAGTTCAGGACATTCTAGCATTTCTTGCTTGAACGTTTCTGAGTTTGCATCTATAAAACATGAAGTCAGGCAGCTGAGGATTGACGTCTAGACTGAGACCCTGAGCACTTGACCTAATTTAACTTTCTGCAGACTCATCAGTGGTGAGACAAAGAGTGCAAATCATTTACCCAAGGTCCCACTTTTTTTCTCGGTTTCAGACATCTCATTATCCGTCTCGCTTCACTAGCAAATCCTGTGTCGTTGACACTTTCCTGCCTCTGCAATCTCTTTTTTCATTCGCCAACATCTCAAATGTTGTTAAGTAACAAAGAGGGGGGAAATAAAAAGGAAAAAAGAGAGGAGTTGAAATGGGCATTCTGTTTGTCGTGCCCCAATACCCTCCGGCTGTCGTCTACGTAAGCAGATCACAGATGACAGCAAAATAACTGTGGAGAATCCTTCACGTCACACACACACACACTGAGAACAAACTAGTTATTCAACTCCGATGGAAGATTCTGGGAAACATGCAGGAATGAGAGGGATAAAGATGTCAATGAAATTAAGTACTGAAATAGTTTGTCTATTTCTGCAATCAAAGCAAGGGTTAAGACATTAAAGAGACTCTGTCTGAGTCTTAGCTTGATGTACTTAAGAAGACAAACATGTACAGTACATTCTGTGCCCTTCTACTACCACTGTGTCATGATCATTTTTAACCTGTTTTGGAAAACAAGGGTGGGAATTGTGAAACATCAGGATTATGAAATGCAGCAGAGAGAGGGCAGCTTGTTGGACAATTAAAGAGTAAGAAGCAAAATGTAATAATAAGTCAGAATATTAAAAGAGAAAACTGCACATCTGATACCTTTATGGGCCACTTTAAGGCCTTATTATTAAACAGTTTGTAAGGTTACATTAAAATAAATAAATAAATAACGTCCATCTCCAAAAACTTTTCGAAAAGGTGCACAAAGTCATTATGAGATGACCAAAATGTAGGAAGAAATTAAAATGATTTAACTCTCTACTTATTTTTGTAGTGACTTTTAAGGGTTGTTCACTGAATTCAGTGTATTTTAATACAGTACACCATTCACACTGGAAGATTTATATTTATTAAGAACAATACACGCAAGCGGAAATCTAGGTTTAAGCAGAAGTTTGCGTTGACCCGTCACTATCACACACAGCTTTCAAAAATCTTATTCACATCCTTTTTTATCTTCTAACAACTGATTCAACGAAGACAGTAAAGGCCCAACATCTGACCCAGCTTCAACTGATGTTCTTCTGTTCAGACAGACACTAGCTGAAATTAACAGTCCCAACACCACATCTGCTTCAATTGAAGCTGAAAGTATATCAGAGGTCTATCTATAGCACACCAAATACGATATCTTTTTGCAAGAATGCAATCTCAAGTAGGCATGAGATTATCAGTAAAAAAAAAAAACTAAATTCATGGTCTTTACACAAAAAAGTGTCTATTATCTAGTCTATACATTTTTACATAGACTTGGAGAACGCTGAATTCGACAGTCAGATGAAGCCAGTGAGAAGCTAGGTGAATTTCTTCCTCATCCCCTTGCAGTGCGTGCTTATAGGGTAATACTCTTCAGGGTCAAAGGGATTTGGACTCGTAAACCAGAGTTGATCAAGTGACCCAACTCAGGTGGGTTTACTCGCAGGATTTTACACGTTGCAGGCAACGTGTATGTGGGCAAATTAAAAAGTTTGCTCCGGCTGAATGCGGAACTAGTGTCACAGCGGGCTTCTGTTATGGCACCCACTTGTGTCGGCTGAATGCAACCTATATAGGCAAAAGCAGCTGGGAACCCCATCTAGGTCTCAGCGTGATCTCAAATAAGTATTAGGAAAATCAGTTCTAATTGCACAACACACCGAGGATCCATACGAGTTCACATTTTACTCTGAATTTCCATGCATCTAACAGGCAATCAACAGGAGATCATTATGGACAATCCCATCTGGAGTCCAAAAATTTATGTTGTTATTAGGCATATTGGCCCAATGTGTACATTTTCACTGAGATCTTGTGGATCATCATAAAGGAAAAAAGAAAAGAAACTAACTGTTGATAAGACCAAGTAAAATCTACAAGAAAGAAGCTAGTATTTCAGAGACAAAAGTAAATGTAGCAAATTCAAATAAACTTAAAAATCCATGAAGCAACCCAGCAGGTTGCTCTCATTTTGCACAGGTGATAAAAAACTTCATATTACCTTCAATTGAAATAAGCTTTTTTAATGTGGCACAGTGTGGCTTTCGATTTGAGTTCATAATTGTCATTAACTAATGTTGAGTGCACAAGTGATGGCAAATATTATCCTGTTAAAAACAAATGATGGCAATAAGTTTAAAAGAAAACGCAATAAAAAAAAAGGAACATTTGCTGTCAGGTTTTTTACTCTCTTAAGCCACCCCAGCTTTTGCCCAAACTTGAAAAAGGCTTGCTTCCTCCAAAGAGATGCAGCAACAACTCATCCCAGTGACATCTTTTATTCATCTTTTCTTTAGATCAAGCTCACTTTCCGGACAAAGTGCGCTGTGGTGGAAAAAATCCCAGATAACAGGAAGCTTTATCTGATATGACATCAACCAGCAGCACATGGATGAAAGAGTGCGGATATTAAAAACTGATTGAGTTAAATCAGGTCAGTAGTTTGGAATATGATGAAATGTATGCAGTGTACAAAACTTCCAGCCTGAGGTGTCCTGACTACAACCTGATTTCTTAAAACCCCAACTACTGTCGCTGTCACACCGGCCGGCATAAGGTTTCAGTCTCACTTAAGAAGAGAGCTGCTTCCTAAAAAGACAGGCCACCACTGCTGAGGCCGGTCGGGCAAGAGCGGACGCTTATATAACTGCTGCCTCTGGCTGTTACACAACCAGCATGTTCACACAAATCTCACGTCCTGAGCGCGTACACACTCACAAAGATGCACCACGTCACAAACATCCAGGACGCACTTACAAGACGAGCGCCGTGATGTTTCAAGAACAAACGTACAAACGCAGTTACGAGTGTTTCTCTGCACACCCTGTCGATTTCGGGATTTTTACGCCTCAATCCAGCTGTTTGGAAAGCTGTTCTCATACTTTAGCGACTGCTCTGAAGCCTCACAAAGGCTTAAGAGTAAATCCAACACAATGTATGGATGACGAGGAGATAGACGGGAGAGCAAACACAAAACAACAGATAAATTGATCAATAGTAAATTGACTTGATAGAGAAAGAGACAGAGGTTGTTTATCTTTAAACAGTCCCAATGACTCTCAGACATAAAAATTCCTGATTCAATGGGTGTTTCTTCTTGTATACACGACCAAAGTCAAATAGTTTAAAAGGCAATTCTACCAAATGCTTCAAAAATGTGTGAAAACATCTAAATTTGAAGAAAATTAAAATCTGTCTTTAAAAATCTAATTATTTTAGCATTTGGCTAAAAGAAATAATCTTAGTACTCTTGCAACAAGAAACATTTATCCTGATTTAATGTCATAGTGAGAATAAAAGGTCATGTCTCTTTTTGTACAGTGTATGTAAATATCTGGTTTCAACTGAAATAAACTACTATTTGCATATTTTAAATTTTAAAATGCAGATTCAACAGAAGATTCAACTAGCTATTACATGAAAAATCAAAATTTTACAAAGCAAATAAGACACAAATACACCCAAACCAACACCCAAATGCACACGCCCACACACGCCCACTCCCCCCCGCACGCATTAACACACACACACACACACCCACATCTCTTATATAAGAGACTGCCCTGAATTAGTTATTAGGGCTGCTTTATTAGAGTGAGACAGGTGAGTTATGAAACGCTCCCGCAGGAAAGTTGTGTCAAAGAAACCACCAATAGGAGGAAAATATGGCAAAGAATAAAGAGAGATAGAAGATAAGGAGATAATACAATAAGCAACAGCAGCAGAGGGGTGAGGTGAGGTAGAACAGGATAGTTTGTAGGCCAGTGTGTCAACGCTGCCAAGAAGGAGGAGGAGGAGAGTGATCGGACGAGGAGGATAGAGGCGGAGAGGACGCATGCTGGAAGCCAGTGCTGGCTGTCGGCGTGCTGGACAAACTATAGCCTGTTGCGTAATGTTCTTTGGCAGACAGCGTCTACCTTCAGCCCCTGTAAAATACTTCTGCGAAATCCCACCTACTAAGAAACAGATCTCTTAAACATTTTGCGGAAACTTGTGTCAGAACACATGGCGCTATTTTAGATCAAAGAATTCCACATCTGTCTGAGTTTATTACATACTAAGATGTGGATTTTTCTCTACCCGTACCAACTCAAATTAAGGTAAAGAAAAACCAACAGAATTACCAACAGAAGCTCTTTCAAAGATGATTGTTCCCCACCTGATTTTCCTGAGTGGTGGTCAGCACCGAGAACCTTCTGGACATTTTCAGGAAGACAAACTGTCCAGTCAGATTCAACCCGGTTTGCTGAGTAACAGCAAAGGATGATTCAGCACATTAGGGCTCCCACAGCCGATGACTCAGCCGGATGACTCGGAATATTAATTTTTATAACAAGCAAAGGTTTAGATATTAAACTAACTAAAACTACTGGAGCTGGAGCATTGTCAGGGAAAAACTCCACCCAAAGCACAACAAATAAGATACAAGTTGGAAAAAACGTATAATAGTACAAGAGGTCACTGTGACAAAAACACCCTTCACTTATAAAGACAATATTCAAAATTATTGTGTAACTTTGGACTCTCAGATTGTCAGAACAGAACAAGCAATCTCTAGTTTGTCAAGCCCCTCTCCTAATTTTGTACCACCAAGGTCCACTTTTCTATTTTCTTCACCAAGTATCTCCTCACTAACAGACAGACTGTACTCACACAGGGGTAGGAAACACACACACACACACACACACACACACACACACACACCCACGCCCGCATACTCAGCACAATGAATTAGGAGGAGAAATGAGTGTTCTTTAGTCCTTATCGCTGCTCGTCATGACTCATTTCAGTAATGAATCATCAAATGCTCCAGCTCGCCGAAGACTACCAAATGAAATCTCAATAAGTAAGGACATATGGACATGTGGAAATTTGTAATTTCTCCATAGACGATCAAAGTACATCCTTTTTTTAAGTTATGGCAATGTTTTAAAGAACATCCAGAATGAAATCCATTCAAATAAAGAGGAATCTATTAACATAACGTTCCATAAATCTAGCCAAGGGAAAAACATATACTGTTACTTCAGCCATGTTTCTAATATACTGTTCACAAAAGAACTGACAGAAACTTAGCCTTTCTTTCTGAGATGTGTGTTACAGGTAAGTGTTACATTATGTTAAAAAAAGTAAAAAAGGGATGAAAAGCATTTTATTTTCTACTGCATGGCTTTTAGGCTGCAAGAAAACAAGAGAGAGCAAGACTTTCAATAGGAATCTTGAGCATAATACAGAACTATTGCTCCGTTTTATCCTTTTGAGCTTTTCAGCCTCTATGAATGAGCATACTGGATTTTGAAATGTTGACAGCCTTTTGGAAATGTGAGTTAAGGTAAGGATTTACACTCTATAAGGTACACAGACCCTGCTGTTTAAGTAATGCATAACAAACGTCAAATCCAGTTTTACAGCATCTTTTCTCTGAATACAATATTTACTCTACAATTAGGGCAGGAAAGCTGGAAAAATATTTTATTATAGAGAAATCAGTCAGTTAATTCTATATTGGCAAATCAATACATTACAAATAATGCTGCTCAAAATATTTCTGATCAATATTAATCTAAATAACATGTATAAATGAACAGATTAAAACCAGAAAGACTACAACAACAATATTTACAGTTAAGAAAAGGAAAACAGGTTGATTTAAGGATTGAAGCTAACTTGTACATATTATTCCACATTTGTTAAGTTGCTAGTAAAAACAAGACATGGTTTATGTTGAAGTTGATATTAAAAGTCCAGGCATTTCTGAAATGCATTGCACAACAAGAAAACAAATTTATGATTTACCTCGGGGTAACTGTAGTGATGTCTTTTTGTTTTACAGTTAAAATCAAAGAAGGCAAAATAAAGTTCAACTTGTTAAACTAATCGAACAACATTTTCAGAACTCACAAGCTCTTTCAGTATTCAACATTTATTCAGCTGAACAGCACCCTCTCATGCTGAGCCGTCCTTCCTTTATGCCTGTCACGTTTACCCCCATAACCCAGTGCTCTGCTGAACCATATGTTTTCCTGCTTCCACATGCTCACACTTCGAGCATGGCTCAAGCCCGCACGGCTCCACCAATCAGACACAAGCCGGGGTTTAGGTAATGATACGAGCAGCCAATGGGAAGGCGGGACCTCGACGACAACAGGAGGAACAGGCTGCGTACGTGAGTCGAAGAGACCGGCAAAAAACGCAAAAAGTGGGAAAAAAACGAGACAAAACGAGGAATAACATCTGAGAGGGACGGATGGGTCTACAGACAAGTTGAAAGTAAAGAGGTTTGGTAGACACATGAGAAGGCAGACCATGCTTGCTTTGGTCGGTACGAATCTGCTGTTACACAACAATGTTAAGTAACTTAACAGTCCAGCAGTGAAGGACCTCCTGTTCTCTTCTAAACTTATAGAAATATCCCTGTTTTGGGTCATTTTCACTATTGAAGGTCTATCGTTTTCTACATTCATTGCCCTGTTCTGCCTTCAGTCCATGCTGTTATTCTGCAAACAGGATGTCGCATAGAGAAGCACTGCACCACACCAGCACCGATCATTATCTTTCAAATAAGCCACTGGCTGTGAATCATCTCTGAATCCTTTTTCTTGCGCTTCTCATAATCTAACCTCAAATCCTGTTTCTGGTGTTTTGTGCAAGATCTTTTCACTTATCTTGCATGCAAAACTTTCAACAGATTTTCCTCCGGGCTCTACGCTCATTGCAGCACCAGTTCTGCTAAAACGTGAAGTAAGTAATGTCACCTACCTGAAAAAGACTCGGATTCATCCAGAAGCAGCATGATTACTGCGGAAAGATAAGAGCTCGACTTCTCTGCCTTTCTGTCACACTGGAATCACCTTCTGTTTTGTGAACTGGAAATCAAAGGAGGAGGTTTATCACCCTCCTCTCAGCCTAAATTTAATATGCAGCTGGTTTTTAAATCGGCAGCTTCGGTGAGTGACTGACTGCTCTTGCTGACCGCTCCGTGTGTTCCTCTCCACTCAATAACAACACCAATGTAAAGCAGGGGAAGGTAGGGATGGCAGATGAAAGCTTACATAACCCTGCATGCTGGAGCTGGGGCCCCATTCAGGGGGTATGTCTATGGGAGGGTTCTGAGTGTCACTTTCTGCCTTCCCCCTATTCCAAACGAAAGAAAAAATGAAATACACGCCCCCATGAACACACTTAGGATAGCAGAGCATGTGCGGAAGCAGTCACTTACAGTCATCCTGTTAATGTACACATTCTTAAGGTTTCTCAGCCGTAGCAAGACATAAAACACAAAACTTTAATATTTTGCATATAAAAACATGCTGGTAACAATTACATTCACTGTTCAACAGTGTTAGAACATCTAGGTAGTTTCTTTCTTTGAAGTAAGCGATATAGTGGTTGCGCACACAAACATCAGAGAGTCAACTTCTTTGTCAGCTATGTTGTGTAATACGAATGAGAAGAAATATGGTTGCAAAAATCTGGGTCAAGGTTTCTGGAAATACCAACAAACAAATACCTTGCAATACTCACGTAGGCTGGAAAATGAAAGGTAATAAGATAGTGACACAGCTTTAGTCAAGCTAACATGACTCATTTAAAGGCCAAGTTGTCTAAAGCAGTGGTCCCCAACCTTTTTATTACCACAGACTGGTCAAGACTGGGCAATTTTGCTGCGGCCCGGGAGTGGGGATTGGGGGGATGGGGGGGTACCGTCAGATAATGCTTTTACGTTGGAGTCCCCACTAAAACCTTTTTCTTTTGCCCCGATTTTCCCTTTACGACAATCTTACAACGTCCTGCAGTGTGTGGTGTGTTGAATATTCAACATTGTCTTGGCCGATTATCGCAGCCTGTGGGGTTTTTCCCTGACTGGGAGCGAGAACGCAGCCTGTTGAATGTGACAGGTAGCCAATCAGAAAGCGGGGAGACGTAAGAACGGAGGGGAATCCCAAACAGTTGACATGGCGCAACTGAGAGAGATATGGAGGTGATATGTGGAAATGTTTATTACTATATGTAAAGGTCATTTTTATACATGTTTATTATATGTCGTTATGTTTATTCAGTAAAAAATGTTAACTATAAAAAATAATAATAAACTAAACTATAAAAAATGTTAAACCATAACTCACCTCCAAATCATAGTGCAGCAAATACAGTGGCTGCTCCCGCCGTCTTTATCAAACGCCTTTTTTCTTAATGTCTTTTATCGCTTAAAATGAGTCCATGATGTGTTGAAGATAACAAACTGTATTTTACATATTTTAATTGAGTTTTATTTTCTGTACACAAAAGTCGGTAGTAGCTTTAATGACCAAATAAACTGAAATCTGATCAGTAAAATAAATCCCTTTTAAATTGTGGCTTGATGAGGGCATGACTCACAAAATCAATTAACATTTTTTTGTAAAGAATAATATATCAAGTCAGTACTGCCAAGTAACAACTTGACCTTAATCTCTAGGAACTAATGTGAGACTAGAAGCTACTTTATTCAATTTGTAGGCTTATTCAATCAGATTTGTAACAATAATACACAGAGGGACGTGAATGCTGTTATTAACCTTTCAGAAAAGATGCAATCTGTGATTAAATGCTTCATCACAGCTATTTGTAATCCAAAAACTACTTACAAAGACGATAGTAAAATTGAGCAACTCACTTTTACAACAGTTTATGATGAAAACAATGACAATTTGCATCCAGTCAAATGAGTTTTTAAGACTTTTTTGTAAACTAGGATTTTATTTGGATAACAAGGACAACTTCTGCTTCTATTTCATAATATGCCTTATGAAACGAGAGAGCTGTGCTCTACCAGAATGGCACTGCACCACATGTAGGTCAGTATGAGAGATCTCCCCCTGCCTTGTGTCTGATAAAAATACACATGGCAGAAATATGAACTTAAAGATGTCAGAGGTGGGGTGGGGGAAAAGTGTGGAAGCAACTTTCAGCCAACTAGAAGAGCTGACATACACTCAGTCACTCAAAAGAAACTCCAGCTACTCACCCATGTCATGTGGCTGAAACTTTTTTGTTGTTGTCTCCTACTGTGCTGAGAGATCCATGTTCCACTTTAAAAACTAACTCCAGTTGGTGTTTGCTCCATCTTTTAACAGCCAACACATTCCCTCGCTGGGCAAGTGTGTCAGAGTTTGTGAGCGTCCCAACCTCCAGCCTCGTTTCGCAGTTTAACCGGCGAGGACGCAGTGTCAATGGGACAATTACAAAACAATGAGTCGCTGAAAAGGGCCTCAGCCGGGCGAGTGTAGGAGCTCCCCCCACGCCTCCAGTGGCGCTGCCTTTCCTGTCCGCCTCCTCTTCTTCCCCTCCCCCCCTTTTTTTAACCAACTGACACAGAAGCCGATGTGACGCCAGCAAGCCACGCCCACCCCAGAGAGGCTGCCTTAGGTAACAGAGGTAACGGGTTCAATCAGGACGAGATGGACAGATGAAGAGGAGGATGGAGGGTGAGAGGATTGACAAGGATGCAAGAGGAGGAGCAGATGAATGCAAAACAACAACAACCATGAAGGTTTCCTGAAGCCTATTTATCTTGAAACCTTTAAGATGGCAATCATATATGAAACATTTTACAGGCTTCTGAAGGAAAGACTTTAAAGTGAAGGAAGAGAAAATACCTGCAGTCAAGAAACGTACAATTAATGGCCACTTTCGTAAGTATAATACCAAGTTGGAACACATATTCCTGTGGCAGAGGTGTTGAAAACATTCATCAGAGATGTGGGTCTTTACCAATGGTCTCAAACTCTAGTCCTCAAGTGACTTTTGATGTCTTTCTGCTTCAACACACCTGACTCCAATATCAACTCATTAGCACAGCTCTGTAGAGCTTGACTGCATCCTGGTGAGACAGTTTCACCATTTATCATTTATTTCTAACAGGTAGGGCAAGAGACACATCTAAAAGTTGCACGACTCTGGCCCTAAAGAAAGGCAGTTTGAGTCTGCTGGTCTATACTGAAATAAGATTGCATGTCACAGGTTCTGCATTTTTGTTGGGTGAATACCTCCAATGCAAATCTCAAATTCCCAATTCACTAAATCCAAAATGTGCTCTGTTGGATTGAGATCTGGTGATTCTGGAGGCCATTACCATACAGGGAACTTGTTGTTGTTTAATAGAAATCAGTTAGAGAAGATTTATTTGACCTGGAAGTAGTCGTCAGAAGGTGAGTTCAACATGGTCATGAAGGAGTGACATGGTCAGCAACAATACTAATACAAACACTGGCATTTAGAACTATCCTCACTAGGCAAACACAAAACAACAAGTATATAGCAAGAAGGAATCAATAAAGAGTAACACGGAGAAAAGACACAAAGGAAGATTGAGCAACAGGAGCAAACCACTTTTGTGGTCAGCCCAGCTATTGGAAAATTAGCTTTTGGCTTCAGAAGACAGTATAACACATCATAAACTGTCATAAACACATCATAAACACCACATTTACTGCAAACGTTTGTACCACGTAAATGTCAAAACCCGATTCATAAAAAAGCGTTGATCAACGTGAGAAAAAGTGGACGGCTAAAAAAAAACACTATTTTACTTTGTTGTAGGAAGAGATTGTCTTTTATGTTGGCATGAGAAAGCCTTATGGGACCAACTATAGGAAAGTATCTCAGAAGATTCTCTGACACTGGCACTTTTTGAAGCCAGGCCTCAGAGTGATCCACCCTGGGGAGTTGTGAAGTACTTCACTGGTGTGAAAGCGCAAATGCACAGAATGCACGGCTGCAGGGTTTATTGTACTCGCATATAACAACAAAAACAATGGCAGACAGCTTTGTACTGGATGTGCTACTTAACTTGCTCTGATAAGGAATACGTGTGTGTTTTACATGAGACCTTGGTTCACTGGAATCAGGTAACTGTTTTCTAAAATAAGGTGGAAGTTGGTGAGGTGCAGACTAAAGGTCAAACATATCTCACCTCGCAAAGGATCCACACATAATTAAAGCAGACTAAATGCAGACACATATATGACACTGAGTTGATAAGTTTGACAATCCCCCAGGCTGCCACTCTGCAACACTAACAGGTGGCCTGGTGGAAAAAACATGAGGCTTCGCACCCAACTATCTCATAAAAATTGCTAGTATCATTTCTGATTGTCGGAAATGAAGGAATGTGTCACAAGGAAGATATTGGTATGCTACACTATGAAGTCTCAACCATTCAGTGTGTGAGGTGTCTGCACAACTCACTAAATATGCACAGTATTCATGAGTATAAGGGAGTCTTAGGGGCCAAAAGCATATGCACATTTTAACAACATGCTAAGCTCACAGCACCATGTAGTGGCCTGGCATGACAACTACAGCAGATTCAAGATGTCCTGGTGGTTTTATCTAAACATGGAACTTTTCCACGATCAACATCTGAAAATACCAACAGTCTCCAGACAGAAGTCTCATGTAATCATAGCCTATGAGTGAATAAGTAACGGACATAGCATCACAATGTATACATTATCCCATTTTCAACTTCCAAGAATCACATCTGCAAATTAAATGTTTGTTATGCGGAGCACCCCAACTGTTCATGCTTTACTGAGGAGCTACATGTATAAATGTATGTGCCGTGTGAATGTGTCAAATAATACTAAGAGCTCTGTAACATATAGAGACTCAATATATACCTCAAGCTTTTTTAAATATTGCAATAACTGTCTGCTTTTTGATGGATGTGTTTGTCCTTTTCACTTGATGATTTATTTTTTGACTTATTTTTTTTTAAATGCTGTGGACTATTTTATTTCTGTAAATAAAGACCTATTTATTCCTAAAATATATTATGCATAAAATAATTACCCTGTAGGGAGAGCAGCAAACTTACAGGGTGGGTCCTTGAACCCTTTGGCTCTTGGTTTTTCCTGCGCATGCAAAGATTAAACCCTTACCCCTAAAACTCCTACCTGTTTCATAATGACTCCATTAGGACACCAGTGTCCTCGTGACAGTTAAGGAGTTTTGAAAGGAGGATTAATGACAAAATTCAAGGCAGGAAAAGATGGAAGAAATCGCATATAAAGGAATAAAACAGAGGAACACAAACAATCTTAGAATTGGAGAGAGTTAATATGTGTATACCACCAAGACTCTTGGATTATCATTCACATGTGTACAGGGAGGATGGAACGTAAACGGACCACATGACTTCACTCTTCAACCCACATCGCTGTGTGTGGGGGAGGGTAAGCAGTGAGAAATGGTTGAGTAGGGGGGAGGAGAAGAGTTGACAGCAGCAACAAAGACCGCAAAGTCTGCCTGGTAACATAAAAATTCACGCACACAAGCTCAGTCACCTTTGCCACACTACCACAGTTTTGCTGTTTGACCACGCCTCCTGTGAGGAGGGAGGGCTCACATTTCTCTGTTTACATAACCGAAAGTGACCAATAGAGAGAGACAACAGAGAACTGTAGGAAGATGGCACTTCAGCTGCAGAGCAGAAAGAAGTTGGTTCAGTCAAAGTCAGAGAATTACATCACAAAAGATTAAATGAAATCTAATATTAATTATTTCAATATTAACAAACAATTGTTACTATTGAAATAATTTAAAAGCATAATGGAGGAAAAACAAATTCCATATATTTTTTCAAAAAACCCTTGAGGAAATTTTCCATGCAGTAAAATCAAAAATATGGTAAATAAATAAATGTATCATATTCTGTCAGCAAGTACATCCAAAATCCTTATTTATTGCACTAATTTCTTACTTGTGT
This sequence comes from Xiphophorus maculatus, assembly GCF_002775205.1. Classification (NCBI taxonomy): domain Eukaryota; kingdom Metazoa; phylum Chordata; class Actinopteri; order Cyprinodontiformes; family Poeciliidae; genus Xiphophorus; species Xiphophorus maculatus. Next base: position 8,772,960 of record NC_036443.1, on the reverse strand, counting down.
ACTGATAGTAAAAAAAAATACACTGAAGTTTTATGGTTCTCCTTCACTCTAATCATTTATTATTGCAAGCTAAGATCCTAAAAGACTTTGAAGTGAGACTTTTTGTTCTAGTATAAATGACTTTAGACTGCAAACATGCAAAATCGGATTGCATTAGTGAAACTGTGGCTTGTTTTACACCAAGGACAAAACTGATCATTGAAAAAAAGAAGTGTCAGCATGCTTATATAAATTTAACAAAGTGGGACTTTTTGATATGACTCACTGCGCACGGTGGCAAAAACTGGAAGCTTCATTCAAAAGTTTATTCAATACAATCTGGATGAAATGTGATCATCTGTAATGTAAGATCTATAAAACGTGAACATTGCAGACAACATTGTTGAAAATTTGCATAAATTTTACTTGGTTATAAATCTGAAGGTTTCTTTGACATTTTTGAAAAAGACCAAATATAAACAGGTTTTGGTTTTGGGAAAGAGTAACATGGTGAACTGAGGATCCCTCAATTACTAACATGTTGTTGTTACCAGCTGAGAAACGCATTAATGTGCTGCTTCTTGTGCAAAGATTTTTCTTGCTGTGCACCTGACATTTTACTTTTATAAAAATGAACTGGGCTTCGAATCTGATGATATCGAGAAAAGGACTTTCGTCACTGCACAACTTGTAGAGCTTAAATGTTTAATAACGCTTTAGAATAAACCTTGTACTGTTTTTATCCATAAATACAGCACAAATATGCAAATATGTTGTCGGATTTGCACTTTTCTCTCAATTCATGCCTCTAAAATAAAGTCAAATGTTCACTGGTTTTCTACACATTGATATGACAGCAAAATATCAAAGGTAAAAACTAAATAAAAGACATTCATACAGAACGAAATCAAGTTGTATTTGAGTTTCTGAATTTTTTTTTTTTTTTGCAGTATATGTATGATTTAAAGACTATTTTAAGAATCAAATTATTGGAAGTTTGAGCTCAGATTTCTTTTACCCCAGAATTTTGTTGCTTTGTTGATAGCTACTCAGCATATGCACAAAAAGCCTCAGTGTTAAACACGCAAAAAATTGGAGTAAACTATATCTTTCAGACGAACTAGCTGCAATATACCACCGTATTTTAGTAAAAGAAGCTACCAACAAATTCATGTTTTTCTATTCCTGCCTTAATGAGCAGGCCATTACCTGTGGACATCAGTGAGTAAGTATTACTACCGAATAGTAATAGTTCAACAATATGCTTTGGAGTCTTTGTCTTATAACCTTCTCTTTAAACAACACAAAGTAAAAACTACAACGACAAAAGATTCACTTCTTGACACAGTTGACTGCTGTTTACAGTAGGAATACATTTCTACATGGTGCAGGTGATGACTATGAGATCATTTTATTTGGCCAACAAACTATTGATAATTACTAAACCCATAAAGTTTCCTTTGAGTTAGTCATGGATTCCTCAGACACCAACAAAGCAGCTGGTCTAAAGCAGGAATTAAACCTGAGGTTGTAAGAAACAGCAACAGATCCCACTGTTCAAAACCGAGTGTTGTGTAATTAATTATTTATTAGACTTATTCATTTTCTTATTGATATTATTTAGTTGTTTAGGTTTTTGAAAATGTTTTTGTAAAGTAAAAGTTCAAGAGATTGTTGAAATATACTAAATTGCTCAGTTTGTTCGATTATGGAATAATTGCTGTGTTATTTCAGTACATTATTGGGGGAAAGAATAGGTTCACTATTCTACACAGTTTTTACTAATCCTATAAATAGCTGGCTGAAAAAAAACACAAAAAACATTTCAATCTTGAGCAAAACAAATGTGATCAGAACTTTCTCCATAACACTTGCACTTGATTTATTTATATTGTAATTTGAAAAAAACAAACAAAAAAAAACAGCCTCACAAAAAATACTTTTCTCTTTCACTAAAACCGTTTGTAGTTCTTCCATAAAATTATTCAATCAAGCACATACACTATCCTTTTGTAAATTAAAAAGTGACAAGTAGTTAATTAGCATTAAAAATTCCCTGTCATGTGAGCAGATTTAGAATATTACTGAGCAAATTGATGCAAACAAAACTATTACTTCCATCTAATCATAAACCGGAATTACATAAATTCAGCAATAAAATGAGATCTGATCTGTTGTTATTCTTTAAAAGCTCTGCTGCCAAAAAGGAAGCTCTGCTTCTTCAACAGACACAGCAGTGAAAGTATTTTTCCAAGTTTAGAAACCGTGTCCAGGTCTTCTAACTCTGTTTATCGACCCTGGTCTTTCAAACCCGTTGCCCTTCAACACACCTGGTTTAACAGTGTGAACTCAGTGACCTGCAGAGAAGGTAATTCAATCATTTCTGATGCGTGTTGGAACAGGGACTCTTCTCAAACATGAAGGACAGCGGGACCAGGAACGAGAAGCCTAACTACTGACCACCATTATGATTGCTAATGCATGTGGCATTTCCATTTGTTGAAAAAAATTCTTTAGACAATTTCAAAAAGTTATCAGTCTGCAGAAAATATCAGAAGATGACAAAACAGATGCTTTTTGACAGTGAAATGAAAAACAAACGCTGAATCAAACCATCACAAACAGAATAAAAAACTCCATCTTAGTGGCATCAGTCTGAGTAATAAAAGTGTGAGTAAACATCAGAACAGCTCGAAGGCCACATGACTGATCACAATAATGACAGGTGGCTGTGTTGACGAGTTACTGAGACTCATTATCAGACTGACATGACGTCAGCCTGGTACCTGATCTCTGTGCAACCAAGATTCGGCTCCAAGAGCCCCCCCACACACACACACGCACGCACACACACACACACACACACACACACACACGCACACACACACACACACACACACACACACACACACACCATGTTATCTGGCAGTCTGGTGTGTCAGTATGTGGACCAGCTGGTGTTACTGTATCACCTCCTACACTTCGCTCTGTGCAGCCCTTAATCAGGTCACTCGCACACATCAACACACACTAATGATGTTATGAAATGTTATGATTCACAATATAGTCCCAGCAGACTTCAACGACTTCTTAGATAAATTCTAATGCCATAATAAATGTGTGATCTAAAGATTAAAACGGGTTATATAGCAAGATCAAGAGTAGCAACTGTGATTTTATTTATTTTCAGAAATTTGCGGTGAATGTTGACAATATCCTATTTCAGATTAAACTCTCTCTTTTCTTGCTATGTCCATAATGGATCCAACATGCATTTGAATAGAATAGAATAGAAATGCCCTTTATCGTCCCACAAAGGGGATAATTTCTGTGCAATAGCAGCAAATTGACAGATAATAACAGCAAATAGACTCACACAAAGATAGAATATGAGAAGGGATATATGCAGCAGGAACAACTCAAATCTGTGTCAGTGGAGAAAGTGAAGAGCTGGAGCACAGAAGCAATCAGCCCTCACAGTGGTAGTAATGAAGCCTAGGCGCAAATTCAAACTGGAAGACTCTTTAGCCCCACCTGCATCATCCAGTCGGCGCGTCCCGCTAATCACCACCGACCTATCAACGCTGGACCAAGCCACGTCACGTCCAATCACCGACCAAGGCCCAGTTGATAAGGACCTCCATCCATGGCATCTTCCGCTTTCCAGCTGCGCTCAACCTGTTCAGCCGCACGCCTCAGCTCCCAGCCAGCTATCTCGCCAGATCCATTTCTCCGTGATTGCTCGTCCTTCCACCTCTAATGTCCCTCATAAAAGCCGCTAAGCCGCTTGCTCGGCCCCTTCCTTCCCTCAGTCGCTCCTCAGATGGAAGAAGAATCCCCCCAGCCCCATTCAGTCTAAGCAGCTTCTGCCGCCGCTCTCTCGCCTGACCGGGATCCACCGTCTCTGGCTCCCGCGTCACCCACTCCACGGCCCTGGCCGACCCGCCACGGTCTCGCTGCACCGATCTCCGTCGCCCTCCCAGCCCGTTGCTCATCATCTCTCCACCGCCGTTCATCGCATCGCCTTTCCACCGGTTCCTCGCTCTGGTTCAGCCACTTCAACAGCTTCAGTCACTTCCGCATAGCTGCTGGCGGTCCGGTCATCAGCTCCTCCCTTCGGATTTCACACGCTATGCCCGCCTCGGGCTTTCAGGGTAAGACGTAGCCTCACACGACTCATTCATGTTCTGCAACGTTAGGAAACGCGGAACTTAGTCTATCCCCTTCCCGAACTTGCAGGCCCATTTCGCATGCGCCACCCGGGCGCGTTTCAAATGCTTCAGAGCTTTTAATCGTATGAATGCATACATGAATTAGTAAATAGTAGCTTCCCTCCCAGGTGTGACCCAAGGCGGATCGCCAACCTCTTTTCTACAGCTTCCCGCTCTCAGTAGTAGCCTCAGTTATCAAGCCCCATATATTCCTCCTTTAACTTTATTATGCCCGCACTGGACTTCCTGCTCCTTTTCTCGGCCCCTCTCAAATCAGCGGCCGTGTTTGGTCACGTTTATCCGCACAGCGGGATTATTCATTCATAAAAAACAGTAGACGTATGCGCACCCAGCTACGTAGAGCTGTTCATGGGTCGTCATGGTTACCGCATTCATTTCTCTGCTTCAACATCGACTATCTTAAATAGTGCACCCGCCGTCTTTAACCGCTTGACAGTACGTCATGCCCCCATTGACATTACTGAGCAGGATGCGCATTAATAACCAAAAGGGAAGAAGAAAAAAAAAAAAAAAAAAAAAAATCAACCTTGACATTTTGCATGCCGCTGTCAGGATTTGAGTTTTCTGCTTATCTATTTCGAGTTTCCGTGTTTCTCCGAGTCTCCGTGTTGTCCTGTCTCCCCTCGTTTGCTCCCAGGTGCGTCTCGTTCCCTGATTACCCCCTGTGTATTTAATGTCACCTGTGTCTCAGCGTCTCTGTCGGGTCCCTGTCGTTAGTCGTCTGTTCGTAGCAGTCATTTGTCATGCATTCTCGGCCCTTTTGTTCACCCTGTTACCTGCGTTGAGCCCTGGTTTCCGCTCAGCAGTGCTGCCTGGGATTTAGGACCGTTTTCGGATTATCGTACTGTTTATTCATCATTAAACATCATTTTTACTGCTACCTGGTTCCACCGCATCTGCCTCACCACCCACCACTACAGTTCTCGACAGCCATTCACAATCGTACGCTGGCCGAAGAGAGGCGACCCTTACTGACTTCTAGTTGTAAATTATATCAACAGCCTATTTGTGCCCCTTGTCTTAGTAGTTAGGCATGCATCATGCGCCGTAGTGAAGCTGGCTAATAATCCCTCCAGGGCACATTGGTACAAGTCAGCTCAGTGCTTTCACCTATTGTTACCCAAGTCACTAATCGTCGTTTGCCAGGGTCTTCATCCCATCATCGTTTATCATCAAATTTCGTTTAGTGTCCCATTCACTACTCATCAAGGTAACTTTAAATAGAAGGTGGTTTATCATCAATCTAAAAGAATATGCGTTTTGGCGTTTGACCTACAGTAATTTTCCCTGTTTTATTATGCTTAGAGGCTGATTGCTATTTCATGTTTCATCTCAGACATGCGCACTGAGTAAACTAGAAGACCTTAATGATCTGGCAGTGGTTTCTTCACCAGGCCTTTAACAAGTGTCCCCTTTTCTTAGCTTAAGTTTTTAGAATTGTCCAAGTCGTTTTCTGGGTATATCCTTGGTCTCAAGTTTACCTGCTTCCCCGCCAGGCCCAACGGTATGGGTGAGCTCCGAAGTGTATTGCCTGCCCAGAGAAAGTAGTGCCTCTCCCCACCCCCTGAACCGGAAGCTGCCTGTTTCCACCTCAGAACCCCCAATTCTCCGTCATTACTACATTGATTTGATACTATAGGGGCTCCCGCACTTCACATATCCGTGTCCCCGTCACATTCAGCAGTTAAAACCGTTTAATCCATTAAATGTTGTAACCTGTTTCCCGAGTCGCCCTCAAACGCAACTCAAACTCTGAAACACTTGCTGGGTTTACACCGGTGCGGCAGCAAAGGAGACCTGCTGCTGCCGTGCAGAGCTGCATATGTGCATTATAATCATACCAGAAACGCAGAACTCTTAAGTTTTCCCCCAAAGTTACCGACAGAGTTGAGTAATGCTGTCGGATGCAGATAATGACAGCTAAATGATGCTCAGCTAATATTACAGCACCTTAAGCCGTTAACAAGTAGCCTGCGGCTACCGAGTCGTTTCCTACGTTCAGCCACGTAGATTCATTTTGCCCCCAAAACAAGTCCATGCCCCCTGATAACTTGCTTAACCACGGCTGTTCGCCGCCAACAATAAACTGCCTCGTATGCCGACATTTCAAGCTCATGTCCCTGCTGGCGCTTCTAAGCTTCATTTTTCACCAAAAAATTGTCCGAATTTGCACGCTATTCCCAGGCCATCCTGTCACTTCTAGGTCTATGCAGCATATCCTCTAGCTTTCCCAGGTTTCACTCTCGCGCATTCGTTCCAGTCCCTCTTCCGAGCCAATCATCATAAGGCACCTACAAGTCATCCCTGCTGTCCGTTAACAACAAACTACCAGCACTCGCAAGCTGTTCTGAAGCCACGGCCCCCTCCGGAGGAACAGAACCTCCAACATCATTGCTTAGGTCCAAGTCAAGTTAGTTTGCATGGTACGTTTCACAAGTGCAAAAGCTTTCCATATCATTTGATTTAAAAAAAAAAAAAAAAAAAAAAAAAAAAAAAGTTTACTACCGCCCTTATTCTCAACCCCCTTGGGGGTGAAGCCAGCACCTCCTTATCACTGGGAATCCAGGATGGCACCTCCTCTCTAATTTTCCCATTCTATCCAGCCTGTCGGGCATGGCCCTTTTGAGGGGGAATCTCCACCAGCTGGTTCAGCTCCAACCTCCATTTCAGCAGCTCGAGTCCTCAGCATTCTACGAAACCCGTTCCACTTCTGTAACCTGTTTCCTGAGGGGTCATTTCTGCAAGCATCCCCACATCGCCGCTCTCCGCCATAAGCTATCATGTTTGACCCACAAAGCCGAATCTCCACCATTTTCCTTGCCATCATTTGCCATTAATCAATTCAATTGCCACTAATCAATCTAATCACCTCTGCTTATCGCAGATCTGGCCTTCATCTACTAACATCCTGCCATTCGAACACTCTCGCTTCCCCAGCTGGCCTTCATCTACCAGCATCCTGCCATTCTAACGCTCTCGCTGATAAGCTGTCTCTCCCAGCCCTCTTTCAGTCCAGTCCAGCTACTAGACAAAATAATTTATTTCAAACCCTCATCCACGTCTCGCACCGTTTTTTATTCCCTATAGTTCCTCAGTTTCTCATCCTCATTTCCAGTCTTAGTTTCCTCTTCATGCTCATCCATCGTTCCAAGCCCCTGCATTCTCGCAACCTTGAGGCTATAATTTATATACGACATCATTCACCTCTTTAGATCACGTTTGACCAGTATAGTATTCAAGGTATTCTCTCGACCTTACGCCAACAGCTCCATAGTCATCTTCAGCATTCTCTTCATATAATTTTATGTATCTCGTCTCCGTCTTCATAGCTTCCCTCAGTGCCCGACGTGCACTGCGCAATTCACTGGTGGTGGTTGGTCAACCTCACGCAAAGTGCATACTCTCATCCAGCAGATGTTATGCTCATCTTTCCCTGTTGTCCTTCACTCCCCTATTTTAAGTTTCATTCCAGAATGTCCCCATACCTCGCTCGCATCCTCTAACGTCACCCTGCGAATCTAATCCTGGTTCTAGCATCTCACCTCCAGTAGCAGGCAGCTATCTTCTTACATCCTAATCTATTCCCTCTCCCATCCTTTTCTCGCTATCTCAGTACCATGCAGCTGGTCTCTTTCCTACAGCTAAATCATCATTTCAGTCGGTCTACTCTACGAGCACCCTGCCATTCCACGCCCATCTATGTCTCCGGCTGACCTTCATCCACCGGCTTTTTATCATTTTCCCCTACCATCAGTAACGTCACCTTGTATAGACTCCTTAAGGTCCCAGCCCGCAAGCCCCGAGTTGGCGTAGCTCCCGGCCTTTTCTCACTCTCCCAGTCTCTAACTCCCAGCTCCGGCCCCAGCCTCAGCTTTCATTTTTGGGGGGATATTATTTCTAATTGATATACTATTTCATAGCATCACCACATTACCCCAGTCGGCCTTCATCTACCAACTTCCTGCCGTTTCATCTTAACGGCGCCCCCAAGTTAGCCCACATCTACCAGCATCCAGTCTTTTCACAAATAGCGGCTTCCCCAGCCGGCCCACATCTACCAGATCCGGTCATTTCATGCATAGCGGCGTCCCCAGCTGGCCTTCATCTACCAGCATTTAGTCATTTCATGCATAGCGGCGTCCTCAGCTGGCCTTCATCTACCAGCATTTAGTCATTTCATGCATAGCGGCGTCCCCAGCTGGCCTTCATCTACCAGCATCCTGCTATTTAACGTCGCACCTCTTTCCCAGCTGGCCTTCATCTACCCACATCCTGTCATTTCATACCTCGCACCATCCCAGTGTCTTACATTTACCAGCATCTCGCCAATACACGCCTAGCGGCATCCCCCGCTGACCGTTATCAATCAGCTTCATAATTTACCCCCATCACAGTAACATCACCTACTACGATCTCCTCAAGTCCTAGTCCGTAAGCCCCGAGCTAGCGTAGCTCCCCCACATTACTCTCTGACCCTGATGCTAATTCCCCGGCCTCGGCCCCGGCCTCAGCCTCCCTTTTTGGGGGATGACATTCCTAACCTTCATCGGGAATGCTCATCCGAACTGATCGCAATTCACAGCTCAATGTCCTCAGCCGGGGCCTGAGCGCCAAAGAACTTTAAATTCATGCATGTCAATAAACCTTTTTAATCGCTGTTTTTCCGTCTGAGTCTCTCCAGATTGAAATGAAGCCTAGGCGCAAATTCAAACTGGAAGACTCTTTAGCCCCACCTGCATCATCCAGTCGGCGCGTCCCGCTCATCACCACCGACCTATCAACGCTGGACCAAGCCACGTCACGTCCAATCACCGACCAAGGCCCAGTTGATAAGGACCTCCATCCATGGCATCTTCCGCTTTCCAGCTGCGCTCAACCCTCCTCCACCCCTTCTCCACCTCCACTCTTCAGGCTCCCATCCTTCACCGACCTCCACCACCAGTGTCGGGTCCCGGGGGATGACATTCCTAACCTTCATCGGGAATGCTCATCCGAGCTGATCGCAATTCACAGCTCAATGTCCTCAGCCGGGGCCCGAGCGCCAAAGAACTTTAAATTCATGCATGTCAATAAACCTTCTTAATCGCTGTTTTTCCGTCTGAGTCTCTCCAGATTGAAAAAGCTTAGGAAGATTTGCTAAAATGTTTGCGTATTTTCTCCCCTTCTGATCTGTCACAAACAGTGCAGAGGACATGCGAACGTGGACGCGCAAAATTGCCATAGAAAACTACGGACAATTAGAAATTCGAATATTTAATTCGGCATCAGGAATCGTAAAGCTTACAATGGAACTGAATCTATTGAGAAAAATGGTGACCCTTTCTTTAAAGTTTCCTCTCCCGCCATGTGTTTTGTATCAAAATCTCAAATCCCGTCTTATGTTGGAAGTATGCGTGTTGCTTTTCATGCATCCCATTTTGTGTGGTTGCAGATTGGGAGAACTTGCGTAAGGAAGATGCCGACAGACCTTTAACTAAAAGGTATTTTAGAAAAGCATTGGTTTAAAGGTTGTTGGGGTATGTTTAAGTTTATATTTTTAAAATGTTTATATTTTTCGGATGAATTGCAAATAATGTAATATGTTTGTCATAAAAACCTTGAATTTGGCAGAGATGTGTAGATGTATGGCCTGGATTTAACAAGGATCAGACCATCTGTGAGTGATTTCTGAAAAGACTGAAGCAGCAAGGGATGTTATAGTCAACTTTCTGCTTACTTTCCTTTGAGCCATCAAGCAAGATAGTGAGAACTGTCAACTGACAGAAGAAGGAGCAAGTTTTCACCGCAGGTGTGATGTGGCAATGACTGAAAGTCTGTGCGACCAGCTGGCGGGAAAATCTCAGGAAAAACGCACCAGGGCCACTTTGCAGCAAGTTATTTGATGTCTGTGCCGAAGACAGAACAGAACTCCGCAGGTAAGTTGTGGGTAGATTCATCGGTGGAGATTGTGCTTGAAAATGGAGCGAACTCAAGACAGATGGTGAAATAATAAGATCTGTTAGGGGTTCCTAAATCCTCATCTAGTTCACCGGATGACCTCTGCTCGCTGTTTGGTGCAGAGCGTCAGAGTCCTATTTTTGTACTTTTTTTATTAGATTGCTGAAAACATGGGAAGAAGATGCATAAAGCAGTTAACGAAGACTGGAGAAGTTAGCTTAATATCACCTGCTAAGTTGCTTTATAAGGATAACTTCCTGTTAAAGCAGCTTGCCCACTTTCAACTAAAACTGACAAGTTTCATTATCAGATTAATAAACAACCGGGTGTCGCTAGCATTCGTGGGAGGAAACATGTTTGGTTGTTTTTCTTCAGCTCGAGCGAACGTGAATGTGCTCTGCTTGGCGACGCCCACACAACACAGGCAGGGGAGCAACAGGCTAACTAACAGACTATTACTGTCCTCCTCTCTGGAGTCAACGCGTGCATGTGCAGACACAGACCTCACGACAATCTGAACTGTGCAGAGACAACAACAGGCTGTCTAACCTCCTCGGGGTATTCTTTTGCAGACACATCCACCTGACCCAGTATTACAGCAGCATCGAGTTGCAGTTTGCAGGGCAATTTTATTTTATTAGTCCAATGCCAAGTCCATTTCTCAATGGCAATTTTTTTTTTTTACAAATGGCCTCACTTATAAGGGCACAGATTCAGTGCTGCCCAGTTGTCACAAGCTTAAGAGTTTGCATGCATTCTTTTTATTTTTATGCACTGTTCACATTTTTTTGGTAAGAATTTATTCCCTGTAGCGTAAAGTGCTTTTTTTGCACCAATGAGTGGTACATTGAAACAAAAGTAATAAGATTTTAAAATAACAAAAAACACTTTGGTAGGGAATAAACTATTTTATTGGTTATATATCAGCAGTGGTTTTATCATTCCCAGCAGTCTTCACAACAGATTTCCTAAATTACTGTTGTTGATTCTTCTGTGTACCTCATGCTAACTTTTCAAACTGTAAAGTGAACGATTGTAGAAAAAATAGACATTTAAACTCTATTTTTTCTCCAATTTAAAATTTATAAATTTTGCACATTTTAAATTGAAGAATTAAAAATGTAACACATTTAAATTTGTTAAATGTGTTAACAAATTTTCAATCCGAACGAGCACACCATGGTAATTCCCCCGGTTATTTAGGGTTTAAATTTTGTTCTGTAGTACAGAAATAATGAAAAGATTAAAGAGGAAGAGTTGGAAGAAAACCAAATAACTTCAAAAAACTTTGGCCTGTACAAATACAAATCCAGAAAAAACTCCTAATACACTGACAAAAGAATTGGTTTTAATCCAAACACAAAACTTCACAAAACCTGAAAACTAAGTAAGATGCCATTAAAATGTGAAATCTTTCCTGCAAATATTCCTTATTTGGAAGATGTTATCTGGTCCACCTCAGAGTCTTTAATTTTGTTTACATTTTCTGTGGTGAAACAGCTTTTTCACACAAATCAGGTAGGCATGTGCCTTATACTACTCCAATAAGATAATAAAGAAAAATAGGCACTCCAAACGATGACAACCACAAAAAAAATAAATAAATAGTTGAAGACCTTCAGACATCCTTGAAAGCTTATTGTTCAAGACCATTTCATATTGCATGCAACTTTGTAGGAAGTGAATGGCCTTAACATGTGGGTATTTACAGCTGGTAAATTTCTGTGTCAGTAATAACCATGACAACAAAATCTCTGTGGGAAAAAACATATTCATTGAATTTAAAAACTGATGTTTTTTTCAGTTTTATTTAAAACTCATTCAGTGTGTTCTATAGAAATGCTGCAGAGAACAATGAAGTCATACAGAAATAATCCGTAGGGAGGTGTTTTAGCAATTTTGTGTAAGGATGTAACATTTTAGCCCAGTGGTTTGGACTTTGGTTTGCATACCCTACCCTTTCTCAAATGTAATCCTTTTTTTTTGTCAATAATGTTTGTATGCAAATTAAACAAACATAAAACTGAGGGACAGTAGGAGAGTTGGAAATCCCAGCAAGTGAAGTTTAGCGATCAAAAAATGGCAAAGCAATCATTGGGAGCATGAAGACAAATGTATGGTGATGAGTTTGGAGAACACCATGTTTAAAGGTGAATAAAAGAAGAAAACATGGGAAAAAAGATAGAAATGGGGACATTTAACCAGGAGGAAGTTACTGCCATGAAGGGGGTTGGCATCCTGGTGACAGTTGTCATAGCAACCATGGGACAGACGTAAGAGACTGCGGGGGGCAGATGATGTCACAGGAATAAAATAGACTTGCAAAGCAAGGAAGACGAGCATGTAGATCCTCCTCTTTCGACACACACTGAGGAAACCCCATAAAATGTCCTCTGAACAGGCTTGCTTAATTGAAGGGAACAAAATACAAACAAGCCTAAACAGGAAGTTACACGGAAATATGGTATTTTAGATCAAACAGTTGGATGTCAGTCTTTTTAAAATAGTTGAACCTGTCGTCTGGGAGGTGAACCTTTCCCAGTCTCAAGTCTTTTTCAGCAAATAACTGTTTTTTTTCTGTCATTGCTCTGCATTTAGCTCCTTCCATATTTCCATCAAATCTGACTGGCTTCTATGTTCTTGCTGTGGACAAACCTCCATACAACATATTGCTGCCACCACAATGTTTCACAATGAAGACAGGACTTTCTGTTTCTTCTTGAAGCTGGTTCCTTTGCTGGTTATATTCAGAAATTGGTAGACATAAGCCTTCATCGGGTCTAAACTCTTTCTATTTAAAGGGATGGATGGGAACGGTCTTTGAGATGCTTGATATAGATTTATTTTTTATTGGTTTGTCTTCAAAAGTCCACATAAAAGTTCAAGGGGTACAGTAGGCATACTTGAGCATGGCACTATACCTCCATTGGTGCCTCACCATGAAATGGTTTTTATACATTTTCTACAACAGCTGCTTGTAATTTTCAATAAAAACAATTAGTTAGTTGTGAATACAGCCTTTTTTGCATCACTTATGACTATTTATTTTTTCCCAGTCATTAAAATTTAAATCTGTAAACTAAAAAATATATCTGTTACACATTTCTGCTCTTGGACTGGGACAATTATACAAAGTGTGATACAAATGCTTCGGAAGCCCAAACATCAAGTTGGAAAATTCAAGAACTTGATTATCAATGCTTCCTTATAATCACGATCACATCTCATAATCATCACATGGAATACATACTCCAATATGACTTGACTCTGGGTCTTTAAAACAATCAGTGCAGAGTAAGTAGTTTGAATATTGTTCACAAAAATATTTTTTGCACAACGAACCACTGTGGAACATGTTTTTTATTATTATTTTTGATTAAGTTATGCAATGATAAATCTACAGCTGGGTAGAATGTCAAAGTAAGATCACGTTCAACAAAAGTCTATTGCATGTAATCCTGTATATTCTGGTTTTATATAATCAATTAAACCAAAACTTAAACACCTGCAAGATATATTTTAATGCACAAGATAGGTCATTGTTTTAATATTCTTTCTCCAATCATACTTCTTCATGGCATACTTGTATAACTGAACAATCCCTACAGACTTCTCAAAATGTATTAAACCTTTTGGCTCATTGCACTGCAACACCAACATGTATTTACACCTCCATTTGAAGGAGTAAATGTTGGAACACAGGCTTTTTTGAGCCATTATTTCAGTATTTGTGATTAAATACTGAGAATGTTTAATCACAAAGTCCAGATTAGGAGGCGATTTCAGAAGAGTCAGCAACAACTTAGTATGCCATGAACATGTGCCTATTGGTACTATAATGACCAATATTTCACATGTGCAAATGATTGGAACTTTGTCACATGATGACACAACTGATGTGCTTTATGTAAAACGCAGTGCTTTCATGTCGGCAGAAACACTTCCCTTGGAAATGTGTACAGCGGTGGCTCTGTCTGCATTCCACCACACAATCTTGGATGAGCGTGACAAACATGCAATGTTGACAATGTACCATCAGATTTACCCTAAAAATTGTACTTTGCACACTTGGTTACATCCCTAGGGTGAGCAAAGTGTGGCCAAACGCTGGATGGTGAATGTCACTCTGTATTTGTTTCATTTGTATGACTTGTAACATTAGAACATTTTCGGCATTAATGCCTGTTTTATACTTAAACAAATCTCATTATTTCTCAAGGTAATAACACTGAGGGGTTTTGGTTGGGTCCTGGAACTGATAAACAGACCTGAGTGGTGCACAGAAGGGAAAATGGGTGAACTACAACAGGAACGACAGTCAGAAAGGCCGGTGCTCAAGAGTTGATTTGCATTTGTGTGGCTCCCAGCATTGTCTTTTAAATATGAAAGCCTCACCTAGGCCCAAGGTGTGGGGGGGTGAGGGGGGGGGGTTGATAGGGCAACACAGATTTTGACAATTCTCCGCAGTTCCCTACAATTTCCCATTTTGACAAAAAACTCTTGCCGATAGCCCTCAATATCTAAGCGCACAGCAGTGCTAGGTGTCAATAGCTGATGAAAATCCCACTTTTCATGCAGTGACAGTTTCAGGGTCAATGGAATTCTGCAGCGTCCACCAAAGCAACTTGACATGGTGCAGAGTACAGCTGTAAGATTTAATGAGGACAAAATGTACGGTCTCTGTGTGTGAGCATGCATGCTGTTCTGTTTGCATGGGAGAGAGAGAGAACAGTGAGAAACAGGAGGTTGGTTAGGAGTACTTGGGATGTTCACAGGTCTGTTCAGCCAGGGTGGAAAAATACAAGTAATCTGTAAATTTAGAAGGGTTATCTAATAGTGACTCATAATGATCAGAGGCCCAAAGGTCTCCACAGTCTGCAAACAAGAGCGATTAAACCTCTTAAATCATTAATGCCATGAAGACTTAGGGTGCATTCACACCAGCCCTGTTTAGTCTGCTTTAATCAAACTCTAGTCTGCCTAGAAAGTCAGGTTCGTTTGGGAGGTGTGACTGACCAAATGAACTCTGATGAAGACCAAAAAATCAAACTCTGGTCCGCCTACAAACGTAGCTCTCAGTTAATTTATTCCCCCCTCTTACTTAGTTGTGAGTACACTTATGGACAGTGGACACATAAGATGAGATCAGATTAATCTATCATATTAACTCACCATGAAACCATTCTTCACCACTTCCATAATCTCTACTGTCATCACTGATGAAGCAGATCTCTCTTTCACTCTTCCTCTGGTTCAGCTGTTCCTCTTCATCGTCAGACATCCTAACCCCACGCCGGCTGCTCTCTCAGCATGGCCACACTGCATGCGCCTGAAACACAGAAGTATGGCTGCAGTCAGACATGCTACTGTTAGCCCAACTTAAAACAGTGTTACCTGAATAAAAGTGATGAATGACACACATTTTAAATGGTAAATTTATGTTTTATTGTCTATAATTTAGAAGGTACAGTTAAGAGTTGGTCTCTGTAGCCATACTTCATTTTTCTTTTGTTTGGTTTTTCACATCAAATCACAATTCAATTGCTAGTTATTGCTACAATTACTGAATTCAACCACTTGAGAAGTGAGGTGAAATGTCTCAAGTCGTACTGCTTCTTTTTTTATTCATCAGCGTATCGACAACTCATCTGATATTTGGAAGTATACGGAGAAATATGCTCTCGTCTGTAGACTGGAGAAGCTTTAAATTTGTAAGAACAGTTAATGATTAGTGATTTTGCTAATGCTAACTGTTAAAACTGGTATGCCAAGATACTGGTAAATTGCCAATTTCTAGTCCCGAGACTCTTGCTCTGTTTACTATCACTGTTGGAGATAGTGAAGTAAAAAGATAGTAAGTAAAATGAACGCTGGATAGTTGTTTATGTGTAAACTTCAACACATCCTATTTTGACCTATAGATGGCTTCAATTGTTAACAAGCTTCCAGATCATAAGAAATCTAGCTCAATGTTATATGTAGAAAAACAACACATTAGAACTGATTAGATGATCAAAAGTTACTGTTCAATGAAAATAAACTGAGTTTTATAGGAAGTTGTACCAAAGTTTAAAGGTTATAACGGCAACAGGCTTCGACATATATACAGGCATTTCATTTGGAGTGCAATCATGACCAGCTGAACTCATGTGATCATGAATGTATGAGCCTTGACATGAAGCCCGTCGGACCAGTCCAAGGTTAAAAACGCAGCTGCCATATCTCTGTCTGTTTATCCTCAGATTTTCTCTGGAAAAGTACAGACTGAAACTAATGATCCATATGCCTGAAGCTTTTTAACAAGTGAGATGGTTTATGTGAGGTAGCAAATTTACATAAACCAAAACGTGAGAACTGTACTCATCAACTCAAACACTTCATTTCAGAACCCTAAAGAAAAGTGTACGGATCTGTATTTGTATTAAAAGGCTTCTTCTTTAACGTATTCTCCAGCTGCACACCACATTTTCTGAATACACAAAGAGAAAAACCGAGTTGGAGAAACATTTTAAAAATCACTTCAGAAGGAGGGGAAAAAAGGTCAAGATGACCCACTGATTGAAGGCGCTGCTGGAGAGAAGACAGAAAAAGCAAAACATGCCAGGAAGAAACATAAAGAACGAGGCAGAGAGCTTTTAAGAGTTTAAGGATCCTTTAAAAGCTTCACCTTTCTGTAAAAGAAAATCACACTTGCCTCACTCATTGGATTTTCTCTGACCTACTGCTAACAATGAAATGAGGGCAACACATATTAAAGTAGCTTTTACCAAGGTGTGTGCCTTTAGTAAAAGAAAAGTTTTGCTTCTTTATGTGAAAAAGAACTCAGACTGGAGAAATAAAGGAAAACATATAGGAAAAAAAAGAGTTTATGACCATATGCCATTTCGCCCAAGCCTTGTGTCAATGCCAACACAAGGCTTAACACAAGGCTTGGGCGTTTTTTGTTAGGGATGCATGATATTTTGGCATCAACATTGATATCAGTCGATTTTTTTAACAGTATCGGTTTGAAAAGTAAAACTGAGCTGATATTAGCAACCAATGTTTGTTTTCATCATTTGTGTTTAAGGAGGGGCAAATGGATGACCATGTGGTGTTTGTACGGCCATGTGACGGTAATGAAGCACAAAACTGTGGGCATCCTTAACCGAAGCAGTGTACACGGTGTGGTCATTTTTTCACAGTCTCAAAAGTGTGGTGAACAAGTATAGCATGACATCTATTATCGGGCATAACACAATATAGATATCGGATATTGCTATCGGCCAAAATTTTCATAGCAATTTCTCTGAATGCTCAATATTGAGCACAACTGAGCCTTCATTAGTACCTGTCCACGACACAATGTGTCCTTGTGATTGTGGGACATTCCATCAGATACTGTTTTGTGTGCAAAACTTAATAAACAGAATTAAAACAAAAGAACAAATGACACCAAACAAGTTGTGGTCAAGTTATATCTGGCGAGTTGAGGAATCTCTGTGTTGCTGAGATAGGGCAGCGTTGTGAAGCGCACGCTGTGTGTTTGTGTGTGGGGGGTAGTGGAGGTCAAAGGGCCGTGGTAGGTGGGGTGGGGAAAAGATAAGCACAGCGAGCAGAGCCGTAGAAACCAGATCCTGTCTGAATACTGAGGAGGAAATAAAAGGATCTAATCGATGTGTAAGAGTTTATTTGCCATTCAGATAGAATTATAAAGTAGCTAATTATTTTGAAGAAATAGAGTTTATTAGAAATTTTACATCAAATTATTCAGATGAAGGAATTAAAGATTCGGTTGTCTTCTAGACAAAATGATGAGGTTGATAATAATAATTCCAATGCTGTATTTCCATTTTAACTATGACTGACACAATTGAGTTAAACAGTGTAATGGCACAACTTAACGTAACAGTGAGAGTTACAGCACATAACACAAGAATGTTGTGAGATGTTTCGTCACTTTTTTCAACATTTCAATTATATGATTTTGATTTATGTGCTGACAGACTAACAGGGATGAAGCCTTTTTAAAATGTTTTCCTTAAAGCACAGTGCTATTTGCCGATCTAAAAAGATTAGACATTGTCAACCCAACAGAGCAACTAGAAAACTCTTTCATATTTGCACAAAAGCTGCTGCAAAAGTCAATTGTAGAAAACTCAATCAGATAAGAAAAAAAACAGGACTAGATAAAACACACTTTTACAGTAAGCTGTCTCTAAACTTCAGATTTGCCAAAGTAGGTCACAGCAAACTTTAGTAGACATACAGTACAGCTTGTTAGCAGCCGCTTGACTCATTGCCATGAAGCTTTATGTAACTTCATGTGCCCAAGGAAAGACAGGAAAGCTATTCTGTTCATGACAGGCAATGAAATACTTGTTAATAACACAGTAATATTCAATACTGTGCTGTACTGTACTGTTATACTTAAATATGGGTTGAGAATGGGTACTGTATGAGAAATCCACTATTAAATATGTCCCAGAGGTAAAGTTTTCAATGAAACATAATGGAGATCTGATGTATGATTTGTTTCAGGATCAGGTGGTTTTAATTTTATGGTTTTGTTTAAATCATCTTCGCTTCATGCTGAAGAAGATGTGCAGCGCAGTAAATTTACAGTGGCTTCCTCTTAAGCATCTTCTTCTAATTGCTAATATTAATAATCTAGTTTACTACTAAAAAACTGATTTTATCTGAGTGTTTCTCTCTCCATCCTCTCCTTCAATTTCTGAGGTGAGATATAGTGGGACTATATACAAAATATAAATGCTCACAAGATGCAGTATTATACAGAAATAATTTGCATCAAATGTGTGCCATTAATTAGTCAACAGTTTTGTTTTATCACCTAGATTAAGAGGTGTGTGCAAAAGGATTTTTGAGATCACTCAGAATAAAAAATAAATTATACAAGACTTATTCCAAAGTAAAATTGTCAACACAATGCCTCACCAAATACAAAAAAGCTTCTTAAAAATGACAGTTTTGTATAAAAATCAAATTAAGAGACACATGCTGACAGATTATCTCTATTTGTCCCAAACCAAAACCTAATTATGATTTAATCCCCAAAGAGTTATTTAAAAATGTGGAGAAATCTGGGTACTTGAACCTCAAACCATAACAGAGAGAGGAAGGCAAGCACTGCTTCATGGAGATGAAATTCTCCTCTATTCAGAGTTGTTTTTTTTTATACCAGAAGAGCTAAACTGGAGTTAAAAAATAAAAATTTTTGTGGGAGACACAACTTTGAGAAAGATTTAAATGAGTCAAGTTGTGACACTGTTTTAAAGAGAAATCAAACTTTCATCAAAAGCCTGATTGAACAGATTGAAAGACAAACTGAAGTCTCTTTGCTTGTATTGTGGCAAAGCTCCACCTTGGAGCTGCCGCCACACAGAACAGCCCTCTGCTTGTGAAAGTAAATCTGTTGGGCCTCGCCTCGACACTCAACAATTTTTCCTGACACACCTCCATCAGAGTAGCCGCAGTTGTGATTAGCAAACACCTGGTGGAACTGATCCAACACTTCTAAGAACAATTGTAACCAGCATCACGGAGAAACATGGGTTTGATTACGTCCTGAAAGAGAGCGTCAGAAAAGCTTCTTAAAGAGAAAGATACCAATTTTATACAGCTGTCATGTGAAGTCAAATTTCTTTTAATTGTTGATAAATATATAATTTTTACAACAACAGAAAATAACATAGTTACTTGACTGTGCTATAAAATGGCACCCTGTGCCTGGAAAATACTTAATACCCGGCATCAGAGCTTATATGAAGACCGCCATACAATAATTTAAAAAGGGTGGCAGTATGTGTATTCACCCTCTTTAGTTCAAGACCCTTACAGTATATAAAATCCAGTGCAAACATTTACCTGTTATTTAACCTCAGTATAAATCCAGCGGGGCTGTAAAGGCCTCAGTGGTTTGGTGGAGAGTATTTATCCATCATAACCTCAAACTTACCAAGACTATTTAAACTGACAGGTTGGGCAAGTAGAGAATTACTTGGAGTCACCAAGTCACTATAGTGGTGAGTGTTGTGAGAACAGGTATTAGTCGTGCACTCTGACAGAAGAAAACAAAAAAAATCTCAAAGGTAAAATGTGTTCTGGTCTAATGAAAACACAATCAAACTGTCCGACCTCCATGAAAAACAGAATATGTGTTAGATAACCAACGGTGCTCCTAACCATAATCACATCATCTGAATGGGTAAAGCGTGTGGTGGAGGTATCAAGAATTAGGGACGCAATTCTTCAGTAGGGGAAGGGAACGCAGTCAGAGGTAATGAGAAAATTGACGGGGCTGCATGACCAAACATGTCAGAGACTGCAAAAGACTGAACAGCTGCAACACAAAGGTGTAATTGTGGCTTCAGTCTCAAAGAGTAAAAATCGCTGTCCTTGCTTTTATACCTTTGCTCAATTTGCTGCACTTCTTAGTAGAAGGCACTGCGGATAAAATCTACCTGCATTCAACAACTTATAAAGGTGTTGAATGCAGTCACACAACTTATAAAGTTGTGTGACTTTAAGCTGGTTTTACAAGTCTATCAAATATTTAGCAGTAGTTTTTCCCTCTTCGTTTATATTCAGCCACGCATATGTGCTTGGAACAGTGGATGTGCTTTCAGGCTCCACCTTGCGGCATCGTACTGTTTGTCCACAAGCAGAGCTCAAACTGTTACAAGCATGATGATCCACATGTAAGAATACACCCCCCAAAACATACAAGAAGCCTTAAACCCTTAACTTCCAGTTGAACAAACAAGCATTATCCGGAATGGCCTAGTCAAAGTCAAGACGTAAATCCAAAAAATCCAACTGAGAACAGCCTTAACTCAGGAGGAAATGAATGCAAATGGCCACAAGGCACAGTGAATTTATTTTTATAGCCCATTTCAGCAACAAATAATTTAAGGTTTTACATGATGAGAACATACAACAACAAACAAGCAATGCTGGATTTTCACAAATGACATGGTCAAAATCATAAAATATTGTAAATAAGACTGGAGTGAATCTGTATCTCAGTTATTATTAATCCCAAGTAACCCTAAACAGATTTTAGTCTTGATTTAAAAGGCTAAAATCTGTTTGGTTTTTTTTGTCAGTATTTTTGCAGCTGCTCAAACTACTCCAAAAATCTTTCAGCAATTGTTCTTTTTCAGAGGAGCATAAAACTGAATGCTGCTTCTCCATATTTATATCTGGTTCTGGTGATGAAGAAGACCAGAGGGGTCTGGATCAACCTTCCAGACCCCTCTGGTCTTCTGGTTCTGGTCTGCTCTGCATCCCCAGAACCAGAACCAAACAAGGAGAAGCAGCATTCAGCTGTTCTGCACCACAAATCTGGAACAAACTTCCAGAAAACTGTAAAACAGCTGAAACACTGAGTGCCTTTAAATCTTGACTAAAAACCCACCTGTTTAGAGTTGTATTTGAAACATAATAAATTACGAATTTAATGATGGCATTTGACTTAATGTTTTGATTGTTGATTCTATGTTGCATGAATTTGTGTTTTTGTGTTTTTTTTATGATGTAAAACACTTTGAAATGCCTTCTTGCTGAAATGTGCTATACAAATAAAATTTTATTGATTTGATTTTGATTTGTAAGGTGGATACAACAAAAGATCCTTGACTTACGTTGGTGCTAAGCCACTTTACAAATGTAACCAAGTATGCGATTTACAAACTACACTTCCTACTAGTAAAATATACAAATAAAAACATGCATCATTTTTCTTTTGATTTGCAATTAAACAGCTTAGTGTTGGTTGGTCACATAAACCCGTTTTGCTATTCACTGTAGTATGGGATTACAACATGATAAATGAAAAAGAAAAAAACAGTAAAGGTGGTGAGTAATTTTGCATTACACTGTGAAAAAAACAAAAAGAGAAATGAAAAGGCTTTCTTATGCAACACTCTTTGAGCCGAACACTCTGGTGGTACCAAACTAAAATGTCTACTGACTGTCTGCTGACCCACTCTTGCATTTGAAGCAGCTAATTTGCAAGAATAACAAAACCACTGACACTGCACTTTACGACACTGCTAATGGATATTGTATAACTTTTTTTTATGTGGAACTGGCTTACAGACTTATGTCTGCATCAAATCGCTTTGCTTGTGTAACACAATTACACAGTACTGAAGCCTGGTGGTGTAAGTGAGGAGGGAGAGGGTTAACAAATCAAGCCAGGTTGCTTTCATCCAAAGCCGACAGGATAAACAAACAGGTCAAAGAGAGGCTGCATTCAGAGAGTGCAAACCTTCACCTCGGTGTGAGCAAGATAAACGTTTGAAGAAAAAAAATTTCACAAATACTAATCAAGAGATTTCTTGAACCACTATCAATTTTGTTTCCACAGAAACTGATTTGCTAAATGTCTTATTATTGTTGCTCATGCTTTATTTAGAACATCTAAAAATACATCCATCCATCCATCCATCCATCCATCCATCCATTTTCTTACACAGTTGTCCCTTAGTGGGGTCAGGAGGTGCTGGTGTCTATCTCCAGCTAACGTTCCGGGCGAGAGGCGGGGTCACCCTGGACAGGTCACCAGTCTGTTGCAGGGCAACACAGAGACATACAGGACAAACATGCATGCACACACACACACCTAGGGAAAATTTAGAGAGACCAATTAACCTTACAGTCATATTTTGGGATTGTGGAAGGAAGCCGGAGAAAACCCACCATGCACAGGGAGAACATGCAAACTCCATGCAGAAAGAATCGAACCCAGGACCTTCTTGCTGCAAGGCAAAAGCTCTACCAACTGCGCCACTGTGCAGCTAGACATCTAAAAATATAAAGTAAAATTTTGTCTTCCTAGGGACGACACAAAACATCCTGAAAACCGCGAAAACACGATTAGTGTGCAGTGTTTCAAAAGATAGCAGATTTTAAGTCACAACTTTAACCCTTCACGTTGTTCAATAGTTTTTAATTTCACATCTGTATGTTTCCAAGGGACACAGGTGAGCCAATCTACCTAATATTTTGATAGCAAACTTTAAAAATACATTGTAGACTATTGCCTTATAGCAATGTACAGGTCATATGATATGACTCTCTTTGTAAACCACTTGAATAAGTTTATAGTATGAACATTGGTTAATATAATCCCTGAGAAATCTGCGTCAGTGTTGAAAAAGGTATTTGAATTACCCACTAAATGACTCAGACCATTATTCTAATTTTATCTATGAGCCTATAAATACTCGCCAAGTGCACATGGATTAGCCTGTATTCCAGCTCACTGACCCAGAGGTCACACACAAGCAAAAAATAAGTGACCTCGATCAGGAAACAGAGTTGACCTGAAACGGCTTGGATAATTTTAAACACAGAAATCCCCGGGTCAATCCCAACCCGGCTGTGTGACATGTAAAGCCCACCTACCTCAGCTGACGGAAAAGAAAAGAACATCTACATGAACAAATGATCTCATCTTTGGTTCAAAAACTAATAAAAGTTCTCAAATATCAGTGAAAACAATGACCATTTTTGTTGCACAGTGGTTTTTCACCCATCGTCCGGTGAATACTTGCACCTCCGTGGGGGAAGGGTTTGGACGCATCAGGGGAAGGATCACGTTCTATCGCCCAAGGTGATCGCCAATTGGATGTTACTGGCAGCTGTCCAGCCAATCAGAAAGGGTTAAACGGGTTCACTCAGGCTGTTTATGGTTCACTAAGAATACTGCGGGGAAAAGGTCTCCCTGTCTCAGCTCTCTGTGTTGAGGCCATGTTTTTTTTCTGACCTTCATAAAATCTGAAAAACAATAGGAGACTAGTTTTAGCACGAGGCCAAACAATCTGCTTTGAAATCTGCAGAAGGGGACGAGAAGCATACGAAACATGTAACGGTAATATGTAAAAACTATCCAGGATGGTGAGCTGATTCAAAAATGTAGTCCATTGTGCTTTGTTTTAAAGTAACATATGAGGTTTTTCCCAAAGAAAAACTGAATGTGTCTTAAACGACTAATTAAAAGAAACGCTTTGCCAGATAGTTTTATCATCGAAACCCCTATTTGGTGGAAACTACACCCAAAGATTTAAATAGAAATCAAAGCAACCTCTTTTGGGCAACAATATTCTTATTAAAAAGAGAAGAAAAAAAAAGAAATAAATTCCCCTCTTGCATATAAAGCATCTCAATGATCAAGTCTGTCACACATCAAAGTCAGATTGTTCCATTTTTGTCCCCAACAGAGCAATTCACTCTGCAGGTTTACAAAGTTTCTAAAAGTATAATGGGAGGACATACTGACCACTTTTCCTCACTTTGCTACATTCTCCAACTGTTCTTCAATTTTGAATTATTTGCTGTTATTACAGCATTTCTCTTGTTGTAATCTCTTTTTTTTTTCTCTCACAAAAAATAAAAACAGATTTTTTACTACATTCACGTCATGCGAACATTTATGTAAAAGTCTTCGTAAGCTTTAAGATTTGTGATTTATATTTACTGGCCACCAGGATATTGTTGTTACAACCTGAATTTGTTACTTGCCAGTCCTATTGAAGCGTGGTCAGACGGCTCCGACCAGCATCCATCAACTTCCTGCAAGCAGGAGTGCAGGTCAAAGTGACACTGCAGCTGAGTTAGGATCCAAAGAGCTGGTAAAGAAGATCTAATTATGTTTTTCTCTTAGTCTGGGGCTACATTTTAAAATAATTTGTTTTGAAAGAGTTCGCTCTGGCTTCAACAACGAGATTAGATTCTGCCTGCGAATATAGGTTTGACATTTAAATAATTTAATTCGAAATTTAAAACTTGGTCTAAAGCAGGACCTATCATTGCCAAAAAAGACAGCAGATGTAACTTGCATTAGGTATAGCAGAAACGAATAAATTAAATACGATACAGAATGCCAAATTTAAAATAATGCTTGAACTATACCTCTGGTTTTGATAGTAAAGATATATTATTTAACACATGACAATTCTAGGTTTTGACCCGTAGGAGGCCTCAGCCCGCACTGAGCCGCTGACAAGGGTTCTTGACATTTTTGAGAGACATTTTCCACTCACAATCAAACTTTACAGTTGAATGAAACAATCCTAAATCTAGTTAGTTATTCAGTTAGTCACCATGAAAAAGCGGCTTAATCGACAAACATTGGAGATGAAATTCCATCTCCAAAGTAATTTCATCTCTGGATACTATTTCCATCCTATTTACAAACAATATATATATATTTTTTTTTAACCCTTTCATGCATAGTGGTCGCTACAGTGGACAGCTATCTAAAAGCCATTTTCTTGTGCTTCCTGTGGATTTTCATGTTATAAATGCACACAGACCACTGAAGTGGACACTAATGCATCATAAAATATACCATCAACTACTGGCCATCAGCTGCAAATGCAAGAAATTATTTTTGTTAAATACAATATGGTCGACAGACAAAAAAGCATGAGAACCGACCCGGTCCCTCCTTCTACTGTAGACGACTCTTGCAAGTAAAAAAAATATTGTGACATCAGATAACCCCTAAGGAACAATACTACTGATGTATTTTTCAAATAACAACTTTGTATTTGGACAAATTTACAATTGATCACATAAAAATAAAAAAAAATTTAAAAAATTATTTTTTACAAAAAAAAAAATTCCTACCTTTTTTTATGCCTTAAGAAAAAAAATTTTAAAAATGGAAAAAAAATTCTGACACAAAGGATCATAATTCATGCATGAAAGGGTTAATTATTCATAAAATATTATTATTTTATTGAATCTTTTCAAAGTTAGAGATATGACCTGAAACATACTTGGAAATAATCTTGTTATTTCTTCATTTTCTCCAAGATTATCTCTGTTGAAGAAACAGTTACACGGTTTTCTTTCATATGTTAAAGTCCTGAGAATTTTTTAAAAAATGGATTCAAAAGACCAGCCATTAATTTAATAACATTTGAAACCATTTAAAGCCTTGATGCTACAAACCAGGCCTACACCTAACTGTAAAAGTAAGAGACTGAATATGTGAGACACCAGGCAACAAGCATCAAATGTCAAGTTGAGTCCAACTTGACATTTGGACAGTTGAAGCTGCAACAAATGTTTCTGCTACAACTTTGTTGGCACAGAATCGCTCTGAATACGTGGTTACTTGATTCGTGGACAACTTTAATTTTGGAAAAGCTGAGCTTAGTGGTGTGTAATTCCATCTGGCTGTGGTGTCTTCAAACCAGTAGTTTTGCAGGTTGCTTCCAATACAGGGGCAGCATTGTGATACTGAGCAGCTCCATCTGTGAGCCCCCCTGATCTTTCACCTCTGGATTTCCCTGAAACTAGATCCACTCATTCCAAGGCTACTTAAAAACACTGCAAGTTCAAATCAGCACTATATATATGTATATATACAGTACAGACCAAATGTTTTTTTACACACCTTTCTAATTCAATGGGTTTTCTTTATTTTCATGACTATTTATAAGGCAAGAAATCCCACTTATTAACCTGACAGGGCAACATCTATGAAGTGAAAACCATTTCAGGTGACGACCTCTTGAAGCTCTGCAAGAAAATGCAGAGTGTGTGCAAAGCAGTAATCACAGCAAAAGGTTGCTACTTTGAAGAAACTAGAATATAAGGGGTATTTTCAGTTGTTTTACACTTTCTTGTTTAGTGCATATTTCCACATGTGTTATTCATAGTTTTGATGCCTTCAGTGTGAATCTACAATGTCAATAGTCATGAAAATAAAGGAAACTCATTGAATTAAAAGGTGTGTCCAAACCTTTGGTCTGTGCTATATATATATATATATATATATATATATATATATATATATATATATATATATATATATATATATATATATATATATATATATATATATATATATAGCCACGGTATGTCAAAATGCTCTTGGTTTTCGGTTTAACCTTCCTGGACAGGTTAAACCGAAAACTTCTCATCTGCGAGGACGTATAACCCTGCAGATGTGTCACCGCTGGCAGCTGGTGTCACACAACAACAAAAGCCGCGCGCTTCTACTCGTTTCATAACACGGAAGGAGGCTTTAACTAACGCAGCAATGCAGACCGCAGAAAGGAAGAGAAGGTGCGCAAGTGCAGAATGCCTTACATACTTCTATTGTGTGTGGTGGGGGGGGCAGCAGCACTTCATGACCATCCGCACTCTCACACCAACACAGAAATGTAGTTTTAAAGGGATTCAAACCAACAAATAAGGAGTCGCTCTGAGTGTCTCACCTTCCGTCCGCGTCTCTGCCGTCAATTCCTTCAAGTTTAAAGAAAAATAGAAGAAGCTTAAAGCAGTAATGAGATGCAGGGAGGGCTTGGCCGCTTTCACCGATTCACCGGTTTCTGCCTGAAAAGAGGAGGGTCGCTCCTGCCGCCGTGCACGCGCCCCGCTCACGACATTACGAAAGTCCCGGAAGTGCACGAGCATCCAAACTGTTGTGGGTTTTTTTCTAGCGCTGCATGACAGTGACGAGGCAAAACACAGAGATTATTTAACTGCAACTAAACCCAACAGAGATAGATGGGTATGTGTGCCCAAAGCTGTACTCAAGTAAGAGTGGCGTTACTTCCAAATGATACTACTAAAGTATAATTAAAACCATGTCCACTGAAAATGTACTCTATGAGGAAGATTGTTCACGTCAGAGCTGTTTGATTAGGGCAATGATGTAATCAGATACAATTCTAGAACAATGTGCACATTATCTTTAAACAATAAAAACAAAAATCAAGTAAAGTCACTAGCATCTTTGCAAAATAGAGCAGTGACACTAAATGTTGAAGTCAATTTTAAACTTGGTTATTATTAAAAAGTTCTTCAACCTAATGTTACTTGTCGTACCCACCTCTAACAATAAATTGCAAAGTTTAGGTTTTAGATTTACTACAAACAAACTTTTGTATTTCACACTATAACTTGATCAAGTAAATTCCAGAAAATTTACTTGAAAGTAATTATTCTTTCATATATTTAATTATCTTACTACTTTGTAATTCTATTGTGCCGTTGAATGATACACATTTAAAAAAAATAAGGAGTGAGACTTTGCTGTTCGTTGGAAGAACTCTTGCCTCTTTACCCGCTAAAGTTTCAACTCAGAAGAAACCTCAAACGTCATTCTCCCTTTCTGGGAATGCCCAAACCCTTTAGATGTAAAATAATAATAATAATAATAATAATAAAATAAAATTTTGGTTTGTTGCAGATTGAAAAAATAGTTTTAATTGTTGACAGTATATAATCGCTGAAAAATCCAAGGACGGTTTAATATATTGCGCTGTAAAACAAGTGAGAGGGTGAAATCTTTCCAGAAGCCCTGGGATGGGGCACTCTGTTGTTCGTTCAAACTCTGCCCTCTATTGGCTAAATGTTGACATAGCAACGGTTTTCACCTGAGTCATTCAAGACAGACAAGTCCTTTCGTTTTGTTCTTTATGTGTAAAGATTTTCATGTCTAGTCAGTCTGAAGAATATGTTACTCTGCATGAAAGAATAAAGTTATTCCTTAAAGGAAAAGTAACTAGTGGAAGTAATTACATATTAGTTTGCATGTAAAGTTTTTCACTGTTTGAATTCTATTATAACATTTTTTCTTGCTTGGAAAGAAGACCTGGTTGATTTGGCACCAAATGTGCCCTGGTGGCTATTTTATGTGCATTATTGCAAT
Source organism: Xiphophorus maculatus (assembly GCF_002775205.1). Lineage (NCBI taxonomy): Eukaryota > Metazoa > Chordata > Actinopteri > Cyprinodontiformes > Poeciliidae > Xiphophorus > Xiphophorus maculatus. The sequence goes on along the minus strand of NC_036443.1, from coordinate 8,744,133 downwards.
CTGCTGTGTTTCATTTTAATTGTTGTTGTTCTTTTTTTTTTTTTATGGAAAAGCTCTTCCAGAAACCGGATAGTGCCTGGAAATCAGTCCAGTTCATGGAAGCTCTTCCTGATCTGCCAATTTCCCTATAACTAAAGGGGCAATGCACAGAGCAATGGATACTTTTTTAAAATCACTGACCACCGGTGTGCTGAAGATGATTGAAGCCCTTCTGCAAATTAGGTTTATTGGGAAAATTGACCTAATTATTTTAGGTTTAAAATAATTATTGCCGTACATCTAGCTGTGTAATAAGAACAATTTAAATTCCTCCACATGACAACTGGAAGTGTCAAAAAAAAAATTAACACAAAATGCCACTTTTAGTGACTGCTGTAGCGTCAATGGCAAGCACTATTAGTACTCCGTAGAGCATCCTCTTGCTGTTATGACCTGTTGTAAGTAACCAATAACAGGACACAAGCCTCTGGCAGCGTTTCGAGGAGTCTTAGCCTGAGGACTGGATTTGAGAAACACAAGCATAAAAACATCAGTAAAAGGTAATTTTTGGTCACATTATGTTCTTTGTAAACACTAGATGGAGCCATTCACCATGTAAAGCTGATGATGCAGTTAAAGCTGGAACCGAGAATCTGGCTTTTTATTCAGTGTTCTGATGCTTACGTACAATTGATCAATTTCTCAAAACGCAGAAAAGTTTCTTCTGCAAAATCTGTACCAGATTAATGATTGTTTATCACTCATTTCACAGGTTTATTTTAATCACTGGAAGTTCTCTCCAACCTGCTTCTTTGTTAGAATAATGTCAGACAGTGTATTGTTTTTTTTTTTGTTGTTGTTGGTTTAAAAGAGTATACAGGTAATGTGGTTTGAGTGAACAAAAAATCTAATCATGCTATTTAACGAAAAGAATGTTTTACAGCTGCCGTTACCCAAGATGTGTCAGATCATTGCAAAGATTTCAACCAAATGCTAAAAGATTATGCTGACTATGATAAACGCACCATGTAAGCTAAAGAAACAGCTCAGGAGATTTTATTAAAATATTAATGAATCAATGAAAAATGAGTTTCACTTTCTGAATTGAGTGACTTTTACACAATATTCAAATTTCTTTATATATATACCCGTGTAGCTGGGTGGTATGGACAAAAGAAAGTCACAATATGTTTTTGTGTGTTTGGAGCAATTTCAACATTGATCAGAAAACAGTTTCTAAGACTAATCATCCAGTTTCTAAGACAGCTTCATCTTTCATACAAAATGAAACAACAAAGTAAAGTTGACATTACTGACAAATAACTACATTTAAAATGTAAAACTTGCCATAATCTAAACATAATTCGCCTTAGCATAGTCAGACATTATGGATTCAAAGTAAAAGCATGACACAAAAGCATTTCTCATTGTATATTAAAGTCTACCTTTACCATCGACATTATCAGAATCCGTTTCTTGACACAAAACTGGATTTGTCTTGTTGCCTGCCATTAGCTGCACTTCAGAATGGTTGACTGCCCTCTTGAAGGCGATTTGTGAGGGTTTGACGTGACAACTTGAAGAGTGACGCAGCAGGCAGTGGCGAGGTCACGCCCCAGTGCGTTCTGGAAACAGGTGGGTGGTTGCAGCAACCAGGTATTTATGAAGTGGGTGGATGATAAGTTGTGGCCGACCCAGCCTTGCGCAGCAGGAGCTGCTTTTGTAACGAAGAACTCAGGTTTTCGTGCCCTCTGATTACTTGAGACAAGGTAGGAAAGTAGGCAAAGTATAATTAAATGAGAATACAGACGGATTGGATTGCCACCGGATATATTTATTCGGTTTTTTAGTTTCAGAATTTTATAATCGCACCTTCTTAAGAACAGCAATTTCCTTTGGGCTCATTAAATGCTCTGAACGTGGGTTCTCCACTACGGCAGAGCATCTCAAACGCATGAAAAGGTTCAATTATGTGTGTATTGATTAAACCTTCCACGCGTGTGTGCGTGGTTGCAGGAGCGGGTGGAATCACGTGCTCCTTCAATTCATCACTTATCAGCTCTGCCATATGTTGCTTCATAGAGAAGCTGAGTCTTTTTGAGACGTCTAATAATGAATCCGACGCAAGCAGTAAACTGATAAACCTGCTATGTTTCCCATAAGAGTGCTTAGGCAGCCGTTTTACCCAGAAATTCATTAGGAGATGTTTTCACACTGCTTCATTTATATGTAGAAGAAATTATGTTTTCATTGTCTGTAAAACCTTATGTTGTTATTCACACTACGTCCCCCATTGGCTCACTAACAAGGAGGAGCATTAAAAAGCCTCTGGTAGATGATGTTATGGGGTGTCTGTGACTGAGTTTTTGTTTTTACATTTTATTTATGTTCTTTTCAGAGTCGTCTGTTGCTCTGCCTTTCAGAGGAAAAAAGCCGAAAAGATAAAATGAGTCGACACAAACCCTTGCCAGGATGCTTGTTGCTCTACATGCTGTGAGACGTCTGACTTTGATTGATATTTTCAAAGCTTTTTCTCAATTGTAAGGTAGCATATTTCCTTTACAGTTAAACTGAAAAGTGGTTGCAATACGCTGTTGAACCCCTATTTGTTTCCCAGGTCACGTGCCATTTAATTAAAAAGAGTTAATCCAGTTCTCTATAATTGATGGTAAATGTGGACTGAATTGTAGGCTTGAATCAAAAGGTGTTTCAACGACATGTTACTTTAAAATGTCCCACTTGTGCCACTGTAGGCAGGTTGTGGTATCTTCCTGACACTAAAAGATATAAGCTCGTATTCCAGATCAGTTTCAAACCAAATTTAATAACCATGTTAATAATAATAATAAAAAAAGAACTTCTAATTTTAGGCTTCCTATTATTTTTCTTCTTTCTTTCAGCTCTGCTGTAGGACGTGCTGGGTCGCTGCCCGAGCAGAATGCTGACGAGGAGCGAAGTCTTTCCCGTCACGCACATTACAGTAATTAACTCTGCATTCAGAGGATGAAAAGGGGAGTGCAGCTCTTTTGTGAGTTATGGAGAGAAGCATGAAGTTACAGAACTGATGAAACAGCTTATTACACTCACTCCTTAGCATGCAAAGGAGCAAACACTTCAGGGTTCACTTCTGTCATCTGTAGCGCTTCCACTCAAAATAAAGGAGAACAATAAAATGTGTTTTGATGAGTAAAATTCTATTTGTGACGGTTTTTATGGTACAGAACAATGACTAAACAACTGAGAAGGAGAATAGATTTGAGAAAAGAATGAGACACAAACAACCTTCTCTCTTCCCTCCAACAAACTTTCCTTTTTACAAGCCCATTTATTTCTAACATCTTTCTTGTCTAGAGAAGAATGAAATATGTTGCAGCGCATGGACTGCAAACACAGAGCTGTGACGGGAAGAAGAAAAACAACCTAAAGCTTTCAGTGTCATTCTGCTGAACACAATAAAAACTTTGTGCAAGGCACGCTGAAGAACAAACACACCTGAATCCAGACCTGATCTCCTCCAGCTTAATTTTAAACCCTGTGTGTTTTAGGTAAACAACACTGAATGTTCTGTTAAAGTCAGTCCTGCACCAAGAATAGGAGGGATATAGATTTAACTGATAACTAATACTTATTTATTATTATTTGTAATCATCTTCAAAGATTATCTCATGTTTGTAGGATAAATAAAGCTATGCTAAAGCCCAGTTGTGTGTGGGTGTGTGTGTGTGTGTGTGCGTGTGTGGGTGTGTGTGTGCGTGTGTGTGTGTGTGTGTGTGTGTGTGTGTGTGTGTGTGTGTGTGTGTTAGATGCCATAAAGAGCACTGTGTTTAATTTTAATCAAAGCCGTTCTGTTCTATATTTCTCAAAGTGACAGATTTTATTTGTAATCTTTTACAGTGGCATTGATTAGTATTTCTTCGGATTTACTGACGGTGTTTTAAATTCTGTCTTTGAATTTTAAGCTGCTTTTCCTCTCATTTTTATTAAATCTCCAGAACATTTTTCAGGGGAATGTTTGTGACTCATGAATCATTCAAGAATAGAAAAAAAAAAGCTTCTGAACTCAAGGGATGAGCAGGTGTTCGATCCACATAAAATTAGGCAACAAACAAACAAACAAACAAACCAAAAGCTGCAGGGCTAAATACATCCAGTTTTGATGATTTTCCTTGAACGGCTGTAGGTCTAAAATGGACCAATCCAAACTTGGGTTACTTTAACGCACCAGGGTTTGACCCAGCATAATTTGTTAACTTTCCAGCACAAGCTAAATGGACTAAAGTGACTGGTGTTGGAAGCTGAGGCATCTAAAGAATGGATTGAAAAGAATAGCCTCATAACCTTTCGATTAATGAATTCTAAAATAATATTATCTTGAAATGTATTATTTTAACCATGTCATCTTCTATACCAGCTGGTGTCAGGGTGTCTTTACTGGTCATCCAGAAAGCCAGGATTTTGAGCTTCTTATAAATTCATCAGAAACATTCATGCCATAAATTAAATTATAAATATATGTACCTTCTTAGTCTGTCTACTTTATGACCAGTTAATTGGTCAAAATTTGAATGTTGAACATACAGTAGCTTTGGCTAAATACCTGACAGGCAGAAGGCTAGTGTTATTCTAAATGAACAAATTCCTCCTCAAAATGATTTAAAATGTGTGTCAGTGAGAACAGTCCCACCAATTACACCTGATGCTGGGGAGCTTCACAGCTGCCATGGTAACAGACTCACATTTTACCTAAGTTCCCCAGAGTCCGTATCCTCCACAGAGGACACAGAGTCTGGATTTTAGGAAAACCTTCAGGTGCTTCTTCCTCCAATAATTATCTTCAGTCCACCATCCCATTTATCATTTCTTAAAGACATCTTTTCAGATAGTTTATCTGCTGTAGACATTGTTTTTCTTAAAGGCCTAACTCTTTTTTTTTTCTCTGTCCACCTCTTGAACACACATTCCACCTCATGATTGATCAAGCCCAAGGACTGGGAAAAAACAGAAGATTGAAAATACATAACATAGCACTGAAAAAAGCTCCAGAAGGTCTGGAGATAAAAGTAAGTAATAAGTTTGTTTTTAAATACTTAAAAAATGTTTTAATGTTACTTGAGTCTTTTTTTTTTCTAGGTTATCAATGATTCCCACCTAATAAACAAAGTTGTTCTACGGCAGAAATAATGGCTTCCTGGTGTCTTAACCTATGAAATGTCAGAAGGCAGTTGTGTTGTTGGTGCGTTCTGGGAGGAAACGACGTGAGTACTTCCCTCTGCCGCCACACCTGGACTCAGGCAGTGCAAGTACTGATTCAGGTCCACCCTGCCCATCACTCATTCAGTCATCAATTCACAGCTGACCAATAGGGTTTCCCTGCCCTGGGCTGTTGCTTGGAGCGAATTGGAGTGCTGGCACATTGCTCCCTTTAATCTCCTTAAGTATTTGCTCCCACAGTCGCATCAATGAGCCAGTCTGACAAAGCCATCAGTTCTGGAGTTGCAGATTTCCTTGAGCAGCCAGGACTCTGTTGGATCAGGAAACCCTGCATTGGCTTTAGAGACTATTTGTTGGTTTCAATGATTCATTCGCCACTCAGTGACGGCGAGTTTAAAAAGGCAGCTTGGACTCCTGCCACTGGAGTCTGTTGCTGGGGAAAGGGGAAATGTTGACAACAGTTCATCGCAAAAGTATTTACACCCATTCCTCTTTCTGACATACTTTCAAGTTGCATCAAGAAACTCAAATGTATTCCGTCCACTTCAAAATTATGGGCGACTTTGCAGATGACATAAAGTTGAAGTTACACAATGTGAAAAGTTTTAAACTTATGAATGCTCACTGAAAGCAGAAACATAGATCGGTCATGAAGAAATCGAAATGCTGCTTTTTAATGCAGGTTTGAATAGTTTTTCAGAATTGCAGCATTTAGGAAGCTCAGCTTGGAGAATGAATCTTTCTTATTGCCTTTACAATACCGACTAAGCTTCTCTATTTCTTTAAATGTTAAATTTTCTCAAGGAAATCTTGAAGTTATTATCTATGTTTTACTTTTTCCTAATTGCACATGGGGATGTTTATCAGTCTGAGTAAATACTGTGTTTCCAGGGGCTTGTCAAACCAAAACAAGTCATGGTTTCATGCAAGACAAAAAGATCTAATAAAAGACAAGTATGGACCCTGTTCAGGCTCCAAACTGATATAACACGAGCAAACTGATTAATTCAGTTCTAGTGGAGTCAAAATGCTCATATTTGATCATAAAATGTATTTATTTTTGTGGTAAATATGCAACATTTGTTGATCTCTACAACTATGAGATTTTTTCTTGGAGCTGAACATTTATCTGTTATACAGTCTTTTCAAAATCACCGATGTGAGGTGGCTTGTCCTGATGTTTGATTTTTTTGTATGGTGAAAAAACAAATTGAGGTAGAATATACACACTACACGCAAATAAATCTAAATATATTACAGTTCATGTTGACTAATTCATTCTTAATGGTTTTGTTTTTGAGTGAGCCTGTAAAGATGATGCTCTCTTCTCATTGTCCCTGGTGCAAAACCTTTTGCTCAACACAACTTGTCAAATCACAACTTCACAGCTTATTATTGCAACAGGATTAATACATAAGTAGCAAAACAGGCTAAAGGGGGTAAGATTCTGGTCTCTCTTAACATTTGCAGCTGCGCTTTAGCTTCTACCTTCCTTTGAAAGAAAAGCTCCACAGTATCCAGGCTGTGGCTGGCAGGGTTTCCTTCATCACTACAAAGTCTCGCCTCAGAGGGAAACACTTGGCAGTGCAACAGAGAGCAGACCTTCCTTCCTTACATCGACTTTGGCCGTGAGATGCCGCCTGTCTGCTATCTTAAGCAGTAGTTTTGTGGCTGAACTGGTTAAATATACCTTTCAGTACTTCTTTTTTTTTTTGCAAAATGCTCAATTTTAGGTTTTTTCATGTATACTTACATGTATTTAAAACAAAAATTCGCATTTGCAGCTTGTGTTTGTCTTATTTTTGGGGAGCTACAGCTCTGACGCTGATGCTAGAAGGTATCAGATCAAATGCATAACCATGGGATGTTTTTCAGTACCTAAGAGTTAATCTTTTTTTTTTTTTTTTCTTCATGAATTATAAAAGAAAAAGAAGGTTTCATGTACTTGAAGATCCTAGTGGGTACCTCAGAGTCTGGCAGATAAAACCCAAATCACCACAAAAGTTTTTGTCTTGACTTTCAGACTGCTTTGTTCATTTTGTAGTTGTCTCAAATCCATTTTATGTGGCAACCCCCCCACCCCAGAAAACATGAATTTTTAACTTTTTATTTGAAAAGCAAGGGAGGAAAGAAGATGTTTTTTAACAGTTTGAAGACATGAAAGTGGTTTTGAAGTCTTATTGTTGATATCTATTGTCTAAGATAAACCAAAGGTATGACTAAAAGGGCAAACGCTAGTTGACAGAGGAAGCTGAATAAACTTTGCTACGGAGTCAGGTAATATAAAAATGAACAGAAAGCGGAACAAGCCAAGTGATGAAAATAAAATGAATCAGTTAAGCACCCAAGACTAAGGATCTTGCCATGAATAAATTAAAGCACAAAAAATGCTGAGGGAAAGTAAATGTAGGTCAGGTGTGAAGGGAGCAGAGAGCTAAACCAATACACTCACTATGTGCATAAATCTTAGAATAACTTTTCAGGTTGTACAGATTTGTACGAATTTTTATTTATTTATGAATACCCTCACTAATATTAGAGCAAGTTGCAGAGAAGTCGTAACCCTTTTGCAGCCATTAACAAGGGTTTTCTGTAATTATTGCTGGCTATTTAACCTCTCTTCTGACATTATATAGTTGAGCTAATCATGGCTTTAAGATTAGTCTGCAAATATTTTCTATGGTTAAGGCCAAGTCCATTCCTGTATTAGTCATTATTGAACCAGTTCTGATGTAAGTCTTAGCTCGTTCCCCTCTTTACAAACCCGACTGTCTCCCAGTTTTAACTATTTCAATGTTGACACAAGATGAAATCCAAGAATTTGAAGGATTGCGATGAAGGAAAACCAACCAATTTAAACAAATTCTGCAATTTCTGACAAGAAGATTTCTCAAATGTTCAGTCTAAATCATGTTAGTTCCTTGATGACGACTAAAACAATGTGTGTGCTACGTCTGCAACTTAGTAATTGATCCAAGTATGTGCTCAAAGTAGAAAAGTCCCAACCAAAGGTTTTAAACATGACTGAAGTTGTACAACTATTCCAATCTGATATGAGAGCAATTCAAAGAGGTCATTAAAACCACAAAGTTATCACTAGATGAGTGGAAGTAATCTTCAATCTGGCAACATAAGTAAAGATATTAAAAAAATACAGTTACTGTAAGGGGCAACAACAGGAAACAGCAGACTCTCAATAGATCTTAGATGCCTTGAATTTAATCTTGCAGGCAACAGCAAAGAAAGGATCTTCTGCTTTACTGTAGAATGTTTTTCCTCCTCATTTATGTTTCCAAAAATGTTACAGAACAATGAAAGATGTATTTCTCATTGCTTATTAAAAAGAACTTTTACAAAAACCCAAACGCCTGCAGGCAGCCATACCGCCTGGTTCAGATCAAGGCTGAGATCCTGATAAATAAAAAGCTCCGAGCAGGTGTGTAACACCATGTACTCTCATCGCCCACGTGACGCTTCAGTGCAGTGGACGCCTCTGCGCGTTCGCGTCGCCATCGTGTAGCAGCTTCCTTCCTTCCCTGGGAAAAGGCTGACAAGCACGCGCAGCAAGAAGTCGCGCCCGCGAGTTAGTAGTAGTGTTATAATCCATGGTCTCTTTCGTCAGTTGTCTTTGTGTCAGGCTCATAAACTGCGTTTTTTTTTTTTTTGGTGTTTATTGTACTTGTTTGAGACTTACATCACCAGTTCGTAACAGTTGAGATTTAAAATGATTTTGGGAGTATAATTGATGCTCACCAATTATGTCAACTGATGTCTTAAAGCTTATTTGCTTTTATTTCAGTGAGAGTTTTCTTCATTGTGGAGTAATCGTCAGCAGTGATCTCGCTCTTCCTCGCCTTCTGGCCGCCGTGGCCGTGCGGCACGCTCCCGCCCCTTCGTCAGAAGGAGACTGGTGCTGAAGCTGACGAGAATGAGAATGCGGACGATGATGGCGGTGATGGAGGAGCAGCGCTGAGTTTAGTCGCTGTTTTCTCTCCCCCCCCCCCCCTTTTTTCCTATTGACATTTTTTTATATATACATTCATTTAACTTAGGGCGTCACAGAAACAAAAAAAAAAAAAAAAAAAACGAAAAGAAAAAGCAGAAACGCTGTCGATTTGACCCAGCCTGCCTTCACCTCCCTCCAATCTCCTGAGCTCGGACAGAGATGGGGAACGAAGCGAGCATGGAGGGCGGCGGGGAGCCGGGAGCCGCCGGGATGATGGGGTCGGCTATGCCCGGTGGACCCGGAACAGGACCGGGGCCAGGACAGCATATGAAGCCGGTCAACGGGGCAGCTGCCGGGGGAGGAATGGGAGTCGGAGGCCCTGGCATGGGGATGGCAAGGTAGGAGCAGCAGGGTTGGCGTTGCTTAGGGTGGTTGGCACTCTGTGTAACGTTTTATCTAGCACGTAAATGCTTCATAGAAAACAGACAAAAACACGACATTTGATTTGGAGACAGGGTCAGGATTAACGAGATGTTTCGTAGGCACCCCCTTTCGCTCGTGTAAGATTTGGAAAAAGAAATGATGTTGCGTTCGTATCGGGAGAGGGCTGAAATTAAAAACCAGAGCGCTGTCCCCGGTGCTGAAACGCTACACGCAGCGCTACTGAGTCAAAACTGTTTATTTCAGCACGCATTTCTGTCTACAGAATGGGGTTAATTCCGCATGTGAAGGTGGCTTACAACCACCATGTTGGTTAGCGGAAAGCCTGCACGGGTGCTGCTTTGGATACGGATCGAAATGATTTGATTCCGCGGCGTCATGTGCTGTAATAGTATTTCCTTCCTCCTTGGCTCAGCAGCGTAGTGCGTTGCACTAGCAGTTATTCGCAGACCGTGCCATTGTAACTACGTGTCATTATTATGGGGTCATTTTAAAAGCTTGATTGTAACCATGTCATTAATTAAAGTGACAGGAGCTTCATTTTTTTATGCTGAAGATGGGATGCAGCTGGATGCTCGAAGTGCCTTCATACCCTCACGTGTTTCCGCATGGATGAGAGGGTTTAGTGTGAAGGCGTGTGTGTGTGTGTGTGTGTGTGTGTGTGCGTGTGTGTGCGTGTGTGGGTGTGTGTGCGTGGGTGTGTGTAGGCGTGTATATGCAAGTGCGTGCCTCTGCTTTTTTTAGTCGTGTAGGCCTGCATTTGATTTGCAGAGTTAGCATCCCATGAAAATATCAGTGTTTATTGACTTACAGTGACATAAAGTCGACAAAAAAAGAAAAGATAATGGATCAATCAATCAAATTTTATTTGTATAGCACATTTCAGCAGCAAGGGATTTCAAAGTGCTTTACATCATTACAAACACAGAATCACAATGCAATATAGAATCAATCATTAAGTCAAGTTCCATCAATAAATTTGTAATTGATTACATTTCAAATACAATTCTAAACAGGTGGGTTTTTAGTTGAGATTTAAAAGAAGTCAGTGTTTCAGCTGTTTTACAGTTTTCTGGAAGTTTGTTCCAAATTTGTGGTGCATAGATACTGAAAGCTGCTTCTCCTCGTTTGGTTCTGGTTCTGGGGATGCAGAGCAGAACCAGAACCAGAACCTGAGAGGTCTGGAAGGTTGATACAATAAAAGCAGATCTTTAATGTATTGTAGTGCTAAGCCGTTCAGTGATTTATAAACTAACAACAGTATTTTAAAGTTTATTCTTTGAGCTACAGGGAGCCAGTGTAGGGACTTTAAAACTGGTGTTATGTGCTCTACCTTCCTGGTTTTAGTGAGAACACGAGCAGCAGCATTCTGGATCAGCTGCAGCTGTTTGATTGATTTGTTGGACAGACCTGTGAAGACGCTGTTGCAATAATCAATACGACTGAAGATGAACGCATGGATGAGCATGGATATTCCCATACCATACAGTACAGTATCTGTGGTATCGTATCATACGTAGCACACAGTTCTGTAATCTACCATACCATCCCATAAACCATTTGTAAGACCAAACCTTGGCACTGATCACAGAATCTTAAGAACCTATTCTCCTACGTGCAAATTTCCAAAACATGTGGAGCATGTTTATTGTTCAGTCAGCACAACTAGAAAGTGTAATGACTTAAAAAAAGCTGCAAGCCAATGCATCACTTATCCCTGTTACAAAATGCATTGTCAACACCTGCCCAGAGCTGTTAACGGGCTATAAGAGAACAGTTTCAGTCCGAAGCATCTAAAGCTTTACAACATAAGCCATATGCCATGCAAAGCGTAGTCTTTCAGTCTCTTGCTCACAGGTTACAGTATATGGGACCTACACACCAGTCAGCCATGGCATGGCGTTCCACTAGCCTAAGGTAGAACTGCATGTGTGTTTTTTTGGGATTCGAAATCAACCAAAACAAGAACAAGCACGTGAAAGTGAGATGATTGTTGTTGTTGTGTTTTTGCCTAAGCCCCACAGATTGTGAGTAGAGTTTCAGGGGATGTTCAACCTGATTCTCAAAGACGCCATTGGATTCATTCAGTTGAGAATTTCAGCAGTTTGTTAAAGGCCGCAGATCATCAAGCCATTTCTAACCAGTCATTGTGGCTGAAATCAACCATAAAGTACATAAAGTGTGCAGGTATTCTCTGCCAGACATTGCGTTGTTATGATTAATATATAAATGATAATGTTTCATTTTACATTAAATGCTATAAGTTTTCCCCAGATACCATATTACCAACAAATTTAATTGCAAAGTAATACTTAATACACCAGTTTGTAAGACTGTTAAACCAAACACCATGCAGTTAAACCAAAAACACCACATTTGCTTGAGTATAAATAGAAACAAAGCTAATAAAAGTCTTTACTTGTAATAAGTAACTTCAGAAGAACATTTGATGTAGAAATGCAAATAAACTTGCATTTTAAATGTCACCAGTGACATCAGATGACAGGGACATCTCTCCTAGGAGTAACGCCTGAAAGAGACTGAACATAATGTAACATTGCTGTTGTGCACAGAGCAGAACTACTCATCTTCCACTCCTCATTCATATGCTGTCTCTGCACACACGCTGTACAGAAACCCAGAAACCCAATCAGGATGGAGTTTTTTGCAGGATTTCTGCAGGAGTGGGGCTGCAGCTGGTCAACATGCGCCAGCGCCAGTATGTGCAAACTGTATTCAAGACACACCCCGGGATTCATTCATTCGTCCACAGGAGGGGATCACAGAGATGCCAGTGCCTATCCGTTATTACATAACACAGAAACTTGCGAAGCAGATGACAGCTTCAGCTATCTGCCTATAACCAAACAACAGAATGGAGCCAGTACCGGTTCTAGTTACTATCCTGTTTAACCGGATTCCCTGTCCTCACCAGTCTTGTGTTTTTTAGTTTTGGTCATGTTTGTTCTTTTTTTTTTCATACCTGGCTCTTGCATTTTAACTCATTCGGAGTAAAATAATAATAATAATAATAATAATAATAATAATAATAATAATAATAATAATAATAATAATAATAATAATAAAAATAAATAAGATGATAGCTTTTGTAGCACGCTGCTCCTCACATTAACTATTTATACCAGCATAATGAGAGGCCATGTGAACAGATTGAATCACATGGAGAGCGTGTTTGCTCACCACCCGCCCATTTCTCTCTCTGGTTCTCACACACACACTCTGCCTCCCTCCTCCGAGCTGCTCTGCCTCACTGCCTGCTCACATCAATCCTGCTCACTCGCTACATGCATCGGTTCTCTCCTCTTCCAGTGTGTACTCGTCTTTTTGTGTGCCACTCCGTGTAATTAGCTCAGCCTTTCAATGGATATTTAGCTATCCTTCCATATGTTTTTGTAGATGTCTGGCTATATGATTTTAAAAAATTCTCTAGCCTTGTTGTTTTCTGAACTTCTATATCTTAATTTTTATTTCCTTGTTAAATCAGATGATTTATAATACAAATCAGGAGTTATTATGCTTATGTGGCGACAATATGCTCAGATTGACGGTGTTGAAAGCTAGCACAGTGTTTACAGCAGTGTGTTTATACATTTCTGTTATTTTTCTACACTGAAAATCTGGATGAACATCCACTCTATTTAGAAACAATAAAGTTATTGCTGATGTGGATTTTTTGAAAGCGACATTTGATAACGACACTGCAGACATGGCTTGCAAAAATAGACACAACCCTTTAACGTTTTCATACTTTGTTGCGGTAAAATCCCAAATGTTTTTTTGTTTCAATTTTTTTTCATTATCTATGATGTGATAGATCATGGAAGGAGAATAAACAACATGATTTTGAATTACAAGAATTAGATGTGCTCTAAAAATCTTTCACAAATGATCTGAAAACAGTGTTTTTATGCGCTCTGTGCCACTTTCCACTCTAATTAAGTATTTTAGGGTAATTCAGTCATTTTTTTTCCTACAATAAAAAACTGACAAAAATACATGGAAGTTTGTTTGTTTGTTTAAATTTGACAAAAAGTGAAAAATCCCAGTCTGTGAATACTTTCCTCGACTGTTTACACTGATTCCAACATTAAATCATGCGTCTCATGTTTGCAGGACTGTCTCTTTAAGGATAACAGTAAGATGCATCATCCAAAAGAGAGTAGAGTACATTTCTTCTTTTCCCAGTCCAGTTATCTTACTGAGAACAGCTCAACACGTCACTCTCTCCACATAAAATCGTGCTCCTTTTCTTTTTCCCTTCTTCCCTGCCCTCTTTTCAAACACTGACTTGCAGCCAACAAATGGCTTTGTTTGAGCAATAGGATACAAGCTCTCTCCTGTAAAGGATGGGTGTGTAAAGATAAGAAAAGAGCGAGGGGGAAGGGGAAAGCAGGGAGAGAGTTGAATAAGGTGAAAGGGTCGAGAGAAAGGAGTGAGAGGAAGATGGTGGAAGCAGATGGAGATAAGAGCCACAGTGATACAAGCAGGAGAGGGAGTCTGATGCGATAATAATATATCAAAAGATAAACTGATCTCTTTTGCTTTTGTCCGGAATCGTGTGAAACTGTGAAATTGTAAAATATATAATTAGAAAACAGATTCGATTTAAAAGTTCTTTTAAGCATCTCTTCCTGCTTGTCGACTTGGATTTGATTTGAAATTAAGAGACCCGTCAAAAATGCAAATATTAGCAAATGACATATTTGTTTTTTACATATTTCCTCTTCCTGTTGAACAGAGTCTACCTCTTTCACCACTGTTTGCTCTCTGTATTGACGGCGTATTGTTTTTCAGCTGTTAGATATTGTGAGATATTGCTTTATACCGCCACATGTGTGTGTGGTTTTTAAAATTTCTTTGACTTTTTCTTTGGATTTTAACATATAAAATCCAACATGACACATAATTAAAGAAAGTCTGAATTTTGGCTGTAATACTTGACCAAAATTTAGCTTGAATTGTTTGTTGTTTGTAACTCAGTCTGAATGTGGCCACATGATTTATCGTGTATCATAATGAGTTGCAATGATTTGAGTTGAATTTGCTCTGAATTTCATAAAATATAACTGGATAGAATTAGATAGTAGCAAAAAATAACTAGATTATAGCAACTTCCAGTGGCAAAATAGCACGATAAAAACATAAAAGCTTGAAATTATAAATAGTAAATAGTGCATATGTAATAAAGATATAAAAATATAGACTGAAAAACAAAAAGAAAAATCTTAGAAAATAAAGGGAAATAAAGACAAGAGGAATTTTAATGTGTTGAAGAAATTATCAGTGCTCTGGCTAAAAAGGTCTGGACTCTGTTACATGTTAACCACTAGGAAAAAAAACAACATTTAGACTCAAAACAGAACAATTATAAAATGTGAAAAAGATATTATTTTTCCTTAATATACTGCTCTAATAAGCCAAGTCAACTGAAGTAGAATAAAAATAGTGAAAAATGTGCAACAATGAATCAGAAGCAGTCAGGAAGGATTCATTCCTAAACAATCTATTTAAAAAAACCCTTTAAAAACACGAATAACACTGGATTTCTTCATAACAGCAAGCAGGACTGAATTAAACACAATCAGTCAACACTGGCTGCTGCCAACATGATGGCGACAGACAGCTTGCTCTTTTCAATACAGAGTCAATTTGTGTGCCGGGTATGCTGAAGTTGCTGAGTTTCTTTTTTTTTTTTTTTTTCCTTATTCTTCAGATGGGTTTAAATTGTTTGGCCATGGAAAAAAAATGTTCACATTTTCACTTCCAGTGAAAAGACTCTGCTGAAAAAGGGGGTGATAAAAAAAAAAACACGGTAGCACATGTAGATCACGACTTATTTTAAAACGGTTTAGCATTTTTAAGCAAGAAAAAAAAACAAAAAGCATCGGTAAAGATTCAAAACGACAGGAAGTGTCGATGAAATGGAGATGAAGGGTCGATCTGAAACGAAGAGGAAGAGAAACAGACAGGAATAATCTACAGCACATATGGTGCAGGCAGCACTCTTGCTTTTGCATCATGAATTTGTTGCTTGCTGGCTCAACCTAAATGAATGCTAATCATCTGACACAGAACAGACTCAAAGGTGTGAGCATGTGAGGGCGTGAATATGTGTGTGTGTGTGTGTTTCAGGTGGGATTTCTTAACTGTTTTGCGCCGCTTGTTTGTGTTGTCTTACTTCAAGTGTAATAAGATATTTGCACTAGAAACTAGACAAAAACACCTGGTAGGTTTTTGTGTTTTTTTACAGTGCATTCTACGTGAAATAATTTAAAGGTGAAACTAATATATATTTTTTAATCCATATTAAGGAATTACTGGCTCACGACAAGCTCTACTGTATTTCTTGCTGAAAAGTTACTTGTCAGTCAGTTTTGTCTTATTTCAATTTTACTAAGATATTTGCCCCAGAATGTAGACAGAAATACTTCTACTAAAAGTTTGGTTTTTTTGCAGTGTAGAATAGTCTGAATACATGCAACAAAGTTGTGATGCTGGAAATTCAGAGCAGAGTTTACACTCCATATCCATAAACCTGCTGCTGTTATTGGGTTTTATTGGTGCATCCTCCCCACATTATAAAAACTAATCCAAAAGCTCACCTACCCAGTAAGGCGCAAGTCAGACCAACGAAGGAAATAAAGTGCTCGAATGTTTCTTTTCTTTTGTGCATTTTCGACACTCGTGACTAATTTTCACCTTCCAGAGGAGAGGATGTGTGAGAGCCGTTCCCTGTTAAATATTACGCGTCTACCACTCGCGAGGCAGCAACGTCCTGTCAGAGTGATTTTCGCTGGGAATCAACTGCAATTGCTACTGAGGTGTGCTGCTGACATTTCTGCTCAGGGCGACATGATTTTTTTTTTCACACATCAGCAGAAGAACAAGCGTCGCTATGATTCAGTTTCCAAACTGCTGAATTGACTGA
Source organism: Xiphophorus maculatus (assembly GCF_002775205.1). Taxonomy (NCBI): domain Eukaryota; kingdom Metazoa; phylum Chordata; class Actinopteri; order Cyprinodontiformes; family Poeciliidae; genus Xiphophorus; species Xiphophorus maculatus. The sequence continues at coordinate 8,727,607 of NC_036443.1, read as the reverse complement.
TTACAGGCCGTCCCTGTGGCCCTGTGTGGCAGAGATAGAAACTGAAGCTGTTTCACGCTAAATGCACGCAGGCCGCTGCTTCACTCTGAACGTTTGGACGAGTGCAGCTGAGATTTGTGGTTGATTTCTCTTTTCTTTTTTGTGTTGCCACATGATTCGATTCTTTAAAGTAACTCAACAAGCTTAATTTGGGAGAAACACACCACAGTGCTAGAATTAAAAACAGGACATTGTCCTAAACATTCAGATTGACAGCTTTGTAACCTTTTCCTTCATAAAATTTCCTTTGGCAGGAATTTTTTTTTTATTGCTAGGAAATGTGTTGCTTCATATGTTGCCAGATGTTTTGGGTTATTAGAGCATCCGCCATCTGCTGCAAACACAAAGGATTTCACAATCTAACCGTCCACTTCATTACATGCAAGATGTTTGGTAAGAAGGCTAATCTGATCTCTGAGATTCATCTGATGCGGTTTTAATTAAACTGGGTCTTTGTATTGCAGGGGAAATTGTACTGTTTACTCAGGGTTCATCACAGGGGAGAGAGCGTGTGAATTATTCAGGCATAAGGAGCTCCTAATCTGAACCAATGAAACAGAGACAAATTTGTAAACTTATTTCTGCCTGTACAATTTCTCAAAAACATGTCTTTGACATACTTGGTCACTGAAAATAGGATTTCTAGAGCTTGTTACACCATTTTGTTAAAAATAAAATTGTTGACTTTCTTTTTGACCAATCTGTGCAATGTGCTGAAATAGTCAGGTGCAAGGAGTGGAAAGAAAATTAGAGAAAAACCTCCGAAAGCTCAACAAAAACGTGAGGCCTTGAGGAGCAACTGATCGAAACCCTTTTGCATAAAATTGTTTATCGCCTAAACTCAAAAGTAAAATGTTTTGTTTCAAAAAAATAAAGTGATTGTGAACGCATTTGACCAAAACGAGAGCAAGAGTCTGTTTCTAAAAAAAAAAAAAGAAAAAGAAAAGCTCCAATGTGTTCGATCAACAGACGGAGGCTCTCTTGTCTTCTCCCCGATCTCTATTAGGCAGCCACATAGCCTCCAAATACTGAACGTGGTCGGGTGGCTGCACCTGGAGATAAGATGGCAATAACTACAGCATCACACCCAGAACTGCATTACGTTTCAGCAAAGAAAAGATGCTGTCTCCTGGGTTATAAGTGAAGCCCAGTAATGGGCTGAGCAGATGTGATCCGGCTATCAGAACCAGGCTAAGGAGCGGAATATGCAGAATCACAGAGACGATACTTGCAGATAGCTGGATGAGTTTTTTTTTTGTTTTTAACTGAAGAAACAAAAAGACTGTAGAAACAAAAACATTATTCCTTGCTCTACAGGCAATTTACATCCCAAAAAGGAGGAAGTGAATTTAAAATCAAAAAGAGACGTATTTTTCTGAAACGCCTCCTTTCTGAAGCTGAGAAAAATGAACTTCAATCAGTAATTAAAACTCTTAAATAAGGGAAGATTACAGACATCAATATCAGCAAGCTGTCCCTCTCTTACAGGCTTAGAAACTAGAAAAAAAAACATTTAGCTGTGTGAGATTATTTCAGTGTGAGGTCAGTGGGTTGAATTGATGGAAAGTAGATTGACAAAGTTGGAAATGCTTAAAGAGGAACACTGATGAGAAAATCAAGAAACATTTTATAAAATTGTTGAAGGACAACAATTGTAACTTTGGCATCCTGCCTTATATGCAAACAGCAACAAGCCAACAAGGGAGGGATGTGCTTTCAAATGAAGAGCTCTCTGTGGCGTCACCTATTTAATGTGAAGCAGTTAAATAATGAAGAATTATCCTAACACAGAGGTACAGAGCGATGGGACTGCATCTGTTTTTCAACAGCCATCATTGTATTTTTGCATTATTGTAAAAATACAAAAACTAATTTAAGGTGACACAATCGCTCAGTTAAAACAGTGTAACGGAGTTAACCGATTTAAGATGGAAATACAATTGTCGGTACACGCAAGGTGGCTGACTGTGTTTGAAACGTCGCTGTTTCGTTTATTTCCAGGTTGAAACTTGGAGCAGCATTTAGCACAGAAAGTTGTCGATGGAGGAGCCTGTTGCCGTGTTTCTTAGAGAGCTGCGTCTCCTTCTAGAGGCTCAGCAGGGATTTGTAACAAACGCCGGCACAGTTTGGCCTGACCTCATGTCGTGAGCAGAGTACATTGTAATGCTTCAACCCGGTCACCCAATATTACAAGTTTGCACAATATTGTCAGGTTAGGGCATTCCTGTACCGCGGCATCAGTCTGCGGTCTACTGCAACGTGAAATAAAGTTGTCGAGGGCTAGGTCTTTTATTTGCAGACATATTCACAGGCCTTTATTTTTATTTTTTTCACATTTTGTCGCATTGCAACCACAAATCTGGGATGTATTTTACTGAAACTGTATGAGATAGATAGAAGAAAAGGAGAACATTTAAAAATGTTGTTGTAATCTGAAAAGTGTGGTGCACTGTTGTATGCAACCTATTTTACAATTGGTTCAGATGTGACAGTTCAATTAAAATTGACCTCTTTTGCCTTATCTGTGTGTCCTCTTTGGGCCGTTTTCCCCTCGGACTTCACCAAATACAACAGAGGTTAATACTCAAAGGCCACAAGAAAAACAATGTTGCATAAAAGTGGGCAAAAAATATATTAGTATTTATAAATTTTGTATAACAGAATATTAAAAGTTAAAGTTGCAGCACACTGAAGCAAAACATAAACTATTAGGCACTGTTTACACAAAGTAGCTTTTTAATTTTTTTTTTTTTTTTTTAAAGAAGTATTAAAAATGTCAGGTAATAGATGGGAGATTGCTTGAGTTTCTATGGTAACAGCCGCTGGTAATAGTTTTTCATAATTGGTTTCAGAATTTAGCATTAATACACAGGACACGATTGGAACCCCTTTTATCAAATTATGTATTATTACATTACTATGATTCACCCACGGTAATTATTCTGGTTTAAAAAGTAGCCCACCCAGTACCTCTCTGCAATGTCAACAAAAATCTCAGTGCAATTTATTTAGTTTTTGTTTAAAGATGCATTTTGTAAGTATTGCAAAATACATACAGTATATGTTTTTTTTTGTTTTGTTACATATTTCTTAAAACTGTCACCATGTCGTGTCAGTGTAATATGAGACAGACAAGCTGTGAAACAATTGTTCTGCTCCGCCTCCTCCCTGAGGTTGTGTATAGCTTGTACACACACCAAAATGCTTGCAGCTGTAATTAAACAAAGTGACTTTCTACAAAGTAATGACTCGCTGGTGCTAAGTTTGAAAATTTCATTGCAGAAAAGCAATATTTTAGATTGGTTTCAAAGGTTTTAAATTTATTTCATTTTATTCCTACTTCAGAAAAATACACTAGTTTGAGATGCTGTATCAGAGGAAATCACAATAACATACATTGAAGTTGTTGATGGAAAAAAATGACAAAAATGTGGACAGGTTAAATTATTTTGTGAGGCACTGCAGATTTTTTGTGTTTTTATTTTTCATGTCAGCGCTATTTTTCATGTATGCAATTGCTCATCTTTTGTGTTTGTTTCGTTCAACTTAGAATACAGTTCTTGAGCCTTTTTTGTGTGTGTGTGTGTGTGTGTTTCTCAGTGAATATGTTGCTGTGCTCTGCCACTTTCCCGCTTCTGCACCTGCAAGGGTCGTGCTGCGTTTCTCATTATGTTGTCACCACATGACAGCAAATGTATTGATACCGTAGCGGCGCTCGGCGTACGTGGATCCTCACACGCTCTCAGGGCGTTTCTACGTCGTAGTCCCATTAGCGTTATCGCCTTCCCACTGCAAAGTCTGATAAATGAATGGCTTTTCTTTCTCAATAACTTTGCACCTTTTCTCTATGTTTCCTTTTTTGAGCACTAAACTGATTTATTGTTCCGTCCTTTGGCCTTTACTCGGGTTTGTTCAAGGATGGGTGGTAGAAAAAAGAATGCAGAGAGAAAAGATCAGGATTCCACAGATTTCTATCTGTCTTCCTAAAACGGTTGGGTGTAATATCCAGGAACACATTCTCTTATTTATTTAAAACTGACACTTACCGTGTTTGCACCCTGTCAGGTCTAAATACCTATTAGAGACAATTTAAACAAACACAGGAAAGACAAAGAGAGTTAGATTCTTTTATACTCGCGAGGAGAGCAGACAGAGAGATGTTTCCAGTTACAAATCTCCACCTACTCTGGAAACACATCTCCCGCTCCCTCTATTTTATTGATCTTTAGGAACCTGCCACAAGGGGCGCTGCAACCCTATGGGGTGGGGTCAAAGCATTCATCACATGGTTGCAGCGCTAAATAACATTCACTTCTAGACACATGTTATCTATACTCTAAATCTTTCTTGCTCCAGGCCCGGTGTGAAACAAGACACATTGCATAGCTTCAAAGCAACGGCTTTGTATCACAAAGAAGCACAGAGCAGAGTTTATTGTCAGGCCTGTAAAACTCTGCTGGGAGCAATTAATACCTCTGTCTTGCAGGAAGTCCTGCAGGGCAACAGCTGCTGAGAGTAGCTGTCACCCCTATTTCCCAGGGCAGTCTCAGGATAGAATCAAAGTTATTTAACACACAGAAACATTATCTAAATGTAACTACAAGGCTACATGATACAACAAATATTTGATAATTACTAATAATACAATTTATCCAACACACCCCTACAACAGCAAGTATGACAGTTTCCTCTGAATAGCACAGCTTCATTTTCATTACGGTTTTAGCTCCTGCTTTCCTTTGGACTCAGCGGGAAGGGTCGGCACAGAGACACACTGAAATATAGTATTATTGTCACCAGCGTGAAGGTAAAAATAGGATCTTTGAAAGTCGGTCACATTGGATGATACGTCTGAAAGTGGCTTTTCAGCTGCTTTGAAAGAGCTACAGCTTAGTTTTGTACCAAATTTAGTTCGTTGTCGCCACTACAGGCATTTAAACTTGGCATTCAGTACAGACCAAAAGTTTGGATACACCTTCCTAATTCAATGGGTTTTCTTTATTTTCATGACTATTTATAAGGCAAGAAATCCCACTTATTAACCTGACAGGGCAGGTTGACCTATGAAGTGAAAACCATTTCAGGTGACGACCTCTTGAAGCTCATCAAGAAAATGCAGAGTGTGTGCAAAGCAGTAATCACAGCAAAAGGTTGCTACTTTGAAGAAACTAGAATATAAGGGGTATTTTCAGTTGTTTTACACTTTCTTGTTTAGTGCATATTTCCACATGTGTTATTCATAGTTTTGATGCCTTCAGTGTGAATCTACAATGTCAATAGTCATGAAAATAAAGGAAACTCATTGAATTAAAAGGTGTGTCCAAACTTTTGGTCTGTACTGTAAATGGTAAATGGACAAAACCTATATGGCACTTTATTAGCCATCCAAGCCACTCAAGGGTTTCAACAAACCATATTCACGTATGCAGAGACATCCGTACACCAACAACCAGAGCAGTTCGCAACTTGAAGCTAAATGCCTTGCCCAAGGGAGCATCTAACTCACTACTTTCTAACTGCAGGACGACTACTTATCCCGCTGAGCCAGAGTTGTCGATACAACACCCTTGCACAGATAACACATCAACCACAAGAGCTGATTTAAATGAAGAGCAACATTTCATCCTTGCACAAAGCATATTGTACTGTCTGAGTGAACACAGCAACATGTTGCTTTGGAAGCGTTTTGCCGCTTTGCCAAAGCAGCAAAACAAGCAACACTCCTTCACATTGAGCACAGCACCTCTGTGACTATAAAGGTCTCCTCCAGCAGTCCGCCCGCCTGCTCCTGATTCTGTTTGACGGTCCTGCATGACACGTAATGAGCGGCATAAAGGGAGGAGAGGAGGAGAGAGTTGGAGAGGGAGGTAAATCCAGCAGAACATATTGTGGCTCAGCAGTTCTGTTGTGTTGTGGCCCTGCCAAGGACAGGCTGCATTTCCTCGCCATCGCACTGCAACCTCATAAAAACCTTCTCGCTTTTATTGATTTTGTGTATTGAGAAGTGACAGAGTCCTCTGTGCGCCTGCTGATTTTTAAGACCCTCAAGCGTCTGCAATCAAAATCCAGGGCTGCGTTTCAGACTGACTGGTAAATCGAAATTAGACAGATTCTTACAGCAAGAAGTGTAAACAGTTGTACATTGTTGATGAGGATGGTTCTTACATTGCTGCTTAGTGTAAACAATCAAGTCATAAATTTTGTGTTTCATGGCACTGACATTAATGAAGAACAGCTTTTGATTAATTACTTCCCCCAGTACTAGCATGCATGCTTCCTGGACAGATTGCCAGTCCATCACAGGGCAACACTAAGACACACAACCACACACTGACATCTAATGGCAATTTAGGTAGACCAGTTCACCTAACAGTCGTGTTGTTGGACTGTGGGAAGAAGAGCACCCAGAGAAAACCCAGAGACGTACAAGGAGAACATGCAAACTCCGTGCATGGGATTCAAACCCAGAACTTTTCTTATTGCAAAGTAACAGTGCTGCGATACTGTTCGGCTGCACTCTGATAATTAAACGTTTAAATATATTCGTATATAAAAAACAACTTAAATCTTAAGAAAACTTGAATTTCATAATAAAGTGCGTCATTATTTTAAAAAAATGAACAACCACAGATTTGAGAAATGTGTCAATTGGCAGGTTCTGATGTAAATATCAGCATGTTGATCAGAGTGCATCAAGATAATGGGGATATTCTGTTTATCGCAGAATCTTTACTAGGCTGAGATTAAATTTTGAAATTGTTAAAAAATTTAAAAATAAATGAGAACGTTTCGAAACACTTTGTCTCAAGGTGTGAGACGTGTCGTCAGTGAGAACAAATAACAAGGGAAATGTGCATTTTGAGCTATTAGCGTCCTAATTAAAGGTCATAGCCGATCCTGAATTATTGATGGCTCATTTTAAAAGCCTACTGAGTTCTAAATTTAATTAACAAACATCTCGTTTAAAACTTCACCAGAGCCCACGCCTGCAGCGCAGAACGACGGGTCGGTTTCTACCAGCCTGACTTGTTACCATAACTGTGACATTTTTAGGGTTTTAACTGATGTAGGATCTTTACTCTTTTTATAAATGATTACGTGGAATCTCCTGTGCACAAAACCACACATCACAGATTGCAGTATTCATTTAGTAAGGACAAAGCAACAATTGAAAGCCCGTATATAGGAGCATAAAAGTCCAATGATGGTGTATTGGCTGGTGTATTGCATGTATTACATGTGTCCACACTTCATTACACTTGAATCAAACTGGGTCATCAACAATGCTTTGCAGAACTGGACGACCTGCTGAGCAGGCAATTTAACCATTTGGATCAGGTGTGTGGGAGCAGGCTGCATTTAGAACAGGGGTCTGCAGCTCCGGTCTTCAAGGGCCGGCGTCCTGCGGCTTTTATATGTGTCTCTGGTTCAGCACACCTGAATAAAATGGCTGAATTACCTCCTCAGTATGGAGTCAAGTTCTCCAGGGTCCTGCTAATGATCAGATTATTTGACTCAGGCATGTTGAAGTAGAGACACATCTAAAAGCCGTTTGTCCCTCGAGTCCCTGGAGCATCTAGAAGCTGCAGCATGATGACACCTCTGCTGCACACGTTGAAGGTAGGGTGTACGTTTTTAAACCCGTACTGAATCTGAAGGATAATAAGGTAAACCAAAATGGTTTTTTTTTACAAGCTTTTATCTCTTGGTGTCTCATAACAACAAAGCTTTGTGTTGTTTAAGATTGTTCTAAAAAAACAACAACAACAACAAAAAATGCAATCATGCATGCAGAAGCTAGCATATCTTTTGGAGTTTTTGTAAAGTTTTTTCTGAGGTTTCACACTCATTTTGGTTGCTTTTGGTGTGAAAGGGCTCGTTCAGTTCCATCTGATAAATCTGAGATGATTCATGTACAGGTTGTATTCGTCTCGGACTGCAAGGACTAAAGGGGATATTTTCTGATATATTTTACTGGCATGACAGTCTGTTGAGGTTTTTTTTTTTAAGCAAGTGCTACATCCACAATTTCTTCCAGATACCTCATGGAAACTTTGGACTGCCCAGACCTGCACTAAGCCACATTTCAAACAGGAGATGGAGTTAATGTGTGACCTCTTATGGCATTAGAAACATTTAGAATCATGTTCAAATTGCAATGATCAGCTATTAAAAAAAACCTATTTTCCATGATGGATTTCCACGCTGCTCAAATTTACACACTGATGCACCAAATGCAAGAGAGAAATCAGTAAAAAAAAAAAAAAAAAAAAAGATACCAGAAAAACAATGTGGGCCAAATCATATAAAAGATGTGTTAGAGTGGCAACAGCTTGTTTTGCTGTGTTTCGAGCAATTTATGTCAGTAAATAGAAATTGTTGCTACTAAGGTGTTCTCTATTTATAACCTTCTGCCCCACTTACTGGCCATTTGGAGCCTGAGAAGCACAAATTAATCCTTTTACTACACACACAGCATGAAATAGCCTGCTGCTGTGGCTGCTGCTGGTGGAGAGAAAAGGGCTGCTGGTTGAGGGAAATGATATTTGCAAACCAGGAAGGAGCAACTCACTGAAACATAAAAAAAATCACTGGATCTTACTAAGGGGTTAAAAATTAACCCTGAATTAAATTGTGGCAAGTGTTTTCTTAAAAAAACAACAACAACAAAAAAACATGCTTTCAGTTCATATAGCTTGTCAGTACACTGGTCAGTGACTTTTGCTGAGAATTAATAAAAGAAAGCAGTCCAATACTAACTTATTGCCATTCTCTGATGTGTGTGTCGTTTACCGCTCCAAATTCTTCTGCCATAAAATTAAAGAGAAAAATAGTTGTGAAAGTTTCTGTTCCTCTGATTCTTACTGTTTCACAAATACGTGTTTTAATGGATAAAGTTTGGTTAAATTTGATTAACCATAGTTCAGCTTGTTTGAGTCCATATTGAATCAAACTTTTGGTATTTTCCCACCCAATCCTATATTTATTTGTCTGGTGGAATTATTTTCTGCTCTTCCGATTTGCTTATTTACACACAGCACAAAACGGGCTTTGTTTGGGTCGAGTCTGTTTTAATGAGAGTAATTATGAAGCGAGTTTTATTTAGGGCTAAACAAGCCGCTCTGTAAACAACGGAGAGGGAGGACAAAAACTAAGCGAGGATGGAGAAAGAACAACGCAACAGCTTTTAGACGTGTAATGAATGAATGAATGAATGAATGAATGAATGAATGAACGAGAGCCAGTAGAAGTCATGTAATCTGTGCCTCTGTCTTTTGTTTGTTTACAGTGGTTAAAATGATTAAAATTGATCACTTAAACCTATTAATTTTTTGCTGAATGTATTCATTAACTCACTGAAAGAGCAGAGAAAAGCATAATTTGCTTGTCTAATAATCATAAGACAAGCAAATCAAAGTTTGCTTGTCTTTAAATCACAAGACTATCAAACCTTGTGTGAATTTATTTATTCTTAAATACCTAAAAAATGATTTACTCAAATTTCTATTCTAATCCTGCCTCATGTTGACACCCATATGCATTTGTCTAATTAATTTCCCCTTATGTATCAGACTCCTCACAATGATTTCGATTAAAGAAATGAATTATGTAAAGTTTGTGAGAAGTTATGTAAAATTAGACGTAAAGTGCACGTTGCAGCGACTGTAATTTCTAAAAGAAGTACTTGTCATACTTTTGTTTTTTTTTCCTGTCTTCTCAAAATCAAACAAATGTATAAAAATGTCTCGTAGCAAATCAACACATCTGAGGCTCCCAGCTGTTATAAACTAAATGTAGATGTTTGAAGTGCCACATAAATGTTACACATGTTATACAGGCATCAGGTTATCAAAGAGTCCTGAGACTTTGGCTGTGCCACAGCATTTTCTTCTTTTTTATTGATTTACTTTAAGAACAACAGCAATATGTGATAATTAAAGTATCTTTACATGACATATTCTAATCACATGATCAACAATAACTAATCCATGATGTAAAGGTCATAGGAGAAATGTGTTGTTCATCGTTCATGCCTCATTTGGGATATGTACTGTGCTACTTTCATGATATCTGATGCTAACCTTGCACAGATGTGTTTTTTTTTTTTTTTTTGCTGTAAAGACCAAAAAGCTGAGTTATTCCCTCTTTTATTCTTTTTGCACACCTAAAATGTGAATGGAACGGGGGTTTTCTCCTCTTCAGGTCAAAATATTCCATGAGGTAAAAATGCATCTCTGTAAACATGAGTCATAACATCACAACAAATGAAACAAAAAAAAAAATTATAAACCAACCATGGCTTCTTCTCAACACGCTTTATCATGACTCTCCCTGTGTGTGTGCTGCAATGCATCATCTGATAAACAGCACCATAGCTTTCTTTTTTTGTGTTTTTTTGCTTTTCATACCCACAAATAACTACGTAACTGGAATTGATCTCTTTGCTACAGACCAGTTACTTGGGAGAGCATCAAGTCTTTATATATTCTGGGACAAGTTAATGAGTATAAACACTAGAAATCCACACTGGTGTGCTGCTGAAACTGATTATGAATGCATAGCAAACAGAAAAAGCTAGATGGACAAAAACATGGTCAATTTTCATGTGTATATATCTACAAACGTTTGAGGAGGGGAGGTTATTTCTATTGACACTGGTTTCAAAGTGTGCATCAGTCCGTCAAGCATCCTGTTGAATGTCCTAAACCTTTTGTTCTTCTCATCTCAGCCTCAACTTCATCATGTGTTTTCTGTTTAAGCAATTCACCGCCTGCTTCTGTTTGGCAGAATCAGCCTGTTTTCGTTCGTTTCAGAGTCAAACAGAAAGAGCAGTCGTACAGCGACTCCAAGACTGTTGCCCATTTAACCAGCAGGCTCTGCAGTTGAAATAGGTTTTTCTTTTTTCACCAGACACTTTAGGTGTAGTGCTGCTACTTAACCCCTACAGAGCTGTAGTTGCCCTCTTAGTTGTAAGTGAACCAACGAGTTTATAACTCAGTGGGATGCTCATTCAGTTGGCCGGTCAGTTACTCGATACGCTGAATAATTTGTCTCCAAACAACCTTCTTCAGGCTGGACAACAGCCTCTTTGTGGGCTTGTTAACTAGCAGGTTTTATAACACTCATTCAGCCAATGATCATTCTCAGAGTGAGGCCTATTGATTCAAGCTTAGTTATCCAATTTATGCCCCAGTTTCCACCTTTTTTGCATGTGTTACTTACAGTCTGTCAGAGGTTGTGCAACCTGTGTGAACAGGGTTTACTCGATTTTAAACACCAAGGAGAGGAACAGGCACCTGTGTGCTTGTGTGTGTTTGGTTGAAAAGGAGCAATCTATTGCACACTGCTGGTGGTGAGAGCGTCTCCAACTACTGTGAGATTGTCCTCGAGGAGGGACATCGAGACATGTGTAAGTGTTGCTGTCATCTTATCACATTTATTTGTGAAAAAAAGAGAACGCTTCTCACAGTTCTCTTTGAATTCACATCTTTGTGCACCCACAGTTCGTCTGTTTTCTGACCACCATTTATGTAAGTTTTATTGAAATTAGGGCATTCTTGGCCATTTCGGTTTAAGCGTCGAGCAGACAAAAGTCAACAAAATCTTTCTTTGAGCATGATCATATTGTAAACGGTTTTTTAAAAAAAGGTTTAGAACATAATTAGGAATCCCCGATTTGATCAACAATATAGCAACGGACCAAAAAACAGTTTCACAAGCCGTGCAATAAATAAATAAATAAATAGATGATTGCTGAAAAAAACCTTTTGAACCTTATTCAATGAATTAGCATCAGTCTTTTTGTAATTTGAATAAAGCCAGGGTGGTGTATATATGCCACAAATATTGGTTGATCCTATTGGCTGTCTTTTACTTGCCACCTAGTGGTTTTGATGTGAACTACATTACCTTAATGAAGGAGGAAGTGGCAGCAGACCATGTGGTTTCTAGCTGACAACATTTGGAAATTGTTTGAATCTGAGGTATGTTGAGTAGAGGATTTCTACTTTTCTAGTGTCTCCTGCTATTAGAATAGACAACATAAAGGAACAATTATAAAAAATTATTTGTAATTTTTGGTTTTGCAGCGTTAGCGGTCATGCAATGTAAATGAGAATGACCTTTTCAACTCCCAACCCCAAGCAAAGTGACAGAAGTCCTGATACAGTGTATGTTTGTCTGTCTACTAAAGTGAGCCAATCAGAGACTCTCCAGGACATAACTGATAAAAAAAAACAAAAACATTGCCTGTTCAAAAACACATTTTGGCACCAATAAAATAAGCTGCAGAGTGAACAAAATAAATATTTGTTTTATTCCTCATGTGCCTAATGCAGCTAATTAGCATGCAAGTGATCAAGCTTCTTTCTTTAGGCTTTGCATGACTTCAAAAATGCAAATAAGTTCTAATATATATTTTCAGGGGTTAGGAATCGGCTGCACTTCTTGCTGACAGTGCCACTGCCGCAGCTCCAGACATTATGCCAACAAAGAAAATTTAATTTCAAAATTTTGAGTGGCTAGGCTGTTCTTTTGGGACTGAAATAATAGCAGTATTACTCAGATGACTCAAAGAAACTGTTAAATATAACCAGACAAACAGAACAGTGTCTAAAAATATGGCTGTCAGAATTTTGAAGCCCCCTACAATAGTGTTACATTCCGTGTTACACTAACATGTCATTTTTTTTCTTTCTTTGTTAAACATAAACTGTTGATGCAGATGAATTAGAGACCAAACTGACAGCTTGACTGGAGTACCAGTTTAACGCTGCCACCTGAGAAGTCTATTGCCATTGCAATACCCAACAATTGTCTTCTATATTATGTGCAATACACTTAGTCAACATGTATGTACTCATAAGTTTGTGTTCATCCAGTCTCTGTCTTCCTTTCTGCGTGTATACCCAGTAGACATAGCGCCCAAAGGAACTGCAATTAGCAGGTTGAGCCTTTGCTGTGAGTCATCTGACAGAGTACTACGGAGGAGAAAAGAGCATCGACTGCCAAGTCCATCAGTTGTTTGGTCGAGGAATAGACAGAAACGGCCCTACTTGGGGACTTTATTCATATTTTCCTACAGATTGCAAAGTTGTTGATGTAAAGAGATCTGAAAATGAGGACTGTGGGTCACCAGGGATGTGAATCAGAAAAAAAGCAAGAGAAACAACAGGGAGAGTGGTACCGGGACTTTCAGTGAGGTAAGACCTTCCTGTGAGCTTCTGCAGTCGAGTGGAGAGACATAATTAGATTTTCTACAGCTAACAATTAAAATTTGTTTAGTGAAAGTGGATAAAAGGAAAAATATCTGCTATCTAAGCTACGTCAAGCCTAGCAATGATGGTAGTTAGCTTGTAACTCATTACTGTAAAAGCCCTTCCCTCTTCGTGCACTTTTTTTGTTTATTTGTTTTTTTGCTACCCAAAGCTAATGACTGCTGTGTCACCCATGGCTGCAACATCTGGATTTACAACTGCTTTTAGCTGTAGCTACAATCCAGTAGCTTGCCATCATCAGCGTGTGAATGAACCCTTTGAAATTTCAATAGGAGATAAAAAGGGCTTTAGAAATAAAATTGATTATTATTATATTTCTCAGTGTGACTTGCTAGTGGCCCAAAACCTTAGAAATTATTATGACTGACAGATTATCCCTACTGACAGATTTTAATGATTTTGTTTCTCTTTTTGTTCTTGAAACATATGATATATTTTAGCTTAATTCCTGCATCCAGACATGCTCTATTTTAATAGTTTTGTTTCTGTCGTGGAAAAAATACTATTTCCAAGCACTGTTCAGGTAAAATCACTCAATCAGGTTTATTCATATATTGCGCACAATACAGAGAGCTTGTAGGACCATCAGTAATGAAACCGGTCTGGATGAAAAGCTCTGTCAGGCAGAGACAACACATGAGTTTTATACCAAGGATAAAGAATTAGCAACAAGGGGTGAGACAGTCTGGTTCTGATGCAGCTGTAGAAAAAACTTCCAACCTTCTACATGTAACCCAAATAGTTGTTTTGGTGAGAGTTCACAAGCATTTCATACACATTACCAGCAGATGTGACCTTAATGTAATTTTTCCATCACAGTTTCAATTTTTTTTTTTCTTGAAACATAAGATATATTTTAGCTTAATTCCTGCATCCAGACTTGCTCTACTTTAATAGTTTTGCATGTGTACAACTCAGAGTAATCAGGGTGTTGATGTTGAGTTTGGAGTTTGAGTCCAAATAATGTTAATCACAGTTAATTGATGACAAGGAAGACATTCAGATTTTGACTCAGAGCCATGTTGGTTTGGATTATTTCTTCTTAAATGAACTAATCCTTTCAAAACTAGATCTTGTGTTTACTCGGGTTATCTTTGTGTTTAAAAAAAAAAAAGAAATACTACAACATGCAGCCAAAGTTACTTTTTTCCTGAAAACCCATCAGCCCTCCAAAATCTTTACGGGCCTCATAAGATTTCTGAGAAGCAGTCCTTTTATTTTATTTTTTCTTCATGAAGTAGAAATATAATTTTCCTTCTGGGTGAGCTAAACAATTTTTACTGTGTGTGCGTGCAACTTAGACACCGGGTGAATATTCACGCTGGTGTGACGGGAGAGAAGAGGAGAAAAGGACAGCAAAATAATGGGAGGTGAGGTGGAGAGAAAGGAGGGAGGGGAAGAGGCAGATGGAAATAAATGGGCCGTACAAAAGCAATTCTGTCAACAGCCCTGAGTGGGAAGAAATGCAGGCAGAGGAGGAATGGGAGAGGAGGAGAAAATAGATGTTTGGTTTGGGCACACCAATAACCTAAATAGACTTGTTCTGCTGCAAGTAGAGCAGTGGAATAAGGAACTTACCCATCTTGGAGGAGAAAGACCTGGAAAATCCCAGTTAAGCCAGTTTCCTATGGAAGCAGCTTTGTGTCAAACAAGACAACTGTTTTGTTTTTTGTTTCATTCGACTGTTTTACTGTTAGTTTAACCACTAGTTTGAACTTTGAAATACTTTAAAGCATCAGTCAGGTAAATGTTTTTAACACAACTAAAAAAACAAAAAAACAAAAGGGAAAATTTTTACATTTAAATGATTAATAATCCAGATCTACAAATACATATTTTTTGCCTCGTGTTTTTAAAAAAGTACTTTAATTCTTGTAAGCGTGACATCTTCTAAAAGAAGTGTTGTGAGAAAAAAGGCACGGGGGTGAGTAAATGTTCACTCTTCTTTTAGGAGTGGAAATGAAAATGTCAAGAGTGAAAAAAATTACGCTAAAGAAACAAAAAGCAGTTGAACAAGGCCGGTATTAGTGCCAAGAGAAAAGAAAGTAAAGAGAACATAAAAATAGTAGAAAGTCAGAAATGGGGAAAAAGAGACGGACATTTTACAGGGACAGAATTTGATGTTAAATAGATATTGGGAGAAGGAGGAGAAAGATTTCAAGTTTTTAGTGTTAACTGAAACATCTCTTAGCCCTGACTGCTGGAAATACGATACATTCCTAATCAAAGAAGATCTTGTTTTTCTGTGCGTGCATCCGGAGTTATCATTACAATGGCAGTGAGTCTGTTGCTTTTGTCATAGAGACATAAAGCCTGGTAAAAACCGTCTGGTCTCTTGGCTGTTGAGAAATGATTGCTTCCTGGTGGCATGGACTGTGTTGAGGTTTTAAATTTTACCCAGTCGCTAACGTTTGCCCATGACGTATGTAAGGCGCCAGTTTGACGCTGTGAAGCTTACCGGAAATTGCCTGTGTTATAAACAAACATCTCCCTCTGTGAAGATAGAAGAGCCGATCTGAAGTGTGGCTTTAGATCGGCCACGCTATTTGGAACAAGGACTGAACGGCTTCTTTCACTTCCTCCTCTGCCATTGCTGAAGCCGCAGGCAGACCACAATTCTGAAACAGCTCAGAAAATTTACGTTGTCGTTCACAACTTCTTATTCTGTTTGCTGATTGGCCGTGTCAGAAATTGAGCAGTGAGACTCAGACAAGGGGAAGAAGCCCAGAATGTGCTGGAAGTAAAAACTATTTTCAAGTGGAATTGCACAGGAAGGCAATGGCCACTGCCCTCAAACTCTACCCACAGCAGAGTGACCCTACTTTTTAGCATTCACAATTAAATCTTATATCTTATTATAAGTGTGCATTTTTTATATCCACATGTGTATTTAATGGTAATTCAAATACATACCAAAAAAAAAATAAAGAAAAACTTGGCTTGGAGTAAAAGTTGCAATATTGGTTGATGCTTTAAATCTTTGCTTTTGGTGGGGAAAATAGATTCTTCTTTCATTACCAGATAACTACTAAATACGTTTGAGATTTGTAGATGTAAAGTGTCACGTGTAAGAAAACATAAGGATGTAAATACTTCTAAAAGGCACTGCAACATCATTAGATGTGACTTTAGAGAATTTACCCAGATTTTAAGGCTATCTTTTAAGCATGAATTGTCTTTTGCTTCGTCTCTTTCAGAGGTCCAACAGGCCCGATGGGTAGTCCAAAGCCAGGAATGCAACAAGGTGGACATGGCGGAGGAGGGATGGGAGGAGGTATGGGTGGGATGGGTGGAGGAGGAATGGGAGGTGGAGGGATGAGTGGGATGGGAGGAGGAATTGGGGGAATGGGAGGAGGAATGGGAGCAGGCATGGTAGGAGGAGGTATGGGGGGGATGGGAGGAGGTATGGGAGGAGGAGTAGGAGGTGGAATGGGAGGAGTAGGTGGAGGAGGTTTGGGGGGAATGGGCAGTGGTGGAGGAATAGGGTCCAGAGCTGGAGAGCCATATCGTCTGGCTGCTCATGACAGCCCAACCTCCCCTCGACACATGCAGTCCAGCCAAGGGTCGGGCATGGGGCAGGTCTCAGGATCCGGCCATGGGGTGGGTCACACTGCAACTGGCTCCAGTATGGCAGGCCACGGTGGCCAAAGTCCCGGTCAGCATGCCTCCCGCCGAAACCTCCAAGTCGACTTCAGTGGCTCAGGTGGTTCTCGGACGGGCCGGTCTCCTTCAGTGTCTCCTGACCGTGGCGTGACTCCCACCTCGCCCTACTCCCTGCCGCAGATCGCACCCATGCCAAGCAGCAAACTGTGCCCAGTGTGCACCACCACAGAGCTGTCCAATCCACCGGCTGTACCCAACTACAACACCTGCACCCAGTGCAAGTCCACCGTGTGCAATCAGTGTGGATTCAACCCCAACCCCCACCTTACTGAGGTAGGTCACATTAGACAAGGCTATGCATGCGGGACAGGGTTCATCTGTGAGTGTAGATCTGTTTTATTTTCTTTCTACCACCATTTTTTGATCATTTACGACAAAACTGAATCTACTAAGCAAGCCTGAGCAGAAGTTTATGATTCACCCGTTAAGGAAAAGATGAAAACAATCGATGATTGAGAAATGCTAACATGAGACAGGCTGGATAAACACTGCTTTGCTTTGCCGACTTCGTTTGCTGTGCCAGCAATCTAGTTTTTACTCTAACGTGCCTTAATTGAAGTAAGTGAATGAACTGAATGAATCAGTAAAGTGTAAAATAAAAAAACACAAATTAGCAAAAAAAGGGAAGGATGAAAGCCCCTTCGTGTGCATTTGTGCCAGTGCAAGGCCTCAGCAAGTACTACTAATTGCATGCTAAAACTTCGTCAGATTCTCCATCAACGTGGCGAGGCGATAGGTTCAGGTTATGATAGTGTGTCGGTGTGAAAACACTGCAGTACTCTGCCTTAAAACGACAAGAAAAAAATTTAAATTGAAATTGAAGTAGTAAGAAAATACTAACAGATTTTTTAAATGTGAAAAATAGGCAAATCTGACAGAGCAATGAATTTATGCAAAGACACAACGGTCAAAATGATTTTGTGTCTTTTACTTAACTGTGGACATTGCAAATAAACAAAGAACAAGCATGTTGTGGCATTCACATGATTGGCTATTGGAAATCTGTCCTTGGCAACTGGCAACTTGGCAATGCTAACTGTGCTAAATTCTCTAATTGCTTATATGAGATGCTACAGTGATTTCAGAATGTCCATAACTGTCTTTGTTTTAAAATGTTTGTAAAATCCTCTTTTTCGGTGATGCTTCTCTCACACTGTGTGACATTGCCTCTTCTTGCAATATTCATAATGCAACGCTCACTGGCAAAAAGGCTGGCAGAAGCATTTACATTTTTCTTTTTTTTATTTTACTGTTTGATGTATTTCATTCCAGATTAAACAAATAAGTCTGAAAAGGAACAACAAATACCCAACTGAGGTGCAGAATTATGGACTTTAGGATCAACATGAGAATTTCCAGACAGTTGGAATGTATGACACTTTGGTTTTATGATGTTAAGTGACCTTTGTCAACTGTGTTAATCTAAAAATTTGTAACAATATGAATGTTAAGGAATCATTTATTAGATCGCTGGTGTTTACTGTTCTTCAAAAAAAGCATATGAGCATGTAGCATGTACATTCACAGCTATCTTGGTTACATTTATTTTCTTGCAGCTTAAAATACAGATTGAAGCAACATTAGAAATGCATTCCTAATTGTTGCTAAAGGTTTTGTGTGTGACTACATATCCCTAAAAGGAAACATTTCCTTTAAAAAATAGCTCATTTTAGACGTTGGGAGCTCATTAATCTCTATTTCTGTTCACGTTAGGCATCCTTTTCCTTCCTGAAGTGCAAAAGTAGCAAACATTTTATTTCATGCTCCAGGTGTGCTGCGAGTTGAAGATGTCAGTTTAGCAATTTAGGAGGAATAAACCAGGGATGCTGCAGCAGAACCGATGAATATGGATGAGGGATACTGAATCACCCACATGCCAAGCATTTGCCAGTCATTTTCTAAACGTTATTCACACCTTGAAAAAGAACAGCTGGGAAAGTGGCTAAAAAAGCATTACTCAGAAGGTTTATGTGTGCATACAGAGCGTTGAATTCTTTGGAAGTGGGTTGCGCGTTATCACCGTATTCTGTTAGAATTAAATCACAAAGGGTCTCTATTGTTCAGCTTTTCAAAGCTGTAGAAAACTTTGAGGCAAAGGCTGTCTATGTAAAGTAACATGGCTTGCTGTGTGTAATAGGACTGAGTCTATTCTCACTTGTTGATTTTGTGGGATTTGATTGTTTACAGTTATCAGAATATAATGTTAAATTGCAAAAGCTAAAACAACCTGGTCGTATTTTTTGTCAAGTTTTACGAACAATATGTGACCCGTAGAATCAAGACATGACATAAATGGAAGTTCCTGAAGTTTCAGTTGAGTTAATTGCCTAAGAGAAATCAAAAACAACACATAATCTCAAGAAAGTTAAGAACAGATTACAAAAGTTTATTTTTTTAACAGAGCAATAATAAAATTTTAGATGTGAAAAATTTGATAATACCTGTGAAACATGTAAAAAGATGGTCAGCAGCGACAGACGGGTTTGAAATCTTCAACATAAGTAAAAATTTGTCTCGATGATTAAGAAAACATATAAAAGCTGCTCGACATACTACTTCACTATCATTTATGTAAAAACTGTTTTTACAATGTGTCTCATTTCCTACTAACTTCTTGACTGAATGACTGTAACTTTACATACATGAAAAGCTGGAGAATTGAACATTATAGGGAGGGGATGGGGCGTATTATTTATATAAACATATGTTTTTTCTAGGATTTAGCTAATAGAAATTATTTTTGCCAATTCTAAATGACCTAAAACCAACCAAGTTTACTTTCATATGGGACAGAAAAAATAATTTAATTATCTAATTTCTTTACATCATGTAAATAGATATATGGCTTCTGGTATAATTATGATAAAGCTCAAAAATTATTCATGGCTATTTATAGCACTCTTGTGCCCACCATGGTGTTTTCCACTTGTGCTACTCTTTTGTGTCTCAGCTACACCTTTTGGCAGCACGTCTTCCTCCCAGCATCCTGTTTGTTGTTCAGCAGACTGGTTGCTAATTTTAGACTCAGCAGGCACAAAGAGCTGCTCTGTTTATGTGCTTTTGATTAATTAGGTTTCGGGTGAAATCTGCAAACTGTGCTTTTCTCTCCCCACCTCTCCGATCTCGCCACAGTTCTGTCACACACACACACACACACACATTTATAAGAGGGGGTGGTTTAGGCTGCTTGTGTTGAATAACTAGCAACACACACAAAATACAATTTGTGCTTTACCACAATTATTTAAGCACATGGTTGATCATAAACCCCCCAAAAATCAGAGGAGCAGCATTCATATGCAAAATTATATATCTTGTTTGGGTTTGAGCACAGAAATATTTTTGGTTAAAAATAGTGCATTTTATCTGACATGCTGCCAGAAACATGAGTCTGATTTAAAAATAAAATGATTTACTATTTAAACAGATAGCTTGCCAATCCAACACAAACTAAACCAGAGGGGGAAACGACAAACAACGCTGTAGACAAACCAGAAAATGAATGAATGATTTCCTCCATCTCACTCTTCTCTACTTCATGTTGGTCAAATCATTAAAACTTGGCAGACATTCAGAAACACAGGAGCCGTTCTTACACTAATGATTCAAATTAAAATCAACCAAATGAAAAGGTGCAACATTTATCATGTTTATCATTTACATGTTGGACTACAGAAATCTAAATCTTTAGCATCACAGCAATCTTATCCTCTTCCATTTACTCTTATTTTTTGTCTGAAAGCAGAAACAGCATATGAATGACATGTTCAGGTGCCACAGTTTTTTCCTTGGTTATTTCCTCTTGTTCCACACCTCATTTTAGAAAGTGGGCTCATAAGCACAGCAGCACAAAGTCAAGTGAAAAATGACTTGTGGAAACACCAGTAAAAAAAAACATATTAGGGGGATTTTTTTTTAAGCTGCAAAACCACAAAATTTTAAGAGCTGAAGTTTGAAAACTTCCACTGACATGTTGTTTAGTATTATTTTACAACAGACAAGGACACTATGAACACATAAAAATGAACTCAGAAGAGAATATGAATATTCCTAGAATTTCCTGGAGGTTCAAGGGGACGTGAGTTCGTGGAGTTCATTCAGACTGATTAATGCATCAGTTTTGCACATATCGCCCATAAAGTCATTCAAAGCTGTAGGGGCACATGAGGGTCATTATTTAAAACAAATGTAATTATTTTTGCTACTTGACTGTGAGCTGGGAAAACATTTCCGACTGTGCTCAGTTGCAAGAAGATTTAGGAGTAATAGCTCTTTGAAGCAATTTTGCTGCAGGTTTTATGTTTTAATGATCAACTGCTAAAACTTTTTAACTTTATGCAATTTTTTATTTCAACTTCATAAAAGAGGCTAAGTAAAACAGTGCAAAGTGTGTCCACAACTGAGAAAAAATGTTGCCAAAAGAAAAAATAAAAAGGTTCATGAGTGTGAAATAAATGAATATTCTGTTGAACACCCCATCTTATCTTCGGTGCTCAGTTTTAAATAGTTACTTTTGGCATTACATATTAAAAATCATTGAAATATATTTTTAAATAAATTGAGCAGTATTTTTTGGACTGCTGCAGTTAATAAAAACAGACCGATTCAATAATATTGAAAAGTCACTTTATTTCAGAAATGTTGTCACTAAAGCATATTGTTGATGAATTACGCACAGATAAATGTTCCGAAGCCTTTTTGTCTGTTAATTATGACGATCGTCTGCTTAGAGTTAATAAAAACATTTAAAATTAGAGTATCACGTAAGACCAATTAAAAAAAAAGCATTTTCAATACAGAATTATAGCCTGAATGAAAAGCATGTTTAATAAATAACACAAAATGGAAAATAATGATCCATGGACGATATAAAAGGGAGCTCAGTTGTTCTGTGTTGGATGTTTGAGGCGAAACTTGATGACCTGCAGACAAACAGCAAGCTGCTCCATTCCTGAGAAACTATGAAAACACTTATTTACTATGTCTTTAAAATCTAAGCATAATCCATTTAATAACTTTTGGGATTTCAGTGCATCATAGATATGTAGATTCACCAGCAAACAGGCACTTAATAATTCAACATTTGCTGGTGAATAGAGGTTTTTTTTTTCTGTAGGTTGCTTTTTTTATTATTCACAATCTCTCTGCAACAAAAGGTCTGCAAACATGCACAACAGGTTGATTCCTTCGTTAAATAATGTACTTTCTATTTTTAAACCAAAGTCTACGTAGAAGAGAATAAGTCTTAATCCCATTATAGCCCGCAGACATTCTAAAATATATTGGGTAGTTTTTAACTTCCTGGAAAAACGATCCTAATGAATCTTTTTATCCTCAGGCATATAAACATTTAGCATAAATTAAAAACTTCCATTTTTGTGGTGCTAATTCATAACGGGGAAGGATCAGGGCACCGACGCTGACCAATCGGAGCAGACTTGACCTTTTTGGAGCGCTCTTATCTTCAAATCCCCCCCCCCCGCCACTTCCTTGATTTTACCGCCAGATAAACCATGAGGGCAAATTAAAAAGCGTGTCTTAATCTTCTGTTGAAGTTATTTATGTTGGGTGCAAGTTGTGGCTGTACTGCTGATTGCAGTTCTGTCCCTGAGCACCGTAATTATAATAACACAGAAATGACACTATTGTAATTACCTCTTACATTTCTCACTAGATATGATATATCTATCATCATAATGTCAGTGTCATCAACGTGAATGGAAGAGGTTGCTGATGGAGACCATTTCCTATGCGTGACCTTGGTTCCCTAAATGAGCGGTTGCATTTACATCTGAAAAATTATCTTGCACAATTTTGTGTAAGATAATTATTACTGGAAGGTAATAAGTACATTTCAGTCAACATTGCAGCCTGAGATAATAAGAATGGTTGTTGTCTTCTGTAATAAAGACATGCAGTATCTCACAATAAAGTTTAATATGAAGCAAGCAATATTTGACTGCAAACTGAAGCAGCAAACCTCAAAATGAAACTAACCAGAAATATTAAGAGTTGTTGTCAATATAGGAAGTTGTTATTGCCACGCTCTTTGACAAATGCCTCCGAAAGCTTCCAAATAATTAAGCGTCCTCCTCTTTAGTTCAGCTAAAATTGTTCTGTGGACAAAAAAGCGTCACATAATTTAGGGCCTAACTCCAGACGTACAATAAAGTTTTATCTCGAGTGGCGAAAGCAATCATGAGGATAATAACACCTCTCTACCTCACAGGTAGAGCAATTTTCTACTCTCCAAACCAACTTGCAGACAAAAGATGTTTCTTATCTCTAGAGATGGAGCAGCCATCCTCTACCCTACCTGGATATATGGATGTTCTTCCTTTCCATCATGTTTTCTCATGTTGTCCATATCTCATGATGTCTCCTCCTTCTTATAATTCTCCTAAGACCTTTTTGTCTTTTACATTAGTATCCTCCTGATTAGTGTTTTTCCTCTCTTTTCCATTTCCATTTCTGTTTTTTTTGTTTATTTTTGCGAATTAAGCATATGTCTGAGAGTAGACTGACACATTTCCATATTTCTGTACCAACCAGCAGACATTTTTTGATTTAAAAATCTACAAGCTTCCTCATAAAAGGAACGTGAAGTTGAAACCAGAAGTTTACATCTGCAGAATAAAAAGACACACGCACCTAGTTCCACCCTCAATTCTGTGTAAGATATTTTTGCTCATTAGACTAATGTGTGAAGATTTTTATTTAGAAGGTCAGTTAACATGTAACAGGAAGTCAGCCATCTTGTTTGGTTCTCACTAAGCCAAATGTGAGGAAGTTCATCCACTGCCATCTGCTTATGTAATCGACGTGACAATCTGTAGAGTAGAAATGTATTACTATTTTTTGTGAGGATATTTTTTGTAAATGTGAATTTCGATCACACTGTGATGCCTCTGGGTCCAAATTCTCTGTGTATTTAGCCTTTGTTGATGCTAAGCTGTTAGCTCTTTTATCGCTGTTCTGCAGTTCTTTTCTATATTAAGATGTGTACATTGTCCATCAGTGGAGATAATGAGGGAACATCCTGACTCAAATACTCCTTCGACTGCCTTTAGGCTTACTGTTGAATTGTGTTAAAACACACAAAAGGAGAGCAGAACAGTTCTTTTTTTTTTTAAGTTCCCTACGTCCATTTGTCTCAATTGCTTCACCTGTTTTCCTTTTTAATGTTAACACTGTTTCTCTGTCACTTCTGGCCACACCTCAATTCATCTGCCCCTTCAGCTGCAGCATAACCAGTTAATTATTCTCACCTGTTCACTGCTCCACTAATCACTCCTCCCTGTACGCATGTTATCTCTCATTCCCTCTGCTCGATGCTCTTGTTGTCGTCATGTTCACGTGTTCTTCGGCCCTTGCTGATGTTTCTTGTGGTCCTCTGATGCCTCGGCTCTCCTTTTAAGTAAGATTTGAGCTTTGTTATTTTTTATCAAACTACACTTTCCACATGATTTTGCCACTCCTGCTTGCACTAGGGTGCCACAGTCTCTTCAACTGCTGACAGATGTAGACAACAGGAAAAGGAAAGTAATAAAAGACAGCGCATGATTGGGTGTGGGAGTCCCGAGAGACCACATTAAAACCAATCTGTTGGAAGAAGGGAAAGCTAATGTGGTAGATTTGGGTATTTCAGGCCTTATGTCTGAAAATAAAACCTTTATAGGCTTGTGCTACCCAAAGTTTATTTCCTGTCTTGACATAATTTAGTGCTGGTTTAGAACTCTGGTGTTCTTGTTATTGTAACGTCTCAGAGAAACGCTGGTTTGTTTAGTGTTAAAATTAATTATTGACATTTATTGCACAAAAAGATGCAGGATTTTCCCCCCTTGAAACTAAAAGACCTTCAAGTTTAACTGTCTTGGGTCATTCAGGATGACTTTTTGTTAATCCCAGAATAATAAGTGAAATATTTTTTATACTTTATTTAAAAGAGATTTACACACACTTCATTTATAGTATGTATAATTGCATGTTAAACTGTATTACCCTGGTCAGATCAGATGTTATGACCAGGATATAACATCTGCTTTTCACAATAGTTTGCTAAAAATGTGGCCCATTGCTTCTGACAGAACTGGTGTAACTGAGAAAGGTTTATGGACCTTTATACCTGATAATGTTTAATTTGTAGGTAGAATAACCACAATGGGTTTTGTTTTGTTTTGTTTTTTTCACTGGGCTGAGAGCAGGATGTTTTGTTGGCAACACTGAAATATTAATTTAATTTTCTAAAACCATTGTATAATTGTTTGACAGCATTCTTTGGGTTATTGTTCATTGGGAGGGCACCTTTGTTGCTTCAACATATTTAGAATATCTTTTCTGTTGTGATGCCATCCATTATGTGAAGCGCATCAGTCGCTTCTAAAGCATTAGAAAAATGGATACTACTCAAGTAACCATTTTCCAGAACCTTTACTAGATTTTATTTCTGACAGAGTCGACCCACTGGGACGAACATGCCTAACCCCACCTTTAAAAACACTCTATTCTTTCCAATTAGATGCACTGAAACTCTGCAGTCTTATTTACATTTCTAGCCCTATTCTTTCTCCAATCTGCTTTCTTTTTCTGTCATTAGACACAACTTCAGGTCTTACAATGTTTAATGTTTGTGCATCTCCTCTAAATGGATTGTGTAAAAAGAGTTGAGGAATCTTACAACATAAATCCAAATAAAATGACTCAATTTGACGTTATGTTTTCATTTTCGTTCAGCTGGCTTTTAAAACTTCACTTTTGGCCAGTTTTATGAAAACGGAAAATTCAAACCATCAGCAAAATTTCCACCAATGTATCATTTTTTTACCTGACAGCTTTTCATTGCTTGTGAACTGCTTTACACTTTACACCTGAGAGCAGAGGAACAGCTCTCTACCTCACTGAGCATTGAACTGTACATATTTTTTAGGTCATTAGAGTCCAAATATAGGCTGGGGTTTGCCTGATTTGATTTAGCAGAAGGTTTTATTAGTAAGACATAAAATCCAAAATCTAAAAACCAAGGTTGGACTGCAATGGGGCAAGAAAATCAAAAAACTCAAAGTTGAAACTAAACTGGCAGCAGATCTATAGAGAAAAGTGTGTTGCCAGGTGTCATGCTAACACAGAAACATTAGTGTAAACAGGCAGATCTGATAAGTAGCAATCCAAATAAAGGAGAATAAATATTGGGAGGAGTGACTACTGGAATGGGGAACAGGTGGGACTATTTGAATGGGAAGTAACGGATGTGAGCTCACTGTGGAAACAGAAGCAGTGAGGGAATCTAACCGCAGGGAATGGCTGAACAGAAACAAAAAACCAGAGAAAGCAAAGCAATCACTAGACAGGACTTAGATCAACACAGTTTAAAAGAAATTAACTCTGCATCTACATGGTCTCCAGTATTCCAGTAATAAACACTAAAATACAAGTGGTGCCACTGTAGGTGACCATAATGTCAATGCTGCCCGTTTAAAACCAATCACGGCGAAACAATGCCAGGTAGATTGTCTTCCCAGACTGAGTTTGCATTTTCCTCTGAGCCATTAGCTTTATCAGCTTACATTTGAAGTTAAATGGAAACAGAAGTTGAAAGGGGACAGAGCAAAAAGAACCTAACGAGGAAAAGTCCCAAAACGGTTGAACTGTTGTTGCCCTTTCGTCTGTGTCATCATTTTTAATAACCTCCTGATAGCCATCCCTGACAAATACACCACAAATGGAGCTTTCAAAAATATTTGTTTTGCAAACACATGCTAATCTGCAGGCCCTGTTCACACTAACTGCTAGCAAGGGAGAACTTTACAGGAGTGTACCTGGCTACAGCCCGTTTGCTGTAATCCATTTCCCACTGAAGCGCAAGAGTTAGTGTGCCATCGTAGGCCTCTTCAGGATTATCTCTTTACGTGGCCCAAAGGAAGTATCGCAGCAACTGGCCTGTGCTTGTGCTAGTCCTTCGCCTGATCTGTCCCTTTAACCTGGCACCAGCAGAACGTTGACAGGTGATAACAAGAGCAAACAGAAACGGGAAGCAAAACCTGGTCCGGGGTGATCGGTGTGATTTCTCTATAATACTTTTACTATT
The DNA here is from genome assembly GCF_002775205.1 of Xiphophorus maculatus. Lineage (NCBI taxonomy): Eukaryota > Metazoa > Chordata > Actinopteri > Cyprinodontiformes > Poeciliidae > Xiphophorus > Xiphophorus maculatus. The sequence continues at coordinate 8,700,544 of NC_036443.1, read as the reverse complement.
GTGATTTAGCTTTTAATTTTTAGCTCCATCTGTGTACAAATATAAACCGCACATTCAAGATTTTTATTTGTACAAAAATGAACATTTGCATTCATGCACCACTCTGGGTTATTAAATGAATAAGAAGTCATCTCATATTTTCCCCACTCTTTTCTGCCATATATCCCAACCGTTTTCCTTTAGTAATCCAATTAAAACTCTTTTCCTAATTTATAATATTCCTGCTTTTTACTCACATCTGAAGAAGTTGACTTTCTTTTCTTTGCCTTTTCTAACTCTTCCCATAGGCATGGCTGGATTAGATGGCAGAGAAATAAGAAGTTGTCTGTCTTTGTGTATGCTAAGGATCGGTTCTATTCTGGGAAGGCAGAGACAGGGAGAATTTAAGGGACAAGGGCTGTCCCTCCACATGCATTAACCATGAGAACAGAGCAGCAGAGAGGCTCCAGCCAGTCGACAGGAGAGGGGCAGAGGGAGAGGAAGACGCATCAAGCTGGCAGCACACATTTAGAGGCACTCGCACATCCAGTGTACAAAAACCACCCTCATTCAGGCACAGAGCTATTTAAGCATCTAGTCACATGCAAGCATAGGTTTGTGTGCACTGACTTATTTCACTCGCATAAATGCAAACCTTTACAAGAATGCAAGCTCAGTAGTTCGCAAGAAGTTGATTTTAAACAAGTAATAGCGTTTTCTGGCACTCAGTTTCCGTCAGATAGGTGGCACCAGATGGAAAGTACACAGTGTGAAAAGACACGATAAACAAAAAGGAAGCAAAGACACCAGGCACAGGTTTATTTCACATCACCTCATATTATCTCTGTGCTCCCTTTGCCAAATTGTGTTTTGTTTGTCCTTCAGCACTGCTTTCTGTACGCCAAAAAATTCAGCTTGCTGAAATTGCTGTTGATGTTAAAAAAGGAAGACATGCGTGCAAGAGCAACTCTGGCATAAAGTTTGTTGCAGGCCTACATGAAAGCTGCTGATTTGACAGTTGTCGAGCCCTGACATCTTCCGCAAGTAGGGTAAACCACAAAAGGTGTTTTTTTGTTTTTTTAAAGAAACGGTTCACTGTGTACTGTATCCAAACATTTTTATGGAGCAAAGGAAGTGTAGAAGAAAAAAAAAATACACACGCAACAAGGATGACAACGGAATAGACAGGATTGTGAGGCGAGGCCCAGTCAAAAGTTTGGGTTAGATTCATAAAACAGCTGCAGAAGAGTGAGTGGTTCAAGAGCCACAACAAGAGGACGATCCCAAACGAGAAACAACGTCAGAATGTCTCATTTGTGCTGAGCAGAGAAAAGGATTGGACTGCTGCCTAGTGCTCCAAAGTCCTCTTTTCAGTTGACACTATATTTGTTTTAAAAATCCTGGTCGAAGGGCAGGAGCTTCTTAAAGAGACAGAGGCTCGTTGCAAGGCATCAAATTGCAATCTCAGATTTCTTTCTATGTTTACTCTATGCAGCATTTTTGTAACAACTGAAGGTGAGGTCATTACTTAATGGTGCTGTGAAATACATAGTTTACCCCTTCAAAAATATGTATCATTGGGATTTAATTATGTTTTCATTAATATAATTTACAATCATCAAAATGATTAAAACTAAGCATATTAAGTACGTTGCTTTGTGTGGAATCGATTTAGTGAGTGTGATTTATTGAGAAAAGAAAGATTTTGTTGTGTAGTCCAGGTAGAGAGTTAAACCTGGACTACCTGGACTACTCTCTACCTGCACCTGCATCTCGAAAGCGATGCAGCTGCAGATGGAAGATCATTGTGAAACGGTAACATCAATGGTTTTTTAAACAAACATCCTCTATCCTTGAATGAAATCGGTTTTGATTCTTTTGCAGAAACATTGAGGTTTGAGGTAGGCTGATGACGCAATGTGATATTTATAATTGTAATTACACCTGACAAGTGTCAAAACAGACAATGTTGATTAAAAAAAGACAAAAGGAGAGACATCCTTCTTGTTTCGAGGATTCACCGCAAGGCTCAAAAGCTCAAAACAGTCCACTGATGGCCATTCATGTTCCTCTTCCTCACACCTGAAAAAAGGCCAAGCTTAAAAGAACAAGTGGACAGAAGTTTGAGATTTGATGGAGAGGGAGGAACTGGATGTTGGAGCTTTTTAAAAGGGGACGTCTCGTTGCTGTCACTGCATGATAAGAGTGTTTGAGGCTGCTGAGGTGATATGACTCGTTCACATTGTTGTGCATCTGTAAAAGCACATTTGGACTGTCTGGCTGGCTGGAGGAAATTTTAATTTCAGCTCACTGACTCCAACTATGTTAGTTATTAACATGTTAGAAACCCACAGTCTTTCTAATCACTGATGGGAAATCTTCCATATTGCAACAGCTACTAAACAATTTAGCTCCACAGTGTTTGTAGATTCAAAGTGGGCAGCTAAATAATGCCCTGATCTTCATATTCCCCAGATAAGACGGATGAAGACCGACAAAAACCAGGATTTTCAGTGACTAGTAAAGAAATCTCACAGTAGTCATGTTTCCATCGAGGTTTTTCATGCACATTTTTAAGTATCAGATTAGAAAATGTTGATGGAAGTTGCACATTTTGAAAAAACTTTTATGCTCTAAGCTGATTCTTACACTCACTCTGGGAAAGAGGAGAGAGAAATAAATTTGCCGAATAAGTTGTGATGTAACAAAGTCTCCCCTCCACTTGTGGTTTTGTGCCTTACCAAAGGAAAAAATTCTCCATCTTGTTTTCTCACTACCATTTGTAGCGTCAACATGTGACAAAGTCCTGTTGATTCACTTCATTTTCTTTAGAGACATTTTAAGACTTCGCTCAAAATTTGATTCACAACCGGAAAATGATTCAAGTTAGTTCAGCGGACTTTTCATAATCTGAACTTTCTGCTGTGTTGTGAGGGTCATTGATTAAAATAGCCACATCGAAGTCCTTCCTGTGTCATCTAGCTTAGATTATCCAGACGTTAAGCAGGTTAACATCCTTCTTGGATTTTTTTTGTTTTTGTTTCAAAACTCTGATGTTGGATAAATGATAAATGTTTATAATATTCTGCCAGAAATAAATGGAACTTCTAATAACAAATCAAAGTGCCTGTCGAGTTATCAGAATCTAAAAGATGAGAACATTATCATCAATATTCTGATAAAATTACATCTTTATTCAGACATATGACGTAGGCACAGCAAAAAGAGAACAACACTTTATCAACAATGAATCCAAACCCAACCAGTTGCTAGGCAGCTTTCATTTCTGCTCTCATTTTTTAATCCATTCCATTCTTGTTGATGCATTTCTATACGTCTCTCTCTGCGTAACTTTCTTTACAACCCGTTTACATTTCTGTATTCAGAACTGATCCGAATGCTTCATGAGACTCTAGTTGAGCTCAACGCTCCATCCTATACTTCATGCTAGTGTTTTTCAGTTTCACTTTAATCTGCTATTGATCGTAGAGAAGAGTCTTGGACACAAGCCTTTAATCACAGGTTGTGAATTAGCACACAGAGACACATGCTGGCTATAACTGTGAGGACCAACACTGACCCTCAGTTTAACCCTTCCTGACCACGCACTTGTGTACAAAGTCCCTTGCGTCTAGTTCACGAGATCACATTGGATCGGGGCCGAAGTGCTGAGGCAGATTTCTTTTAATCAAGAAACATGCATTATAGTGTGATGGCAGTCAATACAATCGACCAGTGAAGGTTATTCAGAGAGGAGAATTAACGATGAACAGCAGAAGGGGTGTGTGTGTGTGAGTGTGTGCCGTGAACATACAGATGATAGTGGGGATGGGCAGAGATTGTGGCACCACAATCTTCCCGTAGAAGGCATGATGAGAACGTGAGTAATGAAACTGGAACAGAGATTGATCCGCATTTGTGTGTCGTCCTCGAAACTGTTTGGTGTAGATGTTTTATGATTTTTTTTTCTCTCTCCTGGCCAGCATCTTTGTAATGGGAAATCACGCAGAGGTAGGCTTGTATGCGTGCGAATGGGTTGATGTAATTCATTCATCAGGACAAAGCAGAGAATTAACTGTCACTTGCAGCAGCGCCATTAGGTCCGGGATGAGTGAGGACCTGTTCTCGTCTCCAGAGAGCTTTTTACAGATGCAGCCGTAGAGTTTGCATTTATTTCTCGCTGAAAACACAGCTGATGAAAAAGATTTAGCAATCATGACAACTATTACAGTTAGTTTTTCTACATGCTATTTAAAGACATTGATTTAAAAAAAAAACAAAAAAACTGATAGTTTCTATTTCTGCAAGTCCAGAAACCTTAAGACAGAAATCTGAAATCAAATGTTTGCTCTTGATTTGGATGCATGTCCGGTCATGTTTAATACCAAAGTAGTTTGAAAAGGGGGAGCAAAAAAAATGTTTGTTTCACATGCAAAATAATAGAGATCTCCTTTTTAACATCAGTGAAGTTGGATTACAACTGCATAATAGCATTTTTAAGCTAATAACTAGCTCAGTGTATGATCTGTAATAAGGTATCATTAAATTCTGTGTCTTTTATTTGTCACATTGTACTACTTCTGTCAGATAATCACCCCAATAACGATCTTATTTACAGTAATTGAACTTCCTCAAACAGTCCTAACAGATCACTATAAAGCCATTAATGCAAAGACAATTAAACAGAAAACCATAATATCTAAATTTCATTCGAAGTTTTTGTAAAATTCATCTTTACCTTGTCAACTGACATTACAAGTAGGCACATGAAATATTCAGAATCTTGTTTTGCGCCGTCTTCACTCCTGCAGTGTGTGAAGACAACCCGTTGCTACTACTCCATTTTAAGATGCAAGTGTCTTAAGCATGTATGGTTATTGTGGTCATGTTAAAAGGTTGAAGGAAGCAATATGTCGATACGCATCTTTACTAGAAGGTTCCATTAAGTGCGTGTGCCGGTGTGTTTCCATTATTAGCTGCAGAAACTCAGAGCTTCATCATGGGAATACTTCCTGGAACGGCCGCTCGCTACATGGAATATTGATCGGGACATTCGTCTCCCGCCGGGATCGTAAGAGCTAGACAAAGTGTTCACTCATGTAGTCACTCTGCAGAACAATCTTGACTCAGTGATAGACATAAGGAAAACTTTAACACGGTTAATATTTTAGAAACAAAATTCTCCGGCTTTCATATTTCAGTCCTGGTGGCATTAATTGCAATGCTTTAGGTAACATTGCAGAAATTCAACAGCTCTTAATATTTTCACTTTAAGGTGTGAGCGATTTGAGTGATTTCACCTGAACAGTGCTTGGAAATAGTTTTTTTTTTCCACGACAAAGGTTAGTTCTATTCATCGAGAAACTAGTTGTGCTAAGTTAACCAAGTAACATAGCTCATTGAAATGCAGAAAAAATCCGAATACTGATCAGTCTTTATTTATAATCAGAATTACCTTTATATCATAAATACTAAAATTCAAAATATGTTGTTTTTTAAAGCCTTTTTGGTATGTCCAGCTTGGGTTGAACATTCTTAGTCTTTTTATTTGAGTGTCTTCTTTCTTTTCTTCTCCTTTATTCGCCACACACCTTGTGGATTGACAGGTTGATTTAAAACTCTGTACGCTCTCATGCATAAGTTGCACAAGCATATTTGCGTAGCGCAAACATGTTGACATTTGTGTGCTTATGAATAGCTCCTTTTTATGTGCTGCATCCATTACCGTGTGAAACCTCTTGCCTTTGGAATGAGCTATAGATTTCAGATAACGTGAAAGCACATGCAGCTTTTAATGGCTCAAATATGCCTTATTTACATTAGTAGGGCTAATGTGAACCCATTACAAGTCATTGCAAATTAATTCTGGTTCAGGTTTGGGGGGTGAAAGGCAAAATCTGACCATGTGGTAAATGTGTGTCTTTGAAAGGCCAGCTGTTGCTGTAACCGTTTTTTATTTTAAGTGAAGCAACAACAACAAAAAAGATCAGTTACTATCACAGGTAGCTATGTGACTTTTTCCCTTGGTAGTGCGGTCTGTCGCTGTGCTTTTTCAGTTGCCGTCACGCCTGGAAGGAGGTTAACGAGCGCCGACTCGGATGCCCTTCCAGACAAACACACACAGTATGAGAAAGACCCAATCACCCAAGAGTAAAATGAAAGAAATGATTTACACTAATAAAGATGCTTATTTTACATTATGCCACTTTAATGTGTCACATTTCTACCCCTTTATGCAAGAAAAAGTAAGGGATCAGCAAGAAACAACAGCGTCAGTAACTTTGATTGAGCTCTTGCGGTACCAAAAGAAGCATTTTCAGCGACATCAATGAAAGCCACCAACCTCTTCTATAAATCCGAGGTGATTAAACAAAAGAAGCCATCGCTGTTGTGTGATTTCAAGGTGGTTTGGATTTTAGGAAAAACAAACTCCATAAAATCTGCTGAGCCGCCCTTGGATGAGGAGTTTTCCATCCAAATGAATCAGCGGCCAGCAGCAGTGTGGAGCTGTGACAAGTTGCAGTGGGCAGCATTCAGGTGCAGAGCTGCAGGATGGTCAAGAAACAAATGAAAACTTCACTTGCGACATTAATTTATATCTTTTTTAAAGCAAATGTGTAATTAAGCTGTCTTTTAGGCATTATGACAATGAGATGGATCGCTCAAGTTTTCTCTGTGAAACATCTTCAGCACCTGTTCCACACTTACAGCGTTTGGAAATCTGCGGCATGAATATTTTATGCTGACAGCTGGTTGTCGAGTGTGCGCTTTTTTCTTCTTCTTTTTTTTCCACCCATCGCGTTCGAGTTGGCAGCCATGTCACACATTGTGTGCGACAGGAACAGGAAGTAGCTGATCCTGTCGTCAGGGCGCTCAATGCCAGGCTTCTTTGTCGTTGTTGTTTTGTTTTTTCATCTATTTCAGACAATATGATGATTTGTTTTCAAACGTTGATGCATCTTTGTGCTTGTCCCAGCTTTATTATGAATCTTTGACTGTGTGTGAGTGAGATAAGATATTAAAAAGAAAGGTGGCACAGCACAGAATGACTTGCAGAATATGGCGCCTCTTGTTGTCCTATTTACTATAGCCTACTTATAATTATGATTCTGCATAATTAGTTTTGCTTCTAATATAACATACCAGATGCTGTTAGCTATTTTCATCATTAGAAAGTTTGTAGGGATAAACAGGAGACGTGAAAATGTGTAATACTGAGAAAGCAAAAGGTATTAAGATCCCACCTTCATCTCTTTCCCTATTTTGGTGCCTCCAGGCTTCTTAATAACAAATTAAAGTCACGATAAACTCCACTTTGAGGAACTTCCACTCGCCTCCTGCACTCATCGGGAGAGCTGCATGAATCGTGAATTCGACTATTTCTGACGGCTCTCGCTGATGGCGTACACTTGCATCTTATTAATTGTTTTGCGCTCCAGTCTTCTAATCTGTAAAGCAGTCAATTTGCCACTGCAGTGAATCAAGCAATTGGCAGCTAATTAAATCTTTTAATTTTGCCTTCCCAGCCTGGTTTATTTTCCCGACTCGCCTTTAGCACAAATAATTGCGGCATGCTTTGCTTCCAGTGCTAACTTTTTCAGGACTAGGTTTCAGAAAATTTTGGAAAATTTTCCACAGCGATGGAAATAGACAAACGGTAAATCAAAACCAAAAAAAAAAAAAAAGAAAATCGATTTAAAAAAATAATAATAATAATCTTTCTTTTTTTTTTTAAATTGATTTTTAAAAAACAAATCTTTTTTTTGTCGTTTACTGAAACGCTGACTCTCTCTCACTCACTCACAGCCTGAATAAACTTTACTTTACCTTGCACGGCGCCTTTACCGATCGGAAAAGAATTTTGAAAGTTTCAGGTTGAAAACGGGACAGTTCAGTCACCAGATGATTTATTATCAGTGCAGGTCTAAATAAAAAAATCAAAGTTGAGGTTTTGGAGATTTTGTCTCGATTCCTTTTCTCTGCCATAAGTTTCATGTTTTCTTTGGGAGCTTTGGACATTGATTGGCCTTTTAATTAAAGGGACACAGTGGCGGGAGAGTTGATCATGTAATTTAGCATTTCAAATTATGCTTGAGTGCTGCTTCACCTATACTCTATATAACCTATAATTAAGCGTTGGCAGTCCCATTATGCGCAGCATAAATAAACATCATCAGGGGATAGGTCGAGCTTGTAACGTCATCACATGCATCTAACAATAAGACTTCGCTAATAGAGTACTTGACTGAGAGGCAGAAAAAAAAACTTGTACTGACTGGAGATGATCGGTAGAAAATGATTCAATTGTAGTCTAGCTGTGATGCAGTGGACTCATTATTATATTTTTTACAAACATTGACAACATAAGGAGAAAAGAACCAACTATATAGTTACAATTCACAGAGAAAAGTAGAATCTAAAATGAGAGCTGTGAAATGAGTGATAAGCATTTTTTGTCTGTTCTACTAGTTATGTGGGTAAAATGTGGTAGCTTTCTAATATTTTTGACAAACTGCAGCTTTGATTGATCATATGTTATCTCTGCTACTCTGTCTATTTTGATGTAGTATTTTTGTAAATATTTTTTGTCTGATCGGGACGTTAGCAGCATGTTTTCTCATACATCACGCATATGCTGTAGTCAAAACCTGTGTAGAATTTGATATTTAGTCACAAACAGTGCAAAGATAAAACTATAATATCAGAGATGCACCAGTAACAGAACAAATCTTTAAGAGGTGTTTTATTTAGGGAATCTTTATGTATCATTTTGTATTCACCTTTTAAGTTTTCCCAGTAAAAATACTGTCAGAACATGGTTTTGTTTTCACCTGGCAGGGGTTTTGCTGACTGTACTTTTTCCTCTATGCATTGGATCTTTCAATGGTTTTATTCATGGCATTGGTGCAATAGAAGACTTCATTAAACACTACAAAAACACAAAATCTTCCCACGTATTTCTGGTCTAGTTTCTAGACCACTTGAAATAGGACAAAGCTGTCGTACAAGTAACTTTATAGCAAGAAATAGGAGCTTGTTCTAAGTCAGTAACGCCTTAATATTAATGAATAAGTAAGTAGTAAGTTAGTTTTGTCTTATTTCAAGCGTACTAAGATATTTGCACTAGAATCTAGACCAGAAGTACTTGGTAAGATTTTGTGTGTTTGCAGTGAAGGATGTTGTAACAATACTTTCACTTTGAATAAGCAATACTATTGATTATTATTGATTATTCTAATGAGCAACTTGTTTTTTCTTTTTTTTACCAAGTTGCTCCGATAGTATTTCCTAACTGTTTCCAACAGTACCTCACTCTATTCATCAAACTCATTTCTAGGATTTAACATGATCTTTTTAGTTAAAAAAAAAAAAAAAAAATCAGACCTACTCCAATATTTTCAGTGTGTGCAATTGTGTCCTGTAGCGCTGACACTGACTGAGCGGATGGAGCTGACCTTTAGGTTAATGAATGTTAGAAGAGGAACTCAGACCTGATAATCTAGAAGGAGACTGAATTGAGAGGCGCGAGCGCCGAGTGGCAGCAAGCAGAGATGTGATTGAGGAAAGACCGCTGTGTGTCTGCGGAGAGCTGAGCCTCTTACAGTAAGCTGGAGACGAGAGGCTAGAATCACACTCCGCGTTTGGAAATGTTTGCAAGCTCCAACGAGGTCACGTCACACTTATTCTATTTGGGCATATCCAGAAATTTTTGAAAGAACAGAAAAGCAGGATGACATGTTTTATATTGAGTCAGATGTTGTGGGTATGCGGTGCTCGCTCTACAAGCGTTGGCCCCCTTGTAGAAGTTGATGCTCACAGTGAAAAACAAGACCTTTAAAAAGAAGCCTGAGTTACATGTTCCTAAAAAAAAAAAAACATCTTGATGATGTTTGTAAAAATATTCTGGGGATTGATGACACAAAATGGGAAATTTCTGGAGTAAAATAAAAACAGTTGGTGGTATGATTATGGCCCAGGGTTGCTTGACCTGAATGATTTGCTCAGATTTGCCGGCTGTGTAAATTATTTGCTGAATAATTTACACAGCCAGTGTAAATAAACAAAAAAAACACTTAATGAAGATGAAATAACCAATTCTGCAATAAAGAATATGCCATAATTCCTCCAAAGTGATAAATAAGTAGCTTCACCAGTTATTGCAAACTTGTCATGATGGACTCTACCATCTTTCTTAGGTTTAGAGGAGGAAAACTTTTTCACTTCGGACGGATTTGGTTGAGATAGCTTTTACTTTATTTCCTCAATTAGATAAAGTCATCATTTTAAAACTGCTTTTTGAACTTTCTACAAGCTGCCTTTGTCTGATTTTAAAATGTAAGTGATCTGAAACATCAAAGCAAAAACCACAGTGTTGAATTGTATTATGCAAACCAGCCACTGCATGTTTACTTGGAAAGTAATTATAGTTTTTTTTCTTAAACTTTGTAATATTTGGATCTTAAAGAATTCTTCTACACAATGAATCTTTCATAGGGATGTAACTTTAGTCCAGGATAATATGCTGAATTTCGTTAAATTCAGCAACGCTTATTACGTGTTAATACTCTACATGCAATTATTTTGAGTGTATAATTTATCTTCTCATGCAGTAAAAAGTAAAAATTACGATTAACCTTTAATACAGCTTCATCACAGCTTGTTCTCCTTTGCATTCGAAATTCCTGCTGAAATCAGCAGAATTATCCGTCTTTGAAAAGATATCTGCAAGAGTTTCAGCTTACAAAATGCTAACGGGGCTGAAAACTCCCAACAGCTTCCTGCCACGCCACATGCAAACGGACTTGAAACATAATCCAGACTCGTGCATATTCATCTCGGTAACCGAAACGAATCCTGCAATACTTAATGACTTTTTTATTATTTTTTTATTTTTTAGAAATGGCTCAGAACTCTTTAGTAGGCCTGAATCTTTTAGAAAATCATCATTACTTATAGACAATCTACTTTCATGTTTACTATACTGTACTCAGATGCAGTCAGAAGGATGTAACAAACTAATGAATAAAAAAAAAAATCACTCCACCTGCTGCTGTCTCTGGACCAGCGATGCACCTGGTTGTCGTTCGGCCGAGCAGCTGTCAGTCAGGATGCGACTATAAACAGAAAACGCAGAGATCCCTGCAGGCTCGAGTTCAAGTACACCCCAGAGAGGCGATGAGTGAGTGCTTTCTGTACCGGACCAACCACTCAGTGTTTGCTCTGATTGATGATCCGTGTCATCTGAAACCTGCGACGGACTGCTGCATGCGCTCTGACAAGTTATTTGTTGTTCATTTATTTGATTAAAGTGTTTGAAAAAAATCTGACACGGGAGCCACACATTTTGAATTACTTCACTCAGGAAATGAACTTGCAGCGCAGCAGAGAGCAGGAGCAGCGTTGAGTGTTGGCCCAGAACCTTTCAAATATGCAGAAATGTCGGCTGACCTGAATAACTGACTTCAGGAGATTCTTAAATAAACGGCGATGAAAAGCCGGATTTTTTTCACATAGTAGGAATTTTTTAACGTTTTCTGACACTTTATCTGTGAAAGTGATTTATACAAAAGTAATGGCTTAAAGCTCTGAAATGTCCTTGTCTCTTTGTACCGTTTGAGCTTACTGTAAATTTTACTTAATTAAATTTTGTCTGTGTATGCTTCTTTTCTGTGACTGACTCAGTATTCTAGTTGCGTTATTCATCAACTCAAAACCTGGCTTCTAAAATTCAGGAAAATTTCAAAGTTGGAAACTTAGGATGGGAGTTACTGGGAATAAACATGAAATTTTGATATTAAAGGTTTACCTTCAACATATAATGCTCGCATGCCTCTAGAAACTTAAACCTGCCACAGAATATTAATCTGGGGGCTTTTGGAAATATTTGATTCTTTCTGCAACTCCAATGTAGCTCAGCACGTGTCCTCTATACGTATGTAGAAATTAAAGGTATTTCTGCTGCTTTCCGTATTATTAATCTCAGTCACTATGGATAATTTTCAACCACTGAACTTTGGTACAATGGATGAAAATTGACAAACCCGTCATCATTAAACCATAAAAAATCTAAATGCAAAGTCAGCTAGAGAAAAGGACACTTTTCACATATTTCATTGAATCAACTTTTAAGCCCTGCAGAGCTGGCAGTGGGATTTCTTCTTAACTTTTCACAATTAACATCAGTTGTTTGCGATAACTGACAATAAGTATCCAGGTCAGTTTGCCCATTTGCCAATTTGTATTTGCTTTTCATACGTATTCATGCTGCTGATGAATTTTCACTGACTCATCTTAGTAGAATTGTTTTAACTCAGCCACAGGTTTAGGTCTCACCACAGCATCTCGATGTGATTTAACTCCAGACTTTGACTAGGCTTCTCTAAAGGTTTCCGATTTGCTGATTTGATTTGGTGGTGACTGTCAGAGATGCCTTTTGTGTGGTTTTGGCAACAGAAAGACCAAAACAACTCAAGACATTGGCCACAATGTGAGACCATTTCTCATGCTTCATCCTATCAGACAAGCTCTAGTAAAGAACTTTCTGCATTCTAGAGCTGAGGTAGTATTCAAGACTGGATTGGCTATGTTTAGGCCTTGGTAGCTTTTTTCTTTAAAATAATTTGTCATCTGAAATCTGCTTTTTACCCATAATTTGTCATGTAAATATTTACATGACAAATGAATTTACAGCAGAAAAAAAATATGTACAATGAGAAATAGTCAAAGAACAGTATTTTCATAGATAATTTAACTAAACATATTTTTTCTGGGAAACTCTTCTATAACTTAGAATTAAATTGAATTGTGCATTGTTTCTAGGTTTTGTCATTCCCACGTGTTGATAGTTTTGAAATATGACACATTTTGACTCTTGGTCAAATCAAAACAATTCTGATCAGTCTCATGGTTGTAGATATTACATATTAGACTCAGAAACATAATGAACCCTGTTTGAATTCATTGTTTTTAAGCAGGAAAACATGCAAAAATGTCCAAGTCAGGGACTCCCAGGGATCATTTCAGTGATATCGACGCTAATGCCCCTTTTGCATTTTTCCACCTGTTACAAAGAGCGATCGGATATGTAGCAAATCACCAGCTTTACCCACATAAGCAAAAGTGGGTATTCTGCACCACTGTGCAGTTGATTAAGCCTAATGCGTTGAGAAGTGAGGAGTTGCTTGGATTTAAAAACTGCTGACTCTTTTCTCTTTGCCGTTTGCTCTCTCCATCTCCATCCCTCTTCCCATCACTCAGTATTTCCCTCACTTCTTCAAGTGTCTCTTGTGATGAGGTTTATAAAGCAGAAGGGAAGAGAGGGACTCATTAAAATCATCTCCCCACCCCCTTTTTCTTTTTTCTCACTGTCTACTTGTCTTCATTCCCTTCTTGCCATCTTCACCAGATTAAATTATGGTGGAACGACACAGGAAGAGCCTCCATGGCAATAACTGCTTCCAAACCTCCTTCCACTGAAGCCATTAAAGACGCTAAGACCTACATTTTCAACCTTATTTGAGTCCGGGCAGAAAATAAAATGCCTAAACAAGGAAGGCAACGAGAAACAGGGATCTGAAGAAGAGGAGCAAACAAGGGGTTGATGGGGAAGGATAACAGGAGGGACAGCTACAGAGAGAATATGTTAAACAGGAAAGCGGGATGTCGGGCTGTAGCAACGGTTGTAGCCGCTGAGTTTACAGAAAATGGGATCAGTGATGCTTTCAAGGCAGGAATGCCATGCAGCAAAGCAGGCTGGGAGAGCACAGTGACTGATGGAAGCATTTTCCTTCAGAAGTAATCAGCTTGTCTTCTGTAGCCCCATGCCAAGAATGACAATTTGTGCACGTCTGGGTGCTCATTTTGGGGGTGGGTTATTAGATGGCAGGCGGGGTAATACAGTCCATTTCCGCAGTGCACTATGGGAAAAAAAAGGGGATGGGAGCCAGACATGAAACGTGCAGAGATTTACTAGCTTTGCAGAGGAGCTAAAATAGCAGTATTCGGGGCAGTTGTGTTGCAGTGGATGCGTAGCTTCAACAGGACAGATCGAGGACACGAGCAGGTTGACGCTGTGGAGTCAGGAGCCGGGTAATTTCCTAAACCGGGATGAATTAGACGGGGCAAGGTCCGGACACAGGGAATTGTCAGTTCTCATCTGAAGAAAGAAAGGTAAGATAGAGAAGAGGACGAGAAGACGAGGGGTGACGCTATCATGGTGTTCACTGAGAGCCGTTGTGTATTCATAAAATTTGACTTTGGGTGTCTCTTTATGCATCTGTATGTGTGTCATTCTGGTTCTGGGTGTGGATACCTAAAGTATGTGTAAGTACAGATGTAAATGAAGAGTTGTAGCTTCAGCTCAGCAAGATTTTTATCCTTGCTTTTGATTTGTGTTTGCTTAATCTCCAGCTTGTTTTTAAGGTTGATTTCTGAAAATCCTTCTCTAAGTTTGTCAATGCACAGAGAGAGTGACTCCAATCTTTTTGTTGCTTTCACGTGTATTCTTTCTCCATCACCTAAAGTTTAGATGTACGCACAAAATGATAAGGCACATCCTGCCTAAGTCAGCAAGAGCGTTTAAGGTGCAGGAATCAATGGCAATCAACTTGAATAGGGAATAACAATAAATCATAGAAGTGGTTTCCATACTTCATCTGCAGAAATAAATCTTCAGCTGGACTCACTTACTGTTTTCCTAACCCTGACCACAAACTGTTTATAAGAACTATTACATGAGCTGCATGTGCTGTGTGTCCGTCGAAAAGATCGAAAACCAAGGTGAAAATTGGGGCTTTTATCAGTTATTGTAACATTTCACCGTTTTGTCTTCTGGCTGCAGGTCCAGGAATGGCTATGTCTGAATTGTCAGATGCAGCGAGCTCTTGGCATTGATATGACCACACCTCGCTCAAAGAGCCAACAGCAAATTCACTCTCCGTCCCACCAAGCCAAGCCCATCGTCCAGCCACAGCAGCCCGTTCCACAGCCAACACAACCGGCTGCTGCTGCACAGCCCAAACCTCTGGCACAGAGTCAGTCGACTCAACAGCAACAACAACAACCTCATTCCCAGCCTTATGGCCAAACTAATCCCTACTCCCAGTCTCAACCGCACTCCCAGTCCCAGCCTTATTCCCAGTCCCAGCCGTATTCCCAGTCCCAGCCGTATTCCCAGACCCAGCCATATTCCCAGTCCCAGCCATATTCCCAGTCCCAGCCATATTCCCAGTCCCAGCCATATTCCCAGGTTCAACCGTATTCCCAATCCCAGCCATATTCTCAGTCCCAACAGTATCCCCAGTCCCAGCCTCAGCCTTACCCTCCATCACAACCAGGACCCCAGATGCAGCCTCAGACACATCCAGGCCTTGGTGGCCCCCAGTCTAAGACAACACCCTCTCAGCAGGGCCTGAGGTCTGACCTGTACTCCCAGAGAGGTGTTGGAGCTCAAGGAGGGGCTGGAGGTCCGACAGGTGGCCCTGGCCAACAAGGAGGTCCTCGAATTCCCCACCCAGGTGCTGTGCCTCTGCCTGGGTTGACTAAGGCACCCTCCCAGCCAGATTTGGGTCGAGGTTCTCCGATGCATCAACCTATGACACGTCACCATGATCAGACGAGAAGCGCTGGATCTTCCCCAGCCCACCGACCTCAGAGTCAGGCCCCTGCCCAGGATGGTCTGACCAAACTGTTTGGCTTTGGGGCATCGCTGCTCAATCAGGCTAGTACCCTGATCAACGTTGATCCTCTACCCATAGCCTCAACACAGCCAAGCCCTGCGCGAGGTAAGGTGGTGTTCAGCAATGCAACTCCCGATAACAGACAACAAGGGACCAGCAGCACTAAGCCTTTCAGCATGGGGGGTTCTCAAGCCCCAAGCCAAATTGGGGCTCCACAGGCAACAAGTCAAGGGGGAGGTTTGAGTGGACCAAGCCAAATGGGAGGACCATATCCACCAACCCAAATGGGGGGACCTCAAGCACCAAGTCAAACGGGCGGTCCTCATGCACCCGCTCCAACAGGAGGCACCATCGGTGGACCTCAAGGGCCAACCCAAAAGCAACAGCAGCAGGCTGGACTCCAAAAACAACAAATGCCGCCACAGCAGCCACTTACTCAGCGTCAAAAAGAGCAGCAAGGACAGCAGATGCCTATTCCCCAGCAGAAAGTGTTGCAAAAACAGGAACCAGTGTCAGCGCCCGTGACTGCTCCAGAGGCCGAGAAGCCCAAGGTGAACTGTCCTCTCTGTAAAACAGAGCTGAACATCGGCAGCACCGACACACCCAACTACAACACCTGTACACAATGTCAAAGCCAAGTGTGCAACCTGTGTGGCTTCAACCCAACACCGCATCTAGTAGAGGTAAGAAGAAACGCCCTCGTGCCTTCATCTCCTACACACTGATATACACTGAATTGTTGCTTATATTATATTAAAGTGTCAAATCAGAACGTACAAATCCCCAGTTAACTCTTCCCAGACAAATCAATATTGTTTGCAACATGCTACTCATTCTCCTGTTGGACTTACATGCAACAAGACCCAAACCTCTTATCTGTCCTTTTGTTCTGATCTGTTATATTTTCTTCTGTTACTTGGTGCTGTGTTGCTTATTGAAGTGCATTTCCCCTGATTTTTATTCTATTTATTATGGCTGTTTTACACATTCATTCCTTCACCCTCTATGTTAACTGTGAGTTATTTGAATCTATTTAAGGAATTAAGCTCATTTCAGAAATGTACAATATTGATTTTTCTTTTAATAGCTCCTACAGTAACTAAATCAATTTAATTTAATCAAGAGATACATTTTCTTGCTAATATGTTTGATTAACATAATGTTTTGTCTACACCAAAATGCTGACATTGTTTTTTTCCAAGCATCACAAACAAATGCTTTGAGAAAATTGTACCAGTGGTTCCCCAAACTCATCAGAATCCACTTTTCATGCTTTTAGCAAAACATTAAAATAGTTTTACTACCATACCAGTGAAGCACACGTGGCTAGAAAGCAAATTAAGCAAGAAGGTTACGGCAACAAAAGAGTCTCAACAATCATTTCAGTCCATGAATAACTGTCTTTATATCACTTCTACCGAAAAAGAAAATCAATGTGGAGTCCATCTCATCTCAAATTTGGTCGGTACAGTTCTACCGACTGCAGCCTTGTCCTGATCTCTGTGTTCCACCAATTAATCTGGACACGGCACATGTGAGGAATGTCTTCTCTGTGTGATCCAGTCCAACAGATATGGTACGTTTTGTCACTCTGCTGAAAAAGTTATGGTCCAGAACCATATTTTTGGTATATAGTTGTTTTGTTCTGTATTTGTTCCATATTTACCTTTTGTGAACTTGTCCAGCATGCAGGCGACCTCTGTTGGCAAAAACATGTTTCTCTGCAAGGCATATTTAGTCAAATGTATGGATAAAGAAAAAGTGTCATTTTTTGTTCTATTTTGTAGTTGTGTTGCATTCATATTGTCACAAACCTTCCACATAGTGAGAGAGAATCAACATTGAGTCAGATTTTTTCTAGTTCAAAATAAACAATGACAAATCTTCAGAAAAGAATACAGAAATGTCCAATATTACCATGTCTATCTATGATAGACATGGCGTGAAGAAGGCAGTGAACATATTTTTAGTAAAGAAAGAATGAACAGTCCAAGAAAAGCATAGTCAGAAAACACAGACATCCTATCCACCCATACTTTCTTTGTTCCCTCCAAAGTGCTCCTGCTCATGGAACAATGAAAGGAGTATAAAGGTCCAGCGCTCCATCACCTCCCCTTTATCGATCCAAATGCAGTGTTGGAGTGGAAAGGAGAAGAGACAGCGGTGGAAAATGAAAGACAGGAAGACAAACAGCGTATTAGGGTGTTGCCAGGGACAAAACTGAAGGGCTGATGACAAATGGAAGAGAAGAATTGTCTGCTTAGGAAAAAGCCTGAAACTGAATGCCAGGGTGGACGGAAAAAGAAAAATCTGTGAAAAATGTAACGCATCACAGATTTGTCAGTGGGTTAGTCTAGCAGACTAATTAAAACAACTTATATTTATTTTTGCCTTCAGGGCCCCTATAAAGTACAATTGCTAGTATTTCTATAGTGTAAAATACTGGAATTGCCGCTGGGTGGACTCTGACATAATGGGTTAAATATAGCCGCCTTTGTAAGTGCGCAAAGGACACTAACATACACACATGCAAACACACATGAAGAGCAAATATTGTTCAAAATGTTATTTAGACCGAGAGAATCTGTCATAGTTCTAAAACTCAGAGCATGACTTAATGGGATGATGAGTGTGTAAATGTGGGTCAAGATTGTGGCCTTGGTACGTTGCAGCTGATTTTATGTAATAAGAAAAACACATACAGTATAATTATTACTCATCATTTAGTGTTGCCCCCTTAATAAGCCACTAAAGGTTAATCTTCTGGCCAAATAGCGATATTCACATTTAGGAAGTCATTAGGTATGAAATCTGTGTTTTTGTGACTCCAGAATGCATCGTGTTTTTGGCTATATGAATTCCTGTAGTTTCTCGTGGTGTTAAAAAACGGCCATGGTGGAATGGATTTTGAAACCCAATGTGAATGTTTGAATAAGACTGTAGAATGCATGTTGCAAACAGGAAGTGTCTTTTAATTTGAAATCCTAATCCCAGTTTTATTCCGTTTACAACACGGAATGGTTTGAATAAAACAGTGAACATGTCATCACATCTTCAATTCTGTTTGTCAAAAAAAGACACAAAACTATAAACACCAAAGTTGGAACTACCCAACATTTGGTATTTAAATGACTCTGTGCACAGTAAATTGATACATATACGTATATATATTGACTATTACAGTAAAATGGAGCTTTACCACCACAACATTAACTCCACATTAAAATAAAACATAATTTTGAAAGAAGCTACTGATTCCCTGGCTGGCCACAGAATGAAAAAGGTTATTACAGTAAAAAAAAAAGTTGAACAAGATCAAATACAAGAATAAAGAATATATTATTATTTGTTCCAAACTAATTATCAAAAATCTTGGATTAGAATATTTATGAAAAATAACAAAAAACATAAGACGATACGTGAGATAATAAAAAAAAGCACCAATGCCAATCTAAAACCTGTGGAAAATGTTTTTGAACCATCTGAGTTTTGAACTTATTAAATGATCCAAATCGTTGATCTTCTTTAGTTGTAAGTTATGAGTTAAGAAAAAGAAACAACTAACACATCTTGACTCTGAAGAAGAGAATAAGAAAATGAATATTTAATTAAAAGACTATATATGGACATGTTGGTGTCTGATTCACAGTGTGTGAGTGCTTATATTTTAAAATGAACTTTGAAATGGCTTTACTGTCCACATTGAAAATGATTTGTTGTTGCAAAATCACACACTAGTGTGGACAGTTCCTGAATTATATTGTATTTCAGTTCTCTTCCAGATTATCTAGTGAATAGAAATTAAAAATCTAACCAAATCTGGTTTTACAGTGGAGGCTGCATGATGTTAGCACTGTTAGCTAAACCATGTTAGCTTATTTAGAGATGCATTCAGGAGAGTCACTGTTGCTCTGTGATGGACTGGCAATCTGTCATGGGTACGCCCTACCTCACCTCCATCCTCTCCCCCCAACACACACACACACACACGCACACACACACACACACAACCACCCCCACATGCCCGCACACACACCACAACCAACGTTGAAAGGATTAAGAGAGCATTGAAAAGCAGATGCATGGTTTTCCAAGTTGCCATTAGAATGATTACAACTTGGTTGTGATGTAATTCCCAGCCAACCATGTCCAACTTCCAAGACAGGTTGAAGGATTAAGATTAGGCATCGACAGGAGAATATGTTCAAGAGATTTCTTGAACAAATTGAGTTGATTAAGTTGATAACGCCACATACAGGCTTTCTGCTTTGTCTACAGGATTTTTTTTCTTCTTGTTTTCAAGATTCAGTAAATTTGGATTTGCAAATAGACAAACATGAAAATACAGAATAATTATTACTGACTTTCTCTGTGACTGTTGAAGACACTCGTAAAGAAACAAAAAAAGTCTAATAGTAGACATCCAAGGATGGAAGAAGAACTTGACAGGTTGGACAATTAGGAGAGTTAGACCATCTTAAGGGAGAGAGAGAGGTTTACAGAAGCATAGAGAGGAATAAAACAAAAAGGTAACGTTAAAGAAGGATGACAAGCGAAGCAGAGATGGAAACAGATGGAAAGAGAACAGAGCCAAGGCTGAGAGGAAACCAGACATGTAAAGCTGAATCACGCGCAAACTCGAGTCCAGAGGGAAGATGGGCACCGATGCACTCTTCTCACACAGTCATGCAAAAGACAGTAAGTGGAACAGTAGAGGGAAAGAGGATCAAAAAATAGAGTGAAGCAAAGACTGGAAAGAAAAGCTGCAAACAAAAAAAGGATGATCTCATAGAGCCACTGCATTCGCACTCCTTTTAACTCTGCCCATGGTGTTAAAACAGTCACTGAAAATAAAACCGTTATGACTCCTAAGTCGTCTTATTATATCTGGACATCTTTACTTAGTTCACAGTTACACACCTAATACACACCTCTGACATGTAAAGTGCCTTTACACAGGCCTCTTACACGTAGACCTCAACATATGCGCATTATTTTCATTTTATAAGCACTAAAGTACATACATTGTATTGGTATTTTATAAAATGAACAAAATATTGCCTAACAAAAGATACTCTATTCAGATCAGACTGGTGTAGAAAAATACTATGGTGAAATGTGATGATGGCAGTATCATGCAGTGGAAATGTTTCCATTCAGCAAGACAGAGACGTTGATCATAGTTGATGGGAAGATAAGATAAGATGAGATAAGATAGCACTTTATTCATAACAAGGAAAATTCAAGGGATATGAGGTGAGCTGGACATAGAGTGCATAGCATAATGGAAAGAACCAGTTCAGAACATTGAAAACCAGTGAGCTACTATACTGAAAGAAGTGGGGTTGAATGGCCTTGAATGCAGGTGATTTAATTAGGGGGATTTAAAACAGCCGTTAGAGGAGAGTGCTGAGCAGGGAAACTAAGGAACATAGAAACCACAAAGAGAACTAAACTAAACACAAAAGAGAACAAGCCGAACACTGGAGAAATCATGGAGCTATGAAAAAAATAACATGGCCAAGCCACATTAAAGAACACAGGAATGTTTTGGGAAAACACAACAGGACAATAACCAAGAACTCAGAAAGCAAACACCAGCACCAGTAGATTATGATACATTGGCTTATTGATATGTTTGCAAAGGGCTGTATTTGATATTCTTTAAACAGCAGACAAATCACTTCATATAATATGTGGCTTCATTTATGTCTGCACTGTAAGATAGAAAAAGTTGAGCCATAACATACAGAGACATGGATCAGAAGACAGACATGTGGACTCGTTTGTCAATCACATCTGGCCCACTTTTAGCTTCATTGTGGACATTATCTGGTCAGCACACTTGAGCAAATAAGTAAAAAAAACACACAACTTGTCTGAATGTGAACCCAAAATCAGCCACAAATAGAAGCAGTTACTCTGCAATTTTTTTTTGCACATATTAAAACAAATAATAAATAGAAAAGGGTAAAAGACATGAACATTTAGTTTGGAAAAAACTGCACACAGCCAAGCTGGTCAAGTCTACATTTCATTTTCGTTTATAAAAGAACGTCAATCTTTCCATCACAGTTTACTAATCACTAACTCACCTAAACTAAGTTTGTCAGTTTAAGTTCATTTTACCGAAGGTGAGTCTTTCACCTCACCTTCTGCTTGAACAGATCAAAATGTTTTGCTTAGTTTCTGTTCTGCTGTCTGAAGAAGAGTGTGTTTGAAGAAACAACAGAGCTTCTGAAAAACTCTGGTGTCATAAACATGGCCACACTGAGGTTATTAATAATCCTTGGTTCACTAAAGTTTTATAAATAGAAATTAAGAAAGAAGTAGTTGCTATTAAAAAAATGTTCTGCTTCAGTCTGTGGTCAAATATTTAATCTTACCCCAATATGAAAAAAAACCCAGCTTCCTTCTGATAACACAAATGCACTAAATGCTAAAATTGTGCTTCTACATTGTTGAACTACAG
Source organism: Xiphophorus maculatus (assembly GCF_002775205.1). Taxonomy (NCBI): domain Eukaryota; kingdom Metazoa; phylum Chordata; class Actinopteri; order Cyprinodontiformes; family Poeciliidae; genus Xiphophorus; species Xiphophorus maculatus. Next base: position 8,678,416 of record NC_036443.1, on the reverse strand, counting down.
TTGCTAAATAAAGCAGATGTTAGTGAATGAGGTTATTCCTCTGGATAGTGTGTCATTCAGGCCTTTGCAGCTGTCAGAACAATTATTAGTATAAGAGCGTCTGGGCCACCTGCCAGTATCTCTGCGCCACAGAGTGTGCATTTATTAGTGTTTAACTGCACCTGAAGGGATTATTGACTGTGAAAGTTAATATGCAGGGTGCATGTGGTTTGAACAATCATTCTGCTTGGTGATAATACTGCATAGGGCCATATTGTGTTCTTGATGTGAATGTTAGGGTGTGTAAAGTCCACAGGGGGCAGCTACTAAGTGCAATGTGTACTTTGCATCAAAACAATCTGATTAATCCGGGTAAACTGTTTGTTATTCTGACTCCTGTTTAAATGCTGAATCAGTGGAGCATGTTCTCTGCTTACTCTGAAATCATTTAGGAACTGATTTAAAAGCTTCGCCCCCCTGTTCGCAGTTTCTCCCCTGCATGCTCAGGTATTCACTTTTTCTTTTTTTTATTACAAACTACAGCTGCCATTTCTTTTCGTCTTGATGTACTTAGTTCTCGGCGACTGAATCAAACTGAAAATTCTCCAGTTAAACACCTTTTTGGTCTGTTGTGGTCAAAAGTTGATTGAATATCAACTTTTGACCACAACATGATTGGGATTTTAACTGGATTCAGTTGGAATAATGCAAGCAATCATAAACAGATGCGTTTCAAGCATCCAAACGGTACATTTCACTCAAAAGCCACAGGTATGGTCTCTCTTTTATCACAGCTGTTCAGGTGTATCAAAGGTTTTCTTCAAAATAAAATACATGAGTTCTAAACTAGAAAAAAGGAGCAAAAAAACAAAACAAAAAAAAAACAATCAATTAACAGTCGTGGGCTTATTGTATTAATCTTACAGCAATAGTCGCAGAAGATCCGCCTCTAAATAAACATTCAAACTATCTTGGTGTAAAAATAATACTTTGAAAACGTACAAAACTCAACTCCTACACTGTTTTATTGGACTAGCTTATTTGACACTAGAAAGGCTGAAGGTAGTCCACGTAGACAACACTCCTGTGCAGTCTAGAGATTGTCCAAATGGCCTGAAGGATTGTAAGTACCCTTAAGTACCCTGGTAATGGCCTCAACGCATCTCACAGTTGCACAATTGTTCCTTAGACTTAGACTTCGACTTAGACTGGATAATGCAGCACAACATCAGCTGCAAAAGGTCACATCTCTCCAAAAACACTTCATGTATGCTTCAAAACTAGACTGAAGAGCATTACCTACCAGCATTACCAGCATTACCAGCAGGAGATCTAATCTCCTGCTGGTATCATAGATACCCCCCACCAACATGGACTATTCACACTCCTACCTTCTGGCCTGACGGTCAACGACCACATTGTCAATTGAAGAATGGATGCTAATTTGAGCCATCAGAGCCATCAAGAGTCGTTGGTTCTTTTGGCACTGTTTCAGCCAGTCTGGCGAGAAATCAAAAACCTAGTACTCCTAGTGTTGAATTCAGTTGAAAATGGCTGACAGCGTGCCCAGACGGAAACAAATACACACAAAGGAGACTCCAGACAGTCTGTCATCCCTCTGAAAAAAAAAATTTCGTCAAAATAAAAAAACAGAAAAAAATTAAAATTATTTGCAACCTTCAACAAAGTTTTCAAATATTTTTCGTTAAAATCTCACGTTTGCACTAAGCCTAGTACTTCCCTACAGTGGTGGTAAGTGGCCTATTTAGCAGCATTATGTGTCTCACGGATCTGAACCAATCTGCAAAATTTATATACCGCTAATCTTACAGTATTATTCAAATCCAATGTCTTTTCATAGCAATGGTTGTGCTTTGGTTGCACTGCCACTTTAAAGACATATTTCACAGTATTTCCCACTAATGCTCACTGTTGTCAGTTTTGAAGCGGGACCATCGCTGTCGCGCAGGGGTGACGTCACAAGTGAGTTCGCCCTAACAGGATAGCGCGACCCATGTTTGGAGGCCTTGAGTCCTCGACTCGGCCGTCGCGGGTTCGACTCGCCGGGTCCACACGTCTTCTCCACTTTGCTTCCCCCTTTCTTGTCAGCCTACTTTCATATAAGGGACACTAGAGCCCACAAAAGACCCCCTGGAGGGGTAAAAAAAAAAAGAAAAAAGGTGGAGATACTGCCATATTAGAGCCCAAAAGTGCCACCTGCTGGACACTGAAACCCACACAAAAATGAAGTTGAACTAATCAGACAAACTCAATGAAATCTCATCTCAGTTTGAACTAGGGACAGACCTAAAATCACACCGGTCAATTTTGTCTTGAGAGTCATCCAGGGCAGCATTTGAAAGGGGACAACGCACCAGTTTTTAAAAGTATATGTAACTTGTTTCAGTTGCATGCTAAACACTTTTTCCAACACTTTTATGCATGCTCAGTCAGTGGGAAGTTAAAACAAGATCTTCTGTTCCATGAGGCACTACACTATGTTATCCTTGCTCAGATAGTTTCTTGTGTTTTAATTGAGTAAAGGGCCTGGCCCAGGCTACTCTGTATGCAAGAACTGCCACTGAGTTAAGTGCAAAAATACTTTGACATATTCCAAACAATCTAAGCCTTAGCATTTGCTCTCCTGTAGGCATAATGTCTACAAGGGCAGATCAATGGTATAGTTCATTTTCCACGTTTTCAGTTATCATCCTCTATTATCTGCACTCAGCATCTCCTCTGTTCTCTGGCGCAACGTGTAAAATTAGAAAAGCAATCTGCAAACTGACGAGCAGAAAATAGATTCTCCATAAGCAACGAGGTAATGGAGCGATGAAACGGCATTAAAGAAACTTCAACAGAAGGCAGAAGCTGCATAACGCACCATGAACTGCTTGACATGTAGTCAACACCAAACAATTAAAAGCTAATGAGAGCCTCTGGAATATGGTGACCAAGTCTTATTCAGGAAAGCGCGGCCACAGAACAAATATCTCCCACACACACTGATTACCAAACAAACACACACCGTCAGCCTCGCCATCAGCCTCTGATGTCCAAGTCACAATAATCCTCCTCACACGGGTCCTCGTGTCAACCAATCAGCCAGCATGTGTGTGTAATTATAGGTGACTTGACTTTGTAAAGGGTGCTGTAATGTTTCAAGTGTGAGCGTAATGTATGTAATTCACTTGGCAAGTGTGTGTTTGGGTGAGTGGGTGTTTCTGCACGGTGTGTGTTTCTGCGCGTCACTACGGTTTGCACGGCCGGATCAGCAGAATCGCTGGTCAGCATCTGAAAATAGTAGAGAGAGAGAAAGGAGCAGCTGTCG